>NW_027203871.1:895000-1495000 GCF_024711535.1 Dipodomys merriami | reverse complement strand
TAGGGTTAGGGTTAGATTTACTGTGAGAGTGAGGGTGAGGGTGAGGGTGAGAGTTAGGTTTAGAGTGAGGTTTAGGGTTAGGGTTAGGATTAGTGTTAGGGTGAGGGTGAGGTTTAAGGTTAGATGTAGGGTTAGGGGGAAGGATAAATCGAGGGTTAGGGTTAGTGTTAGTGTTAGGCTTAAGGTTAGGGTGAGGGTTAGGTTGAGGTTTAGGGTTAGGGTTAGGGTTAGGTTTAGGTTGAGTGTGACTGTGAGAGTTAGGGTTAGGGTTAGGCTTAGGCTTAGGGTTAGGCTGAGGTTGGGGGTCAGGATTAGGGTTATGGTGATGGTTAGGATTAGGGTTAGGTTGAGGGGTAGGGTGAGGGTGAGGGTTAGGTTAAGGCTTAGGCATAGGCTTAGGGTTAGGCTGAGCGTGAGGTTTTGGGTGACGGTTAGGGTTAGGGTGATGGTTAAGTTTACGGATAGAGTGAGGGTTAGGATGAGGTTTAGGGTTAGCGTGAGGGTAAGGGTGAGGATGATGGTAAGGGTAAAAGTGAAGTTTACACTGAGGGTTAGGGTTAAGATAAGTCTGAGGGTTAGGGTTAGGTTTAGGGTTAGGGTAAGGGTTAGGTTTAGGCTTAGGGTGAGGGTTAGATTGAGAATTAGGGTTAGGGTTAGTGTTTTTGTTTAGGGTGAGGATGAGGGTCTGGGTTAGGGTGAGGGTGAGGGTTAGAATTAGGATTAGGGTGAGGGCTAGGGTGAGGGTGAGGGTTAGGGTGAGGGTGAGGTTTAGGGTTAGATATAGGTTTAGGGAGAGGGTTAGGGGGAGGGTTAGGGTTAGGGTCATTTTTAGGGTTAGGGGGAGGGGGAGGGTTAGGTTGAGGTTAAGGTTTAGGGTTACTGTTAGGGTTAGTGTGAGTGTTAGTGTTAGGGTTAGAGTTAATGTTAGGGTGAGGGTAAGTGTTAGGGTGAGGGCTTGGTTTAAGGTGAGGGTTATAGTTAGGGTAAGGGTTAGGGTTAGGGTTAGGGTTATTGTTAGGGTTAGGGTTACGGTTACAGTGAGGTTTAGGGTTACGGTTAGGATGAGGTTTAGGGTTAGGGTTAGGGTTAGAATTAGGGTTAGGGTGAGAGTGAGGTTTAGGTTTAGAGTTAGTGTTAGTGTTAGTTTTAGGGTTAGGGTGAGGGTTAGGTTTAGGCTTAGGCTTAGGCTTAGGCCGAGCATGAGGTTGAGGGTGAGGGTTAGGATGAGGTTTAGGGTTAGAATTAGGGTTAGGGTTAGGGCTAGGGTGAGGGTTAGGTTGAGGGTTAGGGTTAGGGATAGGGTTAGGTTTAGGATTAAGATTAGGTTGAGGTTGAATGAGAGGGTTAGGGTTAGGTTTAGGATTAGGCTTAGGGTTAGGGTGAGGGTTAAGGTTAGGGTTTGGATTAGGGTGAGGGTGAGGCTGAGAATTAGGGTTTGGTTTAGGGTTAGGTTTAGGGTTAGGTTTAGTTTGAGAGTTAGGGTTAGGGTTACGGTGACATTTAGGGTTAGGCTTAGGCTTAGGTTTAGGGTTAGAGTTATGGTTAGGGGGACTGTTAAGATGAGGTTTAGGGTTAGGGTTAGTGTTAGAGTTAGTGTGATTGTGAGGGTTAGGTTGAGGTTTAGGGATAGGGTTAGGTTTAGGATTAGGCTTAGGGTGAGGGTGAGTGTGAGGGTTAGGTTGAGGGTTAGGCTTAGGCTTCGGGTTAGGCTGAGGGTGAGGGTGGGGGTGAGGATTAGGGTTAGGGTGATGGTTTTGTTTAGGTTTAGTGGTATTGTTAGGGTTAGGGTTAGATTTCCGGTGAGGGTGAGGGTGCGGGTCAGGGTTAAGGTTAGGGTTAGGGTGGGGTTTAGGGTTAGGGTTAGGATTAGTGTTAGGGTTAGGGTGAGTGTGAGGGTTAGGTTGAGGTTTAGGGTTAGATTAGGGTTAGTTTGAGGGTTATTGTTAGGGTTAGGGTTAGTGTTAGTGGGAAGGTAAGTGTTAGGGTGAGGGTTTAGGTTGGGTGAGGGTTATGGTTAGGGTGAGTGTTAGGATTAAGTTTAGGGTTATTGTTAGGGTTAGGTTTAGGGTTAGGCTTAGGGTTAGCCTGAGGGTGATGTTGAGGGTGAGGTTTATTGTTAGGGTGAGGGTTAGGCTTAGGTTTAGGGTGATGTTTAGGGTTAGTGTGAGGGTTAGTGTTAGGATTAGGGTGAGTGTTAGGTTAAGGGTAAATGTTAGGGTGAGGCTTATGGTAAGGGTGAGGGTTAGGGTTAGGGTTAGAGTTATTGTTAGGGTTAAGTTTAAGGTTATGTTTAATGTGAGGGTGAAGGTGAGGGTTAGGTTTAGTGTTAAGATGAGGTTTAGGGTTAGGGTTAGGGTTAGAGTTAGGGTTAGGGTGAGAGTGAGGTTTAGGTTTAGAGTTATGGTTAGTGTTAGGGTTAGGGTTAGGGTGAGGGTTAGGGTTAGGACTAGACTTAGGCTTAGGCTTGGGCCCAGCTTGACGGTGAGGGTTAGGGTTAGGGTTAAGGTGAGGGTGAGGGTTAGGGTGAAGGTTAGGATGAGGTTTAGGGTTAGGATTAGGGTTAGAGTTAGGGTTAGGGTGAAGGTCAGGTTTAGGGTTAGTGTTAGGGTTAGGGTGATGTTTAGGGTGAGGGTTAGGGTTAGGGTTAGTGTTAGGGTTAAGTTTAGGGTGAGGGTTAGGTTGAGGGTAAGGGTTAGGAATAGGGTTATGTTTAGGATTATGGTTAGTGTGAGGGTGAGTGTGAGTGTGAGGGTTAGGGTTAGGCTTAGGCTTAGGGTTAGGCTGAGGGTGAGTGTGAAGGTGAGGATTAGGGTTAGGGTGCTGGTTAGGGTTTGTTTTAGGGTTAGAATTAGCCTTAAGGTGAGGTTTAGGGTTAGGGTTAGGTTTAGGGTTCTGGTGAGCATGAGGGTTAGAGGTAGCTTGAGGGTTAGGGTGAGGGGTAGGGTTAGGGTTAGGGTTAGTTTTAGGGTTAATGTGAGGTTTAGGGTTAGGGTTAGGGTTAGGGTTAGGTTGAGGGTTAGGTTGAGGGTTAGGGTTTGTGTTAGGGTTTGTGTTAGGGTTAAGGGGAGGGGGCGGTTTAGGTTAGGCTTAGTGTTAGGATTAGGGTGAAGTTAAGGGTTAGGGTGAGGGTTAAGTTTAGGTTAGGGTGAGGGTTAAGATGAAGGTTAGGGTTTCAGTGAGAGTTAAGTTTAGGGCGAGGGTTTGGGTTAGGGTGATGGATAGGGTTAGGGTTAGCGTGAGTGTTAGGATGAGGGTTAGGGTTAGGGTGAGGGTTAGCGTGCCAGTGACGGTAAGAATAAAGGTGAGGGTTAGGCTGAGGGTGAGTGTTCTCCTAAGGGTTAGGGTTAGGATTAGGTTGAGCTTTAGGGTAAGGGTTAGGATGAGGGTTAGGGTGAGGGTGAGGGTTAGATTGAGGATCAGGGTTGCGGTTTGTGTGAGGTTAAGGTGAGGATGAGGGTTAGGGTTAGGGTTAAGTTTAGGGTTAGAATTAGGGTTAGGGTGAGGGCTAGGGTGAGGCTGAGGGTTAGGGTTAGGGTTAAGGTGAGGTTTAGGATTCGGTGAGAGTTAGGGTTACTGTGAGGGTTAGTGTTAGAGTTAGGGTTAGTGTTAGGGTGAGGGCAAGTGTTAGGGTGGGGGTTAGGGTTAGGGTGAGGTTTATGGTTAGGGTGAGGGTTAGGGTTAGGTTTAGGGTGATTGTTAAGTTTCGAGTTAGGGTTACGTTGAGGGTGAGGGTGAGGTTTAGGGTTAGGGTGAGGTTTAGGTTTAGGGTTAGGGTTAGAGTTAGGGTGAGGGTGAGGGTGAGGTTTAGGATTACAATTAGGGTTCAAGTGAGGGTTAGGATGAGGGTTAGGGTTATGGTTAATTTTAGGTTTAGGATTAGGGTGAGGTTTAGGGTTAGGGTTATGGTTAGGATTAGGGTTAGGATGAGGGTTAGGGTTAGGGTTAGGATGAGGGTTAAGATGAGGGTAAGGGGGAGGGTTAGGGTTAGGGTGAGGTATAGGGTAAGGGTAAGGGTTAGGGTTAGGGTGAGTGTGAGGATTAGATTGAGGTTTAGGGTTAGGGTTAGTGTGGGGTTTAGGGTTTCGGTGAGGGGTAGGCTGAGTGTGAGCGTTAGTGTTAGGGTAAGGGTAAGTGTTAGGTTGAGGTTTAGGGTTAGGGTGAGTGTTATGGTTATGGTGAGGCTTAGGATTAGGGTTAGGGTTATTGTTAGTGTTTGGTTACGGTTACTGTGAGGGTGAGATTGAGGGTGAGGTTTAATGCTAGGGTTAGGGTGATATTTAGGGTTAGGGTTAGTGTTAGGGTTAGGGTGAAGGTCAGGTTTAGGGTTAGTGTTAGGCTTAGGGTGATGGTTAGGGTTAGGATTAGGGTTAGGGTTAGTGTTAGGGTTAGGGTTAGGGTGATGGTTAGGTTGAGGCTTGGGTTAGTTTTAGGTTTATGGTTAGGGTGAGGGTGAGTGTGAGGGTTAGGGTTACAGTTAGGGTTAGGCTTAGGGTTAGGCTGAGGGTGATGGTGAAGGTGAGGATTAGTGTTAGGGTGCCGGTTAGGGTTAGGGTTAGGGTTAGAATTAGCCTTAAGGTGAGGTTTAGGGTTAGGGTTAGGTTTAGGGTTCTGGTGAGGGTGAGGGTTAGAGTTCGCTTGAGGGTTATAGTGAGGGGTAGGGTTTGGGTTAGGGTGAGGGTTAGGGTTAATGTGAGGTTTAGGGTTAGGGTTAGGGTTAGGGTTAGGTTGAGTGTTCATTTGAGGGTTAGGGTTTTTGTTAGGGTTAGGGTGAGGGGGAGGTTTAGGGGGAGGTTTAGGTCAGGCTTAGTGTTAGGATTAGGGTGAGGTAAAGGGTTAGGGTGAGGGTTAAGGTTAGGTTAGGGTGAGGGTTAAGATGAAGGTTAGGGTTTCAGTGAGAGTGAGGGTTAAGGTTAGGGCGAGGGTTAGGGTTAGGATTATGGTTAGCGTGAGGTTGATGGTTAGGATTAGGGTTAGGGTTATTGTAAATGTTATGGTTAGGGTTACATTTCCAGTGAGGATGAGGCTGAGAGTAAAGGTTTGGTTTAGGGTAAGGGTTAGTTTTAGGGTTAGGATTAGTGGTAATGTTAGGGTTAGGGTTAGACTAATGATTTGGGTGAGGGTGAGGGTGAGGGTGAGGGTTAGTGTTAGGGTTAGGATGAGGTTTAGGGTTAGGGTTAGGATTAGGGATAGGGTGAGGTTGAGGTTTAGGGTTAGACTTAGGTTGAGTGGGAGGTTTAGGGTGAGGTTTAGGGTTAGGGTTAGTGTTAGGGTTAGGGTTAGGATTAGGCCTAGGCTTAGGGTTTGGCTGAGGTGAGGGTGGGTGTGAGGGTTACGCTTAGGGTGATGGTTAACCTTAGGGTTAGGGTGAGGGTTAGGATGAGGGTTAGGGTTAGGATTATGGTTAGGGTGAGGGCTATTGTGAGGGGAGGTTTAAGGTTAGGGTTAGGCTTAGGCATAGGTTTAGGCTGAGGATGATGTTGAGGGTGAGGGTTAGGGTCATGGTGATGGATAGGGTTAGGGTTAGGGTGAGGGTTAGGATGAGGGTTCGGGTTAGGTTGAGGGTTACGATGAGCCTGATGGTAAGAGTAAAGTTGAGGGTTAGGCTAAGGGTGAGAGTTAAGGTAAGGGTGAGGGTTAGGGTTAGGGTAAGTGTTAGAGTTAGGGTTAGATTGGGGATTAGGGTTAGGGTTAGTGTGAGGTTTAGGGTGAGGATGAGGGTTAGGTTGAGGGTTAAGGTTAGAATTAGGGTTAGGGTGAGGGCTAGTGTGAGTGTGAGGGTTAGGGTTAGCGTTAAGTTTATGGTGAGGTTTAGGGTGAGGGGTAGGTTTAGGTTTAGGGTGAGGGTTAGATTTAGTGTGAGGGTTACGGTTAGGGTGAGAGTGAGGGTGAGGTTAAGGGTTATGGTGAGGGTTAGGGTGAGGATGAGGGTTATGGTTAGGATTAGGGATAGGTTTAGGGATAGGCTGAGGTTGAAGGTGAGGGTGAGGTTGAGGTTTAGGGTTAGGGTTCTGGTTAGGGCGACGTCTAAGATGAGGGTGAGGGTTAGGGTGAAGGTGACGGTGAGTGTGGGGGTCTTGGTTAGGTAATGGTAAGGCTAGGGTGAGGATTAGTTGAGGGTTATGGTAAGGGTGAGCTTGAGGTTTAGGGTGTGGGTGAGCGTTAGGATTAGGGTGAAGGTTCAGGTGATGGTGAGGGTTAGGGTGAGGTAGAAGTTTAGGTTTAGGGTTAGGTGAGGATTAGTGTTAGGGTTAGGATTAGGGTGAGGGTTAGGATTAGGTTTAGGGTTAGGGTGAGGTTTAGGGTGAAGGTGAGTGCTAAGGTTAGGGTTAGGTTTGTGGTGTGGATAAGTGATAGCATGAGGGTTAGGGTGAATGTTAGACTTAGCATTAGGGTTAGGGTGAGGGTGAGGGTGAGGATTAGGGTGAGTTTTAGGGTTAGGGTGAGGGTTAGGGTTAGGCTTAGCGTGAGGGTGACGCTGAGGGTGACAGTTAGGGTTAGAGTTACGGTGAGGATTCGGTTAAGCGTGAGCTTTAGGGTAAGGATGAAGTTAAGTGTTAGGATGAGGGTTAGGGTGAGGGTGAGGGTTAGGGTTAAGGTTTGGGTTAGGCTGAGGGTTAGGGTTATGATTAGGGTGAGTGTTAGGGAGAGGGTTAGGGTTAGGGTTGTTATAAGGGTTAGGGTCAGATTTAGGGTGATGGTGAGGTTTTTGGTGAGGGTTAGGTTGAGGGTTAGAGTTAGGGTTAAGGTGAGGGTTAGGGTAAGGGGTAGGGTTATGGTTAGGGTGAGGGTTAGGTTTATTGTGAGAGTTAGGGTTAGGGTTAGGGTTAGGATTAGTTTGAGAGTAAGAATTAGGTGACTGTTAGGGTGAGGGTGAGGTTTAGGGTTAGGAATAGTGATAGGATTAGTGTAAATCTGAGGGTGAGGGTGAGGTATAGGGTTAGGGTTAGGGTGAAGGCTTGGGTGAGGGTTAGGGTAAGGTTGAGGGTTACGTGAGAGTGATGGTAATGTTAAAGGTGAGGGTTAGCCTGAGGGTGAGGGTTAAGATAAGGGTGAGGGTAAGGGTTAGGGTGAGGGTTAGGATAAGGGTTCGGGTTACGGTTAGGGTGAGGGTTAGATTGAGGATTAGGTTTAGGGTTAGTGTGAGGTTTAGGGTGAGGTTGAGGGTTACGGTTAGGTTTAGGGTTAGGGTTAGAATTAGGGTTAGGGTGAGGACTAGGATGAGGGTGAGGTTTAGGTTAGGGTTAGGGTTAAGGTTAGGGTGAAGTTTAGGGTTACTGTGAGGGTTAGGGTTAGTGTGAGGGTTAGGGTTAGAGTTAGGGTTAGTGTTAGGGTGAGGGTAAGTGTTAGGGTGAGGTTTTGGGTTAGGGTGAGGGTTATGTTTTGGTTGAGGGTTAGGTTTAGGGTTAGGGTTATTGTTAGGGTTAGGATTAGGGTTAGGGTGAGGGTGAGGGTGAGTGTGTGAGTTAGGGTTAGGTTTAGGTTTAGGCTTAAGGTTAGGCTGAGGGTGAGGTTGAGGCTGAGGATTAGGGTTAGGGTTAGGGTTAGGGTTAGGGTGAGGGTTAGGATGAGGGTTAGAGTTAGGATTAGGGTTTGGGTGAGGTCTAGGGTGAAGGTGAGGTTTAGGTTTATGTTTAGGGTGAGGTTTAGGTTTAGGGTTAGGTTTAGGGTTAAGGTGAGGCTGAGGTTTATGTTTAGATTTAGGGTTAGGGTGAGGGTTAGGGTTAGGGTTAATGTTCGGTTTAGGTTTAGGGTGAGGGTTAGGGTTAGGGTGAGGGTTAGGGTTGGGGCTGGGAGTAGGATTAGTGTTAGGGTGAGTGTGAGTGTGAGTGTGAGTGTGAGGGTTAGGGTTAGGCTTAGGGTGAGCCTTAGGTTTAGGCTGAGGTTGAGAGTGAGGCTTAATGTGAGGGTGAGGGTGAGGTTTAGGTTTAGAGTTAGGGTTAGTGTGAGGGTTGGTGTTAGGGTTAGGGTTTGGGTGAGGTTTAGGGTGAGGGTTATATTTAGGGGTCGGGTTAGATTTAGGATTAGGTTTAGCATGAGTGTGAGTGTGAGGATTAGGTTTAGGGTTAGGCTGAGGGTGATGGTGAAGGTTAGGGTTAGGGTGAGGGTTAGGATGAGGTTTAGGGTTAGGATTAGGGTTACAGTGAGGGCTAGGGTGAGGGTTAAATTTAGGGTTAGGTTTATGGTGAGGATTAGGTTTCGGGTTAGGTTTAGGGTTAGGGTTAGGGTGCGGGCTAGGGTGAGGGTTAGAGTTAGGCTTAGGGTTAGGCTGAGGGTGAGGGTGGGGGTGAGGAATAGGGTTTGGGTGATGGCTAGGGTTAGGGTTAGGGTGAGGGTTAGGATGAAGGTTAGGGTTAGGATTAGGTTTAGGGTGAGGGCTAAGGTGAGGGTGAGGGTTACGTTTAGGTTTATGCTTAGGGTTAGGCTGAGGATGAGGGTGGTGATCAGGAATAGGTTTTGGGTGATGGTTAAGGTTAGGGTTAGGGTGAAGGTTAGGATGAGTGTTGGGGTTAGGATATGTTTTAGGGTGAGGGCTTGGGTGAGGGTGAGGGATAGGGTTAGGGTTCAGCTTAGACATAGGTTTAGGCTGAGGGTGAGGGTGAGTGTGAATGATAGGGTTAGGGTGATGGATAGGGTTAGGGTTAGGGTGAGTGTTAGGATGAGTGTAAGGGTTAGGGTGAGGGTTAGGGTGAGCTTGACGGTAACAGTAAAGGTGAGGTTTAGGCTGAGGTTGAATGTTCCGTTAAGGGTGAGGGTAAGGATTAATGTGAGGGTTAGCATAAGGGTTAGGGTGAGGGTGAGGATTAGATTGAGGGTTAGGGTTAGGGTTAGTGTGATGTTTATGGGGAGGATGATGGTTAGGGTTAGGGTGAAGGTTATGGTTAGAATTAGGGTGAGAGTGAGGGCTACGGTTTGGGTGAGGGTTAGGGTTAGGGTTAGGGTTAGGGTGATGTTTAGGATTAGGGTGAGAGTTAGGGTTACTGTGAGAGTTAGTGTTAGAGTTAGGGTTAGGGTAAGGGTTAGGGTAAGTGTTAGGGTAAGGGTTAGGGTTAGGGTGAGTGTTATGTTTAGGGTCAGGGTTAGGGTTAGGTTTAGGGTTATTGTTAGGTTTGGGGTTAGGGTTACAGTGAGGCTGAGGGTGAGGGTTAGGGTTAGGGTGAGGTTTAGGGTTAGGGTTAGGGTTTTAGTTAGGGTTAGGGTTAGGGTGAGTTTTAGGGTTAGAGTTAGGGTTAGGGTGAGGGTTGGGATGAGGATTAGGGTTATGATTACGGTTAGGGTGAGGTCTAGGGTGAAGGTGAGGTTTAGGGTTACTGTTAGGGTGAGTTTTAGGGTTAGGGTTAGGGTTAGGGTGAGCTTTTGGATGAGGGTTAGGGTTACAGTGAGGGTGAGGGTTAGGGTTAGTTTGGGTGTTAGGGTTAGGATTAAGATTAGGGTGAGGGTGAGTGTTAGCATTAGGGTTAGGCTTAGGGTTAGGGTTAGTTTTAATGTTAGGATTAGTGTTAATGTTAGGGTTAAGGTTAGACATACGGTTTGGGTGAGGGTGAGGGTGAGGGTTAGGGTTAGGGTTAGGGTGAGGTTTAGAGTTAGGGTTAGGATTTGGGATAGGGTGAGGGAGAAGTTTAGGGTTAGAGTTAAGTTGAGGGGGAGGGTAAGGCCGAGTGTTAGGTTTAGGGTTAGTGTTAGGGTTAACGTTAGGTTTAGGGTGAGGGTAAGGTTGAGGTTTAGGGTTAGGGTTAGGTTTTGGGTAAGGATTAGGGTTAGGGTGATGGTGAGTGTGCGGGTTAGGGTTAGGATTAGGCTTAGGCTTAGGGTTAGGCTGAGGGTGAGGGTGGGTGTGAGGATTAGGCTTAGTGTGATGGTTACACTTAGGACTAGGGTGAGGGTTAGGATGAAGGTTAGGGTTAGGATTAGGGTTAGGGTGAGGGTGAGGGTGAAGGTTAGGGTTAGGTTTGTGCTGTGGGTAAGTGATAGCATGAGGGTTAGGGTGAGTGTTAGACTTAGCATTAGAGTTAGGGTGAGGATTAGGGTGAGTTTTAGGGTTAGGTTGAGGGTTAGGGTTAGGCTTAGCTTGAGGGTGACGGTGAGGGTGACGGTTAGGGTTAGAGTTACGGTGAGGATTCGGTTAAGTGTGAGGTTTAGGGTGAGGATGAGGTTAAGTGTTAGGATGAGGGTTAGGGTGAGGGTGAGGCTTAGGGTTAAGGTTTGGGTTAGCGTGAGGGTTAGGGTTATGATTAGGGTGAGGGTTAGGGTGAGGGTGAGGGTTAGGGTTCGGGTGAGGGTTAGGTTTGTTATTAGGGTTAGGGTCAGATTTACGGTGACGGTGAGGTTTTGAGTGAGGGTTAGGGTGAGGGTTAGAGTTAGGGTTAAGATGAGGTTTAGGGTAGGGTGTAGGGTTACGGTTAGGGTGAGGGTTAGGTTTAGTGTGAGAGTTAGGGTTAGGGTTAGGATTAGTGTGAGGGTAAGATTTAGCTTACTGTTAGGGTGAGGGTGACGTTTAGGGTTAGGAATAGTGATAGAATTAGTGTAAAGCTGATCGTGAGGGTAGGTTTAGGGTTAGGGTTAGGGTGAGGGCTTGGGTGAGGGTTAGTGTAAGGTTGAGAGTTAGGGTGAGAGTGATGGTAAGGGTAAAGGTGAGGTTTAGGCTGAGGGTGAGGGTTAAGATAAGGGTGAGGGTTAGGGTTAGGGTGAGGGTTAGGGTTAGGGTGAGGGTTAGGTTAAGGGTTCGGGTTACAGTTAGGGTGAGGGTTAGATTGAGGATTAGGGTTAGGGTTAGTGTGAGGTTTAGGGTGAATTTGAGGGTGAGGGTTAGGGTTCGAATTAGGGTAAGGTGAGGGCTAGGATGAGGGTGATGTTTAAGTTAGGGTTAGGGTTAGGGTCAAGTTTAGGATGAGGTTTAGGGTTACTGTGAGGGTTAGGGTTAGTGTGAACATTAGGGTGATGGTTAGGGTTAGAGTTAGGTTAAGGGTAAGAGTTAGGGTGAGTGTTTGGGTTTGGGTGAGGGTTATATTTAAGATTAGGGTTAACTTTACGGTTAGGGTTATTGTTAGGGTTAGGATTAGGATTAGGATTAGGGTTAGGGTGAAGGTGAGTGTGGGTTAGGTTTAGGTTTAGGTTTAGGCTTAAGGTTAGGCTGAGGATGAGGTTGTGGCTGGGGGCTAGGGTTAGGGTGATGGTTAGGGTTAGAGTTAGGGTGAGGGTTAGGATGAGGGTTAGAGTTAGGATTAGGGTTTGGGTGAGGGCTAGGGTGAAGGTGAGGTTTAGGGTTATGTTTAGGGTGAGGTATAGGGTTAGGATTAGGGTTAGGGTTAGGGTTAAATTGAGGGTGAGGTTTAGGTTTAGAGTTAGGGTTAGGGTGAGGGTTAGGGTTAGGGTTAGTGTTAGGTTTAGGATTATTGTGAGGGTTAGGGTTAGGGTGATGGTTAGGGTTAGGGTTTGCATTAGGATTAGTGTTAGTGTGAGGGTGAGTGTGAGTGTGAGGGTTAGGGTTAGGGTCAGGCTTAGGTTTAGGCTGAGGTTGACGGTCAGGTTTAAGGTGAGGGTGAGGGTGAGGTTTAGGGTTAGAGTTAGGGTTAGTGTGAGGGTTAGTGTTAGGATTGGTGTTAGGGTTAGGGTTAGGGTGAGGGTTAGGGAGAGGGCTATGATTAGGGAGCGGGTTAGATTCATGATTAGGTTTAGCTTGAGTGTGAGTGTGAGGGTTAGTGTTAGGGTTAGGTTTATGGTTAGGCTGAGTGTGGGGGTGAGGGTTAGGGTTAGGTTGAGGTTTTGGGTGAGGGTTAGGTGAGGGTTAGGATGAGGTATAGGGTTAGGATTAGGGTTAGGGTTAGGGTTAAGGTGAGGGTTAATGTTAGGGTTAGGGTGAGGGTTAGGGTTATTGTTAGTGTTATGGTTAGGGTTAAGTTTGTGGTTAGGGTGAGGCTGAAGGTGGGTATTAGGTTTAGGATTAGGATTAGGGTTAGGTTTAGGGTTAAGATTATTGTTATTGTTGAGGTTAGGGTTAGAGTTATGGTGAGGGTGAGGGTGAGGGTGAGGGTTAGGGTTAGGGTTAGGGTGAGGTTTAAGGTTAGGGTTAGGGTAGGGTGATGGTTAGGGTTAGTGTGAGGGTTAGTGTTTGGGTTAGGGTTATTGTTAGGGTAAGGTAAGTGTTAGGTTGAGGGTAAGGGTTAGGGTGAGGGTTAGGGTTAGAATGAGGGTTAGGGTTAGGGTTAGGGTTATTGTTAGGGTAAGGTAAGTGTTAAGGTGAGGGTAAGGGTTAGGGTGAGGGTTAGGGTTAGAATGAGGGTTAGGGTTATGTTTAGTGTTATTTTTAGGGTTATGGTTAGGATTAGGGATAGGGTGAGTGGTAGGGTGAGGGTGAGGGTTAGGGTTAGGCTTAGGTTTAGAATGAGGCTGAGTGTGAGGTTGAGGGTTAGGGTTAGCGTGATGGTTAGGGTTATGTTTAGGGTGAGGGTTAGAATGATTGTTAGGGGTAGGGTGAGGGTTAGGGTGACAGTAAGGGTAAAGGTGAGGGTTAGGGTTAGGGTGCTCGTTAGGGTGAGGATTAGGGTTAGGGTTAGGGTGAGGGTGAGGTTTAGATTGAGTATCAGTGTTAGGGTTAGTGTGAGGTTTAGGGTGAGGATGAGGGTTAGGGTTAGTGTGAGGGCTATGGTGAGGGTGAGGGTTAGGTTTAGGGTTATATTGAGGTTTAGGGTTAAGGTGATGGTTAGGGTTAGTGTGACGGTTAGTGTTAGTATTAGGGTTAGTTTTAGGGTGAGGGTTAGCATAAGGGTGAGGTTTATGTTTAGGGTTAGTGTTAGCGTTAGGGTTAGGGTTATTGTTAGGGTTAGGGTTACTGTTACGGTGAGGGTGAGGGTTAGGGTTAGGGTTAGGGTGAGGTTTAGGTTTAGGGTCAGGGTTAGAGTTAGGGTTAGGGTGAGGGTGAGGTTTAGGTATAGGGTTAGGATTAGTGGGAGGGTTAGGTTGAGGGTTAGTGTTAGGATTAGGGTTAAGGTGAGGGTGAATGTGAGGGTTAGGGTTAGACTTAGGTTTAGGGTTAGGCTGAGGCTGAGTGTGAGGGTGAGTGTTAGAGTTAGCTTCAAGATTAGGGTTAGGGTTAGGTTGAGGGTTAGGGTTATGGTAAGAGTGAGGGTTAGGATGATGTTTAGGGTTAGGATTAGGGTTAGTATGAGGGCAAGGGTGAGGGTCAGAGTTAGGGTTGGCATTATGGCGAGGTTTAGGATTAGGGTTAGGTTTAGTGTTAGGGTGAGGGTTAGGGTTAGGGTTACTGTGAGAGGGAGGGTTAGTGTTAGGGTGAGGGTGAGGGTTAGTATTAGTGTTATGGTTAGGGTTATTGTTAGTGTTATCATTAAGGTTAAGTTTACAGTGAGGTTGAGGGTGAGGGTGAGGTTTAGGGTTAGGGTTAGGTTGAGGTTTAGGGTTAGGGTTAGTGTTAGTGTTAGGGTGAGGGGTTGGTTTAGGTTGAGGTTTACTGTCAGGGTGAGGTTTAGGGTTAGGGTTAAGGTTAGGGTTAGTGTTATTGTTAGGGTTAAGGTTAGAGTTACTGTGAGGATGAGGGTGAGGGTGAGTGTGAAAGTTAGAGTTAGGGTTAGCCTTAGTCTTAGGTTTACGCCGAGCGTGAGGGTGAGGTTAAGGGTTAGGATTAGGGTGAATGTTAGTGTTTTAGGGTTAGGGTGAGGATTAGGGTGAGGTTTAGGTTTAGGATTAGGGCTAAGGTGAGGGCTAGGGTGAGGGTGAGGGTTAGGGTTAGCGTTAGGGTGACGTTTAGGGTTAGGGTTAAGTTTAGGGTTAGGGTGAGAGTTAGTGTGAGGGTTACGGTGAGGTTGAGGGTGAGGGTGAGGGTTAGGGTTAGGGTTAGGGTGAGGGTGAGGGTTAGATTAGGGTTAGGGTTAGGGTTATTGTTAGTGTTATGATTAGGTTTAAGTTTATGGTGAGGGTGAGGCTTAGGGTGATGGTTAGGGTTAGGGTTAGGATGAGGTTTAGGTTAGGGTTAGGGTGAGGGTTTGGGTTAGGTTTAGGGTTACGGTCAGGGTGAGGCTGAGGGTTAGGGTTAGGGTTAGTGTCATTGTTAGGTTTAGGGTTAGAGTTACAGTGAGGGTGAGGGTAAGGGTTAGGGTTAGGGTGAGGTTTGGGGTTAGCCTTAGGGTTAGGGTGAAGGTGAGGGTGAGGTTTAGGGTTAGAGTTAGGGTTAGGTTGAGTGTTAGGGTTAGGGTTAGGGTGAGGGTTAGGATGAGGGTTAGGGTTAGGGTTAGGTTTAGGATTAGGGTTAATGTTAGGGTGAGTGATTGTGTTAGGCTTAGGGATAGGGTTAAGGCTTAGCGTTAACCTGAGGGTGAGGGTTAGGGTGAGGGTTAGAGTTAGGTTACGGTGAGTGTGAGGGTTAGGGTTAGGGTGAGTTTCAGGGTTAGGATTAGGTTTAGGGTTATTGTTAGTGTTATGGTTAAGGTTAAGTTTACGGTTAGGGTGAGGCTGACGTTCAGGGTTTGGGTTAGGGTTAGGGTGAGGTTTAGGGTTAGGGTTAGGGTGATGGTTAGGGTTAGTGTTATTGTTAGGGTTAGGTTTAGAGTTACGATGAGGGTGAGGGTGAGAGTTAGATTTAGGTTTAGGGTGAGGGTAGGGTGAGGGTGAAGTTTAGGGTTAGAGTTAGAGTTACGGGGAGGGTTAGGGGGAGGGTTAGGTTGAGGTTTAGGGTTAGTGTTAGGGTTGGGTTTAGGATTAGGGTTATGATGAGGCTGAGTGTGAGGGTTATGGTTAGGATTAGGCTTAGGCTTAGGTTTAGGCTGAGGGTGAGGGTGGAGTTGAGGATTAGGTTAAGGGTGATGGTTAGGGTTAGGGTTAGGTTTAGGGTTAGGATTAGGGTTAGGATGATGTCTACGGTGAGGGTGAGGGTTAGGGTTAGTGTTAGGCTTAGGGTTACGGTCAGTGTGAGGGTTAGGATGAGGGTTAGGCTTATGGTGAGGGTTAGGGTGAGGGTGCAGGTAAGGGTAAAGGTAAGAGTTAGGCTGAGAGTGAGGATTAAGTTAAGGGTGAGGGTTAGGGTTAGGGTGAGGGTTAGGGTTAGGGTTAAGGTGAGGGTGAGGTTTATATTGAGGATTAGTTTTAGGGTTAGTGTGAGGTTTAGGATGAGGATGAGGGTTAGGGTTAGGGTGAGGGCTAGGGTGAGGTTGAGGGTTAGGGTTAGTGTGAGTGCTAGTGTTAGGGTTAAGTTTAGTGTTAGGGTGAATTTATGTGTTAGGTTGAGGGTTAGTGTTAGCGTGAGTGTTATGGTTAGAATGAGGGTGAGGGTTGGGGTAAGGGTTACTGTTAGGGTTAGGATTAGTTTTACTGTTGAGTGTGAGGTTTAGTGTTAGGTTGAGGGTTAGTTTTATGTTTAGTGTTAGGGTTAGGGTGAGGGTGAGGTTTAGGGTTAGAGTTAGCTTTTGTGTTAGGGTTAGGGTTAGGTTGAGGGTTAGTGTGAGGGTTAGGTTTAGGCTTAAGCTTAGGCTTAGGGTTAGGCTTAGGCCGAGCATGAGGGTGAGGGTTAGGGTTAGCGTTCGGGTGAGGGTTAGGGTTAGGGTTAGGGTGAGGGTTAGGATGAGGTTTAGGGTTAGGACTAGGGTTAGGGTGAGCGCTAGGTTGTGGGTTACTGTGAGGGTTAGGGTTAGGTTTAGGATTAGGTGTAGGTTGAGGGTGAGTTTGAGGGTTAGGGTTAGGCTTAGGCTTAGGGTTAGGGTGAGGGTTAGGGTTAGGATTTGGTTTAGGGTGAGCGGGAGGGTTAGGTTTAGTGTGAGTGCTAGTGTTAGGGTTAGGTTTATTGTTAGGGTGAATTTATGTGTTAGGGTGTGGGTTAGGTTTAGGGTGAGTATTATGGTTAGAATGAGGGTTAGGGTTAGAGTTACTGTTAGGATTAGGATTAGGTTTACTGTTAAGGTGAGTGTGAGGTTTAGGGTTAGGGTGAGGGTTAGGTTTATGTTTAGGGTTAGGGTTAGACTTAGGGTTAGGGTGAGGGTTAGGGTTAGGGTTTGGTTTAGGGTTAGAGTTAGCTCTTGTGTTAGGGTTAGTGTTAGGTTGAGGGTTAGTGTGAAGGTTACGTTTAGGCATAAGCTTAGGCTTAGGGTTAGGCTTAGGCCGAGCATGAGGGTTAGGGTTAGGGTGAGGGTTAGGATGAGGTTTAGGGTTAGTATTAGGGTTAGGGTGAGCGCTAGTTTGAGGGTTACTGTGAGGGTTAGGTTTAGATTTAGGATTAGGTGTAGGTTGAGGGTGAGTGTGAGGGTTAGGGTTAGGGTTAGGGTTAGGCTTAGGGTTAGGGTGAGGGTTAGGGTTAGGGTTTGGTTTAGGGTGAGGGGGAGGGTTAGGGTTAGGGTTAGGGTGAGGGTGAGGGTGAAGTTTAGGGTTAGGGTTAGTGTGAGTGTTAGGGTTATGTTGAGGGTTATGGTTAGGGTGAGTGTTAGGGCTAGGGTTAGGTTTAGGGTGAGGACTAGGGTGAGGGTGAGGTTTAGGGTTAGGGTGAGGATGCGGTTAAGGGTGAGGTTGAGGTTTGGGGTTAGTGTTAGGTGGAGGTTTAGGGTTATGGTTAGGGTTAGGGCGAGTGTGAGTTTTAGGTTTAGAGTTAGGGTTAGGGTGAGTGTTAGGGTGAGGTTTAGGGTTAGTGTGAAGGTTAGGGGTAGGGGTAGGGTGAGGGTTAGCATTAGGGTGAGGGTTAGGGTTAGGGTTATGTTTAGAGTGACGGTTAGGGTGAGCGTTAGGGTTAGGATTAGGGTTAGGGTATGTGCTAGGGTGAGTGTTAGGTTTAGGGTTAGGTTGATGTTGAGGGTTAGTGTTAGTGTTAGGGTTAGGGTTAGGGTTTGGGTGAGGGTGAGGGTTAGGTTTGGGGTTGGGGTTAGGGTTAGGATTAGGATTAAGGTGATGGTGAGTTTCAGGGTTAGAGTTAGTGTTAGCCTTAGGGTAAGGCTGAGTCTGAGGCTGAGGGTGAGGTTTAGATTAAGGGTGAGGGTTAGGTTTAGGGTTAGAGTGAGGGTTAGTGTGAGTGTTAGGGTTAGGATTAGGGTTAGGATATATGCTAGGTTGAGGGTTAGGTTTAGGGTTAGGGTGAAGTTTAGGGTTAGGGTTAGGGTCAGTGTTAGGGTTAGGGTGATGGTTTGGGTTAGGGTTAGAGTTACGGTTAGGGTGAGGTTTAGGGTTAGGTTTATGGTTAGGGTTATTCTTAGGTTTAGGGTTAGGGTTAAGGTTAATGTAAGGGTGAGGGTGAGGGTGATGTTGAGTGTCAGGTTTAGGGTTAGGATGAATTTTAGAGGTAAGGTTAGGGTTAGGGTTAGGGTGATTGTGAGGGTTAGTGTTAGGGTTGGGTGAGGTTTAGGATTAGGGTTAGCGGTAGGGTTAGGGTGAGTGTGAGGGTTAGGGTTCGGGTTTGGGTGAGGGTGAGGGTTAGGTTTGGGGTGAGGGTTAAGGTGAGGACTAAGGTGAGCGTGAGGTTTAGGGTTAGGGTTAGGCTTAGGGTGAGGGTTAGGTTGAGGTTTAGGTTAAGGGGTAGGGGTAGGGTTAGGATTAGGGTTAGGGTGAGGGTGAGTGTGAGGGTTAGGTTTAGGGTTAGTCTTTGGCTGAGGGTTAGGCTGAGGGTGAGGGTGGGGTTGAGGATTAGGTTTAGAGTGATGGTTCAGGTTATCATTAGTTTGAGGGTTAGGATGCGGGTTAGGGTTAGGATTAGGGTTAGGGTGAGGGCTAGGGTGAGGGTGAGGTTTAGGGTTAGGGATAGGGTGAGATTTAGGGTTAGGGTTAGGGTGAGATTGAGGTTTAGGGTTAGAGTTAGGGTTAGGATTAGGGTAAGGGTTAGGGTGAGTGTGAGGGTTAGGGTTAGGGTTAGGGTTCGGCTTAGGGTTACACTGAGGGTGAGGGTTAGGGTTTGAGTGAGGGTTAGGGTTATGTTTAGGGTGAGAGTTAGGGTTCAGGTTAAGTTTAGGGTTCGGGTGAGGGTTAGGGTTAGGGTTACGTTGAGCTTGAGGGTTAGGGTTAGGTTGAGCGTTACGGTTAGGTCTAGGGTTAGGGTGAGGGCTAGGGTGATGGTGAGGGTTAGGGTTAGTGTTAGGGCGAGGTTTCGGGTTAGGGTTAGGTTTAGGGTGAGGGTTAGGATGAGGGTTAGGGTTACGTTAAGGGTGATGGTTAGGGTTAAGTGGAGGGTTATTGTTACTGTTAGTGTTAAGGTGAGGGTAAGTGTAAGGGTAAGGTTTAGGTTTAGGGTGACGTTTAGCATCAGGCTTAGGGTTAGGGTTAGGGGGAGGGGGAGGTTTAGGATTAGAGTTAGGGTTAGGGTGAATGTTAGGGTTAGGGTTAGGTTTAGGGATAGGGTGAGGTTTAGGGTTTGGTTTAGGATTAGAATTAGGGTTAGGGTGAGGGTGAGATTTAGGGTTAGAGTTAGGGTTAGGGTGATGGTTAGGTTGAGGGTTAGGGTTAGGTTTAGTGTTAGGGTTAGGGTGAGGGTGAGGGTGAGGGATAGGGTTAGGGTTAGAATTAGGATTAGGGTTATTGTTAGGATTAGTGTGAGGGATAGGGTTAGGGTAATCGTTAGGCTTAGGGTTAGGGTGAGGGTTAGGGTTTGGTTGAGGGTTAGGGTTTGGGTGAGGGTTAGCGTTAGGGTTAGGGTGAGGTTTATTGTTAGGGTTAGTGTTAGAGTTAGGGTTAGTGATTAGTGTTAGGGTTAGTTTGAGTGTTAGGGGGAGGGTTAGTGTTAGGGTTAGGGTTAGGTTTAGCGTTAGGGTTAGGGTGAGGGTGAGGTTTAGGGTTATAATTAGGGTTAGGGTGAGGCTGAGGGTGAGGCTTAGGGGGTTAGGGTTAGTGTTAGGGTTAGGGTTAGGGTTAGGGTTAGGGTTAGCGTGACGGTTATGGTGAGTGTGAGGGTTAATATTATGGTTAGGGTTAGCCTTAGGTTCAGGCTGAGGGTGAGGGTGAGGGTGAGGTTTAGGTTTAGAATTAGGATTAGTGTTAGGGTTAGGGTTAGGATGAGGGTCAGGTTTACGTTTAGGCTTAGGCTTAGGCTTAGGCTGAGCATGAGGGTGAGGTTAAGTGTTAGGGTGAGGTTTAGGGTGGGGTTGATGGTAAGGGTAAACATGAGGGTTAGGCTGAGGGTGAGGGTTACTGAAAGGGTGAGGGTTAGGGTTAGGGTGAGGTTTAGGGTTAGGGGTAGAGTGAGGATGAGGGTTAGATTGAGGATTAGTGTTAGAGTTAGGGTGAGGTTTAGGCGGAGGATGAGTGTTAGGGTTAGGGTGAGGGCTAGGGTGAGGGTGAGGGTTAGGGTTAGGCTTAGGTTTAGGGTTAGGGTGATGGTTAGGATTAGTGTGAGGATCAGTGTTAGGGTTTGTGTTAGGGTGAGGGTAAGTGTTAGGGTGAGGTTTAGGGTTAGGTTGAGGGTTATGGTGAGGGTGAGGGTGAAGGTTAGGGTTAGGGTTAGGATGAGGTTTAGGTTTAGGTTTAGAGTTAGAGTTAGGGTTATGGTGAGAGTGAGGTTTAGGTTTAGATTTAGGGTTAGTGTTAGGGTTAGTGTTAGGGTTAGGGTCAGTTGTACCGTTAGGCTTAGGCTTAGGCTTAGGCTTAGTCCGAGCATGAGGCTGAGGGTTAGGGCGAGGGTGAAGCTGAGGATTAGGGTTAGGTTTAGTGTTAGGGTTAGGTTTAGGTTTAAGTTTAGGTATAGTTTTAGGGTTAGGGTTAGGGTTACAGTGAGGGTTAAGGTTAGGTTTAGGGTTAGGCTTAGGGTTAGGCTGAGTATGAGGGTGGGGGTGAGAATTAGGGTTTGGGTTAGGGTTATTGTTAGTGTTATGGTTAGGGTTAAGATTTCGGTTAGGTTGAGGCTGAGGATGAGGGTTATGGTTAGGGTTAGGATTAGTGTTAGGGTTATGGTTAGTGTTAGGGTTAGTTTTATTGTTAGGGTTAGTGTTAGCGTTAAGGTGAGGTGGAGGGTGAGGGTGAGGGTTAGGGTTAGGGTGAGGTTTAGGGTGAGGTTTAGGGTTAGGGTTAGGTTTAGGGTGAGGGTGAGGTTTAGGGTTAGAGTTATGGTTAGGGGGAGGGTTAGGGTGAGGTTTAGGGTTAGGGTTAGTGTTAGAGTTAGTGTGAGGGTTAGGTTTAGGCTTAGGGTGAGGTTGAGTGTGAGGCTTAGTGTGAGGGTTAGTCTTAGGCGTAGGGTTAGGATGAGTGTGAGGGTGGAGGTGAGGATTAGGTTTAGGGTGATGGTTAGGGTTAGGGTTAGTGTTATTGTTAGGGTTAGGGTTATAGTTATGGTGAAGTTGAGGGTGCGGGTGAGGATTAGGGTTAGGGTTAGGCTGGTGTTTAGGGTTACGGTTAGGGTTAGGGTGAGGGTGAGGTTTACGGTTAGATATAGGGTTAGGGGAAGAGGGAGGGTGAGGTTTAGGGTTATGGTTAGTGATAGGGTTAGGGTGATGGTGAGGGTTAGGTTGAGGTTTTGGTTTAGGGTTAGGGTTAGGGTTAGTGTGAGGGTTAGCTTTAGGGTTAGGGTTAGGGTCAGGGTGAGGGTAAGTTTTAGGGTGAGGGTTTGGGTTAGGGTGAGGGTTATGGTTAGGGTGAGGGTTAGGATTAGGGTTAGGGTTATTGTTAGGGTTAGGTTTAAGGTTACAGTTACGGTGAGGGTGAGGATGAGGGTTAGAGTTAGGGTTGGGTTGAGGTTGAGGGTTAGGGTTTGGGTTAGGGTTAGAGTTAGGTTTAAGGTGAGGGTGAGGTGTAGGGTTAGATTTAAGGTTAGGGTGAGTGTTGGGTTGAGGGTTAGGGTTAGTGTTAGGCTTAGGGTGAGGGCTAGGGTGAGTGTTAGGGTTAGGGTGAGGGTTATGGTTAGGGTTAAGGTGAGAGTTAGTGTTTAGGTTAAGTTTAGGGTTAGGTTGAGGATTAGGGTAAGGATTATGGTGAGGGTGAAGTTTTGGGCTAGGTTGAGTGTTAGTGTTAGCTTTAGGGTTAGGGTGAGTGTGAGTGTGAGGGTTAGGGTTAGTATTAGGGTGAGGGTTAGTGTGAGGGTTAGGGTTAGTGTTAGGGTTATTGTTAGGTTTAGGGTTAGGGTGAGGGTGAGATTAAGTTTAGATATAGGGTTAGGGTGGGGCTGAAGGTGAGGGTTAGGCTTAGGGTTAGTGTGGGAGTTAGGGTTAGGGTGAGTGTTAGGGTGAGGGTGAGGGTTAGGCTTAGGGTTAGGCTTAGGATTAGGGTAAAGGTTAGGGTGAGTGTGAGGGTTAGGGTTAGAGTTAGGGTGAGGGTAAGTGTTAGGGTGAGGGTTAGCGTTAGGGTGAAGGATATGGTTAGGATGAGGGTTAGGGTTAGGTTTAGGTTTATTGTTAGGGTTAGGGTTAGGGTTATTGTTAGGGTAAGGTTTATATTTAGGGTGAGTGTGAGTGTTAGTGTTAGGGTTAGGGTTACGCATAGTGATGGGCTGAGGGAGAGGTTGAGGGTGAGGTTTAGGGTTAGGGTGAGGGTGAGGTTTAGGCTTATAGTTTGTGTTAAGGTGAGGGTTAGTGTGAGGGTTAGTGTTACGGTTAGTGTTTGGGTTAGGTTTAGCGTGAGTTTTAGGGTCAGGTTTAGTGTTAGGGATAGGGTTAGGTGTAGGATTAAGGTTTGGGTGAGGGTGAGTTTGAGGGTTAGGGTTCGGTTAATGTTAGAGTTAGGTTAGGGTTAGGGTGAGGGTTAGGATGAGGGTTAGGTTTAGGATTAGGGTTAGTGTGAGGGCTATTGTGAGGGTGAGGATTAGGGTTAGGGTTAAGTTTAGGGATAGGGTGAGGGATAGGATTAGGGCTTGGTTTAAGGTTAGGGTTAGGGTTAGGGTTAGGGTGAGGGTCAGCATGAGGGTTCCGGTTAGGATTAGGTTTAGGATGAGGGCTAGGGTGAGCGTGAGGATTAGGGTTAGGGTTAGGGCGAGGTTTATTGTTCGGGTTAGGTTTAGAGTTAGGCTGAGTATTAGGGTTAGTGTTATGGTGAGGGTGAGGGTTAGGTCTAGTTTGAGGGTTAGAATTAGGTTTAGGGTTAGGGTGAGTGTTAGGGTTAGGGTTAGGGTGAGGGTTAGGATGAGGTTTAGGGTTACAATTAGGGTTAGGGTGAGGGCTAGGGTGATTGTGAGGGTTATTGTTAGGGTTAGGGTGAGGTTTATGGTTAATGTTAAGGGTAGGGTTAGGGTGAGGGTTAAGGTTCGGGTTTGGGTGAGGGTGAGGCTTAGGTTTGGGGTGAGGACTAAGGTAAGGGTAAGGTTTAGGGTTAGGGTTAGGTTTAGGGTGAGGGTTAAGTTGAGGTTTAGGTTTAGGGTTAGGATTAGGGTTAGGATTAGGGTTAGGGTGAGGGTGAGTGTGAGGGTTAGGGATAGGGTTAGGCTTATGCTTAGGCTTAGGGTTAGGCTGAGGGTGAGTGTGGGGATGAGGATTAGGTTTAGAGTCCTGGTTTAATTTATGGTTAGGTTTAGTGTTAGGATGAGGGTTAGGGTTAGGATTAGGGTTAGGGTGAGGGCTAGGGTGAGTGTGAGGTTTAGGGATAGGTTTAGGCTTAGGCTTAGGGTTAGGCTGAGGTTGAAGGTGAGGGTGAGGGTTAGGGTTAGGGTGACAGTTAGGGTTATGGTTAGGGTGAGGGTTAGGATGAGGGTTAGGGTTAGGGCGAGGGTTCCGATGAGGGTGACAATAAGAATAAAGGTGAGGGTTAGGCTTAGGGTTAAGGTTAAGGTAAGGTTGAGGTTTCGGGTTATGGTTAGTGTGATGGGCAGGGTTAGATTGAGGATTAATGTTAGGGTTAGTGTGAGGTTTAGTGTGAGGATGAGGGTTAGGGTTAGGGTGAGGGCTAAGTTGAAGTTGAGGGTTAGAGTTAGGTTTAGGGTGAGGTTTAGGTTTAGGGTGAAGGTTAGCATTAGTGTGAGGGTTAGTGTTAGGGTTAGTGTTAGTGTTAGGGTGAGGGTAAGTGTTAGGCTAAGGTTTAGGTTTAGGGTGAGGTTTAGGATTTTGGTTAGGGTTAGGGTTACGGTGAGGTTGAGGTTAAGGGTTAGAGTTAGGGTTAGGGTGACGGTTAGGATTAGGGTTAGGGTTAGTGTTAGGGTAAGGGTTAGGGTGAGTTTTACTGTGGGGTGAGGGTTAGTGATAGGGTTAGGTTTAGGATTAGGGTTAAAGTGAGGGTGAGTGTGAAGGTAAGGGTTAGGGTTAGGGTTAGGATTAGAGTTAGGGTGAGGGTGAGGATGAGGGTTAGGGTTAGGGTGAGGGGTAGGGTTAGAGTTAGGGTTAGGCTGAGGGTGAGGTTGAGGGTGAGGGTTAGGATTAGGGTTAGGCTTAGGGTTAGGCTGAGGGTGAGGTTGAGGGTGAGAAATTTAGGGTTAGGGTGAGGGTTAGGCTTAGGATTATGGGGAGGTTTAGGATGAGGTTTAGGGTTAGGATTAGGGTTAAGGTGAGGGCTAGGCTGAGGGTGAGGTTGAGTTTTAGGGTTAGGGTGAGGTTTAGGTTTAAGGTTAGGGTTAGGGTGAGGGTCAGGGTGACGTTTATTGTTAGAGTTAGGATTAGGGTGAATCTGAGGGTGTGGGTTAGGTTTAGGGTTAATGTTAGGGTTAGGGTTAAGGTGAGGGTTCAGGTGAGGGTTCCGGTTAGGGTTCGGATTAGGGTTAGGATTAGGGTTAGGGTTAGGGTGAGTCTGAGGGTTAGGGTTAGGCTTAGGCTTAGGTTGAGGGTGAGGGTGAGGGTAAGGGTGAAGATTAGGGTTAGGGTGAGGGTGAGGGTTAAGGTTAGGATTAGTGTTAGGGTGAGGGTTAGCAGGAGGGTTAGTGTTAGGATTCGGGTTAGGATGAGGGCTAGGGTGAGGGTGAGGTTTAGGGTTAGGGTGAGAGTTAGCATTAGAGTTAGGGTTAGGGTGAGGGTTAGGGTGAGGGTGAGTGTTAGGCTTAGAGTTAGGATTAGGATTAGGGTAAGGGTTAGGGTCAGTGTGAGGGTTAGTGTTAGGGTTAGGGTTAGGCTTAGGTTTAGGCTGAGGGAGAGGTTTAGGGTTAGGGTGAGGATTAGAGTTAGGGTTAGGGTGTGAGTTAGGGTTCAGGTTACGTTTAGTGTGACGATGAGGGTTAGGGTTAGGTTGAGGGTTAGGGTTAGGTTTAGAGTTAGGATGAGAGTTAGGGTTAGGGTTAGGGTGAGGGGTAGGATGAAGATTAGGGTTAAGATTAGGGTTAGGGTGAGGGCTAGAATGAATGTGAGGGTTAGGGTTAGTGTTAGCAAGAGGTTTAAGGTTCGGGTTAGGGTTAGGGTGAGGGTTACGATTAGGGTTACGGTCACGGTGAGGGTGAGGGTTAGGGTTACGGTGAGGGTGAGGGTTAGGGTTAGGGTGAGGGTTAGGGTGAGGGTGAGTTTTTGGATTAGGGTTAGGGTTAAGGTTAGGGTTAGGTTTAGGGTTAGGATTAGTTTTATTCTTAGGGTTAGGGTTAGAGTTACCGTGAGGGTGAGGGTGAGGGTGAGGGTTAGGGTTAGGGTTAGGGTGAGGTTTAGGGTAAGGGTGAGGGTGAGGTTTATAGTTAGATTTAGGATTAGGGGGAGGGTTAGGTCGAAGGTTAGGGTTAGGCTAAGTGTTAGGGTTAAGGTTAAGGTGAGGGTTATGTTGAGGTTTAGGGTTAGGCTTAGGGTTAGGTTTAGGATTAGGGTTAGGTTTAAGTTATGGTGAGGTTGAAGTTGAGGGTGAGTGTTAGGGTTAGGGTGAGGTTTAGGGTTAGGGTTAGGATTAGGGTTAGGGTGAGGGTGAGGTTGAGGTTTAGGGTTAGGGTTAGGGTTAGGGTTAGGATTAGGGTTAAGGTGAGGGTGAGTGTGAAGTTTAGTGATAGGTTCAGGCTTAGGCCTAGGGTTAGGCTGAGGATGAGTGTGGGGGTGAGGATTAGGGCTAGAGTGATGGTTACGTTTAGGGTTAAGGTGAGGGTTAGTTTGTGGGTTAGGGTTAGGGTTAGGGTTACGGTGAGGGCTAGGGTGAGGGTTAGGGTAAGGCTTAGTATTAGGCTTAGGCTTAGTCTGAGTGTGTGTTTGAGGTTGAGGGTTAGGTTTAGGGTGATGCTTAGGTTGACGGTTAGAATGAGGTTTAGGGTTAGGGTGAGGGTTAGGGTGAGGATTATGTTAATGGTAAAGGTGAGGTTTAGGCTTAGGGTGAAGGTTAAGTTAAGGTTGAGCGTTAGGGTTAGGTTTAGGGTTCAGGTAAGGTTTATGGTTAGGGTGAGGGTGAGGGTTAGAATTAGGGTGAGGGCTAGGGTGAGGGTGAGGGTTAGGGTTAGGGTTAGGGTTAGTGTGAGGTTTAGGGTTAGGGTGAGTGTTATGGTTAGGGTGAGGGTTAGGGTTTGGGTTAGGTTTATTGTTAGGGTTAGGGTTACGGTTACGGTTACAGTGAAGGTGAGGGTGAGGGTTAGGGTGAGGGTTAGAGTTAGGGTTAGGGTGAGGGTTAGGTTGAGGTTTGGGGTTAGTGTTAGTGTTAGGGTTAGGGTTAGTGTGAGAGTTAGGGCGATGTTCAGGGTTATAGGGTTAGTGTTAGGATTAGAGTTAGGGTGAGGATGAGTGTGTGTGTTAGGGTTTGGTTTTGGGTTAGGGTTAGGTTTAGGGTTAGGGTGAGGTTTTGGATGAAGGTTAGGGTTACAATGAGGGTGAGGGTGAAGGTTAGTGTGAGGGTTAGGTTTAGGATTAGGGTTAGGGTGAGGGTGAGTGTTAGGATTAGGGTTAGGGTTAGTGTTAAGGTTAGGTTTAGGGTTAGGATTAGTATTATTGTTAGGGTTAGGGTTAGAGTTACGGTGAGGTTGACGGTAAGGGTGAGGGTTAGGTTTAGGGTTAGGGTTAGGCTTAGGCTTAGGCTGAGGCTGAGGGTAAGGGTGAAGGTGAGGGTTAGGGTGATGTTAGGTTTAGGGTTACGGTGAGAGTTGGGGTTAGGGTTAAGTTTAGGTTTAGGGTGAGCGTTAGGGTAAGGGTTACAGAGAGGGTGAGGGTTAGGTTTAGGGTTAGTGTTATGGTGAGGGTTAGGATGAGGGTTAGGTTTAGGATTAGGGTTAGGGTGAGGCCTAAGGTGAGGGTGAGGTTTAGGGTTAGGGTTAGGGTGAGGGTGAGCTATATGGTTAGAGTTAGGGTTAGGGTAAGGCTGTTTGTGAGGTTCAGGGTTAGGGTTAATGTTAGAGTTAGGGTTAGGGTGAAGGTTAGGGTGAGGGTGAGGGTTAGGCTTAGGGTTAGGATTAGGATTAGGGTAAGGGATAGGGTGAGTGTGAGGGTTAGGGTTATGGTTAGGCTGAGGTTGAGGTTGAGGGTTAGGGTTAGGTTTAGGGTGAGGGTTAAGGTTACTTTTAGGGTGATAGTTAGGTTTCGGGTTAAGTTTAGGGTTAGGGTGAGGGTTAGGGTTAAGGTTACAGTTAGGTTTAGTGTTAGGGTGAGGTTTAGGGTTAGGGTTAGGGTTAGGGTGAGGGTTTGGATGAGGGTTAGAATTATGGTGAGTGCGAGGGTTAGGGTTAGGCTGAGTGTTAGGGTTAGGATTAGGGTTAGGGTTAGCGTTAGGTTTAGGTTTAGCTTTAGGATTAGTGTTATTGTTAGGGTAATGGTTAGAGTTACGGTGAGGGTGAAGGTGAGGGTGAGGGTTAGGTTTAGGGTGAGGGTTAGCGTTAGGGTTAGGATAAGTGTTAGGGGGAGGGGGATGTTTAGGGTTAGATTTAGCGTTAGGGGGAGGGTTAGTTCGTGGGTTAGGGTTAGGGTTAGTGTTAGGGTTAAGGTTAGGGTGAGGGTTAGGTTGAGGTTAAGGGTTAGGGTCCGGGTTAGGGTTAGGCTTAGGCTTAGGGTGAGGGTGATTGTGAGGGTAAGGATTATGGTTACGCTTAGGCTTAGGGTTAGGCTGAGTGTGAGGGTGGATATGAGGATTAGGGTTAGGGTTATGGTTAGGGTGTAGTTTAGGGTTTGGATTAGGGTTAGAGTTAGGTTTAGGGTTAGGGTGAGGTTTAGGTGTAGCGACCGTCTACTGGACCAGTGAGAAAGAACGACCACCACAACAGGAGTCTTCTCAGATCACGCTTTATTGGAGAGCCTTTTAGTTGATGGGAGAGCTTGAGCGCGAGAGAGCGTGCACCCGAAACATGGCCACTTATATAGGGAATAGAAACACGGGTCTTTCTATCATTGGTCGTCTGCCTTTCACCGTCACCAGTTGCCACGGGATTGGCTGGGGACTCTACGTGGCTCGCGCATGCGCAAAGCCCAGGACCTACTGTCCCGCCAAGCACCGCCTGAAATGGAGTGGTTATCTCAAAGCTGCAAGGGAGTGGGCGCCATCTTGTAATGGCGTTTACCCTGGCTCCCTACAGTTCCCCTTTTTTTGTTTTTTGGCAACAGGTAAGAGTAGAGGTTGGGCCTCTGTCTAAAACATTAGAACCTTGCACTGGCCTTCGCCTGAGGGGCACCTTCCCCAGTGATGACCAGGCCCGTCCGATGCCTTTTTTGCAGAGGTGGGATCTTGGGCATCAACCCACTTGCAACCCAGCATGCTCTTCTTGAGGAGATGGTACCCTCAAGTGCAGTGCACTTGCCTAGCACCCTGGCCCAAATTGCAAATTGCATACCTGTCCCGGTGCAATGGGATCCCCTAATCCCTCGGGGTGCTAAGGCTATGCAGGATGGTAAGGCTTAATTGCCTCTCAGGGCCAACAGCCAGATCTGGGGTGAGGATCCACTCTCCAAAGCGGCTAATGCTTGCGAGATAACAACCTTGTCCCTTCTGGTTTGGGCTCGAAGGCGACAGACCAACCATAGGCAGACCACGCATCCTCCCAAGCAGCAGGCTAAAAACATTCCGACTCCCACCCGCTCTTTGGAAAAGGACACCGCAGAGGCAATCCAGTCAGTAAATTGTAACAGCCCACAGCATCATTGGTTTAGCTATCACAGGGATTGCTATTAGCACTGTTGCTAACAGCAGGAAGATCAGCTGCATCAGGAGACGAGTGGATGGCATCTTCAAGAGGGGGTTCTTCTGCAGTCTCCACCGGCCTGGTCAGTCTCGTTGGCACCCAGTGAGGTACCTCTTGACTCTGTGGAAAAACACAAACAGCTCCCCTGGATCTCGTTATTACCGGATCCGGTCCATACCATTTATTATTAATAACATCCTTCCACATAACCATGTCTTTAGTATCCATGGGGTCTCTCGTCATATGCCGATCTGCGGCAGACTGATCGTTGTCATTTAGAATTTAAAAATTAAGGGTAAAGAGCGCAAGAGAAAGTCTTTCCCTGGGGGACGCGGACTCAGCAATTCCCCCCTTTTGTTTTTGAAGCATTTCTTTTATGCTTCGATTGGCTCTTTCCACTATACCTTGTCCTTGAGGATTGTAGGGCAATCCAGTGGTGTGGGCAACCTGCATCTGTGCGCAAAAGGCGCGAAAACCATGGGAAGTATAAGCAGGACCATTATCCGTCTTAAGTCTAAGGGGCTTTCCCCAAGCTGCCCAAGCTTCTAAGCAGTGTGTTCTGACGTGAGACACCTTTTCTCCTGCCAGAGGTGTGGCATGAATGACACCAGAAAAGGTGTCCACAGACACATGTAAATATTTTAACTTACCAAATTCCGTCAGATGAGTAACATCCATTTGCCATAGGGCGTTTGGTCTCAACCCCCTGGGTTTTACCCCCACATGGGGAGGATGAAGAAAGGTAACACAAGATTTACAGGCTTTAACAATATCTCTTGCCACATGCCTGGACAAATTATATCTTTTCCTAAGGGTATTAGCAGGTACATGATACAATCTATGAAAGTCTTTTGCCAATTCTACAGGATCAGCAGCGACCAGAGCCACAGCCCGAGTTGCCTGGTCCACTAAATCATTACACCTTGCCATCGGGCCCGGCAACATAGAGTGGGCGCGAATATGTCCAATATAAAAAGAGTGTTTTCTGTTTAAGATAAGGGATTGAATCTGTAACAAAACATTAGAAATTGTACTGGCCTGCTTAACTGAAGCAGCAACTTCAAGAGAAGCAATGGCATTTACAACATATAATGAATCAGAAAATAAGTTAAAAGGTTGATCAAATCTTTTAAAAACTTCAAGCTCAATTAAACATTCAACAGCCTGTGGGACATTCGGCCGAAAATTAAAGACCACCGGCTGTTTGTGTCCTAGAACAAAAAAGGCACCTTGTCCAGATTTTGATCCATCCGTAAAGATGGTCAGAGCATCAGCCAAGGGCTCCTTTGAAGTGACAACAGGAAAATACACTAAATTTTTGTTAATTATGGCAAGCAGAGGATGCTTAGGATAATGATTATCAATTACATTGGGAAACGAGCAAACAAGAATTGCCCACATATCCATTGTGGCTGCTAAAATTTCAACTTGCTCACGGGTGTATGGAATAATTAATTTATCTGGAATTTTTGCAAAGTGCATCAAACAATACTTTATACCCAAAATTGCCTGTTTAGCCACTAATTCAGGAAAATATTGAACAGTTTTTGCTCCCACAGAATTGCCGTGGAGCCACCATAAGGGGCCATTTTGCCAAAGAACCCCCGTGGGATAATTTTTTGTTTTTTTTTTTTTGTTTTTTTAGTCAGTCGTGGGGCTTGAACTCTGGGCCTGGGCACTGTCCCTGAGCTCTTTTAGCTCAAGGCGAGTGCTCTACCACTTGAGCCACAGCACCACTTCCTCAACCTAAATCCTTAATCTGGGAGTAGGAAACCAGCTCAAAATTTTTTTCATTAGTAATTGGATTTTCAAAAACTGGAAAAGCAGCCCCCAGCCGCGACCAGGTGTTTTCTTTTATAAAGTGACTCTTCCCTGCCGGCGGGCATGGCGGGGGGGCCCACGGGTGAGGGCCAGCTCCGTTTCCTCTTCCTGGCTGCTGCGGTACTCCCACCCCTAGGGGGCGCCACCCCCCATATCTGTCTGCCTCGTGCTCAGCCGCAGCCTCTGCTAAGTCTTCACTATCAGCTGGATCGAGCTGCTCTCCCTCCTCCTCTAACATTTCTTCCTCTGAGTCACTCACAAGATTACTATATTCTTGGTCCCGCCCTTCCACATGTAGGGCTGAGAACCGGTTTGCTTTTAAAGAAGGGCATGGGGGTCTCCTTGAGACCCCCTCCCTAAGACCCTTCTCCTTTTGTGAGGGCTGCAGTCCCTCTTGCTTTAATTCTTTAGGATCCTTTTGTCTTTTTTCCCTTTTTCTTTTAGGCCTATTTTCTTCCCCATTACTGGATGCTGACTCTGATAGACTATCCTGATGCCGTGTTAGTACTTTGCATCCTTCCTGGATTAAATCAAACCCTCCCTCCTCGAGGCAAGTGCACACCATCAAAAAGACAAGCCACAAAGGAAGAAGCAATGCAAGCAACCAATAAATATCTAAATCTACAGTGAACAGCATACCGGGGGATACTTACCGACGTCCCCTCTCCGCGTGTTGAGTTCTGGCTCCGGTTCGGCCTCTCGCGCAGGTCTCGGGTTTCGGCACCACTTGTAGTGACCGTCTACTCGACCAGCGAGAAAGAACGACCACCACAACAGGAGTCTTCTCAGATCATGCTTTATTGGAGAGCCTTTTAGTTGATGGGAGAGCTTGAGCGCGAGAGAGCGTGCACCCGAAACATGGCCGCTTATATAGGGAATAGGAACACGGGTCTTTCTATCATTGGTCGTCTGCCTTTCACCGTCACCAGGTGCCACGGGATTGGCTGGGGACTCTACGTGGCTCGCGCATGCGCAAAGCCCAGGACCCACTGTCCCACCAAGCACCGCCTGAAATGGAGTGGTTACCTCAAAGCTGCAAGGGAGTGGGCGCCATCTTGTAATGGCGTTTACCCTGGCTCCCTACATTTAGGGTTAGAGTTAGGGTTAGGGTGAGGGTTAGGTTGAGGGTTAGGGTTAGGGTTAGGGTGAGACTTTGGGGGAGGGTTAGGGTTAGGGATAGGTTTAAGATTCGGGTTAGGGTGAGTGTGAGTGTGTGGGTTAGGGTTAGGTTTAGGGTTAGGCTTAGGGTTAGGCTGAGGGTGAGGGTTAGGGTAAGGGTTAGGGTGAGGTTTAGGGTTAAGGTTAGGGTTAGGGTGAGGGTTAGGGTGCGGATGAGGGTTAGGGTTAGCGTGAGTGTTAGGGTTAGAATTAGGGTTATTGTGTGGGTTCTGTTAAGGTTAGGGTTAGGGTGAGGTTTAGGGTTATGGTGAGGTTTAAGTTTAGTGTGAAGTTTAGTGTTAAGGTGAGGGTAAGTGTTAGGGTGAGGTTTAGGGTTAGGGTGAGGGTTATGGTTAGTGTGAGGTTTAGGGTTAGGGTTTGGTTTATTGTTAGGGTTAGAGTTACGGTTACGTTGAGGGTTAGGGTGAGTGTAAGGTTTAGGGTTAGTGTTAGTGTGAGATTTAAGGTTACGGTTAGGGTTAGATTTAGGGTTAGGTTGAAGGTGAGGTTTAGGGTTACAGTTAGGATTAGGATGAGGGTTATGGTGAGGGTTAGGGTTAGTGTTAGGGTTAGGGTTAGGGTGAGGGTTAGGGTGAGGGTTAGGGTTAGTGATAGGCTTAGGATTAGGTTTAGGGTTAGGATGAGGGTGAGTGTGAGGGCTAGGATTAGTGTTACGTTTAGGCTTAAGGTTAGGCTGAGGGTGAGACTGAAGGTGAGAGTTAGGTTTAGGGTGTGGGTTATGGTTAGGGTTAGGGTTAGTGTTAGCCTTAAGGTGAGGTTTAGGGTTAGGGTTAGGGTTAAGTTTCTGGTAATGGTGAGGGTTAGAGTTAGCATTAGGGTTAGGGTGAGGGGTAGGGTTAGGGTTAGGGTGAGTGTTAATGTTAATGTGAGGTTTAGGCTTAGGTTTAGGGTTAGTTTGAGGGTTAGGTTGAGGGTTAGGGTTTGGGTTAGGGTTAGGGTGAGGGTGAAGGTTAGGGTGAAGTTTAAGTTAGGCTTAGTGTTAGGATTAGGGTGAGGTTAAGGGTTAGGGTGAGGGTTAGTCTTAGGGTTAGGGTGAGGGTTAAGATGAGCTTTAGGGTTTCAGTGAGGGTGAGGGTTAATGTTAGGGTGAGGGTTAGGGTTAGGATTATGGTTAGGGTGAGGGTGATATTTAGGATTAGGGTTAGGGTTATTGTAAGTTTTATTTTTATGGTTACATTTGCAGTGAGGGTGAAGTTTAGGGTTAGGTTTAGGGTTAGTTTTAGGGTTAGGATTCGTGTTAATCTTAGGGTTCGGTTTAGACTTATTGTTTGGGTGAGGCTGGGGGTGAGGGTGAGGGTTAGCGTTAGGGTTAGGGTGAGGTTTAGGGTTAGGGTTAGGATTAGGGATAGGGTCAGGGTGAGGTTTAGGGTTAGACTTAGGTTTAGGGTGAGGTTTAGGGTGAGGGTTAGGTTTAGGGTTAGGGTTAGGGTTAGGGTGAGGGTGAGGGTGAGGGTTAGGGTTAGGAGTAGGCTTAGGCTTAGGGTTAGACTGAGGGTGAGGGTGGTGGTGAGTATTAGGCTTAGGTTGATGGTGAGCCTTAGGGTTAGGGTGAGGGTGAGGTTGAGGGTTAGGGTTACGGTTAGGTTTAGGCTGAGGCTGCTGGTGAGGGTGAGCTTTAGGGTTATGGTGATGGATAGGGTTAGGGTAAGGGTGAGGGTTAGGTTGTGGGTTCGGGTTAAGGTGAGGGTTAGTAGGAGCGTGACGGTAAGAGTAAAATTGAGGGTTACAGTAAGGGTGAGGGTTAGGGTAAGGGTTAGGTTTAGGGTTAGACTGAGGATTAGGGTTAAGTGTAGTGTGAGGTTTAGGTTGAGGATGAGGGTTTGGGTGAGGTTTAGGGTTAGAATTAGGGTTTGGGTGAGTTCTAGCATTAGGGTGAGGGTTAGGGTTAGGGTTAAGTTTAGGGTGAGGTTTAGGGTGTGGGGTAGGGTTAGGTTAAGGGTGAGGGTTAGGCTTAGTGTGAGGGTTATGGTTAGGGTGAGTGAGGGTGAGGTTAAGGTTTATGGAGAGGGTTAGGGTGCGGGTAAGAGTTAGGGTTAGTGTTAGGCTGAGGGTGACGGTTAGGATTAGGTTTAGCTTTAGGGTGAGGTTTAGGGTGAGGGTGAGGGTTAAAGTTAGGGTTAGGTTTGTGGTGTGGGTAAGTGATAGCATGAGGGTTAGGGTGAGTGTTAGATTTAGCATTAGGTTTAGTTTGAGGGTTAGGTTTAGGGTTAGGGTGAGGGTGCGGGTGAGAGTGAGGGTTAAGGTGAGGCTTATGCTGAGTTTTAGGGTTAGGGTGAGAGCTAAGGTTACGTTAGCTTGAGGGTGAGTGTGAGGGTTAAGGTTAGGGTGAGGGTTAGGGTGCGGGTGAGGGTTACGGTTAGGGTTTGGGTTAGGGTGAGGGTTAGGGTGAGGGTTGGGGTTAGGTTTATGCTTAGGGTTAGTGTGAGGGTTAGGCTGAGTGTTAGGATTAGGATTAGGCTGAGGGTGAAGGTGAGGGTAGGGTGAGGGTGAGGGTTAGGGTTAGGGTGAGGGTTACGGTTATTATTAGGGTTAGTGTCAGGTTTAGGGTGACCGGGAGGTTTAGGGTGAGGGTTAGGGTTAGGTTAATGTGAAAGTTAGGGTAAGGGGTAGGGTTACGGATAGGGTGAGGGCTAGGTTTAGTGTGAGAGTTATGGTTAGGGTTAGGGTTAGGATTAGTGTGAGGTTAAGAATTAGGGTGACGGAAACCACCCAACAACAAATCCTCAAAGAAACAACTGCCCAATAAATAAGTGGGCGAAAGACTTAAAGAGAAGCTTCTCTGAAGAAGAAAGAAGGATGGCCAATAGACACATGAAGAAATGTTCAACATCCCTAGCCATAAAAGAAATGCAAATCAAAACAACATTGAGATATTACCTCACTCCAGTTAGAACAGCAAAAATCAAGAACTCTAACAACAACAGATGCTGGAGGGGATGTGGACAGAAAGGAACCTTACTTCATTGTTGGTGGGAATGTAAACTTGTTCAACCACTTTGGAAAGCAGTATGGAGGTTCCTCAAAAGATTTCACATAGATCTCCCCTATGATCCAGCAATCCCACTTTTGGGCATTTACCCAAATGTTTACAAACAAGACCACACTAAAGCTACCAGCACAACTATGTTTATTGCAGCATTATTTACCATAGCTAAGATATGGAACCAACCCAGATGCCCCTCAGTAGATGAATGGATCAAGAAAATGTGGTATATATACACAATGGAATTCTATGCCTCCATCAGAAAGAATGACATTTCCCCATTTGTTAGGAAATGGAAAGGTTTGGAAAAAATTATATTAAGTGAAGTAAGCCAGGCCCAAAGAAGCATAGGTCCCATGGTTTCCCTTATTTGCAATATCTAGTATAGGTATGAGTCAAGCGGAAAAGGTCAGATAATGTGATGTTAGGAAAATGAACCCTTAAATATGTATTTTAATGTTTTCGTTTCTTTCATGCATGTGTTTCTAACGCATTTATAAGATTATTTCTTTGTTGCTTTGTATGTCCCTCCCCCACAGTGTAACCCCCGCTTTCACTATATTTGATGTCAGTATAACATGTGGAGGAGATGGGGACAAACAAGTCGTTTAAGGATTCAGGTGGACCTGTTGCAACAATGAGAAGTACAAAATGTCATGTCAAAACCAGCTTTACAATGTCGGTGGGGGGGGAGGGGGGGTATAATTGGGTGGGGGGAGGGGGGCATAATTGGGTGGGGGGAGGGGGGAGGCGGGGAAGGGAAGTGAAGGGTAAACAAAGGAGGAGGCTGCAATGCTTGGTAAGAAATGTATGCATTATCCTGCCCATGTAATTGTAGCCCCTCTGTACAGTATGTTCTCAAATAAAATAAAATAAAATAAAATAAAATAAAATAAAATAAAATAAAATAAAATAAAATAAAAAGAATTAGGGTGACGGTTAGGGTGAGGATGAGGTTTAGGGTTAGGAATAGTGATAGGGTTAGTATTACGATGAGAGTGAGGGTGAGGGTGAGGGTTAGGGTTAGGGTTGGGTGAGGGCTTTGGTGAGGGTTAGGGTAAGGGTGAGGGTTAGTGTGAGGGTGATTGTAAGGGTAAAGGTGAGGGTTAGGCTGCGGGTGAGGGTTACGATAAGGGTGAGGGTTAGGGTTTGGTTGAGGGTTAGGTTAAGGGTTCGGGTTCGGGTTAGGGTGAGGGTTAGATTGAGGACTAAGTTTAGGGTTACTGTGAGGTTTGGGGTGAGGATGAGGGTTATGGTTAGGTTGAGGCTTAGGGTTAGAATTAGGGTTAGGGTGAGGGCTTGGTTAGGTTGAAGTTTAGGGTTAGGGTTAGGGTGAGGTTTAGGGTTAGGGTTAGTATGAGGGTTAGTGTTAGAGTAAGGGTTAGTGTTAGATTGAGCGTAAGTGTTAGGGTGAGGGTTAGGGATAGGGTAAGGGTTATGTTTCTGATGAGGGTTAGTGTTAGGCTTAGGGTTATTGTTAAGGTTAGGATTAGGATAAGGGTTAGGGTGTGGGTGAGTGTGTGGGTTGGGATGAGTGTTAGGGTTAGGCTTAAAGTTAGGCTGAGGGTGAGGTTGAGGGTGGGGCTTAGAGTTAAGGTGATGGTTAAGGTGAGGATTAGGATGAGGGTTAGGATGAACTTGAGGTTTAGGGTTATGTTTAGGTTGAGGTTTAGGGTTAGGATTAGGCTTAGGCTTAGGATGAGGTTGAGGTTTAGGTTTAGAGTTAGGGTTAGGGTGAGGGTTAGGTTTATGGTCAGTGTTAGTTTTATGGTTAGGGTGAGGGTTAGGGTTAGGGTGACAGGTAGGGTTAGGGGTGGGATTAGGATTAGGGTTAGGGTGAGGGTGGGTGTGAGGATTAGTGTTAGGGTTAGGGTTTGGCTTAGGTTTAGGCTTACGGTGAGGTTGAGGGTTAGGGTTAGGGTGAGGGTAAGGTTTATGGTTTGGATTACGGTTAGGGTGCAGGCTAGGGTGAGCGTGAGAGTTAGGGTTAGGGTTAGGCTTAGGCTTAGGGTTAGGCTGAGGGTGAGGGTGGGTGTGAGAAATAGGTTTTGGGTGATGGTTAGCGTTAGGGTTAGGGTGAGGTTTAGGATGAGGGTTAGGGTTAGGATTTGGTTTAGCTTTAGGGTGAGGGTGAGGGTTAGGGTTAGGGATAGGGTTAGATTTAGGATTAAGGGTAGGATGAGGGTGAGTGTGAGGGTTAGGGTTAGGGTTAGGCTTAGGCTTAGTTTTAGGCTGAGGTTGAGGGTGAGGGTTAGGGTTAAGGTGAGGGTTAGGATGTGGTATAGGGTTAGGATTCGGGTTAGGGTGAGGTCTAGGGTGAGGGTTACGTTTAGGGTTAGGTTTAGGGTGAGGTTTAGGATTCGGGTTAGGTTTTGGTTTAGGGTGAGGTTTAGGGTTAGGGTTACGGTGAGGGTGAGGGTTAGGGTTAGGTTGAGGGTTATGGTTAGGGTTAGGTTGAGGTTTAGGGTTAGGTTTAGGATGAGGGTTAGGATGAGGCTTATGGTTTGGATTAGGGTTAGGGTGCGGGCTAGGGTGAGGTTGAGGGTTAAGGTTAGGGTTAGGCTTAGGCTTACGGTTAGGCTGAGGGTGGAGGTGAGAAATAGGTTTTGGGTGGTGGTTAGGGTTAGGGTTAGGGTGAGGGTTAGAGTTAGGATTAAGTTTAGGGTTAGGGCTAGGGTGAGGGTGAAGTTTAGGGTTAGGGTTAGGCTTAAGCATAGGGTTAGGCTGAGTGTTAGGGTAAGGGTGAGGGTTAATGTTTGGGTGATGGATAGGGTTAGGGTTAGGGTGAGTGTTAGGATGAGGGTTAGGGTTAGAGTGAGGGTTAGGGTGAGCATGACCGTAAGAGTAAATGTGAGGGTTAGGCTGAGGGTGAGTGTTCCCCTAAGGGTGATGGTTAGGATTAGGGTGAAGTTTAGGATAAGGTTTAGGTTGAGGTGTAGGGTGAGGGTGAGGGTTAGGATGAGGTTTATGGTTAGGATTAGGGTGAGTTTTAGGGTTATGGTGAGGGTTAGGGTTAGGGTGAGTGTTAGGGTGAGGGTTAGAGTTAGGGTTATCCTTAGGGTTAGGGTGAAGGTTAGGCTGAGGGTTAGGCTTAGGATTAGGGTTAGGGTTAGGGTGAGAGTTAGGGTCAGGGTGAGGGTTAGGGTTCTGGTGAGGGTTAGGGTTATTATTAGGGTTAGGGTCAGATTTAGGGTGATGGTGAGGTTTAGGGTGAGGGTTGGGGTGAGGGTTAGGGTGAGGGTTAAGGTGAGGGTTAGGATAAGGGGTAGGGTTAGGGTTAGGGTGAGGTTTAGATTGAGGATTAGGTTTAGGGTTAATATGAGGTTTAGGGTGAGGATGAGGTTTAGGATTAGGGTTAGAATTAGGGTTAGGGTGAGGGCTAGGGTGAGTTTTAGGGTTAGGGTTAGGGTTAGGGTAGGGTTTATGGTTAGGGTGAGGATGAGATTAAGGTTTAGGGTGAGGGTTAGTGTGGGGGTGAGGGTTAGGGTTAGGGTTAGGGTTAGGGTGAGGGTAAGGTTGAGGGTTAAGGTGAGTGTTAGGGTGATGGTGAGGGTGAGGTTTAGGGTTGGGGTTAGGGTTAGAGTGAGGGTTAGGGTGAGGGGTAGTTTTAGGTTTAGGGTGAGGGTTAGGGATAGTGTGAGGGTTAGGGTTTGAGTGAGGGTAAGGGTCAGGTGAGGTTTAGGGTTAGGGTGAGGGTTAGCATTAGGGTTAGGGTCAGGGTTAATGTTAGGTTGGAAGTTAGGGTTAGGGTGAGGGTTAGGGTGAGTGTTAGGGTTAAGGTAAGTGATACGGTTAGGGTTAGGGTGAGGGTTATGTTTAGGGTGAGGGTGACAGTGAAGGTTAACATATGGATGAGGGTTAGTGTTAGGGAAGGGTTAATGTTACGGTGAGGGTTAGGGTGAGGGTGAGGGTAAGGGTTAGGTTTATGGTGAGGGTTAGGGTTAGAGTTAGGGTGAGGGGTAGGGTGAGGGGTAGGGTTAGAGTTAAGGTTAGGGTTAGTGTGAGGTTTAGGGTTAGGGGGAGGATAAGGTAAGTGTGAGGGTTGGAATGAGGGTGAGGGTTAGGGTTACTGTTAGTGTGAAGGTTAGGGTTACGGTTATGGTGAAGTTTAGGGTTAGGGTTATGTTTATTTTGAGGGTGAGTGTTTGAGTTAGGATGAGTGTTCTTGAGAGTGTGAGAGTTAGGGTTTGGGTGAGGGTTAGGGTTAGGGTGAGTGTTAGGGTGACGGTGAGGGTGAGGGTTAGGTTTGGGGTTAGGGTTAGAGTGAGGGGTAGGGTGAGGTGTAGGGTTAGGGTTAGGGTGAGGGGTAGATTTACTGTGAGGGTTAGGGTTAGGGTGAGGTTTAGGGTTACTGTGAGGGTTCAAGTTAGGATTAGTCTTAGTGTTAGGGTGAGGGTAAGGGTTAGGTCGAAGGTTAGGGTTAGAGTGAGGGTTAGGGTTAATGTGAGGGTTAGGGTTATGGTGAGGGTTAGGGTTAGGGTGATGTTTAGGGTGAGGTTGAGGGTTAGTGTGAGTGTGAGGGTGACGGTTCCGATGAGTGTTTGGGTTAGGTTTAGGTTGAGGTTGAGGTTGACGATGAAGCATAGGGTTAGTTTTAGGGTAAGGGTGAGTGTGAGGGTTTGGGATAGGCTTAGGCTTAGGTTGAGGGTGAGGGTGAGGGTTAGGGTTAGGTTTAGGGTTAGGGTTAGTTTTAGGGTTATGTTGAGGCTTAGGGTTAGGTTAGAGGTTACGGTGATTTTGAGGGTGAGGTTTAGGGTTAGGGTGAGGGTTAGGCTAAGGGTTAGGGTGAGCGTTAGGTTTAGGGTGATGTTTAGGTTGAGGGTGAGGGTTAGGGTGAGGTTGAGGGTGAGGTTTTGGTTGAGGGTTTGGATTAGGGTTAAGGTTAGGGTGAAGGTGAGGGTGAGGGTTAGGTTTAGGGTTAGGGTTAGGCTTAGGGTGAGGGTGATTGTGAGGGTTAGGGTTAGGGTTATTGTTAGGCTTAGGTTTAAGCTGAGGGTGAGGTGAATTTGATGGTTAGGGTTAGGGTGACTGTGAGCAGTAGGGTTAGGGTTAGGGATAGGATGAGGGTTAGATGAGGGTGAGGGTTAGGGTTAGGGTGAGTGTTAGGCTTAGGGTTTGGGTGAGGGTGAGGGTGGGGGTGAGTATTAGGCTTAGGGTGATGGTTAGCCTTAGGGTTAAGGTGAGGGTTAGGATGAGGGTTAGGGGTAGGAGTAGGGTTAGGGTGAGGGCTAGGGTGAAAGTGAGGGTTAGGGTTAGGGTTAGGCTTAGGCATAGGTTTAGGCTGAGGGTGATGGTGAGGGTAAGGGTTAGTGTTATGGTGATAGATATGGTTAGGTTTAGGGTGAGGGTTAAGATGAGGGTTCGGGTTAGGGTGAAGGTTAGTATAAGCCTGAGGGTTACAGTAAGGGTGAGGGTTAGGTTTAGGTTGAGGGTTAGTGTAAGGGTTAGGGTTTGGGTTAGATATGGGATTAGGGTTAGGGGTAGTGTGAGGTTGGAAGTTAGGGTTAGGGTGAGGGTTAGGGTGGAATGTTAGGGTTAAGGTAAGTGATAGGGTTAGGGTTAGGGTGAGGGTTATGTTAGGGTGATGTGTAGAATGAGGGTGAATGTTAGGGTGAGGTGACATTGAAGGTTAAGGTATGGATAAGTGTTAGTGTTAGGATGAGGGTTAATGCTACGGTGAGGGTTAGGGTGAGGGTGTGGGTAAGGGTTAGGTTTATGGTGAGGGTTAGGGTTAGAGGTAGGGTGAGGTGTAGGGTTAGAGTTAAGGTTAGGGTTAGTGTGAGGGTTAGGGTTAGGGTGAGGATAAGGTAAGTGTGAGGGTTGGAGTGAGGGTGAGGGTTAGGGTTACTGTTAGTGTGAGGGTTAGGGTTATGGTTATGGTGAGGGTTAGGGTTAGGGTTATGTTTATTTTGAGGGTGAGTGTTAGAGTTAGAATGAGTGTTCTTGAGAGTGTGAGAGTTAGGGTTTGGGTGAGGGTTAGGGTTAGGGTGATTGTTAGGGTGACGTTGAGGGTGAGGGTTAGGGTTGGGGTTAGGGTTAGAGTGAGGGGTAGGGTGAGGTGTAGGGTTAGGGTTAGGGTGAGGGGTAGGTTTACTGTGAGGGTTAGGGTTAGGGTGAGGTTTAGGGTTACTGTGAGGGTTCAAGTTAGGATTAGTCTTAGTGTTAGGGTGAGGGTAAGGGTTAGGTTGAGGGTTAGGGTTAGATTGAAGGTTAGGGTTAATGTGAGGGTTAGGGTTATGGTGAGGGTTAGGGTTAGGGTGATGTTTAGGGTGAGGTTGAGGGTTAGTGTGAGTGTGAGGGTGACGGTTCCGATGAGTGTTTGGGTTCGGTTTAGGTTGAGGTTGAGGGTGAGGGTGAGGCTTAGGGTTAGTTTTAGGGTAAGGGTGAGTGTGAGGGTTAGGGATAGGCTTAGGCTTAGGCTGAGGGTGAGGGTGAGGATTAGGGTTAGGGTTAGGGTTAGTTTTAGGGTTATGTTGAGGCTTAGGGTTAGGTTAGAGGTTACGGTTAGGGTGAGGGTTAGGGTTAGGGATAGGTTTAGTTTGAGGATGAGGGTGAGGGTTAGGGTTAGGATTAGGGTTAGGGTGAGCCTGAGGGTGAGGGTGAGGGTGAGGTTTAGGGTTAGGGTGAGGGTTAGGCTAAGAGTTAGGGTGAGTGTTAGGTTTAGGGTGATGTTTAGGTTGAGGGTGAGGGTTAGGGTGAGGTTGAGGGTGAGGTTTCGGTTGAGGGTTTGGGTTAGGGTTAAGGTTAGGGTGAAGGTGAGGGTGAGGGTTAGGATTAGGGTTAGGGTTAGGCTTAGGGTGAGGGTGATTGTGAGGGTTTGGTTTAGGGTTATGGTTAGGCTTAGGTTTAAGCTGAGTGTGAGGTGAGTTTGAGGGTTAGGGTTAGGGTGACTGTGAGCATTAGGGTTAGGGTTAGGGATAGGATGAGGTTTAGATGAGGGTGTGGGTTAGGGTTAGGGTGAGTGTTAGGCTTAGGGTTAGGGTGAGTGTGAGGGTGGGGGTGAGTATTAGGCTTAGGGTGATGGTTAGCCTTAGGGTTAGGGTGAGGGTTAGGATGAGGTTTAGGGGTAGGATTAGGGTTAGGGTGAGGGCTATGTTGACAGTGAGGGTTAGGGTTAGGTTTAGGCTTAGGCATAGGTTTAGGCTGAGGGTGATGGTCAGGGTGAGGGTTAGTGTTATGGTGATGGATATGGTTAGGTTAAGGATGAGTTTTAGGATGAGGGTTCAGGTTAGAGTGAGGGTTAGTATGAGCCTGAGGGTTACAGTAAGGGTGAGGGTTAGGTTTAGGTTGAGGGTTAGTGTAAGGGTTAGGGTTAGGGTTAGATTGAGGATTAGGGTTAGGGGTAGTGTGAGGTTTAGGGTGACGATGAGGTTTAGGGTGAGGGTTAGGGTTAGAATTAGGGTTAGGGTGAGGGCTAGTGTGAGGGTGAGGGTTAGGGTTAGTGTTAGGGTGAGGTTTAGGGTTAGGGTGATGGTTAGGGTTAGTGTGAGTGTTAGTGTTAAGGTTAGGGTTTGTGTTAGGGTGAGAGTTAGGGTTAGCGTTAGGGTTATGGTTAGGGTGAGTGTTAGGGTTAGGGTTAAGGTTATTGTTAGGGTTAGGGTTACGGTTACTGTTAGGGTAAGGTTGAGGTTTAGGCTTGGAGATAGGATTAGGTTTAGGTTTAGGGTTAGGGTTAGAGTTAGGGCTAGGGTGATGGTTAGTTTTAGGGTTAGAGTTAGTGTTAGTGTTATTGTTAGGGTAAGTGTGAGGGATAGGGTTAGGCTTAGGTTTAGGCTTAGGCTTAGGCTTAGGCGGAGCATGAGGGTGAGGGTTAGGGTGAGGATTAGGGTTAGGGTGAGGGCTAGGGTTTGTGTTAGGGTGAGGGTTAGTGTTAGGGATAGGGTTAGGTTTAGGATCAGGGTTAGGGTGAGGGGAGTGTGAGCTTTAGGCTTAGGGTTAGGCTTAGACTTAGGGTTAGGGTGAGGGTTAGGGTTAGTCTTTGGGTTAGGATGAGGGTGTGGCTGAGGATTAGGGTTAGGTTTAGGATTAGGGTTAGGGTTAGGATTAGGGTTAGGGTTAGTTTGAGGGTTAGGCTTAGTTGAGGGTTAGGGTAATTGTTAGTGTTTTGGTTTTTGGTTTGGGTTAAGTTTGTGGTGAGGGTGAGACTGAGGGTGAGGGTTATGGTTAGTGTTAGGCTGAGGGTGAGGTTGGGGGTGAGGAATAGGTTTTGGGTGATGGTTAGGGTTAGGGTTAGGGTGAGGGTTTTGGATGAGGGTTAGGGTTAGGATTAGGTTTAGGCTGAGGGCTAGGGTGAGGGTGAGGGTTAGGTTTAGGGTTAAGCTTAGTCCAGGGGTTAGGCTGAGGGTCAGGCTGAGGGTTAGGGTTAGGGTGATGGACAGGGTTAGGTTTAGGTTGAGTGTTAGGATGAGGGTTAGGGTTAGGATTAGGGTTAGGATGAGCGTGATGGTAAGAGTAAAGGTGAGGGTTAGGGTGAGGGTGAGTGTTCCCCTAAGGGTGAGGGTTAGGATTAGGGTGACGTTAGGGTAAGGGTTAGGGTGAGGTTTAGGGTAAGGCTGAGGGTTAGATTGAGGATTAGGGTTAGCACTAGTGTGAGTTTAGGGTGAGGATGAGGTTTAGGACTAGGGTGAGGGTTAGGGTTAGAATAGGGTTAGAGTGAGGGCTAGGGTGATGCTGACGGTTAGGGTTAGGGTGAGGTTTAGGGTTAGGGTGAGAGTTAGGGTTAGTGTGATGGTTAGTGTTATAATGAGCGATAGTGTTAGGGTGAGGGTAAGTGTTAGGGAGAGGGTTAGGATTAGGATGAGGGTTTTGGTTAGGGTGAGGGTTAGGGTTAGGGTGAGGGTTATGTTTAGGGGGAGGGTAAGGTTTAGGGTGAGGGTGAGGTTTAGGGTGAGGGTTATGGTTAGGGTGAGGGTTAGGGTTACGGTGAGGGTTTGAGTGAGGGTTAGGGTTAGGGAGAGGTTTACGGTTACCGTTAGAGTTAGGGTTAGGGTAAGGTTGAGGTTTAGGGTTAGAGTTAGGGTTCAGGTGAGGGTTAGGATGAGGGTTAGGGTTAGGGTTAATTTTATGTTTAGGGTTAGGGTTATGGTTAGGATTAGGGTTAGGTTGACGGTGAGTGAGTGGGTTAGGGTTAGGCTTAGGGTTAGGCTTAGGGTTAGTCTGAGAGTTAGGTTGAGGGTAAGGGTTAGGGTTAGGGTGAGGGTTAGGGTTAGGGTGAGGGTGAGGTTTAGGATGAGGGTTTGTTTTAGGATCAGGGTTAGGGTGAGGGTTAGGGTGAGGGTGAGGTTTATGGTTAGTGTTAGGGTGAGGTTTAGGGTTAGGGTTAGGTTTAGGGTCAGTGTGAGTTTGAGGTTGAGCATTAGAGATAGGTTTAGGGTGAGGGTTAGGCCGAGGCTTATTGTTAGGGCTGGTGTTAGGGTTAGAGTTAGTGTGAGGGTTAGGCTGAGGGTGTGTGTTAGGGTTAGGGTGAGGGTTAGGTTTAGGATTAGGGTTATGGTGAGGGCTAGGGTGAGGGTGAGGTTTAGGATTAGGGTTAATGAGAGGGTGAGTGTGAGGGTTAGGATTAGGATTAGGTTTAGGCTTAGGGTTAGGCTGAGATTGAGGGTAAAGATGAGGGTTAGTGTTAGGTGAGTGTTAGGGGTAGGGTTAGGGTGAGAGTTAGGGTTCGGGTTAAGTTTATGGTTAGTGTGTGGGTTAGTTTGAGGGTGTCGTTAAGGTTAAAGGTGAGGGTTAGTCTGAGGGCGAGTGTTTCGGTAAGGATGAGGGTTAGGGTTAGGGTGAGTGTTAGGGTGAGGATGACGGTTAGGGTTAGGGTGAGGGTTAGTGTTAGAATTAGGTTTAGGGTGAGGGTTAGGGTTAGGGTTAGGGTTAGGGTGATGTTTAGGGTTATGGTGAGGTTTAGGTTTAGTGTGAGGGTTAGTGTTAGGGTGAGGGTAAATGTTAGGGTGAGGTTTAGCGTTAGGGTGAGGGTTATGGTTAGGGTGAGGTTTAGGGTTAGGGTTAGGGTTATTTTTAGGGTTAGGGTTAGGTTTATGTTTATGGTGAGGTTGAGGGTGAGGGTGAGGTTTAGGCTTAGGGTTAGGGTGAGATTTAGGGTTAGGGTTAGGGTTAGATTTAGGGTTAGGGTGAAGTTGAGGTTTAGGGTTAGAGTTAGGGTAAGGGTGAGGGTTAGGGTGAGGGTTAGGGTTAGGGTTAGTGGTAGGGTTAGGCTTAGGGTGAGGGTTAGTGTGAGGGTTAGGTTTACGGATAGGGTAAGTTTAGGATTAGGGTTAAGGTGAGGGTGAGTGTGAGGGTTAGGGTTAGTGTTAGGGTTAGGCTTAGGGTTAGGCTGAGGGTGAGGGTGAAGGTGAGGGTTAGGGTTAGGGTGAGGCTTAGGGTTAGGTTTAGGGTTAGAGTTAGCCTTAAGGTGAGGTTTATGGTTAGGTTTAGGGTTCTGGTAATGGTGAGGGTTAGAGTTAGCATCAGGGTTAGGGTGAGGTTTTGGGTTAGGGTTAGGTTCAGTGTTAGGGTTAATGTGATGTTTAGGGTTAGGGTTAGGGTTAGAGTGAGGGTTAGGTTGAGGGTTAGGGTTTGGGTTAGGATTAGGCTGAGGGTGAGGGTTAGGGTGAGGTTTAGGTTAGGCTTAGTGTTAGGATTAGGGTGAGGTTAAGGTTTAGGGTGAGGGTTAGGCTTAGGGTTAGGGTGAGAGTTAAGATGAGGGTTAAGGTTTCAGTGAGGGTGAGGGTTAATGTTAGCGTGATGGTTAGGGTTAGGATTAGGGTTAGGGAGTGGATGATGGTTAGGATTACAGTTAGGGTTGTTGTAAGTGTTATGGTTACTGTTACATTTGCAGTGAGGGTCAGGCTGTGGGTGAAGGTTAGGGTTAGGGTTAGGGTTAGTTTTAGGATTAGGATTAGTGTTAATGTTAGGGTTAGGTTTTGACTTTCGGTTTGGGTGAGGGTGAGGGAGAGGGTGAGGGTTAGGTTTAGGGTTAGCGTGAGGTTTAGGCTTAGGGTTAGGATTAGGGATAGGGTCAGGGTGAGGTTTAGGGTTAGAGTTAGGTTGAGGGGGAGGGTTAGGGTGAGGGTCAGGTTTAGGGTTAGTGTTAGGGTTAGCATTAGGTATAGGGTGAGGGTTAGGTTGAGGTTTAGGGTTAGGGTTGGGATTAGGGTTAGGATAAGGGTTAGGGTGAGGGTGAGTGTGAGGGTTAGGGTTAGGATTAGGCTTAGGCTTAGGGTTAGGCTGAGGGTAAGGGTGGATATGAGTATTAGGCTTAGGGTGATGTTTATCCTTAGGGTTAGTGTGAGCGTTAGCCTGAGGGTTAGGGATAGGATTAGGGTTAGGGGGAGGGCTAGGGTAAGGTTGAGGGTTAGGGTTAGTGTTAGGGTGAGGTTTAGGGTTAGGGTTAGTTTTAGAGTGAGGGTTAGGATGAGGGTTAGGGTTAGTATTAGAGTTAGGGTGTGGGTGAGGGTTAGGGTTAATGTTATTTTTAGGGTTAGGGTAACGGTTAAGGTTAGGGTGAGTGTGAGGGTTAGGGTTAGGGTTAATGTTATTGTTAGGGTTAGGATTACAGTTACAGTGAGGGTGAGGATGAGGGTTAGGGTTAGGCTTAGAGTGAGGTTTTTAGTGTTAGGGTTAGGGTTAGAATTAGGGTTAGGGTGAGGGTTAGCATTAGGGTTAGGGGGAGGGTTAGGATGAGGATTAGGGATAGGATTAGGGTTAGGGTAAGGGCTAGGGTGAGGATGAGTTTTAGGGTTAGGGTTAGGGTGAGGATTAGGGTTATGTTTAGGGTTTGGGTTAGGGTGAGGTTAAGGTATAGTGTTAGAGTTAGGTTTAGGGTGAGGCTGAGGGTGAGGGTTAGGGTTAGTGTTAGTGTTAGGGTTAGGGTGAGAGTGAGGGTGAAGGTGAGGGTTAGGCTTAGGCTTAGGATTAGGATTACGGTAAAGGTTAGGGTGAGTGTGAGGGTTAGTGTTAGGGTTAGGGTTAGGCTTAGGATTAGACTGATGGTGAAGTTGAGGGTGAAGTTTAGGGTTAGGGTAAATGTTAGGGTTAGGATTAGGATTAGGATTAGGATTAGGGTAAGGGTTATGGTGAGCGTGAGGTTTAGTTTTAGAGTTAGGGTAAGGGTGAGGCTGAGGTTGAATTTGAGCGTTAGGGTTAGTGTTAGGGTAAGGTTTAGGGTTAGGGTTAGGGTGAGGGTTAGGATGAAGGTTAGGGTTAAGTTAAAGGGTGAGGGTTAGGGGTAGAGTGAGGGTTAGGGTTAGGATTAGGGTTAGGGTGAGGGTTAGAGTGAGTGTTAGGGTGAGGGTTAGGATGAGGGTTAGGATTAGGGTTAGGGCAAGGCCTAGGGTGAGGGTGAGGTTTAGGGTTAGGGTTAGTGTGAGGTTTAGGGTTAGGGTTAGGTTTAGGTTGAGGGTGAGATTTAGGGTTAGAGTTAGGGTAAGGGTGAGGCTGAGGTTGAGGGTAAGGGTTAAGATTAATGTTATTGTTAGGGTTAGGGTGAGTTTTAGGGTGATGGTGAGGGTTAGGCTTAGGGTTAGGATTAGGATTAGGGTAAGGGTTAGGGTTAGTGTGAGGGTTAGGGTTAGGCTTAGGGTTTGGCTTAGGGTTAGGCTGAGGGTGGGGTTAGGGTCAGGCTGAGGGTAAGGGTTAGGGTTAGGGTGAGGGTTAGGGTAAGGGTTAGGGTAAGGTTAAGGATGAGGAATAGGTTTATGATTAGGGTTAGGGTGAGGGCTAGGTTGATGATTAGGTTTAGTGTTAGGGTAAGATTTAGGGTTAGGTTTAGGGTTAGGGTGAGGGTTTGGATGATGGTTAGGGTTATGTTGAGTTTGAGGGCTACATTAAGGTGAGGGTTAGGATTAGGATTAGGGTTAGGGTGAGGGTGAGTGTCAGCATTAGGGTTAGGGTTAAGGTTAGGTTTAGGGTTAGGATTAGTGTTATTTTTAGGGTTAGCATTTGAGTTATGGTGAGAGTGACGGTGAGGGTGAGGGTTAGGGTTAGGGTGAGGTTTAGGGTTAGGGTTAGGATTAGGGTTAGGGTGAGGGTGAGGTTTAGGGTTATATTTAGGGTTAGTTGGAGGGTTAGGTCGAGGGTTGGGGTTAGGATTAATGTTAGGGTTAGGCTTAAGTTGAGGGTTAGGTTGAGGGTGAGGGTTAGGTTTAGGGTTAGGATTAGGATTAGGGTTATGGTTAGGGGGAGTGTGAGGGTTAGGGTTAGGGTAAGGATTAGGCTTAGAGTTCGGCTGAGGGTGAGGTTGAGGGTGAGGTTTAGGGTCAGAGTGAGGTTTAGGTTTAGGGTTAGGGGTAGTGTGAGTGTTAGGGTTAGGGATAGGATTAGAGTTAGGCTGAGGGTGATGGTGTGGGTGAGGATTACGTTTAGGGTGAGGGTTAGGGTTAGGGTTATGGGGAGGGTTAAGATGAGGGTTAGTGTTAGGATTAGGGTTAGGTTGAGGACTATTGTGAGGGTGAGGTTTAGGGTTAGGGTTAGGTGAGGTTTAGGGTTAGGGTTAGGGTGAGGATGAGGTTTAGGGTTAGAATTTGGGTTAAGGTGAGGCTGAGGGTGAGGGTTAGAGTTAGGGTTAGGATTAGGATTAGGGTAAGGGTTAGGGTGAGTGTGAGGGTTAGGGTTAGGATTAGGGCTCTCCTTAGGTTACACTGAAATTGAGGGTGAGGGTGAGGGTTAGGGTTTGGGTGATGGTTAGGGTTAGTTTTAGGGTGAGACTTAGGGTTCAAGTTAAGTTTAGGGTTAGGGTGAGGTATAGGGTTAGGGTTAGGGTTAGGTTTAGGGTTAGGTTTAGTTTGACGGTTAGGGTTAGGTTTAGGGTTAGGGTGAGGTTTAGGATTAGGGTTAGGGTGAGGGTTTGGATGAGGATTAGGGTTAGGATTGGGGTTAGGGTGAGGTCTAGGGGGAGGGGGAGGGTTAGGGTTAGTGTTAGGGTGAGGTTTCGAGTTAGGCTTAGGTTTAGGGTGAGGGTTCGGATGAGGGTTAGGGTTACGGTAAGGGTGATGGTTAGGGTTAAGTTGAGGGTTAGGGTTAGGATTAGGGTTAGGGTAAGGGTTAGGATTAGGGTTAGGGTTAATGTTATTGTTAGGGTTAGGGTTAGGGTTATGGTGAGGGTGAGGGAGAGGGATAGGATTAGGTTGAGGTTTTTAGTGTTATGGTTAGGGTTAGAATTAGGGTTAGGGTGAGGGTTAGGGTTAGGGTTAGGGGGAGGGTTAGGATGAGTATTAGGAATAGGATTAGGGTTAGGGTAAGGGCTAGGGTGAGGGTGAGGTTTAGGGTTAGGGTTAGGGTGAGGTTTAGGGTTACGTTTAAGTTTTGGGTTAGGGTGAGGGTAAGGTTTAGTGTTAGAGTTAGTTTTAGGGTGAGGCTGAGGGTGAGGATTAGGGTTAGTGTTAGTGTTAGGGTTAGGGTGTGGGTGAGAGTGAGGGTGAGGTTTAGGGTGAGGGCGAGGGTTAGGCTTAGGTTTAGGATTAGGATTATTGTAAAGGTTAGGGTGAGTGTGAGCGTTAGGGTTAGGTTAGGCTTAGGCTTAGGCTTACACTGAGGATGAGGGTGAGTGTGAAGTTTAGGGTTAATGTGAATGTTAGGGTTAGGCTTAGGGTTAGGATTAGGATTAGGGTAAGGGTTAGGGTGAGGGTGAGGTTTGGGGTAAGGGTTAGGCTTAGGCTTAGGCTTAGGCTGAGCATGAGGTTGAGGGTGAGGGTTAGGGTTTGGTTTAGGGTGAGGTTCAGTGTTAGGGTTAGGGTTAGAGTTAGGGGTAGAGTGAGGGTGAGGTTTAGGGGTAGAGTTAAGGTTAGGGTGAGGGTTAGGGTTAGGGTGAGGCTTAGGGTTAATGTTAGGGTTAGAATGAGGGTGAGGTTTAGGGTTAGGTTTTGGGTTAGTGTGAGGGTTAGGGTTAGTGTTAGGGTTAGTGTTAGTGTGAAGGTAAGTGTTAGGGTGAGGGAATGATTTAGGTTGAGGGTTATGGTTAGGGTGAGTGTTTGGATTAGCGTTAAGGTTATTTTTACGGTTAGGTTCAGGATTCAGGTTACTGTGAGGGCGAGGGTGAGGGTTAGGGTTAGGGTTAGGGTGAGGTTTAGAGTTTGTGTTAGGGTTAGAGTTAGGGTTAAGGTGAGGGTGAGTATGCGGGTTAGGGTTAGGCTTAGGCTTAGGCTTAGGGTTAGGCTGAGGGTGAGGGTGCAGGTGAGGATTAGGTTTAGGTGATGGTTAGGGTTAGGGTTTGGGTTAGGGTTAGGATGGGGTTTAGGGTTATGGTTAGGGTTTGGGTTAGTGTGAGGGTGAGGTTTAGGGTTACATATAGAGTTAGGGGGAGCGTTAGGGTGAGGGTTAGGGTTAGGGTTAAGTTTAGAGTTAGGGTGAGTGTGCGGGTGAGTGTGAGGGTTAGGTTTAGGTTTAGGGTTAGGCTTAGGGTTAGGCTTAGGGTTAGGCTGAGGGTGAGGGTTAGGTTTAGGGTGAGGGTTAGTGTTAGGGTTATGGTGAGGGTTAGATTGAGGGTAGGGTTAGGATTAGGGTTAGGGTGAGGGCTAGGGTGAGGGTTATGTTTAGGGTGAGGGTTAGGGTGAGGTTTATGGTTAGGGTTAGGTTTAGGGTTAGGTTGTGGGTGAGGTTTAGGGTAAGAGTTAGGGTTAATTTGAGGCTGAGGGTGAGGGTTAGGGTTAGGGTTAGGAATAGGATTAGGGTAAGGTTTAGGGTGAGTGTGATGGTTAGCGTAAGGTTTAGGGCTAGGCTTAGGGTTACACTGAAGTTGAGTTTTAGGGTTAGGGTGAGGTTTAGGGTTAGGATTAGGTTCAGAGTTAGTGTTCAGGTTAAGTTTAGGGTTAGGGTGAAGGTTAGGGTTAGGGTTAAGTTGAGCTGAGGGTTAGGGTTAGGTTGAGGTTTAGGGTTAGGCTTAGGATTAGGGTGAGGTTTAGGGTTAGGGTTAAGGTGAAGTTTAGGATGAAGATTTGGGTTAGGATTAGGGTTAGGGTGAGGGCTAGGGTGAGGGTGAGGGTTAGGGTTAGTGTTAGGGTGAGGTTTAGGTTTAGGGTGAGGGTTAGGATGAGGGTTAGTGTTATGGTAAGGATGAGGATTAGGGTTAGGGTGAGGTTTAGTGTTAGGATTAGGTTTAGGGTGAATGTGAGATTTAGGATTAGGGTTAGGGGTAGGGTTATTGTTAGGGTTAGGCTTAGGGTTACGGTTACTGAGAGGGTGAGGGTGAGGGTTAGTGTTAGGTTTAGGGTGAGGTTTTTAGTGTTAGGGTTAGGGTGAGTCTTAGGGTTAGGGTTAGTGTGAGAGTTAGTGTTAGGGTTAGGTTTAGGGTGAGGCTGAGGATGATGGTTAAGGTTAGCGTGAGTGTTAGAGTTAGGGTTGGGGTCTGGGTGAGAATTAGTGTTCGGGTTAGGTTTAGGGTTAAGGAGAGGTTTAGGGTTAGGTTTACGTTGAGCGTGAGTGTTAGGTTTAGGTTGAGGGTTAGGGTTAGGCTTAGGATTAGGGTGAGGGTTAGGGTTAGGATTAGGGTGAGGGTTAGGATGAGGATTAGGGTTAGGATTAGTGTTATGGTGAGGGCTAGGGTGAGGGTGAGGGTTAATGTTAGTGTTTGGGTGAGGTTTAGGGTTAGGGTTAGGGTTTGGGTGAGGGTTAGGATGAGTGTTAGATTTACAGTGAGGGGGAGGGTTAGGGTTAGGTTGAGGGTTAGGGTTAGGATTTGGGTTAGGGTGAGGGTTAGTTTTAGGGTTACATTTGGGTTTGGGGGAGATTTATGTCCAGGTTTAGGGTTAGTGTTAGGGTTAAGGTTAGGGTGCAGTTTAGGTTGAGGTTTAGGATTGGGGTTAGGTTTAGAGTTAGGATTAGGTTTAGGGTGAGGGTGAGTGTGAGGGTTAGGGTATGGGTTAAGCTTAGGCTTAGTGTTAGGTTGAGCATGAGGGTCGGGGTGAGGATTAGGGTTAGGGTTATGGTTAGGGTTAGGGTTAGGGTGAGGGTTAGGATGAGGGTTAGGGTTAGGATTAGGGTTAGGGTGAGGGCAACGGTGAAGGTGAGGTTTAGGGTAAGGTTTAAGCTTAGACTTAGGTTTAGGCTGACTGTGAGGTTGAGGGTGAGGGTTAGGGTTAGTGTGATCGTTAGGTTTACGGTTATGTTGAGTGTTAGGATGAGGTTTAGGTTTAGGGTGAGGGTTAGGGTGAGGATGATGGTAAGTGTAAAGGTGAGGTTTAGGCTGAAGGTGAGGGTTAAGATAAGGTTGAGGGTTATGGTTAGGTTTAGGGTTAGGGTAAGGGTTAGTGTTAGATTTAGGTTTAGGGTTAGATTGAGGATTAGGATTAGGGTTAGGTTTAGTGTGTGGTTTATGGTGAGGATGAGGGTTAGGGTTATGGTGAGGGTGAGGGTTAGAATTAAGGTTAGGGTGAGGGCTAGTGTGAGGGTGAGGGTTAGAGTTAGGGTTAAGCTGAGGTTTAGGATTAGCGTGAGTGTTTGGATTAGTGTGAGGGTTAGGGTTCGGGTTAGGGTTAGGGGGAAGGTGAGGGTTAGGTTTAGCGTTAGGGTGAGGTTTAGTGTTAGCGTTAGGGTTGGAATTAGGATTAAGGTGAGGGTGAGGTTTAGGGGTTGAGTTAGGGTTAGGGTGAGGGTTAAGTTAAGGGTGAGGGTTAGGGTGAGTTTAGGGTGGGTGTGATGCTAAGGGTAAAGGTGAGGATTAGGCTGAGGGTGAGGGTTATGGTAAGGGTGAGGGTTAGGATTAGGGTAACGTTGAGGGTGAGAGTTAGATTGAGTATTAGAGTTAGCGTTAGTGTGAGGTTTAGGGTGAGGATGAGGGTTAGGGTCCGGGTGAGGGCTAGGGTGAGGTTGAGGGTTAGGGTTAGTGTTAGGGTGAGGTTTAGGGTTAGGGTGATGTTTGGGTTAGTGTGAGCATTAGTGTTAGCGTTGCCGTTAGTGTTAGGGTGAGGTTAAGTGTTAGGGTGAGAGTTCGGGTTAGGGTGAGGTTTATGGTTAGTGTGAGGTTGAGAGTTAGGGTTAGGGTTAGGATGAGGTTCAGTTTAGGGTTAGGGTTTGAGTTAGTGTTATGGTGAGGGTGAGATTTAGGATTAGAATTAGGGGTAGTGTTAGAGTTTGGGTTAGGGTGAGGGTTATGATTAGGGGTAGGCTTAGGCTTAGGCTTAGGCTTAGGCCAAGCATGAGGGTGTTAGGGTTCAGGTTAGGGTTCAGATTAGGGTTAGGGTTAGGGTGAGTGTTAGGATGAGGTTTAGGGTTAGGATTAGGTTTAGGGTGAGGGCTAGGTTGAGGGTTAGGGTGAGGTTTAGTGTTAGGGATAGGGTTAGGTTTAGGATTTGGGTTACGGTGAGGGTGAGTTGAGGGTTAGGGTTAGGGTTAGGGTTAGGGGCAGGGTGATTGTTAGTGTTATGGTTACGGTTAAGTTGTGGTGAGGGTGAGGCTGAGGGTGAGGGTTATGGTTATGGTTAGGGTTAGGGTTAGTGTTTGGGTTAGTGATATTGTTAGCGTTAGGGTTAGGGGAGATGTTTAGTGTGAGGTTTAGGGTTAGGGTTAGTGTTAGCGTTAGGGTGAGGGTGAGGTTGAGGTTGAGGTTTAGGGTTAGGGTTAGGGAGAGGGTTAGGGTTAGAGTTATGGTGAGGGTGAGGATGCGGGTGAGTGTGAGGGTTTAGGTTAGGGTTAGCATTAGGCTGAGGGTTAGGCAGAGGGTGATGGTAAGGGTGAGGGTTAGGTTTAGGGATAGGATGAGGTTTAGGTTTAGGGTTAGTTTTAGAGTTAGAGTTAGGGTTAGTGTTAGGGTTAGGGTGAGGTTGAGGGTAAGGGTTCGGGTTATGGTTAGGGTGAGGGTTAGATTGAGGATTAGTGTTAGGGTTAGTGTGAGGTTTAGGGTGAGGATGAGGATTAGGGTTAGGCTGAGTGTGAGGGTTAAGATAAGGGTGAGGGTTAGGGTTAGGGTGAGGGTTAGGCTAATGGTTCTGGATATGGTTAGGGTGAGGGTTAAATTGAGGATTAGGGTTAGGGTTAATGTGAGTTTTAAGGTGAGAATGAGGATTAAGGTTAGGGTGAGGGTGAGGGTTATAATTAGGGTTAGGGTGAGAGCTAGGGTGAGGGAGAGGGTTAGGGTTAGGGTTAGGGTTAGGATGAGTGTTAGGGTGAGGGTGAGGTTTAGGTTTAGTGTGAGGGTTAGTGTTAGGGTTAGGGTTAGTGTTAGGGTGAGGGTAAGTGTTAGGTTGAGGGTTAGGGTTAGGGTTATTGTTAGGGTTAGGGTTAGGGTTACGGTTACTGTGAGTGTGAGTGTGAGGGTTAGGGTTAGGGTGATGTTTAGTGTTAGGGTTGTGGTTAGAGTTAGTGTTAGTGTGAGGGTGAGGTTTAGGGGTAGAGTTATGTTTAGGGTGTGGGTTAGGGTGAGGGTTAGTGTTAAGGTGAGGTTTAGGTTTAGGGTGATGGTTAGGGTTAGTGTGAGGGTGAGGTTTAGGGGTAGAGTTATGTTTAGGGTGTGGGTTAGGGTGAGGGTTAGTGTTAGGGTGAGGGTGAGGTTTAAGATTAGGTTTAGGGTTAGGGTTATTGTTAGGGTTAGAGTGAGGGTTACAGTTCAGTTTAGGGTGAGGGTGAAGGTGAGGGATATGGTTACGGTTAGGGTGAGGTTTAGGGTTAGGGTTAGGGTTAGTGTTAGGAGGAAGTTTAGGGTGAGGGCTAGGGTTAGGGTTAGGGTGAGGATTAGGGTTAGTGTGAGGGTTAGGGTAAGGGTTAGGGTTAGGGTTAGGTTGAGGGTTAGGGTTTTGGTTAGGGTTAAGGTGAGGGTGAGGGTTAGGGTGAGATTTAGGGTTAGGGTTAGGGTGAGGGTTAGGTTTAGGGTGGAGTTTAGGATTAGTGTTAGGGTTATGGTTAGGGAGAGGCTTAGTGTTATGGTTAGGGTCAGTGTTAGGAGGAAGTTTAGGGTGAGGGGTAGGGTTAGGGTTAGGGTGAGGATTAGGGTTAGTGTGAGGGTTAGGATGAGGGTTGGGATTAGGGTTAGGGTTAGGATTTACGTGAGGGTTAGGGTCATGGTGAGAGTTAGGGTTAGGGTTAGATTTACGGTGAGAGTAAGGGTTAGCATGAGGTTTAGGGTGAGTGTGAGGGTTAAAGTTAGCATTAGGGTTAGGGTGAGGTTTAGGGTGAGGGTTAGGTTTAGGTTTATGGTTAGGGTGAGGTGAGGGTGAGGGTGATTGTGAGATTTATGGTTAGGGTGAGAGATAGGTTTAGGGTGAGGGTTAGGCTTTGGGTTAGGGTGTGGGTTAGCGTGAGGGTGACAGTGAGGCTTAGGGTGAGGGTGAGGGTGAGTGTGGGGGTTATGCTTAGAGTTAGGTTTAGGGTTAGGGCTAGTTTGAGGGTGAAAGTGAGGGTTAGGGTTAAGAGTAGGGTTAGGTTTAAATTTAGGCTGAGGGTGAGCGTGAGGGAGAGGGTAACGGTTAGGCTTAGGGTTAGGGTTGGTGTGAGGGTTAGGGTGAGGGTAAGGTTAAAGGTTAGGGTGAGGGTGAGGGTTAGTGTTAGGATTAGGGTGAGGGTTAGGGTTAGGGTGAGGTTAGAGTTAGGGTAAGGTTTATTGTTAGTGTGAGGGTTAGTGTTAGTGTTAGGTTGAGGTTAAAGTTTAGGTTGAGTGTTAGGGATAGGGTTAGGTTTAGGGTCAGGTTTCAGTTTAGGGTGAGGGTTAGGGTCAGGGTGAGTGTTAGGGTTAGCATTATGGTTAGGGTGAGGGTTAGTGTGAGGGTTAGCGTAAGGTTAGTATGAGGGTTAGGTTTAGGGTGAGGGTTAGGTTGAGGGTGAGTGTAATGTTAAGTGTGAGGGTTAGGGTTATGGTGAGGATTATGTTAAGCTTGTGGGTTAGGGTGAGGGTTAGGTTTAGGTTTACAGTAAGGGTGAGGGTTAGGGTGAGTGTTAGGTTTGGGGTTAGGGTTAGGGTGAGGGTGAGATTGAGGGTTGGGAATAGGGTGAGGGTTAGGTTTAGGGTGAGGGTTAGGATTAGGATTAGGTTTAGGGTGAGGCCTAGGGTGAGAGTGAGGGTTAGGGTTAGGGATAGGGTTAGGTTGAGGGTTAGGGTTAGGCTGAGGATTAGGGTTAGTGTAATGGCTAGTTTTAGGGTTAGGGTTAGTGTTAGGGTGAGCGTAAGTTTTAGGGTTAGGTTTAGGGTTACGGTGAGGTTGAGGGTTAGGTTAAGAGTGAGTGTTAGGGTTAGGGTGAGGGTGAAGGTGAGGGTTAGGATAAGGGTTAGGGTTAGGGTTATTTTTAGGTTTAGGGTTAGGTTTATGGTTACATTGAGGGTGAGGGTGAGGGTGAGGGTTAGGGTTAGTGTGAGGTTTAGGGTTATGGTTAGGTTTAGGGTTAGGGTTAGGATGAGGTTTAGGGTGAGGGGTAGGGTTAAGGTTAGGGTGAGGGTTAGGGTTAGTGTGAAGGTTAGGGTTAGGGTTAGGATTAGGTTAGGTTGAGGATTAGGTTTTAGATTAGGGTTAGGGTGAGAGTGAGGGTTAGGGTGAGGTTAAGGGTTAGCTTAGGTTTAGGGTTAGGGTGAGGGTAAAGTTTAGGGTGCGGGTTAGGCTTAGGGTCAGGTTTAGGGTGAGGTTGAGGGTTAGGGTTAGTGTTAGGTTGAGGTGAAGGTTTAGGTTGATTTTTAGGGTGAGGGTGAGTGTTAGGGTTAGCATTAGGGTTAGGGTGAGGTTTAGTGTGTGTTTTGGTTAGTTTAGGGTGAGGTTTTGGGTTAGTGTGAGGGTTAGGGTGTGGGTATGGTAAGGGTAAGGGTGATGTTTTTGGTGAGGGTGAGGGTTACGGAAAGGGAGAGGGTTAAGGTTAGGGTGAAGGTTAGAGTTAGGATTAGGAAAAGGGTTAGTGTGAGGGATAAGGTGAGGGTGAGGATTAGGGTTAGGGTTAGGTTTACGTTGAGGGTTAGGTTTAGGCTGAGGGTTAGGTTTAGTGTGAGTGTTGTTGTTAGGTTTAGGCTTAGTATTAGGGTGAGGGTAAGGTTTAGGGTGAGGGTTAGGTTTAGGGTGAGGGTTAGGGTTAGGGTGAGGGTGAGGGTTAGGATTAGAGTGAGGGTAAGTGTTAAGGTAAGGTCTAGGTTTAGGGTTATTGAGGGTTTTTTTGAGGTTTAGGATTAGGGTTAGTGTAAGGGTTAGGGTTAGGGTTAGTGTGAGGATTAGGTTGAGGTTTAGCTTGACGGTTAGGGTTAGTGTGAGTGTTAGGGTTAGGCTGAGGGTGAGGGTAAAGGTGAGAGTTAGGGTTAGGACTAGGGTTAGGGAGAGGTTTTGGGTTAGGTTTAGGGTTAGGATGATGGTTAGGGTGAGGGGTAAGTTTAGGTTTAGGGTGAGGTTAGATTTATTGTGAGGGTTAGCGTTAGGGTTAGGGTTATGGTGAGGGTGAGGATATGGTTTAGGGTGCGGGTTAGGGTGAGGGTTAGGGTTAGGGATAGGGTTAGGTTTAGGGTGACTGTTAGCTTGAGGGTTTGGTTTAGGTTTAGGCTTAAGGTTTCGGATGAGGGTTCGGGCTCAGTTTTAGGGTTAGGTTAAGGGTTTCGTGTTTGGGTTACTGTTAGGGTTAGGGAGAGGTTTATGGTGAGGGTGAGGGTTAGGGTTAGGTTTAGGTTTATGGTGTGTTTAAGTGATAGCATGAGGATAGGGTGAGTGTTAGAGTTATTAGTAGGGTTTGGGTGAGGGTGAGGGAGAGGGTTAGGGTTAGGGTTAGCGTGAGGGTGAGGGTGAGGGTGACGGTTAAGGTTAGAGTTAGGGTGAGATTTAGGTTTAGTGTGAGGTTTAGGGTGAGGATGAGGTTAAGGGTTAGGGTGAGGATTAAGGTAAAGTTGAGGGTTAGGGTTAAGTTTAGTGTTAGGGTGAGGGTTAGGGTGAGGGTTAGGGTTAGGTTTAGGTTTAGGGTGACAGGGAGGTTTAGGGTTAGGGTTAGGGTGAGGGCTAGGGTGCGGGTTAGTGTTACGGTGAGAGTTAGACTTAGGGTGAGGGTTAGGGTTCGGATTAGTTTGTGGGTGGTGTAAGGGTGAGGTTTAGGATGATGGTTAGGATTAGGGTGAGGGCTAGGGTGAGGGTTAGGGTTAGCGTTAGGGTGAGGGTTAGGTTTAGGTTTAGGTTGAGGTTTGGGGTGAGGGGTAGGGTTAGATTTAGGGTGAGGGTTAGGTTTAGTGAGAGCGTTACGGTTAGGCTTATGGTGAGGGTGAGGGTAAGGGTTATTGTGAGGGTTATGATGGGGTTAATGGTTAGGGTTAGGATTAGGGGTAGGGTTAGGGTAAGGCTGAGCATGAAGGTGAGAGTGCGGGTGAGGTTTACAGGTAGGGTTACGTTTAGGGTGAGGGCTGGGGTGAGGGTGAGGGTTAGGGTGAGGGTGAGGGTGAGGGCCTTTGTTAGATAATGGTTAGGGTTAGAGTGAGGATTAGGTGAGGGTGAGGGTGAGGGTGAGCTTTAGGGTTAGGGTGTGGGTGAGTGTTAGGTTTAGGGTGGGGGTTCAGGTGATGTTGAGTGTTAGGGTAAGGTTGAGATTTAGGGTTAGGTGAGGGTTAGGTTTAGGGTTAGGGTTAGAGTTAGGATGAGGGTTTGGGTGAGGCGTACTGTTGAGCTTAGGGTGAGCATTAGGGTTAATGTGAGGGTTAGGGTTAGGGTGAGGATAATGTCAGGGTGACGGTTAGGGTGAGAGTTAGGGTTAGGGTTACTGTTAGTGTGAGGGTTAGGGTTAGCATTAGTGTTAAGTTGAGGGTGAGGGTGAGGGTTAGGGTTAGGCTTAGGGTTAAGGTGAGGGTGAGGGTGAGTATGCGGGTTAGCTTGAGGGTTAGTGTTAAGGTGAGGGTTAGGTTTACGATTAGGGTTATTGTTAGGATTAGGTTTAGGGTGAGGGTGAGGATGAGGGTGAGGTTCAGGATGTGGGATAGGGTTAGGGTTAGGTTTAGGGTGAGCATGAGGGTTAGGGTTAGGGTGAGGGGTTGGTTTAAGGTTAAGGTGAGGGTTAGGGTTAGTGTGAAGGTTAAGGTTAGGGTTAGGGTGAGGTTTAGGCTGAGGGTTAGGGTTTGGATTAGGGTTAGGGTGAGGGTGAGGGTTAGGGTGAGGTTTATGGTTAGCTTAGGGTTGGGTTTAGGGTGAAGGTTAGGGTGAGGGTAAGGATTAGGGTGAGGGTTAGGGTTAGGGTGAGGTTTAGGGTGAGGTTGTGGGTTATTTTTAGGGTTAGAGTGAGGTTCAGGTTTAGGGTGAGGGTTAGGGTGAGGGTGAGTGTTAGGGTTAGCATTAGGTTTAGGGTGAGTGTTTTGATTAGGTTAGGTTGAGGTATTGGGTTAGTGTGAGGGTTAGGGTGAGGGTAAGGTAAGGGTAAGGGTGAGGTTTTTGGTGAGGGTGAGGGTTACGGAAAGGGTGAGGGTGAGGGTGAGGGTGAGGGTTAGGGTTAGGGTTAGGGTTAGGGATAGGAAAAGGGTTAGTGTGAGGGATAAGATGAGGGTGAGGATTTGGGTTATGGTTAGGTTTAGGTTGAGGGTTAGGTTTAGGCTGAGGTTTAGGATTAGTGTGAGGGTTTGTGTTAGGGTTAGGCTTAGTGTTAGGGTGAAGGTTAGGGTTAGGGTGATGGTGAGGGTTAGGGTGAGGTTTAGGGTTAGCTTAGGGTTAGGTTTAGGGTGAGGGTTAGGGTGAGGGTAAGGATTAGGGTGAGGGTTAGGGTTAGGGTGAGGTTTAGGGTGAGGTTGTGGGTTAGGGTTAGGGTTAGAGTGAGGTTCAGGTTTAGGGTGAGGGTTAGGGTGAGGGTGAGTGTTAGGGTTAGCATTAGGTTTAAGGTGAGGTTTAGTGTGAGTGTTTTGATTAGGTTAGGTTGAGGTTTTGAGTTAGTGTGAGGGTTAGGGTGAGGGTAAGGTAAGGGTAAGGGTGAGGTTTTTGGTAAGGGTGAGGGTTACTTAAAGGGTGAGGGTTAGGGTTAGGGATAGGAAAAGGGTTAGTGTGAGGGATAAGTTGAGGGTGAGAATTTGGGTTAGGGTTAGGTTTAGGTTGAGGGTTAGGTTTAGGCTGAGGGTTTAGGTTTAGTGTGAGGGTTTGTGTTAGGGTTAGGCTTAGTGTTAGGGTGAAGGTTATGGTTAGGGTGAGTGTTAGGGTTAGGGTGAGGGTAAGGGTTAGGTTAGGACTAGGTTTAGGGTTATTGAGGATTTTGGTGATGTTTAGGGTTAGGGTTAGTGTAAGGGTTATGGTTAGGGTTAGTGTTGAGGATTAGGTTGAGGGTTAGCGTGATGGTTAAGGTTAGTGTGAGGGTAAGGGTTAGGCTGAGGGTGAGGGTGAGGGTGAGAGTTAGTGTTAGGGTTAGTGTGAGTTATGATGAGGGTGAGGGTTAGGGTTAGGATTAGTGTTAGGGATAGGTTTTGGGTTAGGTTTAGGGTTAGGATGAGGGTTAGGGTGAGGGGTAAGGTTAGGTTTAGGGTGAGGGTTAGAGTTATTGTAAGCGTCAGCGTTAGGGTTAGGGTTAGGGTGAGGGTGAGTATAAGGTTTAGGGTGAGGGTTAGGGTGAGGGTTAGGGTTTGGGATAGGGTTAGGGATAGGGTGACACTGAGCTTGAGGGTTAGGTTTAGTGTTAGGGTTAAGGTTTCGGGTGAGGGTTAGGGTTCAGGTTAGGGTTAGGGTTTCGTGTTTGGGTTAGGGTTAAGTTTAGGGTGAGATTTAGGGTGAGGGTGAGGGTTAGGTTTAGGTTTATGTTGTGGGTAAGTGATAGTGTGAGGGTTAGGGTGAGTGTTAGAGTTAGCAGCAGGGTTAGAGTGAAGGTTAGGGTGAGGGTTAGGGTTAGGGTTAAGGTGAGCTTGAGGGTGAGGGTTAGGGTTAGGGTTAGGGTGAGTTTTAGGGTTAGGGAGAGGGTTAGGGTAAGGGTTAGCATGAGGGTGAGGGTGAGGGTCACGGTTAGGGTTAGAGTTTGGGTGAGGTTTAGGTTTAGTGTGAGGTTTAGGGTGAGGATGAGGTTAAGGGTTAGGATGAGGGTTAAGGTAAGCGTGAGGGTTAGGGTTAAGGTTAGTTTTAGGGTGAGGGTTAAGGTTAGGGTTAAGGTTAGAGTTTGGGTGAGGGAGAGGGTTAGGGTTCGGTTTAAGGTGAGGGCTAGTGTGCTGGTTAGGGTTAGGGTTAGGGTGCGTGTCAGGGTTAGGGTTAGTTTGAGGGTGGTGTGAGGGTGAAGTTTAAGATGAGGGTTAGGATTATGGTGAGGGCTAGTTTGAGGGTGAGGGTTAGGTTTAGGTTTAGGTTGAGGTTTGGGGTGAGGGGTAGGGTTAGGTTTAGGGTGAGGGTTAGGTTTAGTGTGAGAGTTAAGTTTAGGGATATTTTGAGGGTGAGGGTAAGGGTTATGGTGAGTGTTATGATCAGGTTGAGGGTTAGGGTTAGGGTTAGGGGTAGTGGTACGGTAAGGCTGAGCATGAGGGTGAGGGTGCGGGTGAGGTTTAGAGTTAGGGTTACGTTTAGGGAGAGGGCTAGGGTAAGGGTGAGGGTTAGGGTGAAGGTTAGGGTGAGGGTGAGGGTGAGGAACTTTGTTAGATAATGGTTAAGGTTAGTGTGAGGATTAGGTGAGGGTTAGGGTTAGGGTGAGGTTGAGGGTTAGGGTGTGGGTGAGTGTCAGGGTTAGGGTTCGGGTTCGGATGATGGTGAGGGTTTGGGTAACGTTGAAAATTAGGGTTAGGTTTAGGGTTAGGATTAGAGTTAGGGTTCGGGTTCGGGTGAGGTGTACTGTTAAGGTTAGGGTGAGCATTAGGGTTAATTTGAGGGTTAGGGATAGGGTGAGGATAAAGTTCGGGTGACGGTTAGGGAGAGGGTGAGGGTTAGGGTTACTGTTAGTGTGAGGGTTAGAGTTAGCTTTAGTGTTAAGGTGAGGGTGAGGGTTTGGGTTAGTGTTAGGCTTAGGGTTAAGGTGAGGGTGATGGTGAGGATGAGGGTTAGAGTGAGGGTTAGGTTTAGGGTGAGGTTTAGGTTTAGGGTAAGGGTTAGGGTTATTGTTAGGGTTAGATTTAGGGTGAGGGTGAGGATGAAGGTGAGGGTGAGGGTGTGGGTTAGGGTTAGGGTTAGGTTTAGGGTGAGGGTGAGGGTTAGGGTTAGGGTTAATGTTAGGCTTAGGGTGATTGTTATGGTTAGTGTGAGGCTTAGTGTTAGGGTTTGGGTTAGTGTTAGGGTGAGGGTAAGTGTTAGGGTGAGGATTAGGGTTAGGGTTAGGGTTAGGATTAGGTTGAGGGTTAGGATTAGGGTTCTGGTTAAGGTGAGGGTGAGGGTGATGCTTAGGGTTAGGGTTAGGTTGAGGGATAGGGTGAGGGTTAGGTTTAGGGTGAGGGTTAGGGTTAGGGTGAGAGTTAGCCTTAGTGTTAATTTGAGGGTGGGGTGAGGGTCAGGTTTAGGGTGTGGGTTAGTGTTAGGGTGATGGCTAGATTAGGGTGATGATTAGGGTTAGGGTGAGGGTTAGGGTTAGGTTTAGGGTCAGGAATACGGTGAGGGTTAGGGTTAGGTTTAGAGTGAGGGTTAGGTTTAGTGTGAGGGTTACGGTTAGGGTTAGGGTGAGGGTGAGGGTTAGGTTTAAGGGTGAGGGTTAGGGTTATGCTGAGGGTTATGTTTAGGATTAGCTTTAGAGTTAGGTTTAGGCTGAGGGTGAGGGTGAGGGTGAGTGTGAGGTTTAGGATTAGGGTTAGGGTTAGGGTGAGGGGTAGTGTGAGGGTGAGTGTTAGGGTAAAGATGAGGGCGAGGTTGAGGGTGAGGGTCTCGGTTAGATAGAGGTTAGGGTTAGGGTGAGGATTATGTGAGAGTTAGGTTGAGGGTGAGGGTTAGGGTTAGGGTTAGAGAGAGGGTTACGTTAGGGGTTAAGGTTAGAAATAGGGTGAGGGTTAGGGTGAAGGGTAGGGTTAGGGTTAGGGTGAGCGTAAAGGTTAATGTGAGGGTTAGGGTTAGGGTGAGGATAAAGTAAGGGTGAGGGTTAGGGTTACTGTTAGGGTGAGGTTTAGGGTTAGGATTAGTGTTAAGGTGAGTGTAAGGGTGAGGGTTAGGGTTAGGCTTAGGGTTAAGATGAGGGTGAGGGTGAGGGCGAGGGTTAGCGTGAGGTTTAGGGTTAGGGTGAGGGTTAGGTTCAGGGTTAGGGTTAGGGTTATTGTTAGGGTTAAGTTTAGGGTGAGGGTGAGGATAAGGTTGAGTGTGAGGGTTAGGGTTAGGATTGGGGTTAGGATGAGCCTGAGGGTGAGGGTGAGGGTTAGGGTGAGGGTTAGGCTAAGGCTTACGGTGAGGCTTAGGTTTAGTGTGATGTTTAGGGTGAGGGTGATGGTTAGGGTGAGGGTGAGGGTGAGGTTTTGGTTGAGTATTTGGGTTAGGTTTAGGGTGAGGGTGACTGTGAGGGTTAGGGTTAGGGTTAATATTAGGCTTAGGTTTAGGCTGAGGGTGAGGGTGAGTGTGAGAGTTAGGGTTAGGGTGAGTGTGAGGTTTAGGTTTAGGGTTATTGTGAGGGTTAAAGTGAGGGTTAGGGTTAGGATTAGGGTTCGGGTTAGGCTGAGGGTGAGGGTGAGGGTGAGGGTGATGGTTAGGGTTAGTGTGAGGCTTAGCCTTAGGGTGAGGGTGAGGGTTAGGGATAGGGTGATGGTTAGCGTGGGGGTGAGGGTGAGGCTTAGCGTGAAGGTGAGGGTGAGTGTTAGGGTGCGGGTAATTTTTAGGGTTAGATTTAGGGTTAGGGTGAGGGTTAGGATGATGGTTAGGATGAGGGGCAGGGTTAGGGTCATGGTGAGGTTCAGGGTTAGTTTTAGGGTTACCGTTACGGTTGGGTTGAGGGTGAAGTTTAAGGTGAGGGTTAGGGTTAGGTTTAGGGTTAGACTGAGGGTTAGGGTCAGGGTAAGTTTTAGGGTGAGGGTTAGGGTGAGTGTGAGGGTTAGGTTTAGGGAGAGATTTAGGGTTATGGAGAGGATTAGGGTTCGGTTTAGGGTGAAGGTGAGGGTGATGGTGTGGGTTAGGGTAAGGATTAGGTTTAGGGTTAGGGTTATTGTTAGGGTAAGGGTTAGGGTTACGGTTAAGGGGAGGTTGCGGGTGAGGTGAAGTTTAGCGTTAGGGTTAGCGTTAGGGTGAGGGTTTTGGTGAAGGTAAGTGTTGGGGTGAGGTTTAGGGTTAGGGTGAGGTTGAGGGTGAGGTTGAGAGTTAGTGTTAGGGTTAGGGTTAGGGTGAGGTTTAGGGTGAGGTTGAGGTTTATTGTTAGGGTTAGTGTTATGGTGAGATTAAGGGTTAGGTTGAGGGTTAGGGTGAGTGTTAGGGTTAGGTTAGGGTGAGGGTTAGGGTTAGGGTGAGGTTTAGGGTTAGTGAGGGTTAGTGTTAGGGTTAGGCTTAGTGTTAGGTTGAGGGTAATGTTTAGATTGAGGTTTAGGTTTATGGTGAGGGTTAGGGATAGGGTGAGGGTTAGGGTTAGGGTGAGGATTAGGGTGAGGTTTAGGGTTAGGGTGATGTTTAGGGTGAGGTTTAGGGTGAGGTTGAGAATGAGGTTGAGGATTAGGCTTAGGGTTAGGGTGAGGGTGAGTGTGAGGGTTAGGGTTAGGCTTAGGCTTAGGCTTTGGGTTAGGGATAGTGTGATGTTTAGGGTGAGGGTTATTGTGAGAGTAGGTGCTAGGGTTACACTTAGTCTTAGGGTGAGTGTAAGGGTTAGGTTGAGGCTTAGCATTAGGGTGAGGGTTAGGGTTAATGTGAGGGTTAGGGTTTCGGGAAGGGTGAGGTTGAGGGTGATGGTGAGGCTTAGGTTTAGGGTGAGTGTGAGGGTGAGTGTGAGTGTTAGGGTTAGGTTTAGGCTTAGGCTGAGGGTTAGGCTGAGTGTGATGGTGAGGGTGTGGGTGAGGATTAGAGTTAGGGTGAGTTTTAGGGTTAAGGTTAGCGTGAGGGTTTGGGTTAGGCTTAAGTTTAGGATGAGGGTTAGGTTGAGGGGTACGGTTATGGTTAGTGTGAGCGTTAGGGTTAGCGTTATGGTTAGGGATAGGTTTAGGGTTAGGGTGAGGTTTAGGATGATGTTTAGGGTTACGGTAAGGCTTAGGGTTAGGGTTAGGTTGAGGGTTAGGGAGAAGGTTAGGATGAGGGTTAGGGTGAGGGTTCGGTTTAGGGTTCGGGTTAGGGTTATGGTGAGGGTGGGGGTGAGGGTGAAAGTGAAGGTTAGGGTTAGAGTTAGGATGAGGGTGAGGATTAGGGTTAGGGTTAAGGTTAGGGTTAGGTTTAGGCTGAGGATAAGGCTGAGGGTGTGGGTGAGGATTAGGGTTAGGTTGAGTGTTAGGGTTAGTGTTAACGTAAGGGTTTGGGTTAGGGTTAAGTTTAGGATGAGAGTTAGTTTGAGGGGTACGGTTACAGTTAGATTGAGCATCAGTGTTAGCGTTAGGGTTAGGGATAGGGTTAGGGTTAGGGTGAGGTTTAGGATGAGGTTTAGGGTTAGGGTGAGAGTTAGGGTGAGGGTTAGGGTGAAGGTTATGGTTATGGTTAGGGTTAGGGTAAGGGAAAGGGTCAGTGCGAGGGTTAGGGTTAGGGTTAGATTTATGATGAGAGTAAGGGTTAGCGTGAGGTTTAGCGTGAGTGTGAGGGTTAGAGTTACATTAGGGTTAGGGTAGGTTTAGCTTGAGGGTTTGGGTTAGGTTTAGGGTTAGGGTGAGGTGAGGGTGAGGGTGATTGTGAGGTTTATTGTTAGGGTGAGGGATAGGTTTAGGGTGAGGGTTAGGTTTAGGGTGAGGGTGAGCGTGAGGGTGACAGTGAGGCTTGGGGTGAGGGTGAAGGTGAGTGTGAGGGTTAGTATTAGGTTTAGGTTTAGGGTTAGGTTTAGTGTGAGGGTGAAGGTGAAGGTTAGTGTTAGGAGTAGGGTTAGGTTTAAAGTTAGGCTGAGGGTGAGCGTGAGGGTGAGGGTGATGGTTAGGGTTAGGGTTAAGTGAGGGTTAGAGTTAGTGTGAGGGTTAGGGTGAGGGTGAGGTTAAAGGTTAGGGTGAGGGTTAGGGTTAGGGTTAGGGTGAGGTTTAGGGTTAGGGTGAGTGTGAGGCTTAGGGTGAGGGTAAGGTTGAGTGTTAGGGTGAGGGTTAGGGTTAGGGTTAGGGTTAGGGTTAGGATTAGGGTTATGGTGAATACTAGCTTGTCAGTGAGGGTTAGGGTTAGGGTGAAGGTGAGGGTTAGGTTTAGGGTTTAGTTGAGGGTTTGGGTGAGGTATAGGTTTAGGAGTAGTGTTAGGTTTAGAGTTAGGCTGAGGGTGAGGGTGAGGGTGAGGGTGACTGATAGGGTTAGGGTTAGGGTGAGGGTTAGGGTGAGGATGAGGGTGAGTATTAGAGTGAGGGTGAGGGTTCGGGAGAGTATGAGGGTTAGGGTTTGGGTGGGGGTTAGGGTTGGGTGAGTGTTGGGATGATGGTGAGTGTGAGGGTTAGGGTTGGGTTTAGGGTCAGAGTGAGGGTTAGGGTGAGGGGTATGGTTAGGGTTAGGGTGAGGGTTAGGGTTAGTGTGAGGGTTAGGGTTAGGGTGAGGTTTAAGGTTACTGTGAGGGTTCATGTTAGGTTTAGGCTTAGTGTTAGGGTGAGAGTAAGGGTTAGGTTGAGGGTTAGGTTTATGGTGAGGTTTAGGGTTAATATGAGGGTTAGGGCTAGGGTGAGGGTAATGGTGAGGGTTAGGGTTAGGGTGATGTTTAGGGTAAGGGTGAGGGTGAGGGTTCAGTTGTGGGTTTGGGTTAGGGTTAGGGTGAGGTTGAGGGTGAGGGTGTCACTTAGGGTTAGGTTTAGGGTGACGGTGAATGTGAGGATTAGGGTTAGGCTTAGGCTTAGGTTTAGGGTTAGGCTGAGGGTGACTGTGAGCGTGAGGGTTAAGGTTAGGGTGAGGGTTAGGGTTAGGGTGAGGGTTAGGTTGAGGGTGAGGGTGAGGGTTAGGGTTAGGATTGCGTTTAGGGTGAGCCTGTGGGTGAGGGTGAGTGTTAAGCTTATGGTGAGTGTTAGGCTAAGGGTTAGGGTGAGGGTTAGGTTTAGGGTGATGTTTTGGTTGAGGGTTTGGGTTAGGGTTAGGGTGAGTGTGAGGGTGAGTAAGAGGGTTAGGATTAGTGTTAGGGTTAGGTTGAGGGTGAGGGTGAGTGTGAGGCTTAGGGTTCGGGTTATTGTTAGGCTTAGTTTTAAGCTGAGGGTGAGGATGAGTGTGAGGGTTAGTGTTATGTTGAGTGTGAGCATTAGGGTTAGGTTTAGGGTGAGGGTGTGTTTGAGGGTTAGGGTGAGGGTTAGGGTTTGGTTTAGGGTGAGGGTTAGATGAGGGTTAGGGTTAGGGTTAGGGTGAGTGTTAGATGAGGGTGAGGGTTAGGTTGAGGGTGAGGATTATCGTTAGGGTGATGGTTAGGGTTTTGGTGCGGATTAGGGTGAGGGTTAATGTTAGGGTGATGTTTAGGGTGAGGGTGAGCGTTGGTTTGAGGGTTTGCGTTAGGTTTAGTGTGAGGTTGAGGATGAGGGTGACTCTTAGATTTAGGGTTAGGGTGAGGGTGACTCTGAGGGTTAGGGTTAGGGTTAGGCTTTAGGCTGAGGGTTAGGCTGAGGGTGAGGGTGAGGGTGAGGGTTAGGGTTAGGGTTAATGAAAGGGTGATATTTAGGGTGAGGGTTAGTGTGAGAGTTAGTATTAGGGTGAGGCTTAGTTGTAGAGTGAGTGTAAGTGTTAGGTTGAGGGTTAGGGTTAGGGATAGGGTGAGGGTTGGGATGAGGGTTAGGGTGAGTGTAAGGTTTAGGGTGAGGGTTATGGTGAGTGTGAGGGTTAGGGTTAGGGTGAGGGTGAGGATGAGAGTGATGGTTCAGTTGAGGGTTTGGGTTAGGGTTAGGGTGAGGTTGAGGGTGAGGGTGAGACTTAGGGTTAGGTTTAGGGTGACGGTGAGTGTGAGGTTTAGGGATAGGGTTAGGCTTAGGTTTAGGGTTAGGCTGAGGGTAACTGTGAGCGTGAGGGCTAGGGTTAGGGTGAGGGTTAAGTTTAGGGTGAGGGTTAGCGTTAGGGTTAGGGTTAGCGTTAGGTTGGAGGTTAGGTTTAGGGTGAGGGTTAGCGTTAGGGGTAGGGTAAGGTTGAGCGTGAGGTTGAGGGCTAGGGTTAGGATTAGGTTTAGGTTGAGCCTGTCGGTGAGGGTGAGGGTGAGGGTTAATGTTATGGTGAGGGTTAAGTTAAGGGTTAGGGTGAGGGTTAGGTTTACGGTGATGTTTAGGTTGAGAGTTGGGGTTAGGGTTAGGGTGAGTGTGAGGGTGAGTGAGAGGGTTAGGGTTAGGGTAGGGTTAGGTTTAGGGTGAGGGTGAGTGTGAGGCTTAGGGTTCCGGTTATTGTTAGGCTTAAGTTTTAAGCTGAGGGTGAGAGAGTGAGTGTGAGTGTTAGGGTTATGTTGAATGTGAGCATTAGGGTTAGGTTTAGGGTGACGGTGAGGTTGAGTGTTAGAGTGAGGATTAAGGTTTGGGTTAGGGTGAGGGTTAGATGAGGGTGAGGGTTAGGGTTAGGGTGATGGTTAGGGTTAGGTTGAGGGTGAGGATTAGCGTTAGGGTGAGGGTTAGGGTTTTGGTGCGGAGTAGGGTGAGGGTTAATGTTAGGGTGATGTTTAGGGTGAGGGAGAGGGTTGGTTTGAGGGTTTGCGTTAGGTTTAGGGTGAGGTTGAGGGTGAGGGTGAGGCTTAGATTTAGGGTTAGGGTGAGGGTTAGGCTTTAGGCTGAGGGTTAGGCTGAGGGTGATGGTTAGGGTTAGGGTGAGGGTTAGGGTTAGGGTTAGGGTGATGATTAGGGATAGTGTGAGGGTTAGGGTTAGGGTGAGGTTTAGGGTTACTGTGAGGGTTCATGTTAGGTTTAGGCTTAGTGTTAGGGTGAGGGTAAGGGTTAGGTTGAGGGTGAGGTTTAGTGTTAGTATGAGGGTTAGGGCTTGGGTGAGGGTAAGGGTGAGGGTTAGGGTTAGGCTGATGTTTAGGGTGAGGGTGAGGGTTAGGGTGAGGGTGAGGGTGAGGGTTCAGTTGAGGGTTTGGTTTAGGGTTACGGTGAGGTTGAGACTTAGGGTTAGGTTTAGGGTGAGGGTGAGTGTGAGGTTTAGGGATAGGGTTAGGCTTAGTTTTAGGGTTAGGCTGAGGGTGACTTTGAGCTTGAGGGTTAGTATTATGGTGAGCATTAGGGTTGGGGTTAGGGTGAGGGTAAGTGTTGGTGTGAGTGTTAGGGTTTGGGTGAGGGTTAGCTTTAGGTTTAGGGTTAGGGTTAGGTTGGAGGTTAGGTTAGGGTGAGGGTTAAAGTTAGAGGTAGGGATAGGTTGAGAGTGAGAGTGAGGGTTAGGGTTAGGATTAGGTTTAAGGTGAGCCTGAGGGTGAGGGTGAGGGTCAGGGTTAGGGTTAGGGTGAGGGTTAGGCTAAGGGTTAGGGTGAGGGTTAGGTTTAGGGTGATGTTTAGGTTTAGGGTGATGTTTAGGTTTAGGGTGAGGGTGTGTTTGAGGGTTAGGGTTTGGGTTAGGGTGAGGTTTAGATGAGGGTGAGGGTTAGGGTTAGGTTGAGGGTTCGGGGTAGGGTGACGGTGAGGTTTAGCGTTAGGGTGAGGGATAGGGTTATTTTGCAGATTTGGGTGAGTGTTAGCGTTACCCTGATGTTTATGGTGAGGGTGAGGGTTGGTTTGAGGATTTGCGTTAGTTTTAGGTTGAGGTTGGGGGTGAGGGTGAGGCTTAGGGTTAGTTTTAGGGTGAGGGTGACTCTGAGGGTTAGGGTTAGGGTTAGGCTTTAGGCTGTTGGTTAGGCTGAGGGTGAGGGTGAAGGTTAGTGTTAGGGTTAGGGTTAATTATAGAGTGATATTTAGGGTGAGGGTTAGTCTGAGAGTTAGTGTTAGGATTAGGCTTAGTGTTAGAGTGAGTGTAAGGGTTAGGTTGAGGGTTAGGGTTAAGGATAGGGTGAGGGTTGGGATGAGGGTTAGGGTGAGGGTAAGGTTTAGGGTGAGGGTTATGGTGAGTGTGAGGGTTAGGTTTATGGTTAGGGTGAGGGTGAGGGTTCAGTTGAGGGTTTGTGTTAGGGATAGGGTGAGGTTGAGGGTGAGGGTGAGACTCAGCGCTAGGTTTAGGGTGATGGTGTGAGGATTAGGGATAGGGTTAGGCTTAGGTTTAGGGTTAGGCTGAAGGTGACTGTGAGCGTGAGGGTTAGGGTTAGGTTTAGGGTGAGGGTTAGCGATAGGGTTAGGGTTAGGTTTAGGTTGGAGGTTAGGTTTAGGGTAAGGGTTAGCGTTAGGAGTAGGGTTAGGTTGAGGGGGAGGGGGAGGGCTAGGGTTAGGATTAGGTTTAGGGTGAGCCTGTGGGTGAGGGTTAGGGTTAGGGTGAGGGTTAGGCTAAGGTTTAGGGTGAGGGTTAGGTTTAATGTGATGTTTAGGTTGAGAGTTTGGGTTAGGGTTAGGGTGAGTGTGAGGGTGAGAGAATTGCTTAGGATTAGGGTTAGGGTTAGGTTTAGGGTGAGGGTGAGTGTGATGGTTAGGGTTCGGGTTATTGTTAGGCTTAGGTTTAAGCTGAGGGTGAGGGTGAGTGTGAGGTTTAGGGTTATGTTGAGTGTGAGCATTAGGGTTAGGTTTAGGGTGAGGGTGAGGTTGAGGGTTAGGTTGAGGGTTAGGGTTTGGGTTAGGTTGAGGGTTAAATGAGGGTGAGGGTTAGGGTTAGGGTGAGGGTTAGGGTTTGGGTGAGGGTGACGGTTAGCGTTAGGGTGAGGGTTAGGTTTATGGTGTGGATTAGGGTTAGTGTTAGGGTTACGGTGATGTTTATGGTGAGGGTGAGGGTTGGTTTGAGGGTTTGCGTTAGGTTTAGGGTGAGGTTGAGGGTGAGGGTGAGGCTTAGATTTAGGGTTAGGGTGAGGGTGACTCTGAGGGTTAGGGTTAGGGTTAGGCTTTAGGCTGACGGTTAGGCTGAGGCTGAGGTTGAGGGATAGGGTTAGGGTTAGGGTTAATGATAGGGTGAGGGTTAGTGTGAGAGTTAGTGTTAGGGTTAGACTTAGTGTTAGAGTGAGTGTAAGTGTTAGGTTGAGGGTTAGGGTTAGGGATAGGGTGAGGGTTGGGATGAGGGTTAGGGTGAGTGTAAGGTTTAGGGTGAGGGTTATGGTGAGTGTGAGGGTTAGGGTTAGGGTGAGTGTTAGGGTGAGGGTGAGGGTTCAGTTGAGGGTTTGGGTTAGGGTTAGGGTGAGGTTGAGGGTGAGGGTGAGACTTAGGGTTAGGTTTAGGGTGACGGTGAGTGTGAGGATTAGGGATAGTGTTAGGCTTAGGTTTAGGGTTAGGCTGAGGGTGACTGTGAGGGTGAGGGTTAGGGTTAGGATGAGGGTTAAGTTTAGGGTGAGGGTTAGCAATAGGGTTAGGGTTAGGGTTAGCTTGGAGGTTAGGTTTAGGGTGAGGGTTAGCGTTAGGGGTAGGGTTAGATTGAGGGTGAGGGTGAGGGCTAGGGTTAGGATTAGGTTTCGGCTGAGGGTTATGGTCAGAGTGAGGGTTAGGGTTAGGTTTAGATTTATGGTGAGAGTAAGGGTTAGCGTGAGGTTTAGGGTGAGTGTGAGGGTTAGAGTTAGCATTAGGATTAGGGTGACGTTTAGGGTGAGGGTTAGGTTTAGGTTTAGGGTTAGGTTGAGGTGAGGGTGAGGGTGATTGTGAGGTTTATGGTTAGGGTGAGAGATAGGGTTAGCGTAAGGGTTAGGGTTAGGGTTAGGGTTATTGTGAGGGTGAGCGTGAGGGTGACAGTGAGGCTTAGGTTGTGGGTGAGGGTGAGTGTGAGGGTTAGGCTTAGGGTTAGGGTTAGGGTTAGTGTGAGGGTGAAGTTGAGGGTTAGTGTTATGAGTAGCGTTAGCTTTAAAGTTAGGCTGAGGTGAGCGTGAGGCTGAGGGTGACGGTTAGGTTTAGGGTTAGGCTGAGGGTTAGGTTTAGTGTGAGGGTTAGGGTGAGGGTAAGGCTAAAGTTTAGGGAGAGTGTGAGGGTTAGGTTTTGGGTTAGGGTGAGGGTTAGGGTGAGGTTTAGGGTTAGGGTTATGGTTAGCGTTAAGGTGAGGGTGAGGGTTAGGGTGAGGGTGAGGGTGAAGGTTAGTGTGAGGGTTAGGGTTAGGGTGAGGGTTATTGTTAGGGTTAGTGTTAGGGTTACGGTTAAGGTGAGGTTGCGGGTGAAGTTAGGTTTAGCGTTAGGGTTAGCGTTAGGATGAGAGTTAGGGTGAGGGTAAGTGTTGGGGTGAGGGTTAGGGTTTGGTTGAGGTTTAGGGTGAGGTTGAGGGTTAGTGTTAGGGTTAGGGTTAGGTTGAGTTTAAGGGTTAGGTTGAGGGTTAGTGTGAGGGTCAGGATTAGGGTTAGCATTATGGCTAGTGTGAGGGTTAGGGTGAGTGTTAGGGTTAGGTTAGGGTGAGGGTTAGGGTTAGGGTGAGGGTTAGGCTGAGGGTTAGGGTTGGGTTAGGTTGAGGGTTAGATGAGTGTGAGGGTCAGGGTTAGGTTGAAGGTTAGGTTTAGGGTGAGGGTTATGGTTAGGATTAGGGTTAGCATTAGGGTTAGTGTGAGGGTTAGGGTGAGTGTTAGGGTTAGGTTAGTGTGAGGCTTAGGGTTAAGGTGAGGGTTAGGGTGAGTGTTAGGTTTGGGTTAGGGTGAGGGTTAGATGAGGGTGAGGGTTAGGGTTATGTTGAGGGTTAGGTTTAGGGTGAGGATTATGGTTAGGATTAGGGTTAGGGAGAGGGCTATGATGAGGGTGAGGGTTAGGGTTAGGGTGAGGGTTAGGGTTAGTGTGAGGGTTAGGGTGAGGGTAAGGTTAAAGTTTAGAGTGAGGGTGAGTGTTAGGGTTAGGGTTATGGTCAGGTTTAGGGTTAGAGTTATGGTTAGGGTTAGGGTGAGGGTGAGCGTGAGTGTGACTGTGAGGCTTAGGGTCAGGGTGAGGGTGAGGGTGAGTGTGAGTCTTAGACTTAGGGTTGGTTTAGGATTAGGGTTAGTGTGAGGGTGAAGGTGAAGGTTAGTGTTAGGAATAGGGTTAGGTTTACAGTTAGGCTGAGGGTGAGCTTGAGGGTGAGGGTGACGGTTCGAGTTAGGGTTAGGTTGAGGGTTAGCGTTTGTGTGAGGGTTAGGGTGAACGTAATGTTAAAGGTTAGGGTGAGGGTGAGGGTTAGGCTTAGGGTTAGGGTGAGGGTTAGGGTGAGGTTTAGGGTTAGGGTTATGGTTAGCGTTAGGTTGAGTGTGAGGGTTAGGTTGAGGGTAAGGGTGAGGTTAGGGTGACAGGGTTAGGGTGAGGTTTAGTGTGAGGATGAGTGTGAGTGATAGAGTGAGGGTTAGGATTCGGGAGAGTATGAGGGCTGGGTTTGGTTGAGTGTTAGGGTTGGGTTAGTGTTAGGGTGACGGTGAGGGTGAGGGTTAGGGTTGGGTTTAGGGTTAGAGTGAGGGGTAGGGTGAAGGGTAGGTTTAGTGTTAGGGATAGGGTGAGGGTTAGGGTTAGTGTGAGGGTTAGGGTTAGGGTGAGGTTTAGGGTTACTTTGAGGGTTTATGTTAGGTTTAGGCTTAGTGTTAGTGTTAGGGTTAGGGTTAGGTTGAGGGTTAGGTTTAGGGTGAGGTTTAGGGTTAGTATGAGGGTGAGGGTAAGGGTGAGGTTTAGGGTTAGGGTGATGTTTAGGGTGGGGGTGAGGGCTAGGGTTAGGGTGAGTGTGAGGGTTAAGTTGGGTGTTTGGGTAAGCGTTAGGTTGAGGTTGAGGGTGAGGGTGAGTCGTAGGGTTAGGTTTAGTGTGAGGGTGTGTGTGAGGGTTTGGGATGGGGTTAGGCTTAAATTTAGGGTTAAGCTGAGGGTGACTGTGAGCTTGAGGGTTAGGGTTAGGGTTAGGGTGAAGGTAAGTGTTGGGGTGAGTGTTAGGGTTAGGGTGAGGGTTACCATTAGGGTTAGGGTGAGGGTTAGGGTTAGGTTGGAGGTTAGGGTTAGGGTGAGTGTTAGCGTTAGGGTTAGGGATAGGATTAGGTTGGAGTTTAGGGTTAGCATGTGTGTTAGCATTAGGGGTACGTTAGGTTGCGTGTTAGGGTGAGGGTTAGGGTTGGGTTGAGGGTGAGGGTGAGGGTTCGGTTAAGGGTTTCGGTTAGGGTTAGAGTGAGGGTGAGGGTGAGTGAGAGGGTTAAGTTTATGGTTAGGATTAGGTTTAGGGTGAGGGTGAGGTTGAGGGTTAGGGTGAGGGTTAGTGTGAGAGTTAGGTTTAGGGTTAGTGTTAGGGTTAGGGTTGGGGTTATGGATAGGCTTAGTGTTAGGCAGAGGGTGAAGGTTCGGGTGAGGGTTAGGGTTTGGGTGAGAATGTGGTTTAGGTTTAGAGTTAGCATTAGGGTGAGGGTTAGGGTAAGGGTTAGGGTTAGTGTTACAATTAGGTTTAGGATGAGGGTGAGTGTGAGGGTTAGGGTTAGGATTAGACTTAGGGTGAGGGTGAGAGTGAGGGTAAGGGTGAGGGGTAGGCTTAGGCTTAGGGTTAGAGTATGGGCTAAGGTGAGGGTGAGGGTTAGTGTTAGGGTTGGGGTGAGGGTTAGGGTGAGTGTGAGGGTTACGGTTAGTCTTAGTCTTAGTCTTAGGCTTAGGCCGAGCATGAGTGTGAGGGAGAGGGTTAGGGTTAGGATGAGGGTTAGGGTTTTAGGGTTAGGTTGAGGGTTAGGATGAGGTTTAGGGTTAGGATTAGGGTTATGTGAGGGCTAGATTGAGGGTGAGGGTTCGGGTTAGCGTTAGTGTGAGGTTTAGGTTTCGGGTTACATTGATGGTGAGGGTTAGGGTTAGGGTGAGGGTTAGGGTTAGGGTTAGGGTGAGGGTGAGGTTTAGGATTAGGTTTAGGGTTAGGGTTAGGTTTAGGATAAGGGTTACAGTGAGGGTGAGTGTGTGGATTAAGGTTAGGCTTAGGATTAGGATTAGGATTAGGCTGAGGGTGACAATGGGGATGAGAATTCGCTTATGAGTGATGGTTAGGGTTATGGTTAGGTTGATGGTTAGGATGAGGGTTAGGGTTAGGATTAGGGTTAGGGTGAGGGCTAGGATGAGGGTGATGTTTAGAGTTAGGGTTAGGCTTAGGCTTATGGATAGGCTGAGGCTGAAGGTGAGGGTGAGGGTTACGGTTAGAGTGATGGTTAGGGGTACAGTTAGGGTGAGTGTTAGGATGAGGATTACAGTTAGGGTGAGGGTTAGGGTAAGGGTGACAGTAAGGGTAAAGGTGAGGGTTAGTCTGAGGGTGAGTGTTATGGTAATGGTGAAGGTTAAGGGTTAGGGTGAGGGTTAGGGTGAGGGTTAGGGTTAGGGTTAGTGTTAGCGTTAGGGTGAGGGTTAGTGTGATGGTTAGGGTTAAGGTTAGGGTTACGATTAGGGTTAGGGTGAGGGTGAGTGTGAGGGTTAGGGTTAATCTTAGGCTTATGCTTAGGCTTAGGCCCAGCTTGAGGTTGAGGGTGGGGGTTACGGTTAGAGTGAGTGTTAGGGTTAGGGTAATGGGTAGGGTTAGGGCAAGGTTGAAGGTTAGGTTTAGGGTTAGGGTGAGTTTTAAGTTTAGGGTGATGGTTAGGGTTAGTGTGAGGGTTAGTGTGAGGGTTAAGGTGAGTTTTAGTGTGAAGGTAAGTGTTAGGGTGAGGTTTAGGGTTAGGGTGAGGTGTAGGGTTAGAGTTAGTGTAGGGTGAGGCTTAGGGTTATGTTTAGTGTTAGGGTTAGGGTTAGCTTGAGGTTTAGGGTGAGGGTGAGTGTTAGGGTTAGGGTTAGGATTAGGATAATGTTAAGGTGAGGGTGAGTGTGAGGGTTAGGGTTAGGGTTAGGGTTAGGATTAGAATTATGGTGAGGGTGAGGTGAGGGTTAGGGTTAGGGTGAGGTTTGGGGTTAGGGTTAGAGTGAGGTTTAGGGTGAGGGTTAGGTTTAGGCTTAGGGTTAGGGTATGGGCTTAGGTGAGGGTGAGGGTTACGGTCAGGGTTAGAGTGAGGGTTAGGGTGAAGGTCAGGTTTAGGGTTAGTTTTAGGGTTAGGGTTGGGGTTAGGGATTGTCTTAGTGTTAGGCGGAGGGTGAGGGTGAGGGTGAGGGTTAGGGTTGGGGTTTGGGTGAGGTTTATGGTTAGTGTTAGTGTTACGGTGAGGGTTAGTGTGAGGGTTAGGTTTAGGGTGACTGTTACTTTTAGGGGTAGGGTGAGGGTGAGTGTGAGGGTAAGGGTAAGTCTTAGTCTTAGGCATAGTCCGAGCCTAAGGGAGAGGGTGAGGGTTAGGGTTAGGGTGAGGGTTAGGGTTAGGGTGAGGGTTATGGACAGGGTGAGGGTTAGGGTCAGGTTTAGGGTTATTGTTAGGATTAGGGTTAGGTTTAAGTTACTGTGATGGTGAGGTTTTGGGTTATGGTTAGGGTTAGAGTGAGGGTTAGGATGAGGGATAGGGTTAGGGTTAGGGTGAGGGTTAGGGTTAATGTGAGGGTTAGGGTTAGGGTGAGGTTTAGGGATACTGTGAGGGTTCATGTTAGGTTTAGGCTTAGTGTTAGGGTGAGGGTAAGGTTTAGGTTGAGTGTTAGGGTTAGGGTGAGTGTGATTGTGAGGGTTAGGTTTAGGATTAGGGTTAGGGTTAGGGTTAGGCTGAGGTTGAGTGTTAGGGTTAGGGTGAGTGTGAGTGTGAGGGTTAGGTTTAGGATTAGGGTTAGGGTTAGGGTTAGGCTGAGATTGAGGTTATGAGTGAGGGTGAGGGCTAGGGTTAGGGGTAGATGTAGGGTTAGGGTTAGGTTTAAGGTTAGTATTAGGGTTAGGGTTAGGATTAGGCTGAGGGTCAGGGTGAGGGTGAGGGTGGTTTAGTTTTAGGGTGAGGGTTAGGTTTAGAATTAGGTTTATGTTGAGCGCTAGGATGAGGGTGAGGGTTAGGGTTAGCGTTAGGGTTAGGGTGAGGCTTAGGGTGAGGGTTGAGTGTTAGGGTTAGTGTTAGTGTGAGGGTGAGGGTTAGGATTAGGGTGAGGGTGAGCGTTCAGTTTAGGGTGGGGTTTAGAGTTACAGTGAGGGTGAGGGTGAAGGTTAGTATTAGGGTTAGGTTTAGGGATAGGATCAGGGTGCGGGTTAGGGTGTTTTTGAGGGTTAAGGTTAGGGTGAGGGTGAGGGTTAGGGTTAGGGTTAGGGTGAGGTTTAGGTTTAGGGTGAGGGCTACGGTAAGGGTGAGGGTTAGGGTGAGTGTGAGCGTGAGGGTGAGGGTTTTTTGTTAGGTAAGGGTTAGGGTTAGGGTGAGGATTAGGTTGAGGGTGAGGCTTAGATTGAGGGTTACGGGTAGGGTGAGATTTAGGGTGAGGCTGAGGGTTAGGGTGAGGGTGAGGGTTCGGGTGAGGGTGAAGTTGAGGGTGTGGGTTAGGATTATGTTTAGGGTGAGGTTTAGTGTGACATTGAGGGTTAGGATGAGGGTGAGGGTTAGGATTAGGGTTAGGGTGAGGGTGAGGGTTAGGTTTAGGTTGAGGGTTAGGGTGAGGGTTAGGGTTAGGGTTAGGGTAAGGGTTAGGGTTCGGGTGACTGTTAGGGTTAGTTTGAGGGTTAGGGTGAAAGTGAGTTTGAGGTTGAGGGTTAGGGTGAGGGTGATGGTGACGGTGAGGGTTAGGGTTAGGATTCGGGTTAAGGTTAGGGTGAGGTTTAGGGTTAGGTTTAGGGTTAGTGTGAGGGTGAGGGTGAGGGTGAGGGTTAGGGATAGTTTTAGGGTAATGGGTTAGATTTAGGGTAAGAGTTAGGGTTAGGGTGATGGTTAGGTTTAGGGTTAGGGTGAGGGTTAGGGTTTGGGTTAGGTTTAGAGTGAGGGTTAGGGTAAGGATTAGGGTGAGGGTGAGGGTTAGGCTGAGAGGTAGGGTTAGGGATAGTGTAAGGGTTAGGGTGAGGGTGAGGGTTATGGTTATGGTTAGGGTGAGGGTGAGGGTAAGATTTACGGTTAGGGATAGGTTTAGGGTGAGGGTTAATTTTAGGTTTAGGTTTAGGTTTAGGGTGAGTGTTAGGGTTAGGGTTAGGTTTAGGGTAAGGTTTAGGTTTACAGTAAGGTTTAGCATTAAGCTTAGTGTTATGGTTAGGGTTAGGGTTATCGTGAGGGATAGGCTTAGGGTTAGGTTTAGGGTTAGGGTAAGGGTTAGGGTTAGCGTGAGGTTTAGGGTTAGTGTGATGTTTAGAGTGACAGTGAGGTTTAGGGTGAGGGTGAGTGTTAGGGTTAGGATTAGGGCTAGGGTAAGGGTTAAGCTGAGGGTGAGGGACAGGGTGAGGTTGAGGTTGAGGGTTTCGGTTAGGTAAGGGTTAGGGTTAGGTTTAGGGTGAGGGTTATGTGAGGGATAGCGTTAGGGTTAGGGTTAGTGTGAGGATAAGGTTTAGGGTGAGGGTTAGGTTAAGACTGAGGGTTAGGGTTAGCGTTAAGGTTAGGGTTAGCGTTAAGGTTAGGGTTAGGGTTAAGGTTAGGGCGGGAGTTGGGGTGAGGTTTAGGTTTCGGTTTAGGGTTGGGTGAGGGTTAGGGTGAGGGTAATGGTTAGGGTGAGGGTTAGGTTGAGGGTGAGGGTTAGGGTTATGGTGAGGTTAAGGGATAGGGTTAGGTTGAGAGTGAGGGTGAGGGTAAGGGTAAGGGTTAGGGTCAGGGTTAGGGTGAGGGTGATGGTTAGGTTTAGCATTAGGGTTAGGGTTAGGGTAAGGTTGAGTGTTAGGGTTAGGGTTAGGGTGCAGGTTAGAGTTAGGGTTACAGTGAGGGTGTGGGTCAGGGTTCAGGGTTAGGATTAGGTTTATGGTACGGGTGAGGCTTAGGGTGATGCTGAGGGTGAGGGTGAGGGTGAGGGTTAAAGATAGGTTTAGGTTTAGGGTGAGGGCTAGGTTGAGGGTGATATTTTTGGTTAGGAATGTTTTAGGGTTAGGTTTAGGGTGAAGATTAGGGTGAGGGTTAGGTTTAAGGTGAGGGTTAGGGTTAGGTTTAGGGTGATGTTTAGGGTGAGTTTGAAGTTGAGAGTGAGTGTTCGTGTGCGGGTTAGGGTTAGGGTGAGGGTTACGGTTAGGGTTAGGGTTAGGTTGAGGGTAAGGGTTAGGATGACAGTTAGGGTGAAGGTGAGGGTTAGGGTTAGGTTTAGGGTTAGGGTGAGGGTTAGGGTGAGGGTTAGGGTTAGGTTTAGAGTGAGGGTTAGCATGAAGGTTAGGGTTAGGGTTAGGTTTTGGGTTAGGGTGAGGGGAAGGTGTAGGTTGAGGGTTAGGGAGAGGGTGAGGGTTAGGGTTATGGTGAGGGTAAGGGTTAAGCTGAGGATTAGGTTGAGAGTGAGCATTTGTGTTAGCATCAGGGTTGGGTTGAGGGTGAGGGTTATGGTTAGGCTTAGGGGTATTTTTAGGGTTAGGGTGAAGGTTAGGGTTAGAGTTAGGGTTAGGGTTAGGGTGAGGTTAAGGTTTAGGGTGAAGGTGAGGGTGAGGGTTATTGTTAGCCTCAGGGTGAGGGTGAGGGTTAGGGTTAGGGTTAGGGTGAGTGTGAGTGTGAGGGTTAGGTTTAGGATTAGGGTTAGGGTTAGGCTGAGGTTGAGGGTATGAGTGAGGCTCACCCTAGCCCTCACGGCTAGGGTTAGGGTGAGTGGTAGGTTTAGGGTTAGATTTAGGGTGAGGTTTAGGTTTAATGTGAGGGTTAGGGTGATTGTAAGTGTTAGAGTGAGGGTTAGGGTGAGAGTGAGGTTTTGGGTGATGTTTAAGCTGAAGGTGAAAGTTAGGGAGTGTGAGAGGTTTTGGGTGAGAGTGAGGGTTATGGTTTGGTTGAGGGTGAGGGTTAGTGTGAGAATAAGGGTTAGGGTGATGTTTAGGGTGAGGGTGAGGTTTAGGGTGAGAGTTAGGGTTCAGGGAATGGGTAGGGTTAGGGTGTAGGTGAGGGTTAGTGTAAGGGTGAGACTTAGGGTGACCGTGAGGGTTAGGGTTCAGGGGAGGATTAGGGTTAGGGTTAGGGTTCGGGTTCAGGTTAGGGTTAGGGTTAGGGTGAGAGGTAGGTTAGGTTTAGGATGAGGGTTAGGCTTTTTGTGAGGGTTACGGTTAGGGTTAGGGTTAGGGTTTATGTGAGGATAAGAGTTAGGGTGAGGGTTAGGGTGAAACTGAGGGTTAGAGTTAGCCTTAGGGTTAGGGATAAGGTTAGGATGGGGGTTGGGTGAGGGTTAGTATGAGGGTTAGGGTTGGTTGAGGGTTAGGATGATTGTAAGGGTTAGGGTGAGGGTTAGGTTGAGGTTGAGGAATAGGGTTTTTGTGAGGTTAAATTTTAGGGCGACGGTTAGGGTGAGGTTGAGGGTTAGGGTTAGCATTAGTGTTAGGGTGAGGTGAGGGTGAGGGGTAGACTGAGGGTTAGGGTTAGGGTTAGGCTTATGGTTAGTGTTAGGTTATGTTAGAGTTAGGGTTAGGGTGAGGGTGACGGTTAGGGTAAAGGTTAGGGTCACTGTTAGGGTGAGGGTGAGGTTTAGGGTTAGCATTACGGTTAGGGTTAGGTTTAGGTTGAGTGTTACGGTTAGGGTGAGTTTGAAGGTTAGGGTTAGCATTAGGGTAAGGGTTAGGGTTAGGGTGCAGGTTAGGGTTAGGGTTAGAGTGAGGGTGAGGGTCAGGGTTAGGGTTAGGATTAGGTGTAGGTTTAGGGTGAGGCTGAGGGTGAGGGTGAGCACTAGGGTGAGCGTGAAGGTGAGGGTTAAGTTTATGGTTATGTTTAGGGTGAGGTCTAGGGCGAGGGTGAGGGCTAGGGTGAGGGTGAGGGTGAAGGTGAGGTTTTCGGTTTGGAAAGGGTTAGGGTTAGGTTTAGGGTGAGGATTAGGGTGAGGGTGAGGTTTAAGGTGAGGGTTAGGGTTAGGGTGAGGGTTAGGGTTAGGGTTAGGGTGATGTTTAGGGTGAGGGTGAGGGTGAGAGTTAGGGTTCGGGTGAGGGTGTGGGTTAGGGTGTTGTTGAAGGTTAGGGTGAGAGTGAGGGTTTGGGTGAGGGTGAGGGTTAGGGTGTTGGTGAGGTTTCAGATTAGGGTGAGTTTTAGGGTTATGGTGAGGTTTACGGTGAGGGTGAGGGTTAGGGTTAGGGTTAGGATTAGGGTTAGGGTTAGGGTGAGGGTTAGGGTTAGGGTTAGGTTGAGGATTAGGGTGAGAGTGAGGGTTAGGGTTTGATTAAGGGTTAGGTTGAGGTTTAAGGTAAGTGTTAGGGTTAGGGTTAGGGTGAGTGTGAGGGTTAAAGTTAGGTTAGGGTGAGGGTTATGGTTGGGGTTAGGGTTAGGGTTAGGGCTAGGGTGATGGTGAGGATGAGGGTGAGTGTGAGTGTGAGTGTTAGGGTGTGGGTTAGGGTTAGGTTTAGGGTGAGGGTTAAGGTGACGGTGAGTGTTAATGTGAGGGTGAGGGTTAGTGTTAGGGTGAGTGATAGGGTGAGGGTTAGGGTCAGATTGAGTGTGAGGATTAGGGTTAGTTTTACCCTTAGGGTTATGGTGAGGGTATCAGTTCGGGTGAGATTTAGGGTGAGGGTGAGGGTTAGGGTGAGCGTTAGGGTTAAGTTGAGATTAGGGTGAGGGTTAGAGTTAGGGTGAGGATTTGGGTTAGGGTTAGGGTGACGTTTAGGGTTAGGGTGTGGGTTAGGGATAGGTTTATGGATAGGGTGAGAGTTAGGTTTATGGTTAGGGTTCAAGTTAGGGCAAGTATGAGTGAGTGTTAGGGTTAGTATTAGGGTTTGTGTTAGTATTAGGCTGAGGGTGTGGGTGAGGGTGATGGTGAGGGTTAGGTTTAGGGTAATGTTTAGGGTTAGGGATAGGTTGAGGGTTAGGGTTAGTGTTAGGATGAGGGTTAGGGTGAGGATTATGGTTAGGGTTAGGGTGTGGGTTAGGTTTATTTTGATTTTTAGGGTTAGTGTGAGGGTAAGCGTTAGGGTGAGGGTTAGGGTGAGGGTGAGGGATAGGTTTAGTGTTAGGGTTAGGGTGAGCATTTGGGTGAGGATTAGGATTAGGTTTAGGGTGAGGGTTAGGGTTAGGGTTGAGTTTAGGGTTAGGGTTAGGGTGAGGTTTAGTGTTAGGTTTAGGGAGAGGATTAGAGTTAGTGTGAGGTTTAGGGTTACGTTTAGGGTTAGTGTGAGGATAAGGGTTAGGGTGAGGGTTAGGGAGCAGGTGAGGGGTAGGGTTAGTGTAAGGGTTAGGGTGACTGTTTGGTGAAGTTTAGGTTTAGGTTTAGGGTTAGGGTGAAAGGTAGGCTGAGGGTAAGAGTTAAGGTGAGGTTTCGGGTGAGGTTGAGTATTAGGCTTAGAATTAGTCTTAGGGTGAGGGTTAGGGTTAGGTATAGCATTAGGGTTAGGGTTGGGGTGAGGGTGAGGGTTAGGATTAGGGTAAAGTTGAGGGTGAAGTTTAGGGTTAGCATTAGGTTTAAGGTTAGCGTTAGAATGAGGGTTAGGGTGAGGATTAGGGTTAGGATTAGGTTTAGGGTTAGGGTGAGGCTGATGTTGAGGATGAGCTTCAGGGTGAGGTTTTGGGTTAGGGTTAGGTTTAGGGTGAGGGCTAGGGTGAGGGTGAGATTTAGGGGGAGGGTTAGGGTGAGGGTTAGGGTTAAGGTGAGGTTTAGGGTTAGGTTTAGGCTGAGGGTTAGGGTTAGGGTGATGTTTAGGGTGAGGGTGAAGGTGAGGGTGAGGGTGAGTTTTAGGGTATAGGTGAGGGTTAGTTTTAGGGTGAGGGTTAGGGTGACGGTGAGGTTTAGGGTGAGGGTCTAGAAAAGGATTGGGGTTAGGTTCAGGGTGAGGGTTAGTGTTAGGGTTAGGGTTAGGGTGAGTGTTCGGGTTAGTGTGAGGGTTAGGGTTCAGGTTAGTGTGAGGAAAAGGTTTAAGGGGAGGATTAGGATGAAAGTAAGAGTTAAGGTTAGGTTTAGTGTTAGGGTTAGGGTGAGGTTTAGGGTTAGGATTAGTGTTAGGGTTTGGTTGAGGGTGAGGGTTAGAATTAGGGTTAGGTTGAGGGTTAGGTTTTGGGTGAGTGTTAGGGTTTCGGTTAGGTTGAGGGTGAGGTAGAGGTTTCGGTTTCGGGTGAGGGTTAGTGTGTGGGTGATGTTTAGTGTTCGGGTGAAGTTTAAGGTGACGGTGAGGGTTAGGGTGAGGGTGATGGTTAGAGTTAGTGTGAGTATTAGGTTTAGGGTTAGGGTTAAGGTTATTGTGAGGGTAAGGTTTAGGGTGCGGTTTAGGGTGAGGGTGAGGGATAGGGTTAGCATTAGGGTTATGGTGGGGGATAGGGTTAGGGTTAGGGTGAGATTGAGGGTTAGGTTTAGGGTTAGGATGAGGTTTAGGATTAGGGTGAGAATTAGGGGTAGGGTTAGGGTTAGGGTTAGGGTTTGAGTTAGGGTGAGTATGAGGGTGAGAGTTAGGGTTAGGATTAGGGTTACGGTTAGTGTTAGGCAGAGGGTGAGGGTGAGGGTGAGGGTTAGGGTTAGGGTGATATTTAGGGTTAAGGTTAGGGTAAAAGGTAGGGTTAGGGTTAGGGAGATTGTTAGGGTTAGGGTGAGGGTTTGGGTTAGTTTGAGGGTTAGGGTAAAGGTAAGTTTGAGATTGAGGGTTAGGGTGAGGGTGATGGTGACGGTGAGGGTTAGGGTTAGGATTCTGGTTAGGGTTAGGGTGAGGGTTAGGGTTAGGTTTAGGGTTAGGGTGAGGGTAAGGTTGAGGGTGAGGGTTAGGGTTATGGTTAGGTTTAGCATTAGGGTTAGGTTTCAGGTAAGGTTTAGGTTTAGGATGAGGGTTAGGGTTAGGGTTAGGTTTAGGGTGAGTGTTAGTGTTAGGGTTAGGGTGAGGGTGAGGGTTAGGTTGAGGGGTAGGGTTAGGGATAGGGTAAAGGTTAGGTTTAGGGTGAGGGTGAGGGTGAGGTTTAGGTTTAGGGTGAGGGTTAGGGTGAGGGTTAGTGTGAGGTTTAGGTTTAGGGTTAGGGTGATGCTGAGGGTTAGGGTTAGGGTTAGTGTGAGGATAAGGGTTAGGGTGAGGATTAGGGTGAGGATGAGAGTTAGGGTTAGCATAAGGTTTAGGGCGAGGGTTAGGGTTAGGGTTAGGGTTAGGGTAGGGTAAGGGTTTGGGGTATGGTTAGGTTTAGGCTTAGGGTTAGGTTTCAGGTAATTTTTAGGGTTAGGATGAGGGTTAGGTTTAGGTTTAGGGTGAGGTTTAGGGTTAGGATTAGGGTGAGGGTTAGTGTTAGGGTTAGGGTGAGGGTGAGGGTTAGGTTGAGGGGTAGGGATAGGGATAGGGTAAAGGTTAGGGTTAGGGTGAGGGTGAGGGTGAGGTTGAGGTTTAGGGTGAGGGTTAGTTGAGGGTTAGTGTGAGGTTTAGGTTTAGGGTAAGGGTAAGGGTTAGGTTCAGGGTGAGCGTTAGTTTTAGGTTTAGGTTTAGGGTTAGGGTGATGCTGAGGGTTAGGGTTAGGGTTAGTGTGAGGATAAGGGTTAGGGTGAGGATTAGGGTGAGGATGAGAGTTAGGGTTAGCATAAGCTTTAGGGCGAGGGTTAGGGTTAGGGTTAGGGTTAGGGTTATGGTAGTGTAAGGGTTAGGATTAGCGTGAGGGTTAGGGGTAGGGTGATGTTTAGGGTGACGGTGAGGGTTAGGGTGAGGGTGAGTTTGAGCGTGAGGGTTAGGGTGAGGGTGAGCATGAGTGGGAGGGTGACCATGAGGGTTAGGGTTAGGGTTAGATTTAGGGTGAGGATAAGAGTTAGGGTACTATTAGGGTTAGGGTAAGGGTTAGGCTGTGGGTGAGGGTGACGGTGAGGGTTCGGTTTCGGTTAGGTAAGGGTTAGGGTTATGTTTAGGGTGAGGATTATGGTGAGGGTGAGGATTAGGGTTAGGTTGAGGGTTAGGATTAATGTGAGGGTTACGGTTAGGGTTAGGGTTAATGTGAGGATAAGGGTTAGGATGACGGTTAGGTTGAGAGTGAGGGTTAGGGTTAACGTTAGGGTTAGGGTGAAGGTTAGTTTGGGGGTTAGGGTGTGGGTTCGGGTTCGGGTTAGGGTTGGGTGAGGGTTAGGCTGAGCATAAGGTTTAGGGTGAGGGTTACGTTGAGAGTGAGGGATAGGGTTATGGTGAGGGTAAGGGTTAGGGTTAGGGTGAGCGTGAGGGTGATGGTAAGGGTAAGGGTTAGGGTACAGGTTAGGGTGAGAGTGAGGGTTAGGGTTAGCATTAGGGTTAGGGTTTGGTTTAGGTTGAGTGTTATGGTTAGGGTTAGGGTTAGGTTTAGGGTGAGGGTAAGGGTTAGGATGACAGTTAGGGTGAGGGTGAGGGTTAGGGTTAGGGTTAGGGTGAGTGTTAGTGTGAGGCTTAGGGTGAAGGTTAGGATTAGGGTTAGGCTTTGGGTTAGGGTGAGGGTTAGAGTGAGGGGAGGGGGTAAGGTGAGTGTTAGGGAGAGAGGAGGGATAGGGTTATGGTGAGGGTAAGTGTTAGGCTGAGGCTTAGGTTGAGAGTGAACATTTGAGTTAGCATCAGGTTTGGGTTGAGGGTGAGGCTTAGAGTTAGGCTGAGGGGAAGTTTAAAGGTTTGTGTTAGGGTTAGGGGGAGGTTTCGGGGGAGGTTAAGGGTTAGGGTGAGGGTAAGGTTTAGGGTTAGGGTGAGGGTTAGGCTAAGAGTTAGGGTGAGTGTTAGGTTTAGGGTGATGTTTAGGTTGAGGGTGAGGGTTAGGGTGAGGTTGAGGGTGAGGTTTCGGTTGAGGGTGATTGTGAGGGTTTGGTTTAGGGTTATGGTTAGGCTTAGGTTTAAGCTGAGTGTGAGGTGAGTTTGAGGGTTAGGGTTAGGGTGACTGTGAGCATTAGGGTTAGAGTTAGGGATAGGATGAGGTTTAGATGAGGGTGTGGGTTAGGGTTAGGGTGAGTGTTAGGCTTAGGGTTAGGGTGAGTGTGAGGGTGGGGGTGAGTATTAGGCTTAGGGTGATGGTTAGCCTTAGGGTTAGGGTGAGGGTTAGGATGAGGGTTAGGGGTAGGATTAGGGTTAGGGTGAGGGTTAGGTTGAGGGTATGAGTGAGGCTGAGGGCTAGGGTTAGGGGTAAAGGTAGGGTTAGGGTTAGGTTTAGAGTTAGTATTAGGGTTAGGGTTAGGATTAGGCTGAGGCTGAGGGTGAGGGTGAGGGTGAAGATGAGGTTTAGGTTTAGGGTTAGGATTAGAGTTAGGGTTATGTTGAGCGCTAGGATGAGGGTGAGGGTTAGGGTTAGCGTTAGGGTTAGGGTGAGGCTTAGGGTGAGGGTTGAGTGTTAGGGTTAGGCTTAGGTTGAGGTTGACGGTTAGGATTAGGGATAGGGTTAGGGTTAGGCTGAGGTTGAGGATGAGGGTGAGGTTTAGGGTTAGGGTTACGGTTAGGGTGAGGGCTAGGGTGAGGGTGAGGTTCACGGTGAGTGTGAGGGTGAGGGTCTTGGTTAGGTAATCTTAGGGTTAGGGTGAGGATTAGGTGAGTGTTAGGGTGAGGGTGTGGGTTCGGGTGATGGTGAGGGTTCGGGTTAGCATTAGTGTTAGGGTTAGGGTTAGGTTGAGTGTTAGGGTTAGGGTTAGGGTTAGGGTGAGGGTATGCGTTAGGGTGAGGGTTACGGTGAGGGTGAGGGATAAGGTTAGTGTTAGGGTTAGGGTGAGCATTTGGATGAGGGTTTGGTTTAGGGTTGAGTTAAGGGTTAGCGTTAGTGTGAGGTGTAGGGTTAGGGTTAGGGTTAGTGTGAGGATAAGGGATATGGTGAGTGTTAGGGTGAGGGTGAAGGATAGGGTTAGTGTAAGGGTTAGGGTGAGTGTTTGGATGAGGATTAGGTTCAGGTTTAGGGTTAAGGTGAGGGTTAGAATGAGGGTAAGTTTTAGGGTGATGTTTAGGTTGTGGTTGAGTATTAGGGTTAGCATTAGTCTTAGTGTGAGGGTTAGGGTTAGGTATGGCATTAGGCTTAGGGTTAGGGTTAGGATGAGGTTTAGGATTAGGGTTAAGGTGAGGGTGAGGTTTAGGGTTAGCATTAGGTTTACGGTTATGGTTACAGTGAGGGTTTGGGTGAGGGTTAGGTTTAGGATTACGTTTAGGGTTAGGGTGAGGGTGAGGTTGAGAATGAGGTTGAGGTTGAGGGTTAGGGTTAGGGTTAGGCTTAAGGTGAGGGCTAGGGTGAGGGCGAAGGTTAGGATGAGGGTTAGGATGAGGGTGCGGTTTTCGGTTAGGAAAGGGTTAGGGTTAGGTTTAGGGTGAGGATTAGGCTGAGGGTGAGGTTGAAGGTGAGGGTTAGGGTTAAGGTGTGGGTTAGGGTTAGGGTTAGGCTGAGGGTTAGAGTTAGGGTGTTTTTTAGGGTGAGGGTGAGGGTGAGGGTTAGGGTGTAGTTGAGGGTTAGGGTTAGGGTGAGGATTAGGGTGACAGTGAGGGTTAGGTTGAGGCTTAGGGCTAGTGGTAGGGTTAGGATTAGGGTTAGTGTGAGGAAAGGGGTTAGGGTGAGGATTAGGATGAGACTAAGATTTAGGGTTATGTTTAGCTTTAAGGGTAGTGTGAGGTATAGGGTTAGATTTCGGGTGTGGGTTAGGTTGAGGGTAAGGGTTAGAGTTAGGGTTAGGGTGAGTGTTAGGGTTGGGGTGAGTGTTAGTGTTACGGTTAGGGTGAGGGTGAGGGTGAGGGTTTCGTTTCGGGTGAGGGTTAGGGTGTGGGTTATGGTTAAGGTTGTGGTGAGGGTAAGGGTTAGGGTGAGATTTAGGTTGAGGGTTAGGGTTAGGTTGAGGGTTAGGGTGATGTTGAGGGTTAGGGTGACAGTGAGGGTTAGGGTCAGGGTTAGGCTTAGGTTGAGGGTTAAAGTGAGGGTTAGGGTTAGGGTTAGGTTTAGGGTTAGTGTGAGGATTAGGGTTAGTTTTAATTTTATAGTGAGGGTAAGGGTTAAGGTGAGGTTTAGGCTGATGGGTAGGTTTAGGGTAAGGGTGAGGGAGAGGGTGAGGGTAAGGATTAGGGTGAGGTTGAGTGTTAGGGTTAGCATTAGGGTTAGGGTTTGGGTTAGGGTGAGGGGTAGGGTTAGGGTTAGGGTGAGGATGAAGTTTAGGGTTAGCATGAGGTTTAGGGTTAGGTTGAGGGTGAGGGTTAGGGTTAGGTTTAAGGTGAGTGTTAGGTTCAAGTTTAGGGTCAGGCGTAGAGTGAGGGTTAAGGTTAAGGTGTGGGTTCCAATTAGGGTGAGGGTGAGGGTAAGGATTCAGGTGAGGTTTAGGGTGTGGGTGAGGGTTAGGGTTTGAATTAGAGTTAGGGTTAGGGTGAAGGGGAGGGTGAGGGTTAGGGTTAGGGTTAGGGTTAGAGTGAGGGTCAGGGTGAGGGTGAGGGTTAGGTTTAGGGTTAGGATTAGTGTAAGGTTGAGGGCTAGATGAGGGTGAGGGTTAGGGTTTGGGTTAGGGTGAGGGTAAGTATTAGGGTGACGGGTAGGGTTAGGGTTGGGATGAGGTTGAGGGTTAGGTTTGGTGTTAGGGTGTGGGTTAGGGTTAGGTTAAGGTTAAGGGTTAGAGTGAGGGTTAGGGTGAGAGTGAGTGTTAGAGTTAGCGTGAATGTGAGGGTGAGGTTTAGGGTGATGTTTAGGGTGACAGAGAGGGTTAGGGTGAGGGTTAGGTTTAGGTTTAGTGTTAGCGTTACAGTGAGGGTTAGGGTCAGGGTTAGGATTAAGGTGAGGGTTAAAGTGAGGGTGAGGGTTAGGTTTAGGTTTAAGGTGTGGGTTATGGTTAGGGTTAGGATTAGGGTGAGGTTTAGGCTGAGGGGTTGGGTCAGGGTTAGTGTGAGATTTAGGGTTAGTGTGAGGTTTTGGGTTAGGTTTAGGGTAAATGTGAGGATAAGGGTTAGAGTGAGGGATAGGTTTATTGTTAGGGTTAGGGTGAGGGTGAGTGTGAGGGTGAGGCTTCGGTTAGGGTTAGGGTTAGGGTGAGGGGTAGGGTTAGGGTAAGGCATAGGGTTGGGGTTAGGGTAAGGGTGCGTGTGAGGGTGATGGTTAGTGTTAGGTTTATGGTGAAGGTGAGGGTTTCGTTTAGGGTTAGGTTAGGGTTAGTTTTAGGATGAGTGTGAGGGTTAGGTTTAGCATTAGGGTTAGGGTTAAGCTTAAGTTGAGGGTGAGTGTTAGGGTGAGGGTTAGGGAGAGGATTAGGGTTAGGTTTAGGGTTGGTGTGAGAGTGAGGGTTAGGTTGAGGTGAGGGTTCGGGTTTGGGTGAGGGTGAGGGTTAGGGTTAGAGTTAGGGTGAGGTTTAAGGTTAATGTGAGGGGTAGGATTAGGGTTAGGGTGAGGGTGAGGTTTAGGTTTAGTGTGAAGGTTAGGGTTAGTGTTAGGGTTAGGGTAAGGTTAAGGGTTAGGGTGTGGTTTAGGGTAAGAGTGAGGGTTAGGGTTAGCGTGAGTTTGAGGGTGAGGGTTAGGGTTAGGGTGAGGGTTAGGGTGTGGGAGAGGCTTATGTTTAGGGTTAAGGTGAGGGTTAGGATGAGGGTGAGGTTTAGGGTGAGGTTGAAGGTTAGGGTGAGGGTGAGGTTTAGGGTTAGGGTTAGGTTTAGGGTGTGGGTTAGGTTTAGGGTTAGAGTTAGGCTGATGGTTAGGTTTGGGGTTAGGGTAAGGGTGAGTATGACGGTGAGGGTCAAGGTTAGGTTTAGGGTGAGTGTGAGGGTTAGGTTTAGGATTAGTGTTAGTATGATGGTGAGGGTGAAGTTTACAGTTAGTGTTAGCTTTGGGGCGAGGGTGAGCGTGAGGGTGAGGTTTAGGGTGTGGGTGACGGTTAGGTTTAGGGTGAGGGTTAGGGTGATGGTGAGGGTTAGGTGAGGGTGAGATGTAGGTTTAATGTTAGAGTTAGGCTGAGGGTTAAGATCAGGGTCAGGATTAAGTTGAGGGTTAAGGTGAGGGTTAGGGTTAGGGTTAGGTTTAGGGTTAGTGTGAGGATTAGGTTTAGGGTGAGGGTAAGCTTTAGGGTGAGGGTTAGACTGAGGGTGAGGGATAGGTTTAGTGTTAGTGTTAGGGTGAGCATTTGGGTGAGGGTTAGATTCAGGGTTAGGGTTAGGGTGAGTGTTAAGGTGAGGGCAAGTGTTACGGTTAGGTTTAGGTGGACGGTGAGGGATAGGGTTATGGTGAGGTGAGGGTGAGGGTGAAGGTGAGGGTTAGGGTTAGTGTTAGGTTGAGGGGAAGGTATAGGTTGAGCGTAAGTACTAGGGTTAGGCTGAGGGTGAGGGTGAGGTTGAGGTTTAGGGTTAGAGTAAGGGTTAGGGTTAGTGTGAGGGTTCGTGTTAGTGTTAGGGTTAGGGTTAGTGTGAGGGTAAGTGTTAGGGTGAGGGTTTGGGTTAGGGTGAGTGTTATGGTTAGGGTGAGGGTTAGGGTCAGGTTTATTTTTAGGGTTAGTGTTACGGTAACGGTGAGGGTGAGGGTGAGTGTTAATGTTAGGGTTAGGATGAGATTTAGGTTTAGGGTTAGGATGAGCGTTAGTCTGAGGGTTAGGTTTAGGGTTAAGTGTGAGTGTTAGGGTTAAGGTTAGGGTGAGGGGGAGGATTGGGTTTAGGGTTAGCTTGAGGTTAGGGTTAGGGTTAGAGTTAGGGTGAGCGTGAGGGTTAGGGTGAAGCGTAGGATTAGGGTTAGGGTGAGGGTGAGGGTTAGGTTTAGGGTGAGGGTTAGGGTTAGCGTTAGGGTGAGGGTTACGGTTAGGATGAGGGTGATTGTTAGGTTTAGGGTGAGGGTGAGCGTTAGATTTAGGATGAGGGTTAGGGTTAGGGTGAGGGTGAGAGTTACGGTTAGGATTAGGTTTAGGGTGAGGGTGGGGATTAGGTTTAGGATTAGGGTTAGGGTTAGGCTTAGGGTGAGGGTCAGGGTGAGGGTGAGGTTGAGGGTGAGGGTTAGGGTAAGGGTTAGGGTTACGGTAAATGTGAAGGTGAGGGTTAGGGTTAAGGTGAGTGTGAGGTTTAGGTTTAGAGTTAGGGTTAGCGTGAGGGTTTTGGTTAGGGTTAGGGTTAGGGTGATGGTGAGGGTTAGGGTGAGTGTGAGGTTGAGTTTGAGGGTGAGGGTGAGGGTTAGGGTGTGGGTTAGGGTTAGGGTTAAGGTGAGGGTTAGGGTTAAGTTGAGTGTGAGTGTTAGGTTTAGAGTTAGGGATAGCATGAGGGTTATTGTTAGGGTTAGGTTTAGGGTGATGGTGAGGTTGAGGGTGAGGTTGAGGGTGAAGGTGAGGACGAGGGTTATGGTGAGGGTGAGCGTTAGGGTGAGAGTGTGGGTTCCGGTGAGGGGGAAGGGGAGGGGGAGGGTTATGTTTAGTGTTCGGGTTAGTGTAAGGTTGAGGGTGGTGGTGAGGGTTAGGTTTAGGATTAGGGTTAGGTTTAGGGTTAAGTTGAGGGTGAGTGTGAGGGTGAGGTTAGGGTTCGGGTTAGGGGGAGGGTTAGGTTAATGTTAGGGTTAGGGTTAGGGTGAGGGATAGGGTTAGGGTTAGGGTTAGGATGAGGTTTAGGCTGTGGGGTAGGGTTAGGGTTAGAGTGAGGTTTAGGTTTAGTGTGAGTTTTAGGGTTAAGGTTAGGTTCAGGGTTAGGTTTATGGTGAGGAGAAGGGTTAGGGTGAGGGTTAGGATGAGGGTAAGGTTTAGGGCTTGAGATAGGGTTAGGGTAAGTTTAGGGTGAGGGCTAGGGTTGGTGTGAGGGTTAAGGTTAGGGTTAGGGATAGGGTGTGGATTAGGTATAGGGTTAAGGTTAGGGTTCGGCTGAGTCTTAGGCTGAGGCGTAGGGTTAGGGATAGGGTGAGGGTTAGGTTTAGTGTGAGGGTTAGGGTTTGGGGTAGGGTTTAGTGTGAGGGTTAGGGTTTGGGGTAGGGTTAGGGTTAGGGTAAGGGTGAGGTTTAGGCTGATGGCTAGGGTTACAGTTAGGGTGAGGGTTAGGTTTAGTGGGAGTGTTAGTGTTAGGTTTAATATTAGGGTTAGGGTGAGGGTTCGGTTGAGGGTTCGGATTAAAGTGTGGGTGAGAGTTAGGGTTAGTGTGAGGAATAGGTTTAGGGTTAGGGTTACTGTTAGGGTTAGGGTTAGAGTGAGGGTAAGGGTTACGGTTAGGGTGATTGTGAGGGTAAGGGTTAGGGTTAGTGTTACGGTTAGGGTGAGAGTTCAGGTTAGTGTGAGGGTTAGGGTTAGGGTGAGGGTTAGGGTGAGGTTTAGGATTAGAGTTAGGGTTAGGATTAGGGTTATGGTGAGGTTGAGGTTTAGTGTTAGTGTTAGGGTGTGGGTAAAGGTTAGGGTGAGTTCAGGGTGAGGGTGAGGTTTAGGGTAAAGTTTAGGGTGAGTGTTTGGGTGAGGTTTAGGTTTAGGTTTGGTTTAGAGTGAGGGTTAGGATGAGGGTAAGGGTTAGGGTGAGGTTTAGGTTGTGGTTGAGTATTGGGGTTAGCATTAGTCTTATTGTGAGGGTTAGGGTTGGGTATAGCATTAGGGTTAGGGTTAGGGTTAGGGTGAGGTTTAGGATTAGGGTTAAGGTGAGGGTGAGGTTTAGGGTTAGCATTAGGTTTACAGTTAGGGTTAGAATGAGGGTGAGGGTGAGGGTGAGGGTGAGGGTTAGGGTTAGGAATATGTTTAGGGTTAGGGTGAGGCTGAGGTTGAGGATGAGGTTGAGTTTGAGGGTTAGGGTTAGGGTTTGGCTTAGGGTGAGGGCTAGGGTGAGGGCGAGGGTTAGGTTGAGGTTTAGGGTGAGGGTGCGGTTTTCGGTCAGGAAAGGGTTAGGTTTAAGTTTAGGGTGAGGATTAGGCTGAAGGTGAGGTTGAAGGTGAGGGTTAGGGTTAAGGTGCGGTTTAGGGTTAGGATTAGGCTGAGGGTTAGGGTTAGGATGATGTTCAGGGTGAGGGTGAGGGTGAGGGAGAGGGTTAGGGTGTAGGTGATAGTTAGGGTTAGTGTGAGGGTTAGGGTGATGCTGAGGGTTAGGTTGAGGGTTAGGGTTAGTGTGAGGGTTAGGATTAGGGTTAGAGTGAGGAAAGGGGTTAGGGTGAGGATTAGGATGAGAGTAAGAGTTAGGGTTAGGTTTAGCCTTAGGGTAAGGGTGAGGTATAGGGTTAGAGTTCGGGTTAGGGTTAGGTTGAGGGTGTGGGTTAGACTTAGGTTTAGAGTGAGGGGTACGGTTGGGGTGAGTCTTATGCTTACAGTTAGGGTGAGGGTGAAGGTGATGGTGAGGGTTCGGGTGAGGTTTAGGCTATGGGTTAGGTTTAAGTTTATGGTTAGGGTAAGGGTTAGGGTGAGGTTTAGGGTGAGGGTTAGGGTTAGGGTGACATTGAGGGTTAGGGTGACAGTGGGGGTTAGGGTGAGGGTGAGGTTTAGGTTTAGTTGTAGTGTTACAGTGAGGGTGAGGGTCAGGGTTAGGATTAGGGTGAGGGTTAAAGTGAGGGTTAGGGTTAGGCTTAGGTTTAGGGTTAGTGTGAGGATTAGGGTTAGTGTTAGGTTTATAGTGAGGGTAAGGGTTAAGGTGAGGGTTAGGCTCATGTGTATGTTTAAGGTAAGGGTTAGGGAGAGGGTGAGGGTAAGTGTTAGGGTGAGGGTTATGGTGAGGGTGAGGGTTAGGTTTAGCATTAGGGTTAGGTTTTGGGTTAGGATGAGGGGTAGGGTTAATGTTAGGGTGAGGATGAGGGTTAGGGTTAGCATTAGGTTTAGGGTTAGGGTGAGGGTGAGGGTTAGGGTTAGGGTTAGGGTGAGTGTGAGGTTGAGGTTTAGGGTTAGGGGTAGGGTGAGGGTTAAGGTTAAGGTGTGGGTTCCGGTTAGGGTGAGGGTGAGGCTAAGGATTAGGATGAGGTTTAGGGTCTGGGTGAGTGTTAGGGTTTGAATTAGAGTTACGGTTAGGGTTAGGGTGAGGGTGAGGGTGAGGCTTAGGGTGAGGGTTAGGTTTAGGGTTAGGGTTAGGGTTAGGATTAGTGTTAGCGTGAGGGCTAGGGTGAGGGTGAGGGTTAGGGTTTGTGTTAGGGTGAGGGTAAGTGTTAGGGTGAGGGGTAGTGTGAGGGGTAGGGTTAGGGTTAGGGTGAGGGTGAGGGTTAGGGTTATCTTGAGTGTGAGAGTCAGGGTTAGGGTGAGGGTTCGTGTTAGGGTTAGGATTAGGGATGGGGGGAGGGTGAGGGTTATGTTTAGGGTTAGGGTTAGGGTTAGGTTTAGGGTGATGTTTAGGGTGAGTGTGAGGGTTAGGGTGACAGTGATGGTTCGGGTGAGGGTGAGGATTAGGGTGTGGATGAGGGTTATGGTGAGGGTGAGGGTTAGGGTTAGATTTAGGGTGTGGGTTAGGGTTAGGGTTAGGATTAGGGTTAGGGGTATGGTCAGGGATAGGGTGAGTTTTGGAGTTAGTGTGAGGTTTAGGGTTAGGTTTAGGGTAAGTGTGAGGATAATGATTAGAGTGAGGGATAGGGTTATTGTTAGGGTTAGGGAGAGGATTAAGGTTAGGTTTAGGGTTAGGGTGAGGGTGAGGGTTAGGTTGAGGTGAGGGTTTGGGTTTGGGTGAGGTTTAGGGTGATGGTGAGGGTTAGGGTTAGGGTTAAGTTGAGGGTGAGGATCAGAGTAATGGTTAGTGTTAGGTTTAGGGTGAGGGTGATGTTTTGGTTTAGGATTAGGGTTAGGGTTAGGCATAGTGTGAGGGTGAGGGTGAGGATGAGGGTGAGGGTTAGGGTTAGGGTGAGGGTTAGGATTATGTTTAGGGTTAGGGTGAGGATTATGGGTATGGTTAGGGTTAGGATGAGCGTTATGCTGAGGGTTAGGGTTAGGGTTAGTGTTCAGGTTAGGTTTAGGGTTAAGGTTAGGGTGAGGGTGAGGTTTGGGTTAGTTTAGGTAACGTTTAGGGTAAGATTAGGGTGACGTTTCGGATGAGGTTGAGGGTTAAGGTGAGGGTTTCGGTTAGGGTGAGCGTTAGGGTTAGGATTAGGGTGAAGGTTATTGTTCGGGTGATGTTTAGTGTGAGGGTGAGGGTGAAGGTTCGGGTGAGGGGGAGGGTTAGGGTTAGGATTAGCGTGAGGGTTATGGTTATGGTTAGGGTGATGGTGAGGGTTAGGGTGAGTGTGAGGTTGAGGGTGAGGGTTAGGATGAGGGTTAGGGTGAGGGTTAGATGGAGGGTGAGGGTTAGGGTGAGAGTGAGGGTTCGGGGGAGGGTTCGGGGGAGGGGGAGGGTTATGGTTAGGGTTCAGTTTAGAGTTAGGGTGAGGGTTAGGTTTAGGATTAGGGTTAGGGTTATGGTAAGGCTGAGGGTGAGTGTGAGCGTGAGGGTGAGGGTGAGGGTTAGGGTTAGGGTTAGGGTTAGGTTGAGGGATAGGGTTAGGGTTAGGGTTAGGATGAGGGTTAGGCTGTGGGGTAGGGTTAGGTTTAGAGTAAGTGTTAGGTTTAGTGTGAGTTTTAGGGTAAAGGGTAGGGTCGAGTTAGGATTAGTGTGAGGAGAAGGGTTAGGGTGAGGGTTAGGATGAGGGTGAGGTTTAGGGTTAGGGATAGGGTTAGGGTGAGGTTAGGTTGAGGGCTAGGGTGAGTGTGAGTGTTAGGGTTAGGGTTAGGGATAGGGTGAGGTTTAGGGTTAGGGTTAGGGTTAGGGTTAGGGTGAGTCATAGGCTGAGGTGTAGGGTTAGGGATAGGGTGAGGGTTATGTTTAGTGTGAGGTTTAGGGTTTGGGGTAGGGTTAGGGTGAGGGCTAGGGTGAGTGTGAGGGTTAGGGTTAGGTTTAGGGATAGGGTGAGGTTTAGATTTAGGGTTAGGCTTCGGGTGAGGTTTAGGCTGATGGGTAGGGTTACAGTTAGGTTGAGGGTTAGGTTTAGTGGGAGTGTTAGGGTTAGGTTTAGTGTTAGGGTTAGGGTTCGGGTTCGGGTTCGGGTTTGGGTTAAGGTGTGGATGAGGGTTAGGGTTAGTGTGAGGACTAGTTTTAGGGTTAGGGTTACTGTTAGGGTTAGGTTTAGGGTGAGGGTAAGGGTTAGGGTTAAGGTGATTGTGAGGGTAAGGGTTAGGGTTAGTGTTACCGTTAGGGTGAGGGTTCGGGTTAGTGTGAGGGTTAGTGTGAGGGTTAGGTGAAGGTGAGGGTAAGGGTTAGGGTGAGGGTTAGGGTGAGGGTGAAGATTAGGGTGAGGGTGTGGGTGAGGTTTAGGGTTAGGTGTAGGGTTAGGGTGAATTTGAGGGTGAGGCTTAGGTTTAGGATTAGGATTATGGTTACGGTTAGGAAGAGAGTTTGGGTGTCGGTGAGGGTTCGGGTGAGGGTCAGGTTTAAGTTGTGGGTGAGGGTTAGGTTTAGGGTGAGCATTAATGTTAGAGTTAGGTTTATGGTGAGGATAAGGGTTAGGGTGAGCTTTAGTGTGAGGGTTAGGGTTAGGGTTAGGGTGATGTTGAGGGTGAGGTATAGGGTTTGGGTTAGGGTTAGGGTGAGGGTTAGGGATAGGTTTAGGGTTAGGGTGAGGGTGAGGATGAGGGTTAGGGTTAGGTTTAGTGTTAGAGTTAGGGTGAGGGTGAGGGTTAGTATTAGGGTTAGTATTAGAGTTAGCCTGAGCGTGAGGGTAAGGTTTAGGTTTAGGGTGAGTGTTAGGGTTAGGGGTACGGTTAGGGTGAGGGTTAGGATTAGGGTAAGGGTTAGGATGAGCGTTAGGCTGAGGTTTAGGGTTTGAGTTGGTGTGAGGTTTAGGGTTAGGGTTAGGGTTAGGGTGAGGGTTAGGGTTAGGTTTAGGTTTAGGATAAGGGTTAGGTTGAGGGTTAGGTTTAGGGTTAGTGTGAGGGTTAGGTTTAGGTTTAGGGTTAGGGTTAGGGTCAGGGTAAAGTTTAGGGTGAGGGTTAGGGTGAGGGTGAGGGTAAAGTTTACGGTGAGGCTTAGGGTCAGGGTGAGGGTCAGGGTGAGTGTGAGGGCGAGTGTGAGGGTTTGGTTTAGGGTTAGAGTTAGGGTGAGTGTGAGGGTTAGGATTAGGGTTAGCACTAGGTTTAGGGTGAGGGTGAGGGTGAGGTTGAGGGTGAGGTTTAGGGTTAGTGTGAGGGTTAGGGTTAGGACTAGGTTTAGGGTGAGGGTTAGGGTTAGGATTAGGATGAGCATTAGGCTGAGGGTTAGGGTTAGAGTTAGTGTGAGGGTTAGGGTTAGGGTGAGGTTTAGGGTGAGGATAAGGGTTAGGGTGAGCTTTAGTGTGAGGGTTAGGGTTAGGGTTAGGGTGATGTTGACGGTGAGGTATAGGGTTTGGGTTAGGGTTAGGGTGAGGGTTAGGGATAGGTTTAGGGTTAGGGTGAGGGTGAGGATGAGGGTTAGGGTTAGGTTTAGTGTTAGAGTTAGGTGAGGGTGAGGGTTAGTATTAGGGTTAGTATTAGAGTTAGCCTGAGCTTGAGGGTAAGGTTTAGGTTTAGGGTGAGTGTTAGGGTTAGGGGTACGGTTAGGGTGAGGGTTAGGATTAGGGTAAGGGTTAGGATGAGCGTTAGGCTGAGGTTTAGGGTTTGAGTTGGTGTGAGGTTTAGGGTTAGGGTTAGGGTTAGGGAGAGGGTTAGGGTTAGGTTTAGGTTTAGGATAAGGGTTAGGTTGAGGGTTAGGTTTAGGGTTAGTGTGAGGGTTAGGTTTAGGTTTAGGGTTAGGGTTAGGGTCAGGGTAAAGTTTAGGGTGAGGGTTAGGGTGAGGGTGAGGGTAAAGATTACGGTGAGGCTTGGGGTCAGGGTGAGGGTCAGGGTGAGTGTGAGGGCGAGTGTGAGGGTTTGGTTTAGGGTTAGAGTCAGGGTGAGTGTGAGGGTTAGGATTAGGGTTAGCACTAGGTTTAGGGTGAGGGTGAGGGTGAGGTTGAGGGTGAGGTTTAGGGTTAGTGTGAGGGTTAGGGTTAGGATTAGGTTTAGGGTGAGGGTTAGGGTTAGGATTAGGATGAGCATTAGGCTGAGGGTTAGGGTTAGAGTTAGTGTGAGGGTTAGGGTTAGGGTTAGCACTAGGTTTAGGGTGAGGGTGAGGGTGAGGTTGAGGGTGAGGTTTAGGGTTAGTGTGAGGGTTAGGGTTAGGATTAGGTTTAGGGTGAGGGTTAGGGTTAGGATTAGGATGAGCATTAGGCTGAGGGTTAGGGTTAGAGTTAGTGTGAGGGTTAGGGTTAGGGTGAGGTTTAGGGTTTGGTTAGGGTGAAGATTTGTTTTAGGTTTAGGGTTAGGATAAGGTTTATTCTGAGGGTTATGGTTAGGGTTAGTGTGAGGGTTAGGTTTAGCGTTAGGGTTAGGGTGTGGGCTAGGGTGGGGGTGAGTGTTAGGGTGAGGGTAAGGGCGACGGTTTAGTTTATGTAAGGGTTAAGGTAAGGTTAGGTTGAGGATTAGGGTGAAGATGAGGGTTAAGGTGAGGGTTAGGGTTAGGGTGAGGGTCAGGGTTACTGTGAGCTTTAGGGTTACGGTTAGGGTGAGGGTGAGGGTAAAGGTTAGGGTGACGTTTATGGTGAGGGTGAGGGTGAGGTTTAGGTTTAGGGTTAGGATTAGGTTTAGGCTGAGGTTGAGGGTGAGGTTGAGGGTTGTAGTTAGGGTTAGGGTGAGGGTGATGGCTCGGGTGAAGGTGAGCGTTAGGGTGAAGGTGAGGATATAGGTTAGTGTGAGGGTTAGGGCGAGGCTGAGGTTTAGGTTTAGGGTGAGGGTTATTGTGAGGGTAAGGGTTAGGGTGATGGTAAGATTGAGTTTGAGGAATAGGATTATGATGTGGGTAAGGGTTAGGGTGAGGGTTAGGGTGAGGGTTTGGGTTAGAGTGGGGGTTAGGGTTAGGGTTAGGTTGAGGGTTAGGGTTAAGTTGATGTTTAGTGTGAGAGTATGGTTTAGGATGAGGGTGAGTGCTCGGGTGAGCATGAGGTTTAGGATGAGGGTGAGCGTTAGGGTTACAGTTAGGGTTAGGGACAGGGGTAGGGTGAGCATTAGGGTTAGGATTAGGGTTAGGATTAGGGTTAGAGTGAGGATGAGTGTGAGAGTTAGTGTGTGGGTTAGTGTTATGGTTAGGGTTAGTGTTAGGGCTAGGGTGAGGGTGAGTGTTAGTGTGTGGGTGAAGGTTTTGTTTAAGTTAGGGTTAGGGATAGGGTGAGGATTAGGTTGAGGGTGAGGGTTAGGGTTAGGGTGATATTTAGGGTAAGGGTGAGTGTTCCGTGAGGTTGAGGGTGAGGGTTAGTGTTAGGGTTAGGTTTAGGTTGAGGGTGATTGTGAGGCTTAGGTTTAGGAATAGGGTTAGGGTTTGGGTGAGGGTCAGTGTGAGGGTGAAGCTTAGGGTTAGGGTTAGGGTTATGGTTAGTGTGAAGGTTATGGTTAGTGTGAGGGTTATGATTAGGGTTAGGTTTAGGTTTACAGTAAGGGTAAGGGTTAGGGTGAGGGTTAGGGTGAAGGTGAGGGTTAGGGTTCGGGTTAGGGTTAGGGTGAGGGCTAGGGTGAGGGTGAGGTTTATTGTGAGGGTTTCTTTTAGGTCATAGTTAGGTTTATGGTGAGGATTAGCGTGAGGGTGAGGGTTAGATTTAGGGTAAGGGTTAGGGTTAGGGTTAGGGTGAGAGTTAAGGTTTGAGTGATGTTTAGGGTGAGGGTGAAGGTTAGGGTGTGGTTGAGGATTAGTGTTAGAGTTAGGGTTAGGGTTATGTTGAGGGTACGGTATAGGGTGAGGTTTAATGTGAGGGTTAATGTTAGTGTTTGGGTTAGGGTGAGGTTTAGGGTGAGGGTTAGGCTGAGGGGTAGGGTTAAGGATAGAATGACTGTTAGGTTGACTGTTAGGTTTAGTGTGAGGATTAGGGTTAGGGTGAGGTTTAGGTTTAGTGTAAGGTTTAGGTTTATGGTTAGGGTTAGGATGAGTGTTAGGGTTAGGTTGAGGGTGAGGGTGAGGGTGAGGGCTAGGGTTAGAGTTAGTGTGAGGTTTAGTGTTAGGGTGAGCGTTAGGTTTTGCGTGAGGTTTAGGGTTAAAGTAAGGGTTAGGGTGAGGGTTAGATTTAGGATTAGGGTTAGGGTGATGGTCAGGGTGAGGGTTAGGTTTTGGGTGAGGGTTAGGTTTAGGGTGAGGGTTAGGGTTAGGGTGAGCGTTAGGGTGATGGTGAGTGTTAGGGTGAGGGTGAGGGTTAGGTTTAGAGTTAGGGTGAGATTTAGGGTTCGGGTTAGGGTTACAGTTATTGTTAGTGTTAGGGTTAGGATGAGGGTGAGGATAATTGTTAGGGTTAGGGTTAGGGTTAGGGTGAGGGTGATGTTGAGGGTTAGTGTTAGTGTTAGGGTTATGGTTAAGGTAAGGCTGAGGGGGAAGGGGAGTTTGAGGGTGAGGGTTAGGGTTAAGGTTAGGGTTAGGGTGAGGGCTTGAGTGAGGGTGAGGGTTAGGCTGAGGGTGAGGGTGAGGTTTCATATTACGTAAAGGTTAGGGTTATGGTCAGGATTAGGGTGAGGATTAAGTTGAGGTTAGGTTCAGGGTTCGGGTTAGGGTTAGGGTGAGGGTTAGGGTTAGGGAGATGTTTAGGCTGAGGGTGAGGGTTAGGGTGAGCGTGAGGGCTAGGATTAGGGTTAGGGTTAAGCTTAGTGTGAGGATCAGGGTGAGGGTGAACGTTAGGTTCAGGGTTAGGGTTAGGGTTAGAGTGAGGGTTACGGTTATTGTGAGTGTTATGGTTAGGGTTAGGGTCAGCGTAAGGGTTAGGGTGAGGGTAAGGGTTAGGGTGAGGGTTAGGGTGAGTGTGAGGGTTTGGATTAGGGTTTCTGTTAGGGATAGGGTGAGGGTTAGTGTTTGGGTGATGTTTTGAGTGAGGGTGAGGGTTAGGGTGAGGATGAGGGTTTGGGTGAGGGTGAGGGTTCGGTTGACTGTGAGGGTTAGGGTGTGGGTGAAGATTAGGCTTAGGGTGAGGGTAAGCCTTAGGGGTAGGGTTAGGGTTAGGTTTAGGGTTAGGGTAAGAGTTAGGGTGAGGGTAAAGATAAGGGTGAGAGTCAGGGGAAGGTTGTGGTTTAGAGTTAGGGTGAGGGTGAGGGTAAGGGTGTGGGTAAGTGTTAGGGTAAGCTTTAGGGTGAGGGTGAGGGTTAGCATCAAGGTTAGGTTTAGGGTTCGGGTTAGGTTTTGGGTAATTGTTAGGGTGAGGTTTAGGGTGAGGGTGAGGGTTATGGTTAGGGTGAGGGTAAGTGTTAGGGTGAGGGTTAGGGTGAGTCTTAGGGTTAGGGTTAGCATTAGGGTGAGGGTGAGGGTTAGGGTTAGGGTTAGGATTAGAGTTAGGGTGAGAGTAAGGCTTAGCGTGAGGGTTAGGGTGAGGTTGAGGGTTAGGGTTAGGGTGAGGGTGAGGGTAAGTGTTAGGATGAGGACTATGGTTAGGGTTAGGATTAGGGTGAGTGTTAGGGTTAGTGTGAGGGTGTGGGTAAGTGTTAGGGTGAGGGTTAGGGCGAGGTTGAGGGTTAGGTTTAGGGTAAGGATAAGGGTTAGGGTGAGGGTAAGGGTTAGGTTGAGGGTTAGGTTGAGGGTGAGGGTTAGGGTTAGCATTAGGGTTAGAGTGAGGTTGAGGTTTAGGGTGAGGGTTAGGGTTAAGTTTAGGGATAGGGTGAGGATTAGGGTTAGGGTGTGGATTAGTTTTAGTGTGAGGTTTAGGTTTAGGGTTAGTCTTAGGATGAGTGTTAGGGTTAGGTTGAGGGTGAGGGTGAGGGTGAGGGCTAGGGTTAGTGTTAGTTTGAGGGTTAGTGTTAGGGTGAGCGTTAGGTTTAAGGTTAGAGTTAGGGTTAAAGTAAGTTTTAGGGTGAGGGTTAGCGTTAGGGTTAGGGTTAGGGTGAGGGTCATGGTGAGGGTTAGGTTTAGGTTGAGGGTTAGGTTTAGGGTGAAGGTTAGGGTTAGGGTGAGCGTTAGGGTGATGGTGAGGGTTAGGGTGAGTGTTATGGTTAGGGTTAAGTTTAGGGTGAGAGTTAGGGTGAGGTGTCGGGATACGGTTAGGTTGAGGGTTAGGGATAGTGTGAAGGTTACAGTTAGGGTTATTGTGAGGATAATGTTTAGGGTGAGGGTTAGTTTTAGGGTGAGAGTTATAGTGAACGTTAGGGTTAGGTTCAGTGTGAGGGTTAGGGTTAAGGTGATGTTTAGGGTGAGGTTGAGGGTTAGTGTGAGGGTGAGGGTGTTGATTTTTAGGGTTAGGATTAGGGTTAGGCTGAGTTTTAGGGTTAGGATTAGGTTTAGAGGTATTGTTAGGGTTAGGGTTTGGGTTAGGATGAGGGTGAGGGTTATTGTTAGGGTTAGGGTTAGGGTGAAGCTGGGGTTGAGGGTTAGTGTTAGGATTAGGGTTATTGTTAGGGTAAGGCTGAGGGGGAAGGGGAATTTGAATGTGAGTGTTAGGGTTAAGGTTTTAGGGTTAGGGTGAGGGCTTGGGTGAGGGTGAGGGTTAGGCTGAGGGTGAGGGTGAGGCTTTCGGTTAGTTAAAGGTTAGGGTTATGGTGAGGATTAGGGTGAGGGTGAGGATTAAGCTGAGGTTAGGACCAGGGTGAGGGTTCGGGTTAGGGTTAGGGTGAGGGTTAGGGTTAGGATGATGTTTAGGGTGAAGGTGAAGGTTAGAGTGAGGGTGAGGGTTAGGGTTAGGGTTAGGTTTAATGTGAGGCTGAGGGTTAGGAATAGGAATAGGATTAGGGTTAGGGTTCAGCTGAGGGTGAGGATCAGGGTGTGGATGAAGGTCAGGGTCAGTGTTACGTTTAGGGCTAGAGTGAGGGTTACGGTTATTTTGAGGGTTATGGTTAGGGTTAGGGTGAGGGTAAGGGTTAGGGTGAGGATAAGGGTTAGGGTGAGGGTTAGGGTGAGTGTGAGGGTTTGGAATAGGGTTTGGGTTAGGGTTAGGTTGAGGATTAGGTTTTGGGTGATGTTTAGAGTGAGGGTGATGGTTAGGGTGAGGATGAGGGTTCGGTTGAGGGTGAGGGTTCGGTTGATGGTGAGGGTTAGGGTGTGGGTGAAGATTAGGGTTAGGGTGAGGGTTCGGTTGAGGGTGAGGGTGAGGGTTAGGGTTAGGGTTTGGGTTAGAGATAGGGTGAGTTTGAGAGTGAGGGTTAGGTTTAGGATTAGGGTGAGGGTTAGGGTTAGGTTGAGGGTTAGGTATATTGTTAGGGTTAAGGTAAGGGTGAGGGTGGGTGTTAGGGTTAGGTTTAGGGTTAGAGTTAGGGTGAGGGTGAGGGTGAGGGTTATGATTAGGTTACGATTAGGGTTAGGCTGAAGGTGAAGGAGAGGGTGAGGGTGAGGGTTAGGTTTAGGGTGAGGTTTAGGTTTACTGTTAGGGTTAGGGTGAGGGTTAGGATTAGGGTTAGGGTTAGGATGAGGGTTAGGCTGAGGGTTAGGGTTAGGATTAGGGTGAGATTTAGGGCTAGGTTTAGGGTTAGGATAAGGGTTAGGCTGGGGGTTAGGGTTAGGGTTAGTGTGAGGGATAGGCTTAGGGTTAGGGTAAGAGTTAGGATGAGGGTAAAGGTTAGGGTGAGAGTTAGAGTGAGGGTGAGGTTTAGGGTTAGGGTAAAATTTAGGTTTAGGGTTAGGGTTAGGGTGAGTGTAAGGGTGTGAGTAAGTGTTAGGGTGAGGTTTAGGGTGAGGATGAGGGTTAGCGTCAAGGTTAGGTTTAGGGTGATAGTTAGGGTTTGGGTAAGTGTTAGGGTGAGGTTTAGGGTGAGGGTGAGGGTTAGGGTTAGGGTGAGGGTAAGTGTTAGCGTGAGGGTTAGTGTGAGTCTGAGGGTTAGGGTTAGCATTAGGGTGAGGGTGAGGGTTAGGGTTAGGATTAGAGTTAGGGTGAGAGTAAAGCTTAGTGTGAGGGTTAGCGTAAGGTTGAGGGTTACTGTTAGGGTGAGTGGGAGGGTAAGTGTTAGCTTGAGGACTAATTTTAGGGTTAAGATTAGGGTGAGTGTTAGGGTTATTGTGAGGGTGAGGGTGAGGGTTAGGTTCAGTATTAGGTTTAGGGTTAGTGTGAGGGTTTGTGATAGGGTTAGGGTTAGGGTTAGGGTCATAGTTAGGGTTAAGGTGAGGGTTAGTCTGAGAGGTATGGTTAGGGTTAGGGTGAGGGTTAGGCTTAGTGTGAGGGTTAGGGTTAGGTTTAGGGTTAGGGTGAGGGTGAGTTTGAGGGTGAGGGTTTGGGTTAGTGTGAGGGTTAGTGTTGGGGGAGGGCTAGGTTGAGGGTAAGGGTTTGGCTGAGGGTGAGGTTTTCAGTTAGGTAAGGTTTAGGGTTAGGGTTAGGGTGAGGATTAGGTTGAGGGTGTGGGTTAGGTTTAGGGTGAGGGTGAGGGTCAGGGTTAGTGTTAGGATGAGGGTTAGCGTTAGGCTTAGGGTGATTGTGAGGGTTCGGGTGAGGGTGAGGGTTAGGGTGTGGGTTAAGGTTCGGTTTAGGGTGAGGGTTAGGGTGACGGTGAGTGTTATGGTGAGGGTGAGGTTGAGGATGAGGGTTAGGGTTTGGTTTAGGGATAGGATTAGGTTTAGGTTTAGGGTAAAGGTTAGGGTTAGGTTGAGGGTTAGGTTTAGGGTTAGGGTGAGGGTTAAGGGTTTGGTTTAGGTTTAGGGTGAGGGTTAGGGTTAGGATTAGGGTGAGCGTGAGGGTTAGGTTGAGGGGTAGTTTTAGGGATAGGGTAAGGGTTAGGGTTAGGGTGAGGGTTAGGTTTAGGGTTAGGGTTAAGATGAGGGTGAGGGTGAGGATTAGGGTTAGGGCTAGGGTTAGGGTGAGGGATAGTGTGAGGGTTAGGTTTAGGTTTAGGGTAAGGGTTAGGTTTATGGTGAGGGTTAGTTTCAGGTTTAGAGTTAGGGTGAGGTTGATGCTGAGGGATAGGGTTAGAGTTAGTGTGAGGATAAGGGTTAGGGTGAGGATTAGGGTGAGGGTGAGTGTTAGGTTTAGCATAAGGTTTAGGGTGAGGGTTAGGGTTAGGGTTAGGGTTAGGGTAAGGGTTAAGGTTAGGGTAATGGTTAGGGTTAGGCTTATTGTTACGGTTAGTGTTAGTGTTAGGGTTAGGGTTAGGCTTATGGTTACAGTTAGTGTTAGGGTTAGGGTGAGGGTTAGGCTTAGGGTTAGGTTTAGGGTGAGGGGTAGGCTGAGGGGTAGGGGTAGGGATAGAGTAACTGTTAGGTTTAGTGTGAGGATTAGGGTTAGGGTGAGGTTTAGGTTGAGGGTGAGGGTGAGGGTGAGGGCTATTGTTAGGGTTAGTTTGAGCGTTAGTGTTAGGGTGAGCGTTAGGTTTAAGGTGAGTGTTAGGGTTAAAGTAAGGGTTAGGGAACGGGTTAGCGTTAGGGTTAGGGTTAGGGTGAGGGTCAGGGTGAGGGTTATGTTTAGGTTGAGGGTTAGGTTTTGGGTGAGTGTTAGGGTTAGCGTGAGCGTTAGGATGATGGTGAGGTTTAGGTTTAGTGTCAGAGTTAGTATTAGGGTTAGGGTTAGGATGAGGGTTAGGCTGAGGCTTAGGGTTAATGTTAGGGTGAGGTTTAGGGTTAGGATAAGGGTTGGGCTGAGGGTTAGGGTTAGGGTTAGTGTGAGGGTTAGGTTTAGAGTTAGGGTAAGAGTTATGGTGAGGGTAAATGTTAGGGTGAGAGTTAGGGTGAGGGTGAGGTTTAGGGTTAGGGTGAGGGTTAGGGTCAAGCTTAGGTTTAGGGTTAGGTTTAGCGTGAGTGTAAGGGTGTTGGCAAGTGTTAGGGTGAAGTTTAAAATGAGGGTGAGGGTTAGCGTCAAGGTTGTGTTTAGGGTTAGGGTTAGGGTGAGGGTTAGTGTTTGGGAAAGTGTTAGGGTGAGGTTTAGGTGAGGGTGAGGGTTAGGGTTAGGGTGAGGGTAAGTGTTAGTGTGAGGGTTAGGGTGAGTCTGAGGGTTATGGTTAGCATTAGGGTGAGGGTGAGGGTGAGGGTTAGGGTTAGGATTAGAGTTAGGGTGAGGGTATAGCTTAGGGTGAGGGTTAGGGTGAGGTTGAGGGTGAGGGTATTAAGGTGAGTACTACGGATAGGGTTTGGATTAGGGTAAGTGTTAGGTTTATGGTGAGGGTGAGGGTTAGGTTCAGTATTAGGGTTAGGGTTAGGGTTAGGTTTAGGGTTAGGGCGAGGGTGAGTGTGAGTGTGAGGGTTAGGGATAGGGTGAGGGTTAGTGTGGGGGGGGCTAGGTTGAGGGTTAGGGTTTGGGTGAGGGTGAGGTTTTCGGTTAGGTAAGGTTTAGTGTTAGGGTTAGGGTGAGGTTTTGGGTTAGGGTTAGTGTTAGGGTGAGGGTGAGGGTTAGTGTTAGGATGAGGGTTAGGGTTAGGGTTAGGGTGAGGGTGAGGGTGAGGGTTAGGGTGTGGCTTAAAGTTAGGTTTAGGGTGAGGGTTCAGGTGACGGTGATGGTTAGGGTGAGGGTGAGCTTTAGGATAAGGGTTAGGGTGAGGGTTAGGGTTAGGTTGAGGTTTAGGGCGAGGAGTAGGGTTAAGGTTAGGGAGAGGTTTAGGGTTTGTGTGAGGATTAGGGTTAGGGTTAGAGTTAGGTTTAGTATGAGGATAAAGGTTAGGGTGAGGGTTAGGGTGAGGGTTAGGCTTGGTGTGAGGGTTAGGGTTAGGGTTAGGGTTAGGTTTAGGTTTAGGGTAAGTGTTAGAGTTAGGGTGAGGGTTAGGTTTAGGGTTAGCGTTAGGGTTAAGGTTATGGTTAGGTTTAGGGTGAGGGTTAGGGTTGGGGTTTTGGTGAGTGTGAGGTTTAGGGTGAGGGGTAGGATTAGGGTTAGGGTAAGGGACAGGGTTAGGGTGAGTGTTATGTTTAGGGTTAGGTTTAGGGTGAGGGTGAGGGTTAAGGTTAGGGTTACGGTTAGTGTGAGGGTTAAGGTTAGGTTCAGGCTTAGAGTAAGGGATAGGTTTAGAGTGAGGGTTATGTTTATGGTTAGGGTTAGAGTGAGGGTGAGGCCGAGGTTTAGGGTTAGGGTTAGTTTGAGGATAAGGATTAGGGTGAGGTTTAGGGTGAGGTTGAGGGTTAGGGTTAGCATTAGGGTTAGGGTGATTTTTAGGGTGATGGTGAGTGTTAGGGTGCGGGTGAGATTGAGCATGAGGGTTAGGGTGAGGGTGAGGGTGAGTGTGAGGGTGACGGTTAGGGTTAGGTTTAGGGTGAGAATAAGGGTTAGGGTTAGGATTAGGGTTAGTGTAAGGGTTAGGCTGAGGGTGAGGGTGAGGGTTAGGGTGAGGGCTCTGGTGAGAATGAGGGTTAGGGAGAGGGTGAGGGTGAGCTTGAGTGTTTCGGTTAGGTAAGATTTAGGGTTAGGGTTAGCGTGAGGATTAGGGTGAGGGTGAGGTTTAGGCTGAGGGTTAGGGTTAGGGTGAGGGTTAGGGTGAGGCTGAGGTTTAGGGTGAGGTTTAGGGTTACAGTGAGGGTTAAGGTTAGGGTTAGGTTGAGGATGATGTTTAGGTATAGGTTAAGGGTTCGGGTTTTTGTGAGGGTTAGTGTTAGGGCAAGTGTTAGGGTGAGGATGAGGGTTAAGTTTAGGGTTAGGGTGAGGTTTAGGGTTAGGCTTAGGGTTTGTGTAAGAGTTAGAGTTAGGGTAAAGTTTAGGGTTAGGGTTAGGATTAGGGTTAGGGTGAGGGTTAGGGTGAGGGTTAGTGTTAGGGTTAAGGTTGGGGTTAGCTTGAGGGTAAGTGTTAGGGTGAGGGTTAATGTTAGGGTGAGGGTTATTGTTAGGGTGAGGGTTAGGCTTAGGGTTAGGGTTAGGGTGAGAGTTTGGTTTAGGGTTAGGGTTAGGGTAGGTGTTAGGGTTAGCGTGAGGGTTAGGTTTAGAGTGATTTTTAGGGTGACGGTGAGGGTTAGGGTGAGGGTGAGGGTGAAGGTGAGGGTTAGGGTGAGAGTGAGGGTGAATGGGAGGGTGACGGTGAGGATTAGGGTTAGGGTTAGGTTTAGGGTGAGGGTAAGAGTTAGGGTTAGGATTAGGGTTAGGGTAAGGTTTAGGCTGAGGGTGAGGGAGAGGATGAGGTTACGGGTGAGGGTTTCGGTTATGTAAGGGTTAGGGTTAGGTTTAGGGTGAGGATTATGGTGCGGGGCAGGGTTAGGTTGTGGGTGAGGTTGAGTTTAAGTTGAGGGTAAGTGTTAGGGTGATGTTTAGGGTGAGGGTGAGTTTTAGGGTGAGAGTTAAGGTTCAGGGAAGGGGAAGGGTTAGGGTGTAGGTGAGGGTTCGGGTTCGGGGGCGAATTAGGGTTAGGGTTAGGGTTCAGGTTAGGGTTAAGTTTAGGGTTAGGGTGAGTGTTAGGGTGAGAGGTAAGGTTAGGGTTAGGATGAGGGTTAGTCTTAGTGTGAGGGTTACGGTTAGGGTTATTGTTAGGGTTAGTGTGAGGATAAGAGTTAGCTTGAGGGTTAGGGTGAGACTGATGTTTACGGTTAGCCTTAGGGTTAGGGTGAAGTTTAAGGTGGGGGTTAGGGTGAGGGTTAGTGTTAGGGTGAGGGTTAGGTTGAGGTTGAGGGATAGCGTTATGGTGAGGGTAAGGTTTAGGGCGACGGTTAGTGTGAGGTTGATATTTAGGGTTAGTATTAATGTTAGGGAGAGGGTGAGGGTTAGAGTGAGGGTAAGGGTTAGGCTAAGTGGTAGGATTAGGGTTAGGATTAGGGTTAGGATTAGAGTTAGGGTTAGGGTGAGTGTTAATGTTATAGATAGGGTGAGTGTGAAGGTTAGGGTAAGGGTTAGGTTCAGGGTTAGAGTTAGGGTGAGGGTTAGGGTTAACATCAGGGTTAGGGTTAGGTTTAGTTTGAGTGTTAGGGTTAGGTTTAGGGTGAGTTGAGGGTTCGGTTTAGCATTAGGGTTAGGGTTATGCTTAGGGTGCAGGTTAGAATTAGGTTTAGAGTGAGGGTGAGGTTCAGGTTTACGGATAGGATTAGGTTTAGGGTTAGGGTTAGGGTTTGGTTTAGGGTTAGGGTGAGGGTGAGTGTTAGTGTTAGGGTGAGGGTTAGGTATATGGTTAGGGTGAGGTTGAGGGTTAGGTTTAGAGTTAGGGTAAGGTTGAGTGTTAGGATTAGGGTTAGGGTTAAGGTTAGGGATAAGGTGAGGATTAGGGTTAGGGTTAGGTTTAGGGTGAGGGTTAGGCTGAGGGGAAGGGTTAGGGATAGAGTGACTGTAAGGTTTAGAGTGAAGATTAGGGTTAGGGTGAAGTTTAAGTTTAGTGTGAGGTTTAGGTTTAGGGTTAGGGTTAGGATGAGTGTTAGGGTTAGGTTGAGGGTGAGGGTCAGGGTGAGGGCTAGGGTTAGGGTTAGTGTGAGGGTTATTGTTAGGGTGAGCATTAGGTTTAGGGTGAGGATTAGGGTTAAAGTAAGGATTAGGGTGAGGGTTAGCGTTAGTGTTAGGGTTAGGGTGAGGGTCAGGGTGAGGGTTATGTTTAGATTGAGGGTTAGGTTTAGGGTGAGGGTTATGGTTAGGGTAAGAGTTAGGGTGATGGTGAGGGTTAGGGTGAGGGTGAGGGTTAGGTTTAGAGTTAGGGTTAGGGTGAGTGTTAGGGTTAGGTTTAGGTTTAGGGTGAGAGTTAGGGTGAGGTGTCGGGATACGGTTAGCTTGAGGGTTAGGGTTATTGTGAAGGTTAGGGTTAGGGTTTGGTTTAGTGTGAGGATAATGTTTAGGGTGAGGGTTAGTTTGTGGGTGAGAGTTAGGGTGAGCGTTAGGGTTAGGTTCATTGTGAAGGTTAGGGTTAATGTGATATTTAGGGTGAGGTTGAGGGTTAGTGTGAGGGTGAGAGTGAGGTTGAGAGTTAGGGTTAGGATTAGGGTTAGGATGAGTTTTACGTTTAGGGTTAGGGTTAGAGTTATTGTTAGGGTTAGTGTTAGGGTTAGGATGAGGGTGAGGGTTATAGTTAGGGTTAGGGTTAGGGTTAGGGTGAGGTTGGGGTTGAGCGTTAGTGTTACGATTAGGGTTATGGTTAGGGTAAGGCTGAGGGTGTAGGGGAGTTTGAGGGTGAGGGTTAGGGTTAAGGTTAGGGTTCGGGTGAAGTCTTCGGTGAGGGTGATGGTTAGGCTAAGGGTGAGGGTGAGGGTTTCGGTTAGGTAAAGGTTAGGGTTAGGTTGAGGATTATGCTGAGTTTAGGTTCAGGGTGAAGGTTCGGTTTAGGGTTAGGGTGAGTGTTAAGGTTAGGGTTATGTTTAGGGTGAGGGTTAGGGTTAGGGTGAGGGTGAGGGTGAGGTTTAGGGTTAGGGTTAGGTTTAGAGTTTAGGGTGAGGGTTAGGTTTAGGGTTAAGGTTAAGCTGAGTGTGAGGATCAGGTTGTGGATGAAGGTTAGGGTGAGGGTTAGGGTTAGGGTTAGAGTGAGGGTTACGGTCATTGTGAGGGTTATGGTTAGGGTTAGGGTGAGGGTAAGGGTTAGGGTGAGGGTAATGGTGAGGGTGAGGGTTTGGATTAGGGTTTGGGTTAGGGTTAGGTTGAGGGTTAGTTTTTGGGTAACATTTAGAGTGAGTGTGAGGGTTAGGTTGAGGATGAGTGTTTGGGTGAGGGTGAGGGTTCGGTTGAGGGTGAGGGTTAGGTTGTGGGTGAGGATTAGGTTAGGGTGAGGGTTAGCGTAAGGGGTAGGGTTAGGGTTAGGTTGAGGGTTAGGGTTAGCGTTAGGGTTAGTGTGAGGGGTAGGGAGAGGGGTGGGCTTAGGGTAAGGGTGAGGGTGAGTGTTAGGGTAAGGTTTAGGGTTAGAGTTAGGGTGAGGGTGAGGGTGAGGGTTAGGTTTAGGATTAGGATGAGCCTTAGTGTTAGGTTGAGGGTTAGGGATAGTGTTAGGGTTAGGGTAAGGGTGAGGGTGAATGTTAGGGTTAGGTTTAGGGTTAGAGTTAGGGTGAGGGTGAGGGTGAGGGTTATGATTAGGTTAGGATTAGGGTTAGGCTGAGGGTGATGGGGAGGGTGAGGGTGAGGGTTAGGGTTAGGGTGAGGTTTAGGTTTACGGTTAGGTTTAGGATGAGGGTTAGGATTAGGGTTAGGGTTAGGATGAGGGTTAGGCTGAGGTTTAGGGTTAGTGTTAAGGTGAGGTTTAGGGCTAGGTTTAGTGTTAGGATAAGTGTTAGGCTGATGGTTAGGGTTAGGGTTAGTGTGAGGGTTAGGTTTAGGGTTAGGGTAAGAGTTAGGGAAAGGGTAAAAGTTAGGGTGAGAGTTAGGGTGAGAGTTAGGGTCAAGTTTAGGTTTAGGGTTAGGTTTAGGGTGAGGGTAAATGTGTGGGTAAGTGTTAGGGTGAGGTTTAGGGTGAGGGTGCGGTTTAGCATGAAGATTAGGGTTAGGGATAGGGTGAGTGTTAGGGTTTGGGTAAGTGTTAGGGTGAGGTTTAGGGTGAGAGTGAGGGTTAGGGTTAGGGTGAGTGTAAGTGTTAGGGTGAGGGTTAGGGTGAGTCTGCTGGTTAGGGTTAGCATTAGGGTGAGGGTGAGGGTTAGGGTTAGGATTAGAGTTAGGGTGAGGGTAAGGCGTAGGGTGAGTGTTAGGGTGAGGTTGAGGGTTACTGTTAGGGTGAGTTTGAGGGTAAGTGTTAGCGTGAGGACTACGGTTAGGGTTTGGATTGGGGTGAATGTTAGTGTTATGGTGAGGGTGAGGGTGAGAGTTAGGTTCAGTATTAGGGTTAGGGTTAGTGTGAGGGTTAGTGATATGGTTAGGCTTAGGGTGAGGGTTAGAGTTAGGGTTAAGGTGAGGGTTAGTCTGAGAGGTAGGTTTAGGGTTAGGGTGAGGGTTACTGTTAGGTTTAGGCTTAGTATATGGGTTAGGCTGAGGGTAAGGCTTAGGGTTAGTTTGAGTGTTAGGTTTAGGGTTAGGGTTTGGGTTATGTTGAGGGTAAAGGTTAGGGTGAGGGTTAGGGAAAGGGTGAGGATTATAGTTATGGTGAAGGTTCGGGTTATGGTTTGGTTTAGGGTTATTTTTAGGGTTAGCGTGAGGGTAAGGGGAAGGTTAGGTTTATTTTTAGGGTTAGGGTGACGGTTAGGGTGTCAGTAAGTGTTAGAGTGAGGGTTAGGTTGAGGTTAGTGTTAGGGGGACGGGGAGGGTTAGTGTTAGCATTAGGGTTAGGGTGAGGGTGAGGGTTAGGTTGAGGATTAGGGTTGAGTTTAGGGATAGGGTGTGGATTAGGGTTAGGGTTATGTATAGGGTGAGGGTTAGGGTTAGGTTTAGGGTGAGGGTTAGGTTTAGTGTGAGGGTTAGGGTTAGGGTTATCGTGAGGGAAAGGGTTAGGTTGAGGTTTAGGGTGAGCTTGAGGTTTAGGGTTAGCATTAGGTTTAGGTTTAAGGTTAGGATGAGGGTTAGGTTTAGGGTGAGGCTGGGTGTTAGAGTTACAGTGAGGGTGAGGGTGAGGGGGAAGGTTAGGATTAGGGTTAGGGTTAGGGATAGGATCAGGTTGAGGATGAGAGATAGGGTGTTTTTGAGGGTTAGGGTTAGGGTGAGAGTGAGGGTTAGGTTTATGGTTAGGATGAGTGTTAGGGAAAGGGGTAGGGTTAGGTTTAGGCTGAATGTTAGGATTAGGGTGAGGGTTAGGGTCAAGGTAAGGGTTAGGGTTAGGGTGAGGTTAAGGATTAGTGTGAGGGTGAGGGTTAGGGTTAGGGTTAGGGTTAGGGTGAGGGTTAGGTTGAGGGTGAGGGTGAGGGTGAGGGTGAGGGTGATGTTGAGAGTTAGGGTGTTGTTTAGGGTTCAGTTTAGGGTGAGGGTTAGGGTGACGGTGAGCGTTAGGGTGTGGGTGAGGGTTAGGATAAGGGTTAGGGTGAGGGTTAGAGTGCGGGGTAGGGTTAAGTTTTGGGAGAGAGTTAGGGTTTGTGTGAGGGTTAGGGTTAGGGTTAGAGTTAGGGTGACTATGAGGATAAAGTTTAGGATGAGGGTTAGGGTGAGGGTTAGGGTTCGGATTAACGTTTGGGTTAGGGTTAGGGTTACGTTTAGGGTAAGTTTTAGGGTTACGGTGAGGGTTAGTTTTAGGGTTAGCATTAGGGTTAGGGTTAGGTTTAGGGTTACGGTCAGGGTTAGGTTTTGGGTGAAGGTGATGTTTAGGTTGAGTGGTAGGGTTAGGGTTATGGTAAGGGTTAGGGTTATGGTTAGGGTAAGGTTTAGGGTTAGGGTGAGGGTTAGGGGTAGGGTGATTTTTAGGGTGACGGTGAGGGTTAGGGTGAGGGTGAGGTTGAGCGTGAGGGTTAAGGTGAGGGTGAGGTTGAGTGTGAGTTGGACGGTTAGTGTTAGGTTTAGGGTGAGGATAAGAATTAGGGTTAGGTTTAGGGTTAGGGTTAGGGTTAGGGTGAGGGTGAGGGTGATGGTTAGGGTTAGGCTTAGTTTTATTGTTAATGTTAGGTTTAGTGTGAGAGTGAGGGTGAGGGTTAACATGTGGGTTAGGGTTAGGATTATGGTTAGAGTGAGGGTGAGGGTGAGGGTTAGGATTAGTGTTAGGGTTAGGTTTAGGATGAGAGTTAGGCTGAGGGTTAGAGTTAGGGTTAGTGTGAAGCTTAGGGTTAGGTTTACAGTTAGGTTGAGGACAAGGGTTAGGGTAAGGGTTAGGGTGGGTTTGAGGGTTAGGGTTAGGGTGAGGTTTATGGTGAGGGTTTGGGTGAGGGTTAGATTTAGGGTGAGGGTTAGGGTTAGCGTTAGTGTTAAGATGAGAGTTAGGTTGAGAGTTAGGGTTAGGGTGAGGGTGAGGGTTAGGGTTAGGGTTAGGGTGATATTTAGGTTTAGGGTTTAGGTTAGGGATAGGTTTATGGATAGGGTGATGGTTAGGTTTATGGTTAGGGTTCGAATTAGGGTGAGTGTGAAGGTGAGTGTTAGGTTTAGGATTAGGGTTAGGGTTATTGTTAGGCTGAGGTTGAGGGTGAGGGTGAGGTTGGGGGTTAGGGTTAGGGTAATGTTTAGGTTTAGGTTTAAGTTGAGGGTTATGTTTAGGGTTAGGATGCGGGATACAGTGAGGATTATGGTTGTGGTTCGGGTGAGGGTTAGATTTAGTGTGAGGGTTAGGGTTAGGGTGAGGGTAAGCGTTAGGGTGAGGGTTAGGGTGAGGGTGAGCGATAGGGTGATTGTTAAGGTTAGGTTGAGTGTATGGATGAGGGCTAGGGTGAGGGTGAGGATTAGGGTTTGGGTTAGGGTTATGGTAAGTGTTACTTTGAGCGGTAGGGTTAGGGTGAAGGTTAGGATGAGAGTGAGGGTTAGGGTTAGTGTGAGTGTGAGGGTGAGGGTTACGGTGAGGGTTTGTGTTAGAGTTAGGATTAGGGTTGGGGTGAGGGTGAGGGTTATGTTTAGGATTAAGTTGCTGGTTAGGGTTAGGATGATTTTCAGGGTGAGGTGAGTGTTAGGGTGACTGTGAGGGTTCGGGTTTGGGTTCAGATTAGGGTGTGGATGAGGGTTAGGGTGAGGGTGAGGGTTATGGTTAGGTTTAGGGTGTGGGTTAGGGTTAGGGTTAGGATTAGGGTGAGGTTTAGGGTGAGGTGTAGGGTCAGGGTTAGGGTGAGGTTTAGGGTTAGTGTGAGGTTTAGGGTTAAGTTTAGGGTAAGTGTGAGGATAATGGTTAGGGTGAGGGATAGGGTTATTGTTAGGGTTAGGGTGAGAATGAGGGTGAGGGTTATGGTTAGGGTAAGGGTTAGGGTGAGGGTTAGGGTTAGCGTAAGGCTTAGGGTTAGGGTTAGGGTAAGGGTGCGTGTGAGGGTGATGGTTACTGTTAGGTTATGATGAAGGTCAGGGTTCGGTTTAGGATTAGGGTTAGGTTTAGGTTTATGGTGAGTGTGAGGGTTAGGATTAGGATTAGGTTTAGGGTTAGGCTTTAGGTGAGGTGAGGGTGAGGGTGAGGGTTAGGGAGAGGATTAGGGTTAGGTTTATGGTTAGGGTGAGAGTGAATGTTAGGTTGAGGTGAGGGTTCAGGTTTGAGTGAGGGTTAGGGTGACGGTGACGGTTAGGGTGAGTGTGAGGTTTAGGTTTAGTGTTAGCTTTAGGGTGATGGTTAGGATCAGGGTTAGGATTAGGGGGAGGGTTAAGGTGAGGGTTAGGATTAGGGTTAGGGTTAGGGTGAGGGTGAGGGGTAGGGTTAGGGTTAGATTTAGGGTGAGGGTGAGGGTGAGGGTTAGCTTTATGGTTAGGGTTAGGGTAAGTGTTAGGATTAGGGTAAGGGTGAGGGCTAGGGTGAAAGTGAGGGTTAGGGTTAGGGTTAGGGTGAGGGTTAGGTTTAGGCTGAGGTTTAGGGTGAGGGGTAGGGTTAGGGTTAGTGTGAGGGTGAGGGTTAGGTTTAGTGTGAGGGTCCTGGTTAGTGTTAGGGTTATGGTAAGTTTAAGGGTTAGGGTGAGGTTTAAGGTAAGAGTGAGGTTTAGGGTTAGCATGAGTTTGGGGGGGAGGATTAGGGTTAGGGTTAGGGTTTGGGTGAGGGTGAGAGTTATGTTTAGGATTAGGGTGAGAGTTAGGGTTAGGGTGATGTTTAGGGTGAGGGTGAGGGTTAGGATGAGGGTGAGGTTTCGTGTGAGGGTGAAGGTTAGTGTGAAGGTGAGGTTTAGGGTAGGGTTAGGTATAGGGTGTGGGTTAGGGTTAGGGTTAGGTTTAGGGTGAGGTTTAGGGTGAGGGTTAGGGTTATCATTAGGGTTAGGATGAGGGGGAGTGTGAGGGTTAGGGTGAGGGTTCGGGTTAGGCTGAGGGTTAGGTTTGGGTTTAGGGTAAGGGTGAGGGTGAGGGTGAGGCTGAGGTTTAGCGTGTGGGTGAGGGTTATGTTTAGGGTGAGGGTTAGGGTGACGGTGAGGGTTAGGTGTGGGTGAGGTTTAGGTTTAGTGTTAGAGTTAGGGTGACGGTTAGGGTCAGGGTTAATATTAAGGTGAGGGTTAAGTTGAGGGTTAGGGTTAGGGTTAGGTTTAGGGTTAGTGTGAGGATTAGGTTTAGTGTGAGGTTAAGCGTTAGTGTGAGGGTTAGACTGAGGGTGAGGGTTAGGTTTAGTGTTAGGGTTAGGGTGAGCATTTGGGTGACTGTTAGGTTCATGGTTAGGGTTAGGGTGAGGGTTAGGGTGAGGGCAAGTGTTAGGGTCAGGTTTAGGTTGAGGGTGACGGATAGAACTATGGTGAGGTGAGGGTGAGGGTGAGGGTGAGGGTTAGGGTTAGGGTTAGTTTGAGGGTGAGGTATAGGGTGAGGGTTAGGACGAGGATTAGGCTGAGTTTGAGGGTGAGGTTTAGGGTGAGGTTTAGGGTTAGGGTGAGGGTTAGGGTGAGTGGGAGTCCGAGGGTGAGGGTTAAGTTTAGGGTTAGAGTAAGGGTGAGGTTGAGGGTTAGGATTAGTTTAGGACTAGGTTTAGGATGATGGTGAGGTTGAGGTTGAGGTTGAGGGTTAGGATTAGGGTGAGGTTTAGGGTTAGGGTTAGGGTTTGTTTAGGGTGAAGGTTAGTTTTAGGTTTAGGGTTAGGATAAGGTTTAGGCTGACGGTTAGGGTTAGGGTTAGTGTGAGGGTTATGTTTAGCGTTAGGGTTAGGGTGTGGGCTAGTGTGAGGGTGAAGGTTAGGTTGAGGGTTTAGTTTAGGTAAGGGTAAAGGTTATGTTAGGGTGAGGATTAGCGTGAGGTTGAAGGTTAAGGTGAGGGTTAGGGTTAGGGTGAGCGCTAGGGTTATGATTAGGTTTAGTGTTAGGGTGATGTTTAGGGTGAGGTTGAGTGTGAAGGTTCGGGTGAGAGGGAGGGTTAGGGTTAGGGTTAGAGTTAGGGTGAGCGTGAGGGTTAGAGTGAGGGGTAGGTTTAGGGTTAGGGTGAGGGTGAGGGTTAGGTTTAGTGTTTGGGTTAGGGTTAGGGTGAGGGTGAGGGTGATGGTTAGTGTGAGGATTAGGGTTAGGGTGAGCATGAGCGTGAGATTGAGGGTGATGGTTAGGGTTAGGTTTAGGGTGAGGGTGAGCACTAGGGTGAGAGTGAGGGTTCAGTTGAGGGTGAGGGGTAGGGGGAGGGTTATGGTTTGGGTTCGGGTTAGAGTTACGGTGAGGGTGTGGGTGAGGGTTAGGTTTAGGATTAGTGTTAGGGTTAGGGTTAGGCTGAGGGTGAGTGTGAGGGTGAGGGTGAGGTTTAGGGTTAGGTTGAGGTTTATGGTTAATGTCAGGGTTAGGGTTAAGTTGAGGGATAGGGTTAGGGTTAGGTTTAGGATGAGGTTTAGGCTGTGGGGTAGGGTTAGGGTTAGGGTGTGGGTTAGGTTTAGTGTGAGTTTTAGGGTTAAGGTTAGGGTCAGGGTTAGGATTAGGGTGAGGGTAAGGGTTAGCTTGAGGGTTAAATTGAGGGTGAGGTTTAGGGTTAGGGGTAGGGTTAGGGTGAGGTTAAGGTGAGAGCTAGGGTGAGTGTGAGGGTTAGGGTTAGGGTTAGGGATAGGGCTAGGATTAGGTTTAGGGTTAGGGTTAGGGTTAGGGTGAGTCTTAGGCTGAGGGGTAGGTTTAGGTATAGGGTGAGGGTTAGGTTTAGTGTGAGGGTTAGGGTTTGGTGTAGGGTTAGGGTGAGGGCTAGGGTGAGTGTGAGGGTGAGGGTTAGGTTTAGGGATAGGGTGAGGATTAGGGTTAGGTTTAGGGTTAGGGTGAGGTTTAGGCTGATGTGTAGGGATACAGTTAGTGTGAGGGATAGGTTTAGTGGGAGGGTTAGGGTTAGGTTTAGGGTTAGTGTTAGGGTGAGGGTAAGGGTGAGGGTTCGGGTTAAGGTGTGGTTGAGGATTAGGGTTAGTGTGAGGACTAGTTTTAGGGTTAGGGTTACTGTTAGGGTTAGGGTTAGGCTGAGGGTAAGGGTTAGGGTTAGGGTGATTGTGAGGGTAAGGTTTAGGGTTAGTGTTAGGGTTAGGGTTAGGATGAGGGTTAGGTTGAGGTTTAGGGTTAGGGTTAGGTTTAGGGTTAGGATGAGCGTTAGGCTGAGGGTTAGGGTTAGGGTTAGTGTGAGGGTTAGGTTTAGGTTAGGGTTAGGATTAGGGTTTGGTTAGGGTGAAGGTTAATTTTAGGTTTAGGGTTAGCATAAGATTTAGGCTGAGGGTTAGGGTTAGGGTTAGTGTGAGGGATAGGTTTAGGGTTAGGTTTAGGGTGTGGACTATGGTGAGGGTGAGGGTTAGCGTTAGTGTTAGGGTTATGGTTAGGTTCAGGGGTCATTAATGGTTAGGATTAGGTTAAGGACTAGGGGTTAGGCTGAGGGTGAGGGTGAGGTTGAGGGTGAGGGTTAGGGTTAGAGTGAGGGTTAGATTAAGAGTGAGAAAGTGGGGGAGATTTTGGTTTAGGGTTAGTGTTAGGTTGAGGGTAAGGGTTAGGATTAGGGTTAGCATTAGGTTTAGGCGGAGGGTGAGGGTGAGGTTGACCGTGAGGTTTAGGATTAGGGTGAGGGTTAGGGTTAGTTTTAGGGTGAGGTTTAGGGTTAGGGTTAGGGATAGGGTTTGGTTAGGGTGAAGGTTAGTTTTAGGTTTAGGCTTAGATTAAGGTTTAGGCTGAGGTTTAGGGTTAGGGTTAGTGTGAGGGTTAGGTTTAGGGTTAGAGTTAGGGTGTGGGCTAGGCTGACGGTGAGGGTTAGGGTGAGGATGAAGGTGAAGGGTTAGTTTAGGTAAGTGTTAAGGTTAGGTTAGGGTGAGGATTATGGTGAGGTTGAGGAATAAGGTGAGGGTTAGTGTTAGGGTGCGGGGTACGGTTAATGTGAGGGTTAGGATTACGGAGAGGGTGAGGGTGAGGGTAAGGGTTAGTGTGAGGGTTAGGGTGAGGGTGCAGTTTAGGATTAGAGTTACGGTTAGGATTAGGGTGAGGGTGAGGATTAGGGTTAGTGTTAGGGTGAGGGTTAGGGTTGGGGTGAAGGTTAGGGTTAGGGTTAGGGTGAGGGTGAGGGTTAGGGTTAGGGTTAGTGTTAGGAATAGGCTGAGGGTGAGGGTGAGGGTGACGTTGAGCGTTATGGTTATGGTTAGAGTAATGGTGAGGGGTAGGGTGAGGGTGATGGTTATTGTGAGGGTGATGGTTATTGTGAGGGTGAGGGTGAGGTTTTCGTTTATGTCAAGGATAGGGTTAATCTGAGTTTAGGTTTAGGGTGAGTGTTAGGTTTAGGGGTAAGGTGAGGTTTAGTATTAGGTGATGTTTAGGGTGAGGGTGAGGGTTAGGGTGAGGGTGAGGATTACGGTATGGGTGAGGGTGAGAGTTAAGATTGGGAATACGGTTAGGGTTGGGGTTAGACTGAAGTTGAGGGTGAGGGTGAGGGTGAGGGTTTGGGTTAGGTTAGGGTTAGGGTTAGGGTGAGGGTTATGGTTTCTGTGAGGGTTATGGTTATGGTTAGGGTGAGGGGAAGGGTTCGAGTGAGGTTTAGGGTGAGGGTGAGGTTTAGGGTTAGGGTTAGATTTAGGGTGAGGGCTTGTGTGAGGGTGAGGGTTAGTGTGAAGGTAAGGGTGAGGGGTTCTTTTAGCCAGGGTTTAGTGTTGTGGTGAGGATTAGGGTGAGGGTGAGGGTTAGGTTGAGGGTTAGGTTTAGGGTGAGGGTTACGGCAAGGGTTAGATTGAGGGTTATGGTTTGGGTGATGTTTAGCATGAGGGTGAGGGTTATGGTGAGGATGAGTTTTCAGGTGAGGGTCAGGGTTCGAGTGAGGATAAGAGTTAGGGTGTGGTTGAGGATTAGTGTTAGGTTGAGTATTAGCATTAGATTTAGGGTTAGTGTGAGGGTGAGGGTTAGGGCTAGGATTAGGTTTAGGTTGACGGTTAGGATTAGGGTTAGGTTTAGTAGGATTGTTAGGGTGAAGGGTAGGGTTAGGGTTAGGGTAAGGAAGAGTGTTAGGGTGTCGGTGAGTGTTAGTGTGAGGGTCAGGGTAAGGGTATGGGTGAGGGTTAGGTATAGGGTGAGGATTAGGGTTAGAGTTAGGTTAATGGTGAGGGTAAGGGTTAGGGTGAGGTTTAGTGTGAGGCTTAGGGTTAGGGTTAGGGTGAGGGTGAGGGTGAGGTATAGGGTTTGGGTTAGGGTTAGGGTGAGGGTTATTGATAGGTTTACGGTTAGGGTGAGAGTGAGGGTGAGGGTTAGGGTAAGGTTTAGGGTTAGAGTTAGGGTGAGGGTGAGTGTTAGTATTGGGTTAATATTTGAGTTAGCATGAGGGTGAGGGTTAAGTTTAGGGTAAGTGTTAGGGTTAGGGGTACGTTTAGGGTGAGGGTTAGGGTTAGGGTTAGGGTTAGGATGAGCGTTAGGCTGAGGTTTAGGTTTAGGGTTAGTGTGAGGGTTAAGAATTAGGGTTGGGGTTAGGGTTAGGGTGAGGGCTGGGGTTAGGTTTAGGATTATGATAAGGGTTAGGTTGAGGGTTAGGTTTAGTGTTAGTGTGAGGGTTAGGTTTAGGGTTAGAGTTAGGTTTAGGGTCAGGGTAAATGTTTGGGTGAGGGTTAGGGTTAGGGTGAGGGTTAGGGTTAGGATGAGGGTTAGGGTGAGGGTGAGGGGGAGTGTGAGGGTTTGGTTTAGGTTTAGAGTTAGGGTGAGTGTGAGGGTCAATAGTAGGGTTAGCACTAGGTTTAGGCTGAGGGTGAGGGTGAGGTTGAGTGTGAGGTTTAGGCTTAGGGTGAGGGTTAGGGTTAGGATTAGGGTTAGGGTGAGGGTTAGTGTTAGGGTTAGGGTTAGGATGAGCGTTAGCCTGAGGGTTAGGGTTAGGGTTAGTGTGAGCGTTAGGATTAGGGTTAGGGTTAGGGTTAGGGTTTAGTTAGGGTGAAGTTTTGTTTTAGGTTTAGGGTTAGGATAAGTTTTATCCTGAGTCTTATGGTTAGGATTATTGTGAGGGTTAGGTTTAGGGTTAGTGATAGGGTGTGGGCTAGGGTGAGGGTGAGGGTGAGGGTGAGGGTTTAGTTTATGTAAGGGTTAAGGTAAGGTTAGGTTGAGGATTAGGGTGAGGTTGAAGGTTAAGGTGAGGGTAAGGGTTAGGGTTAGGGTTAGGTTTACTGTGAGGATTAGGGTTACGCTAAGCGTGAGGGTGAGGGTAACGGTTAGGGTGAGGGTTACGGTGAGGGTGAGGGTTAGGATTAGAGTTAGGGTTAAGATTAGGGTGAGGTTGAGTGTGAGGGTTAGTGTTAGGGTGAAGGTTAGGTTTGGGGTGAGTCATCGGGTTGGGGTTAGGGTTGGGGTGAGGGTATGGGTGAGGTTTTTGTTTACGTGAGGGTTAGGGTTAAGATGACGTTAGGGATAGGGTAAGGGTTAGGGTTAGGGTTAAGCTAAGGTTTACAGTTAGTGTGATGTTTAGGGTGAGGGTGAGGGTTAGGGTAAGGTTCAGGGTGAGGGTTTGGATTGGGAATAGGTTAGGGTTAGGGTTGGGCTGAAAGTGAGGGTGAGGGTGAGGTTGAGGCTGAGGGTTAGGTTTAGGGTTAATGTTAGGTTTAGGGTTAGGGTGTGGGTAATGTTTACTGTGAGGGTTATGGTTATGGTTAGGGTTAGGGTTAGGGTAAGGGTAAGGGTTAGAGTGAGGTTTAGGGTGAGGGTGAGGTTTAGGGTTAGGGTTAGTATTAGGGTGAAGGCTAGGGTGAGGGTGAGTGTTAGTGAGTTTTAGGTTGAGGGTTTATTTTAGCCAAGGATTTGGGTTATGGTGAGGAATAGGGTGAGGTTGAGAATTAGGTTTTGGGTTAGGGTTAGGATGAGGTTTAGGGCTAGGGTTAGGGTGAGGGTTAGGGTTTGGGTGATGTTTAGCGTGAGGGTGAGTGTTAAGGTGAGGGTGAGGGTCAGGGGGTGGGTGAGGTTTAGGGTTAGGTTGAGTGTTAGCATTAGGTTTAGGTTTAGTGTGAGGGTGAGGGTTATGGGTAGCATTAGGGTTAGGTTGAGGGTTTGGATTAGGTTTAGGGTTAGTCTGAGGGTGAGGGTGAATTGTAGTGTTAGGGTTTGGGTGAGGTTTAGGGTGAGGGTGAGGGTTAGGGTGAGGGTGTGGGTGAGGGATACTGTTAGGTGTAGGGTTAGGGTGAGTTTAAGGGTGAGGTTTAGGTTTAGGAATAGGGTTAGGGTTAGGTTGTGGGTGAATGTTAGGTTTAGGGTGAAGATTAGGGTTAGAGTTAGGTTTATGTTGAGGGTAAGGGTTAGGGTGGGGTTTAGTGTGAGGGTTAGGGTTAGGGTTAGGGTGAGGGTGAGGTATAGGTTTTGGGTTACGGTTAGGGTGAGGGTTAGGGATAGATTTAGGGTTAGGTTGAGGGTGAGCGTGAAGGTTAGGGTTAGGTTTAGGGTTAGAGTTAGGTTGAGGGTGAGGGTTAGGGTTAGTATTAGAGTTAGCCTGAGGGTGAGGGTGAAGGTTAGGGTTAGTGTGAGGGTTAGGGTTAGGGTTAGGGCGAGGGTTAGGTTTAAGTTTAGGGTTAGGGTCAGGGTTAGGTTGAGGGTTAGGTTTAGGGTTAGTGTGAGGGTTAAGTTAAGGGTTAGGGTAGGGTTAGGGTCAGGGTAAAGGTTAGGGTGAGGTGTAGGGTGAGGGTGAGGGTAAAGGTTAGTGTGAGGGTTAGGGAGAGGGTGAGGTTTAGGGTTAGGGTGAGGGTTAGGATGAGGGTTAGGATAAGGGTTAGGGTGAGGGTAAGGGTTAGGGTGATGGTAAGGTTGAGGGTGAGGGATAGGATTATGTTGTGGGTAAGGGTTAGGGTTAGGGTTAGTGTGAGGTTTAGGGTTAGGGTGGGGGTTAGGGTTAGGGTTAGGTTGAGGGTTAGGGTTAGGGTGATGTTTATTGTGAGAGTATCGTTTAGGGTGAGGGTGAGTTTTCGGGTAAGCATGAAGGTTAGGATGAGGGTGAGGGTTAGGGTTACAGTTAGGATTAGGGAGAGGGGCAGGGTGAGCATTAGCGTTAGGATTAGGGTTAGAGTGAGGATGAGGGTGAGGGTTAGGGTGTGGGTAAGTGTTATAGTTAGGGTTAGGGATAGGGCTAGGGTGAGGGTGAGGGTTAGTGTGATGGTTAGTGTGAGGGTGAGGGTTTCTTTTACACTAGTGTTACGGTTAGGATGAGGATTAGGTTGAGGGTGAGGGTTAAGCTGAGGTTAGGGTTAGGGAGATGGTTAGGGTTAGGGTGATGTTTAGTGTGAGGGTGAGTGTACGGTGACTGTGAGGGTGAGGGTGAGGGTTAGTGTTAGGGTTAGGTTTAGGTTGAGGGTGATTGTGAGGGTTAGGATTAGGAATAGGATTAGGGTTAGGGTTAAGCTGATGCTGAGGGTCAGGGTGAGGGTGAAGTTTGGGGTCAGGGTTAGGATTAGGGTTAGAGTGAGGGTTACGGTTAGTGTGAGGGTAATGGTTAGGGGTAGGTGAGGGAAAGGATTAGGGTGAGAGTAAAGATTAGGGTGAGGGTTAGGGTGAGTGTGAGGGTTTGGATTAGGGTTTGTGTTAGAGTTAGGGTGAGGGTTAGGATTTGGGTGATGTTTAGAATGAGGGTGAGGGTTAGAGTGAGGATGATCGTTCGGGTGAGGGTGAGGGTTCGGTTGAGGGTGAGGGTTAGGGTGTGGGTGAGGATTAGGTTTAGGGTGAGGGTTAGCGTTAGGGGTAGGTTTAGGGTTAGGTTGAGGGTTAGGGTTAGGGTTAGGGTGAGGGGTAGGGACAGGGGTAGGGTCAGGTTTAGGGTGAGGTTTAGGGTGAGTGTGAGGGTTAAGTTGAGGGTGAGGGCGAGGGTTAGGGTTATGGTTTGCGTTAGACTTAGGGTGAGTTTGAGGGTGAGGGTTAGGTTTAGGATTAGGGTGAGGGTTAGAGTAAGGTTGAGGGTTAGGGATAGTGTTAGGGTTAGGGTAAGGGTGAGGGTGAGTGTTAGGTTTAGGTTTAGGGATAGAGTTAGGGTGAGGGTGAGGGTTAGGATTAGGTTAGATTTAGGGTTAGGCTGAGGGTGATCGAGAGGATGAGGGTGAGGGTTAGGGTTAGGGTGAGGTTTAGGTTTCCGGTTAGGGTGAGGGTGAGGGTTAGGAGTAGGGTTATGGTTAGGATGAGGGTTAGGCTAAGGGTTAGGGTTAGGGTTAGGGTGAGGTTTAGGGCTAGGTTTAGAGTTAGGATAAGGATTAGGCTGAGGATTAGGGTTCGGGTTAGAGTGAGGGTTAGGTTTAGTGTTAGGGTAAGAGTTAGGGTGAGGGTAAAGTTTAGGGTGAGGGTTTGGGTGAGGGTGAGGTTTAGGGTTAGGGTGAGGGTTAGGGTCAATTTTAGGTTTAGGGTTAGGTTTACAGTGAGGGTAAGGGTGTGGGTAAGTGTTATGTTGAGGTTTAGAGTGAGGGTGAGGGTTAGCGTCAAGGATAATATTAGGATTAGTGTTAAGGTGAGGGTTAGGGTTTGGGTGAGTGTTAGGGTGAGTTTTAGGGTGAGGGTGAGGGTTAGGGTGAGGGTAAAGTGTTAGGGAGAGGGTTACGGTGAGGCTGAGGGTTATGGTTAGCATTAGGGTGAGGGTGAGGCTTAGGGTGTAGTTTTGGGTTAAGGTTAAGGATACGGTGAGGATTAGGGTTAGGGTTAGGTTGAGGGTGAGGGTTAGGGTGAGGGATAACATTAGAGTTTGGGTGAGGGTTAGGTTTAGAGTGAGGGTTAGGGTTGGTTTAGGGTGACTGTAAGGGTTACGGTGACGGTTAAGTTGAGTGTGAGGTAGGATGAGGGTTAGGGTTAGGGTGAGGTTAGGGATAGGTTTAGGGTTAGGGTGAGGGTTAGGGTTAGGGTTAGCATTAGAGTTTGGGTGACGGTAAGGCTTCGGGTGAGGGTTAGGGTGAGGATGAGAGTTAGGGTTAGGGAGAGGGTCAGGGTAAGTGTTAGCATGAGGACTAGGGTTAGGTTTAGGATTAGGGTGAGTGTTTGGGTTATGGTGAGGGTGAGGGTGAGGGTTAGGTTCAGTATTAAGATTAGGGTTAGTGTGAGGGTTAGTGATAGGGTTAGGGTTAGGGTGAGGGTTAGAGTTAGGGTAAAGGTGAGGGTTAATCTGAGAGGTAGGGTTAGGTTTAGGGTGAGAGGCTCAGTGTGAGGGTTAGGGTTAGGGTGAGGGTTAGGGTTAGGTTTAGGGTTAGGGTGAGGGTGAGTGTGAAGGTGAGGGTTAGGGTTATGGTGAGGGTTAGTTTTAGGGGGAGGGCTAGGTTGAGGGTTAGGTTGAGGGTGAGAGTGAGTGTGAGGATTTCGGTTAGGTAAGTTTTAGGGTTAGGGTTAGGGTGAGGATTAGGGTGAGGTTGTGGGTTAGGGTTAGGGTGAGGGTGAGGGTGAGGGTGAGGGTTAGTGTTAGGATGAGGGTTAGAGATAGGGTTAGGGTGAGGGTGCGGGTGAGGGTGAGGGTTAGGCTTAGGGTTAGTGTGAGGTTTAGGGTTACGGTGAGGGTTATGGTTAGGGTGAGGGTTAGGGTTAGGGTTAGGTTGAGGGTTAGTGTTAGGTTGATGTTTAGTGTGAGGGTGAGGGTTAGGGTTTGGGTGAGTGTTCGGGTAGAGTTAGGGTTAGGGTTAGGGTTAGGGATAGGGTTAGGGTTTAGCTAAAGTTTAGGGTGAAGGTGATGATTAGGGTTAGCGTGAGGGTTAGGGTTAGGTTTAGGGTTAAGATGAGGTTTAGGCTGAGGGTTAGGGTTAGGTTTAGGGTTAGTGTGAGGGTTCAGGTTAAGGTGAGGGTTTCGGGATTTAGGTTTAGGGTTAGTATAAGGGATAGGGGGAGGGTTAGGGTTACGGTTAATATGAGTGTTAGGTTTAGGGTTAGGGTTTGGGTTAGGTTGAGGGTAATGGTTAGGGTGAGGGTTAGGGTGAGGCTGAGGGATAGGTTTAGGGTGAGGGTTAGGTTGAGTGTTAGGATTATGGTTATGGTTAGGGAAAGGCTGAGGGGGAAGGATAGGTTGAAGGTGAGCGTTAGGGTTAAGGTTACTGATAGGGTGAGGATTTGGGTTAAGGTTAGATTTAGGGTGAGGGTTAGGCTCAGGAGTAGGGTTAGGGTTAGGTTGAGGGTTAGGTTTAGTGTGAGGTTTAGGGTTAGGGTTAGAGTGAGGGTTAGGTTTAGTGTGTTAGTTAGGGTTAGGGTTAGGTTGAGGGTAAGGGTTAGGGTGAGGGTGAGGTTTAGGGTTAGCATTAGGTTTAAGGTTAGGGTTAGGATGAGGGTTAGGGTGAGGGAGAGGGTAAGGGTGAGGGTAAGGGTTAGGATGAGGGTTAGGTTTAGTGTGAGGGTGAGGGTTAGGTTTAGTGTGAGGGTGAGGGTTAGGTTTAGGGTGAGTATTAGGGTTAGGGTAAGGGTGAGGGTTAGGGTTAGGGTGAGGGTCAGGGTGAGGGATAGGTTTAGGTTGAGGATTAGATTTAGGGTGAGGTTTAGCGTTTGGGTTAGGGAGAGATTTAGGGTTAGGGTGATGTTTATTGTGAGGGTGAGTGTTAGGGCAAGTGGGAGTGTTCGGGTGAGGGTGAGTGTTCGGGTGAGGGTGAGGATTAGGGTGTGGTTGAGGGTTAGGGATAGTATGAGAGTCAGGGTGAAGTCTAGGGATAGGGATAGAGTGAGGGTTAAGGTTAGTGTGAAGGTTAGAGTTAGGGTTAGGGTTAGCGTTAGTGTGAGGATAAGAGTTAGGGTTTGGGTTAGTGTGAGGGTGAGGGTTAGGGTTAGCGTTAGGGTTAGGGTGAGCGTTATGGTGAGGTTTAGGGTTAGGGTGAGGGTTAGGATTAGGGTTAATGTGAGGGTTAGTGTTAGGGTGATGTTTAGGGTGAGGTTGAGGGTTAGTGTGAGGGTGAGAGTGAGGGTGAGGGTTAGTGTGAGGGTGCGGGTGCGGGTGCGGGTGAGGGTGAGGGTGAGGGTTAGGGTTAGGTTTAGGGTGAGGGTGTGGGTTAGGGTTAGGATTAGTGTTAGGTTTAGGCTGAGGGTGAGGATGAAAGTGAGATTGAGGATTAGGGTTAGGGTTAGGGTGAGGATTCGAGTTAGTGTGAAGGTTAGTGTGATGGTGAGGTTCAGGGTGAGGGTGAGTGTTAGAATGAGGTTGAGGGTGAGGGTGAGGGTTAGGGTTAGGATTAGGTTAAGGTGAGTTTTAGGGTGAGGGTTAGGGTTAGGTTTATTGTTAGGGTTAGGGTTTGGGTTAGGTGAGGGTGAGGGTGAGGGTTAGCATTACGGTTAGGGTTAGGGTTAGGGTGAGGGTGGGGTTCAGGGTTAGGGTTAGGATTATGTAAAGGGTAAGGCTGAGGAGGAAGTGGAGGTTGAGTGTGAGGTTTTGGATTAGGGTTACGGTTAGGGTGAGGGTTACTGTTAGGTTTACGGTAAGTATAAGGGCTAGGCTGAGGGTAAGGGTTAGGGTTAGTGTGAGTGTTAGGTTTAGGGAGAGGGTATTGGTTAGGTTGAGGGTAAAGTTTAGAGTGAGGGTTATGGAGAGGATGAGGGTTAGGGTTACCGTGAGGGTTCGGGTGAGGGTTAGGGTTAGGGTTATGGTTAGGGGTAGCGTGAGGTTTAGGGTGAAGTTTAGGTTTAGGGTTAGGGGTCAGGAGTGAGTTAGGGTGTGGGTAAGTGTTAGAATGAGGGTTAGGGTGAGGGTGAGGTTTAGGAGGAGGGTGAGGGTCAGTGTTAGCATTAGGGTTAGGGTGAGGGTGAGGGTTAGGTTTAGGGTGAGGGTTAAGGTGAGGGTTAGGGTTAAGATTAGGGATAAGGTGAGGATTAGGGTTAGAGTTAGGAATAGGGTGAGGGTTAGGCTGAGGGGTAGTGTTAGGTTTAAGGTGAGGGTTAAGGTTTAGTGTGAGGATTTGGGTTAGGTTTAGGGTGAGGTTTAGGTTTAGTGTGAGGGTTAGGGTTAGTGTTAGGGTGAGGATAAGGGTTAGGGTGAGGGTGAGGTTTAGGGTTAGCGTTAGGTTTAGGTTTAAGTTTAGGATGAGGGTTAGGGTTAGGGTGAGGGTGAGGGTGAGGGTTAGGGTTATGGTTAGGTTTAGTGTGAGGGTCAGGGTGAGGGTTAGGGTTAGGTTGAGGGTTAGGGTTAGGGTTAGGGTGAGAGTTAGGGTTACGTTAGTGTTAGGGTGAGGGTGAGGGTTATGGTCAGGGTTAGGTGGAGGATTATGGTGAGGGTTAGGGTTAGGATAAGTGTTAGCGTTAAGGTTAGGCTGAGGGTGATGGTGAAAGTGAGGTTGAGGGTTAGGGTTAGGGTTAGGGTGAGGGGTAGTGTGAGGGGTAATGTCAGGTTTAGGGTGAGGGTGAGGGTTAGGGTGATGTTTAGGGTGAGGCAGAGGGTTAGGGTTAGGAATAGGATTAGGGTTAGGGTTAAGCAGAGCCTGAGGGTAAGGGTGAGGGTGAAGGTTAGGGTCAGGGTTAGGATTAGGGTTAGAGTTAGGGTTATGGTTAGTGTGACGGTTATGGTTAGGGTTATGGTGAGGGTAAGGGTTAGGGTGAGAGTAAAGGTTAGGGTGAGGGTTAGGGTGAGTGTGAGGGTTTGGATTAGGGTTTGTGTTAGGGTTAGGGTGAGGGTTAGGATTTGGTTGATGATTAGAGTGAGAGTGAGGGTTAGGGTGTAGGTGAGGATTAGGTTTAAGGTGCGGGTTAGCGTTAGGGGTAGGTTTAGGGTTAGGTTGAGGGTTAGGTTTAGGGTTAGGGTGAGGGTTAGGGACAGGGGTAGGGTCAGGTTTAGGGTGAGGTTTAGGGTGAGTGTGAGGGTTAGGTTGAAGGTGAGGGTGAGGGTTAGGGTTAGAGTTTGCGTTAGACTTAGGGTGAGTTTGAAGGTGAGGGTTAGGTTTAGGATTAGGGTGAGGGTTATGGTTATGTTGAGGGTTAGGGATAGTGTTAGGGTTAGGGTAAGGGTGACGGTGAGTGATAGGTTTAGGTTTAGGGTTAGAGTTAGGGTGAGGGTGAGGGTGAGGGTTAGGATTAGATTATTATTAGGGTTAGGCTGAGGGTAATGGAGAGGGTGAGGTTGAGGGTTAGGGTTAGGGTGAGCTTGAGGGTGAGGGTTAGGTTTAGGATTAGGATTAGGTTTAGGGTTAGGGTGAGTGTTACGTTGAGGGTGAGTGTGAGGGTGAGGGTTAGTGTGTGGGTGAGGGTTAGGGTTAGGGTGAGGATTAGGTTTAGGCTTAGGGTTAAGGTTATGGTGAGGGTAAAGGTTAGGGTTAGGTTTAGTGTGAGGATGAGGGTTAGGGTTAGTTTTAGGGTTAGGGTTAGGGTTACAGTTAGGGTTACGGTTAGGGTGAGGGTTAGTGTGAGGTATAGGTTGAGGGTTAGGGTGAGGGTTAGGATGAGGGTTAGGCTGAGTGTTAGGGTTAGCGTTAGCGTCACCGTTAGGGTTAGGGTTAGGTTTATGGTTAGTGTGAGGGTTAGTGTTAGATTTAGGGTTAGCCTAAGGTTTAGGCTGAGGGTTAGGGTTATGGTTAGTGTGAGGGTTAGGTTTAGGGTTAAGGTAAGGGTTAGTGTGAGGGTAAAGGTTAGGTTGAGAGTTACGTTGAGGGTGAGGGTTAGGGTTAGTGTGAGCGTTATGGTGAAGGTTAGGTTTAGGGTTAGGGTGAGGGTGAGGGTGTGGGTAAGTGTTAGGGTGAGGGTTATGGTGAGGGTGAGGTTTAGGTTTAGGTTGAGTGTAAGGGTTAGGGTGAGTGTACTGGTGAGGCTGAGGGTTAGGGTTAGCGTTAGGGTTAGGGTTAGGGTGAAGCTTAGGGTGAGGTTTTGCCTTAAGCTTAAGGATAGGGTGAGGATTAGGGTTAGAGTTAGGTTTACGGTGAGGTTTAGACTGAGGGGAAGGCTTAGGGTTAGGGTGAGGGTGAGGTTTAGTGTTAGGTTTAGGGTTAGGGTTAGGGTGACGGTAATTGTTAGGGTGAAGGTTAGGGTGATTGTGTGGTTTATGGTTAGCATTAGGTTTAGAGTTAGGGTTAGGATGAATGTTAGGGTTATGTTTAGGGTTAGGGTTAAGGTGAGGGTGAGGGTTAGGGTTAGGTTTAGGGTTAGGATTAGTTTTAGTGTGAGGGCAAGGGTGAGGGTGAGGTTTAGGGAGAGGGTGAGGGTTAGGGTGAGGTTTTCATTTAAGTAAGTGTTAGGGTTAGGGTTAGGGTGAGGTGTAGGGTGATGGTGTGGTTTGGGGTTAGGGTTAGGGTTTGGGTGAGGCTGAGGGTCAAGGTTAGTGTTAGGATGAGGATTAGGGTTAGGGTCAGGGTGAGGGTGAGGGTAAGGGTTAGGGTTAGGGTTAGTGTGAGAGTTAGGGTTACGGTGAGGGTTAGGGTTAGGGTGAGGAGTAGTGTTAGGGTTACGGTGAGGGTTAGGGTTGGGTGATGTTTAGTGTGAGGGTGACGGTTAGGGTGAGGGTGAGTGTTCTGTTGAGAATTAGGGTTAGGGTTAGGGATTGGGTTAGTGTGAGGGTAAGTGTTAGGGTGAGGGTTAGGGTGAGGGTGAGGTTTAGGGTTAGGGTGAGTGTTAGGTTTAGGGTTATGATGAGGGTGAGCTTTAGGGTGAGCCGTAGGTTTAGGGTTAGGGTTAGTTTTCGGGTTAGAGTGAGGGTAAGGGTTAGGGTGAGGTTAAGGGTGAGGGTGAGTTTTAGGGTTAGGGTGAGGGTAAGGTTTAGGGTGAGGGTTAGGGTGAGGGTTAGGGTTAGGGTTAGTGATAGGGTAAGGATTAGTGTTAGTGTGAGAGTTAGGGTGAGGGTGAGTTTTAGGGTTAGTGTGAGGATAAGTGTTAGGGTGAGGGTTAGGGTGAGGGTGAGGGTTAAGGTTAGGGTGATGGTTAGGGTTAGGGTTATGCTTAAGGTGAGGGTTAGGGTGAGCTGTAGGTTTACCGTTAGGGTTATTTTGCGGGATAGGGCGAGGGTAAGGATTAGGGTGAATTTTAGGTTAAGGGTGAGGGTTATGGTTAGGGTCAGGTTAAGGGTTAGGGTGAGGGTTAGGGTGAGGTTTCGGGTTAGGGTTAGGGATAGGGTGAGCATTAGGGTTAGTGTGAGGGTTAGGATTAAGTTTATTGTGACGATAAGGGTTAGGGTGAGGGTTAGAGTGAGGGTGTGGTGTTGGGTTAGTGTTAGCGATAGGGTGAGCGTAAGGGTGAGGTGTAGGTTTAGGGTGAGGGTTATGGTTAGGTTTAGGGTGAGGGTGAGGGTGAGGTTCAGCATTATGGTTAGGTTTAGGGTTAGGGTGAGGGTTGGTTGAGGGTTAGGGTTAGGATTAGTGTTCGGGTTAGGGTGAGGGCTAGGGTGAGTGTGAGGATTGGGTGAGGGTGAGGGTGAGTGTTTCAGTTATGTAAGTGTTAGGGTTAGTGTGAGGATTAGGGTGAGGGTGAGGGTTAACCTGAGGTTAGGTTTAGCCTGATGGTTAGGGTTAGGGTTAGGGTGAGGGTTAGGGTGAGGCTGAGAATTAGGATTAGGAATATGGTTAGTGTTAGGGTCAGGCTGAGTTGAGGGTCAGGGTGAGGGTGAAGGTTCGAGTTAGGGTTATAGTTAGGGTGAGGGTTAAGCTTAGTGTGTGGGTTAGGGTTAGGTTTATGTTTAGGGTGAGGGTTAGGATTATATTTAGGATTAGCATAAGGGTTAGGCTGAGGGTTAAGTTTAGGGTTAGTCTGAGGGTTAGGGTAAGTCTAAAGTTTAGGGTGAGGGTTAGGGTGAGTGTGAGGGTTAGGGTTAGGGTGAAGGTTAGGTTTACGGTTAGGGTTAGGGTGAAGGTTAGAGTGTGGGTGAGGGTTAGGGTGAGGGTTAGGGTGAGGGTTAGGATTAGGGTTAGCATTAAGTTTAGGGTGAGGGTGAGGGTTAAGGTGAGGGTTTGGGTTAAGGTTAAAGATAGGGTGAGGATTAGCTTTAGGGTTAGGTTTAAGGTGAGGGTTAGGAGGAGGGGTAGTCTTAGGGTTAGGGTGAAGGTTAGGTTTAGTGTGAGAGTTAGAGTTAGGGTTAGGGTGATGGTAAGGTTTAGTGTGAGGGTTAGGGTGAGTGTGAGGTTTAGGGTTAGCATTAGGTTTAGCGTTAGGTTTAGGATGAGTGTTAGGGTTAGGTTTAGGGTTAGGATAATGGTGAGGGTGAAGGTTAGAGTTAGGATGAGCGTAGGGGTTAGGGGTAGGGTGAGGGTTAGGGTTAGGGTTACTTATGAGGGTTAGGATTATGGTGAGGTTTAGGGTGAGGGTGAGGGTTAGGTTTAGCATTAGGGTGAGGGTTAGCTTTAGGGTGATGTTTAGTGTCCGGGTGAGGGTTATGATGAGGGTGAGTGTTCTGCAGAGAGTTAGGATTAGGGTTAGGGTCAGGGATAAGTTTAGTTAGAGTTAGGGTGAGTGTTAGGGTGAGGGTCAAGTTTAGGGTTAGGGTAATCGTTAGGGTTATGGTTAGGGTTATGTTTAGGGTGAAGGTTAGGGTGAGCGGTAGGTTTGGGGTTAGGGTTAGTTTGCGGGTTATGGTGAGGGTAAGGTTTAGGGTGAGGTTTAGGTTGATGATGAGGGTTAGGGTTAGGGTAAGGGTAAGGGTTAGGTTGAGAGTGAGAGTGAAGGTGAGGGTTAGGGTTAGCATTAGAGTTAGGGTGAGGGTGAGGGTTAAAGTGAGGTTTAGTTTGAGGATGAGGATTAGGGTTAGTGTGAGGGTTAGGGTGAGTGTTAGGGTGAGGGTTAGGGTTAGGGTTTGGGTTAGGGTGAGGGTGAGGTATAGGGTGAGGGTTAGTGTTAGGGTGAGGGTTAGGGATAGGGTTAGAGTTAGGGTGAGGATGTGGGTGAGTGTTAGGGTTAGGTATAGGGTGAGTGTGAGGGTGAGAGTTAGGATTAGGAATAGGGTTAGGGTTAGGGTTAGGTTGAGAGTGAGGGTCAGGGTTAGGGTGAGGGTTAGGGTTTGTGTGATGTTTAGGGTGAGGATGAGGGTTAGGGTGAGGATGAGGGTTTGGGTGAGGGTGAGGGATCGGGTTAGGGTGTGGGTGGGATTAGGGTTATGGTGAGGGTTAGCATTAGGTTTAGGGTTAGTGTGACAGTGAGGGTTAGGGGTAGGGGTAGGGTTAGGTTGAGTGTTAGGGTTAGGGTTAGGGTGATGGTTAGGGAGAGGGGTAATGTTAGGGTTAGGGTGAGGTTTAGGATGAGTGTGAGGGTTAGGGTTAGGTTGAGGGTTATGTTTAGGGTTAGGGTTAGGGTGAGGGTTACGGTTAGAGTTAGGGGTAAGGTGAGTTTGAGGGTGAGGGTTAGGTTTAGGTTTAGGCTTAGGGTTAAGGTTATGGTGAGGGTAAGTGTTAGGGTGAGGTTTAGTGTGTGGATGAGGGTTAGGGTTATTATTAGGGCTAGGGTGAGGGTTAGGGTGAGGGTTAGGATTAGGGTTAGCGTTAGGGTGAGGGTGAGAGTGAGGTATAGGGTGAGGTTTAGGTTCAGGGTGAGGGATAGGGATAGTGTTAGGTTAGGGTGAGGGTGAGGGTGAGTGTTAGGTTTAGGTTTAGGTTTAGAGTTAGGGTGAGGGTGAGGGTGAGGGTTAGGATTAGTGTTAGGGTTAGGGTTAGTATGAGTGTTAGGCTGAGGGTTAGGGTTAGGGTTAGCATAATGTTTAGGCTGAGGGTTAGGTTTAGGCTTAGGGATAGGGTTAGGGTGAGGGTTAGGCTGACGTTAAGTGTTAGGGTGATGTTTAGAGTGAGGTTGAGTATTAGGCTTAGTATCATTCTTAGGGTGAGGTTTAGGTTTAGGTATAGCATTAGGATTAGGGTTAGGGTTAGGGTGAGGGTTAGGATTAGGGCTAAGGTGAGGGTGAGGTTTAGGGTTAGCATTAGGTTTAGGGTTAGGGTGAGGGTTTGGGTTACGGTAAGGGTTACATTTCATGTGAGGGTAAGGATTAGGATGAGGGTTAGGGTTGGTGAGAGGGTTAGGGTGAGGGTGAGGGTTAGGGTTAGCGTCAGCGTTAGGGTGAGGGTGAGGGTTAGGGTTAGGTTAGGATGAGGGTCAGGGTGAGGTTGAGGGTTAGGGTTGGTGTTAGTGTTAGTGTTAAGGTTAGGGTTAGGGTGAGGGTTAGAATGAGGGTGAGGGTTAGGGTAAGGGTGAGGGTAAGTGTTAGTGTGAGGGTTAAGGTGAGGGTGAGGGATAGGGTTAGCATTAGGGTTAGGGTTAGGGTTAGGGTGAGCGATCGGGATAGGGTTAGGGTTAGGGTTAGGGTGAGGGTGAGGGTTATGTTGAGGCTGAGGTGAGGTTGAGGGTTAGGGATAGGGTTAGGGTGAGGGTGAGGGTGTGGGTGAGGGTTAGGGTTAGGATTAGTGTTAGGGTGAGGGTTTCCCTGAGGGTGAGCTTGAGGGTGAGCGATAGGGTTAGGTTTAGGTTTTGGGTGAGGGTTAGGGTTAGTGTGAGTGTTAGGATTAGGGTGAGGGTTAGGTTTACGGTTAGGGTGCTTGTTAGTGTGAGGTTTAGGGTTAGCGTTAGGTTTAGGTGAGGATAAGGGTGAGGGTTAGGGTTAATGTTAGGGTTAGGTTGAGGGTGAGGGTTAGGGTGATGGTCAGAGTTAGGGTTAGGTTTTAGGGTTAGGGTTAGTTATAGAGTGAGGCTTAGGGTGAGGGGTAGGGTTAGGGTTAGGAGGAGGGTTAGGGTTAGTGTGAGGGTTTGAGTTAGGGTTAGGGTTAGGGTGAGGGTATGGATTAGGGTGAGATTTAGTGTGAGGGTGAGGGTTAGTGTGAGGGTTATTGTTAGGTTTATTGTAAGGTTTATGGTGAGGTCTAATATGAAGTTGCGGTTTAGAGAGAAGGAGAGGGTGAGGGAGAGCGTGTCAGTTAGGTAAGTGTTAGGATTCGGGTCAGGGTGAGGATTAGGGTGAGGGTTAGGGATAGGATGAAGTTTAGGGTTAGGCTGATGGTTAGGGTTAGTGTGAGGTTTAGGGTTAGGGTTAGGGTTAGTGTGAGGTTTAGGGTTCGGGTTTGCATTAGGGTTAGGGTGAAGGTTAGTGTGTTTTTGAGGGTTAGGGATAGGGTTAGGGTTAGTGTTAGGGTGAGCGTTAGGGTTAGGATTAGGCTTAAGATGAGGTTTAGGGTAAGGGGTAGGGTTAGGGTTAGGGTGAATGTTAGGATTAGGGAGAGGGTTAGGGTAAGGGTAAGGGTTAGGGTTAGGGTGAGGTTAAGGATTAGGGTGAGGGTGAGGGTTAGTGTTAGGTTTAGGGTGATGGTGAGGGTGAGGGTTAGGGTTAGGTTTAGGCTTAGTTTGAGGGATAGGATGAGGGTTTTGTTTAGTGTTAGTGTTAGGGTTAGGGTGAGGTTCAATATTAGTTGTGAGGTTTAGGGTGAGGGTGAGGGTGAGAATAAGGGTTAGGGTGAGGGTTAGGGTGAGTTTTAACGTTCCGGTTAGGGCTAGGGTGAGGCTTACAGTGAGGGTCAGGGTTAATGTTATGTTTAGGGTGAGGTTTAGGGTTAGGGTTAGGGTTAGGGTGAGGATTAGGGTGAGGGTGAGGGTTAGGATGAAGGTTAAGGTTAGAGTGAGTATTAGGGTTAGGGTTAGATTAAGGTTTAGGGTGAGGGTTAGAGTAAGGGTTAGGGTTAGGGTAAGGGTGAGTGTGAGGGTTAAAGTTAGGGTTAGGGTGAGGGTTAGGTTTGGGGTGAGGGTTAGGGTTAGGGTTAGGGTGAGGCTTAGGGTGAGGTTTCAGATGAGTGTGAGTGTTAGGTTGTGGGTGACGGTTAGGGTTAGGGTGAGGGTTAAGGTGACGTTGAGGGTTAGGGTGAGGGTGAGGGTTAGGGTTAGGGTGAGCGATAGCGTGAGGGTTAGGGTTAGGGTGAGTGTGAGGATTAGGGTTAGGGTTACCCTTAGGGTTATGGTGAGAATATGGGTTAGGGTGAGGTTTAGGGTGAGGGTGAGGGTTAGGGTTAGTGTTACCCTTAGGGTTATGGTGAGGGTATGGGTTAGTGTGAGGTTTAGGGTGAGGGTGAGGGTTAGGGTTAGCGTTAGGGTTAAGGTGAGGGTTAGGGTTAGGGTTAGGCTGAGGGTTAGGGTTAGGTTGATGTTTAGGGCGAGGGTAAGTGTGTGGGTGAGGGTGAGGGTTAGGGTATAGTTGAGGGTTAGGTTTAGGGTGAGGGTTAGGGTGACGGTGAGGGTTAGGGTGAGGGTGTGGAAAAGGTTTAGGTTAGGTTCAGGGTGAGGGTTAGGGTTAGGTTTAGGGTGAGGGTTTGAGTTAGTGTACGGGTTAGGGTTAGTGTTAGTGTGAGGAAAAGGGTTATTGAGGATTAAGATGAGAGTAAGATTTAGGGTTAGGTTTAGCTTTAGGGTTAGGGTGAGGTTTAGTGTTAGGGTTCACGTTAGGGTTAAATTGAGGGTAAGGGTTAGAGTTAGGGTTCGGATGAGGGTTAGGTTTGGGGTGAGTGTTAGGGCTACGGTTAGGGTGAGGGTGAGGGTGAGGGTTGCGTTTCGGGTGAGGGTTAGGGTGTGGGTGACGGTTAGTGTTAGGGTGAGATTCAAGGTGACAGTGAGGGTTAGGATGAGGGTGATGGTTAGAGTTAGTGTGAGTATTAGGTTTAGGGTTAGGTTTAAGGTTATGGAGAGGGTAAGGGTCAGGGTGAGGTTTAGGGTGAGGGTGAGAGTTAGGGTTAGCGTTAGGGTTACGGTGAGGGATAGGGTTAGGGTGAAGTTGAGGGTTAGGAATAGGGTTAGGATGAAGTTTAGGGTTAGGGTAAGGGTTAGGGATAGGGTTAGGGTTATGGTGAAGGTTAGGATTAGGGTTATGTTTTGAGTTGGGTGAGTATGAGGGTGAGCTTTAGGGTTAGGATTAGGGTTACGGTTAGTGTTAGGCAGAGGGTGAGGGTGAGGGTGAGGGTTAGGGTTTGGGTCAGGTTTAGGGTTAGGGTTAGGGTGAGGGGTAGGGTTAGGGTTAGGGAGAGGGATAGGGTTAGGGTGAGGGATAGGGTGAGGGTTAGGGTGAGGGATAGGGTGAGGGTTAGAGTCACGGGTAGGTTTAGGGTTAGGTTGGGGATTAGGGTTAGTGTGAGGGTTAGGGTTAGTGTTAGGGTGAGGGTAAGGGTTACTGTGAGGGTTAAGGTGAGGTTGAGAGTTAGGGTTAGCTTTAGGTTTAGCATGAGGTGAGGTTTCGGGTTTGCATTAGGGTTAGGGTGAGGGTTATGTTGAGGGTTAGGGTTAGGGTTAGGGTGAGGGTGAGGGTGAGGGTGAGGTTTAGCATGAGGGTGAGTGTGAGGTGTAGGTTTAGGTTTAGGGTTAGGGTTAGGGTTAGATTTAGGGTGAAGGTGAGGGTGAGAGTTAGGATTAGGGTGAGGTTGAGAGTGAGGTTTAGGGTTAGGGTTAGTATCAGTTTGAGGGTTAGGGTTAATGTGAGGTTTAGGGTGAGGGTGAGGGTAAGGGTTAGTGTGAGGGTTAGGGTGAGGGTTAAGTTTAGGGTGAGGGGTAGAGGTAGGGTTAGGGTTAGGTTTAGCGTTAGGATTAGGCTGAAGGTGAGGGTGAGGGTTAGGGTGAGGGTAAGGTTGAGGGTGAGGGTGAGGGTTAGGGTTAGGTTTAGGGTGAGGGTGAGGGTGAAGGTAAGGGTTAGGGTGAGGGTGAGGGTTAGGGTTAGGGTTAGTGTTAGTTTGAGGGTTAGGGTTAATGTGAGGTTTAAGGTGAGGATGTGGGTAAGGGTTAGTGTGACGGTTAGGGTGAGGGTGAGGGTTAGGGTTAGGGTCATGGTTAGCGTTAGGGTTAGTTCTAGGATTAGGGTGAGGTTTTGGGTTAGGGTGGCCGTTAGGTATAGGCTGAGTGTTAGGTTTAGGGTTAGGGTAAGGGTTAGGTTTAGTGTGATATTTAGGCTGAGGGTGAGAGTTCGGGTTCTCATGAGGGTTAGCTTTTGGGTGACGGTTAGGGTTAGGGTTAGGGTTAGGGTGAGGTTGAAGGGTAGGGTGAGGGTGAGGGGTAGGGTTAGGGTTAGGGTGATTTTTAGCTTTAGGGTTAGTGTTAGGTGAGGGTTATGGGGAGGGTTAGGGTGAGGGTTAGGGTTAGGTTTAGGGTTAAGTTTAGGGTGAGGGTTACGATGAGGTTTAGGGTTAGGGTTATGGTGAGGGTAAAGTTTAGAATGAGGGTTAGATTGAGGGTGAGGGTTAGGTTAGGGTTTGGGTGAGGGAAAATGTGAGGGTTAGGGTTAGGTTGATGGTGAGGTTTAGGGTGAGAATTTTGGTTAGTGTTAGGTTTAGGGTTAGTGTTAGGGTGAGGTCTAGGGTGAAGGTGAGGGTTAGTGTTAGTGTTAGGTTTAGTTATAGGGTGAGTATTAGTGTTAGGATTTGGGTGAGGGTTAGGCTGAGAGGTAGGGTTAGGGTTAGGTTTAGTGTGAGGATTCAGATTAGGGTTAGGATTAGGGTTAAGATGAGGGTAAGGGTTAGGTTGAGGGTTAGTGTGCGGGTGAAGTTTAGGGTTAGCATTATGGATAGGGTGAGGGTTAGGGTGTGGGTAAGGGTCTGGGTAAGGGTTAGGGTGAGGGTGAGGGGTAGGGTTAGGGTTAGGGAGAAGGTTAGTGTTAGGGTGAGGGTTTGGGTTAGTTTGAGGGTTAGGGTGATGGTGAGTTTGAGGTTGAGAGTTAGGGTGAGGGTGAAGGTGACGGTAAGGTTTAGGGATAGCATACGGGTTAGGGTTAGGGTGAGGGTTACGGTTAGGTTTAGGGTTAGGGTCAGGGTGAGGGTGAGGGTGAGGGTTAGGGTTAGGGTTAGGTTTAGGATTAATGTGAGGTTTAGGGTAAGGGATAGCGTTAGGGTGAGGGTTAGGTTTAGGGTTACGGTGAGGGTTAGGGTTAGGTTTAGGTTTAGGGTGAGGGTTAGTGTTAGGATAAGGGTGAGGATGCGGGTTAGGTTGAGGGGCAGGGATAGGGATAGGGTAAGGGTTAGGGTTAGCGTGAGGGTTAGGGTAAAGATTAGGGTTAGGGTGAGGGTTAGTGAGAGGGGTAATGTTAGGGTTCGGGTGAGGTTTAGGGTGAGTGTGAGGGTTAGGGTTAGGTTGAGGGTTAGGGTTAGAATTAGGGGTGGGTTGAGTTTGAGGGTGAGGGTTAGGTTTAGGTTTAGGCTTAGGGTTAAGGTTATGTTGAGGGTAAGTGTTAGGGTGAGTTTTAGTGTGTGGATGAGTGTTAGGGTTATTGTTAAAGTTAGGGTGAGGGTTAGGGTGAGGGTTAGAGTTAGGGTTAGCGTTAGGGTGAATTTGAGGTATAGGGTGAGTTTTAAGGTTAGGGTGAGGGTTAGGGATATTTTTAGGTTATGGTGAGCGTGAGGGTGAGTGTTAGGTTTAGGTTTAGGTTTATAGTTAGGGTGAGGGTGAGGGTGAGCGTTAGGGTTAGAATTAGGGTTAGGGTTAGGTTTAGGATGATGGTTAGGATTAGTGTTAGGATGAGGTCTAGGGTTAGGGTGAGGGTTAGAGATAGGGTTAGGGTTATTGTGAGGGTTAGGGTTAGGGTTACGATTTGAGTTAGCGTGAGTATGAGGGTGAGCTTTAGGGTTAGGATTAGGGTTAGGGTTAGTGTTAGGCAGAGAGTGAGCGTGAGGGTTACAGTTAGGGTGAGGTTTAGGGTTAGGGTTAGGGTGAGGGTTAGGGTAGGTTTAGGGAGAGGGTGAGGGTTAGGGTGAGGGTTAGAGTTTAGGTTAGCTTTAGGGTGAGTGTGAGGTATACAGTGAGGTTTAAGGTTAGGGTGAGGGTTAGTGTTAGTTTTAGTTTAGGGTGAGGGTGAGGGTGAGTGTTAGGTTTAGGTTTAGAGTTAGGGTGAGGGTGAGGGTGAGGGTTAGGGTTAGAATTAGGGTTAGGGTTAGGTTTAGGATGAGGGTTAGGATTAGGGTTAGGATGAGGTTTAGGGTTAGGATGAGAGTTAGGAATAGGGTTAGGGATATTGTGAGGGTTAGGGTTAGGGTTACGGTTTGAGTTAGGGTGAGTATGAGGGTGAGCTTTAGGGTTAGGATTAGGGTTATGGTTAGTGGTAGGCAGATGGTGAGTGTGAGGGTTAGGGTTAGGGTGAGGTTTAGGGTTAGGTTTAGGGTGAGGTTAGGGTTAGGGTTAGGGAGAGGGATAGGGTTAGGGTGAGGGATAGGGTGAGGGTTAAGGTCACAGGAAGTTTAGGGTTAGGTTGAGGGTTAGGGTTAGTGTGAGGGTTAGGGTTAGAGTTAGGGTGAGGGTAAGGGTTAATGTGAGGTTTAGGGTGAGGGTGACAGTTTGGGTTAGCTTTTGGTTTAGGGTGAGGTGAGGTTTCGGGTTTGCATTAGGGTTAGGGTGAGGGTTATGGTGAGGGTTAGGGTTAGGGTTAGGGTGAGGGTGAGGGTGAGGGTGAGGGTTAGGTTTAGGATTATGTTGAGTGTTAGGTTTAGGGTGAGGGTTAGGGTTAGTGTTAGGATTAGGGTGAGGGTGAGGGTGAGGGTTAGGGTGAGGGTGAGGGTGAGGGTGAGGGTTAGGGTTAGGTTTAGGGTGAGGGTGGGAGTGAGGTTTAGGTTTAGGTTTAGGTTTAGGGTTAGGGTTAGGGTTAGGGTGAGGGTGAGGGTGAGGGTGATGGTTAGGGTTAGGGTGAGGGTTAGGGTTAGGGTTAGTGTTAGTTTTTGTGTTAGGATTAATGTGAGGTTTAGGGTGAAGGTGAGGGTAAGGGTTAGTTTGAGGGTTAGGGTGAGAGTTAGGGTTAGGGTGAGGGATAGAGGTAGGGTTAGGGTTAGGTTTAGGGTTAGGATTAGGATGAGGGTGAGGGTGAGGGTGAGGGTGAAGGTGAGGTTTAGAGTTAGGGTTAGGGTGAAGGTGAGGTTGAGGGTTAGGTTGAGGGTGAGGGTCAGGGTGAGGGTCAGGGTTAGGGTTAGGGTGAGGGTGAGGGTGAAGGTTAGGGTTAGGGTGAGGGTGAGGGTTAGGGTTAGGGTTAGGGTTAGTTTGAATATTAGGGTTTAGTTTTGGGTTAGGGTGACCGTTAGGTATAGGCTGAGTGTTAGGTTTAGGGTTAGGGTGAGGGTTAGGGTTAGTGTGATGTTTAGGGTTAGGGTAAAGGTAAGGGTGAGGGTTCAGTTTCTCATGAGGGTTAAAGTTTGTGTGACGGTTAGGGTGCGGGTTAGGGTGAGGTTGAAAGTTAGGGTGAGGGTGAGGGGTAGGGTTAGGTTGAGGTTTAGGTTTAGGGTTAGTGTTAGGTGAGGGTTATGGGGAGGGTTAGTGTTAGGGTTAGGGTTAAGTTTAGGGTGAGGGTTATGGTGAGGGTTAGGGTTAGGGTTAGGGTGAGGGTAAGGTTTAGAGTGAGGGTTAGAGTGAGGGTGAGGGTTAGGATTAGGGTTTGGGTGAGGGAAAGGGTGACGGTTAGGGTAAGGGTGAGGGTGAGGGTTAGGGTGAGAGTTTTGGTTAGTGTTAGAGTTAGGGTTAGTGTGAGTGTTAGTGTGAGGGTGATCGTTAGCGTTAGGGTTAGTATTAGGGTGAGGTCTAGGGTGAGGGTGAGTGTTAGGGTTAGGGTTAGGGATAGGGTGAGGATTAGTGTTATGATTTGGGTGAGAGGCTGAGCGGTAGTGTTAGGGTTAGGTTTAGTGTGAAGATTCGGGTTAGGCTTAGGGTTAGGGTTAAGGTGAGGGTAAGGGTTAGGGTGAGGGTTAAGGTTAGATTTAGCATTAGGGATAGGGTGAGGGTTAGGGTGTGGGTAAGGGTCTGGGTAAGGTTTAGGGTGAGGGTGAGGGATAGAGTTAGGGTTAGGAAGAAGGTTAGTGTTAGGGTGAGGGTTTGGGTTAGTTTGAGGGTTAGGGTGAAAGTGAGTTTGAGGTTGAGAGTTAGGGTGAGGGTGATGGTGATGGTAAGGTTTAGGGATAGCATACGGGTTAGGGTTAGGGTTAGGGTTAGGGTGATGTTTAGGCTTAGGGTTAGAGTTAAATTGAGGTTTAGGGTTAAGTTTAGGGTTAGGGTAAGGGTTAGGGTTAGTGTGAGGTTTAGGGTTAGGGTGATGTTTAGGGTGACAGTGAGGTTTAGGGTGAGTGTGAATTTGAGAGTGAGGGTTAGGGTGAGGTGGAGGGTGAGTGGGATGGTGACGGTGAGGGTTAGGGTTAGGTTTAGGTTTAGGGTAAGGGTAAGAGTTAGGGTTAGGATTAGGGTTAGGGTAAGGGTTAGGCTGAGGGTGAGGGAGAGGGTGCGGTTGAGGGTGAGGGTTTTGGATAGGTAAGCGTTAGGATTAGGTTTAGGGTGAGGATTTGGGTGACGTTAGGGTTAGGGTTAGGTTGAGTGTTAGGGTTAGGGTTAAGGTTAGGGTTCGGGTTAGGGTGAGGGTGAGGGTTAGGTTAGCATTAGAGTTAGGGTTAGGGTAAGGTTGAGTGTTAGGATTAGGGTTAGGGTTCGGGTTAGGGTGCAGGTTAGGGTTAGGGTTACGCTGAGAGTGAGGTTCAGATTTAGTGATAGGATTAGGTTTAGGGTTAGGGTGAGGCTGAGGGTGTGGGTGAGAGTGAGGATTAAGTTTAGGGTTAGGTTTAGGGTGAGGGCTAGGATGAGGGTGATATTTTTGGTTAGGAAAGGTTTAGGTTTAGGTTTAGGGTGAGGATTAGGGTGAGGGTGAGGTTTAAGGTGAAGTTTAGGGTTAGGGTTAGGGATAGGGTGAGGGTTACGGTGAGGGTTGGGTTGTGGGTAAGTGTTAGCGTGAGGGTTAGAATGAGGGTGCAGGTTAGGGTTAGGGTGAGGGTAAGGGTTATTGTGAGGGTTAGGGTGAGGGTGAGGTTTATGGTTAGCATTTGGGTTAGGGTGAGGGTTAGGATGAGTGATAGGTATAGGGTTAGTGTTAGGGTTAGGGTGAGAGTGAGGGTTAGGGTGAGGATGAGGGTGAGTTTGAGGGTTAGGGTTAGGGTTAGGGGGAGGGGGAGGGTGTGGATGAGGCTTAGGGTTAGGATTAGTGTTAGGGTTAGGGTTTGGCTGAGGATGAGCTTGAGGGTGAGGGTGAGTGTTAGGTTTAGGGGTTTAGGGTGAGGGTTAGGGTTAGTGTGAAGGTTAGGGTTACGGTTAGGGTGAGTGTTAGTGTGAGGTTTAGGGTTAGGGTTAGTTTTAGGTGAAGGTTAGAGGTAATGTTAATGTTAGGTTGAGGGTGAAGTTTAAGGTGACAGTGAGAGTTAGGGTTGGGTTTAGGTTAGGGTTAGTTATAGGGTGAGGCTTAGGTTGAGGGGTAGGGTTAGTGTTAGGATGAGGGTTAGGGTTAGTATGAGGGTTAGAGTTAGGGTTACGGTTAGGGTGAGGGTAAGGATTAGTGTGAGGTTTAGGGTGAGGGTGAGGGTTAGGGTTAGCTTTCGGGTTAAGGTGAGGGTGAGGTTTAGGGTTTGCATTAGGGTTCGGTTGAGGGTTAGGGTGAGGTTTAGGTTTAGGTTTAGGTTTAGGGTGAGGGTGAGGGTTAGGGTTAGGGTTAAGATTAGGGTGAGGGTTAGATTTAGGGTTAGGGGGAGAGTGAGGGTGAGGGTTATGGATAGGGTGATGGTGAGGGTGAGGGTGAGGCTTAGAGTTAGGTTTAGTGTGAGGGTGAGGGTTAGTGTGAGGGTTATTGTTAGGTTTAGCGTAAGGTTTATGGTGAGTTCTAATGTGAGGTTGCGGGTTAGGGAGAGGGAGAGGGTGAGGGAGAGCGTTTCAGTTAGGTAAGGGTTAGGATTAGGATTAGGATGAGGGTCAGGGATAGGATGAAGTTTATGGTTGGGGTGATGGTTAGGGTTAGTGTGAGGTTTAGGGTTAGGGTTAGGGTTAGGTTGAGGTTTAGGGTTCGGGTTTGCATTAGGGTTAGGGTGAGGGTTAGGGTGTCTTTGAGGGATAGGGATAGGTTTAGGGTTAGTGTTAGGGTGAGGGTTAGGGTTAGGGTTAGGGTTAGGGTGAGGGTTAGGATAAGGGGTAGGGTTAGGGTTAGGGTGAATGTTAGGATTAGGGTTCGGGTTCGGGTAAGTGTAATTGTTAGGGTTATGGTGAGGTTAAGGATTAGGGTGAGGGTGAGTGTCAATGTTAGGTTTTGGGTGATGGTGAGGGTGAGGGCTAGGGTAAGGTTTATCCTTAGTTTGAGGGATAGGATGAGGGTTTTGTTTAGTGTTAGTGTTAGGGTTAGGGTGAGGTTTAGGTTTAGTGTGAGGGTTAGGGTGAGGGTGAGGGTGAGTGTATGGGTTTTGGTGAGGGCTAGGCTGAAGGTTATGTTGAGGGTTAAAGTTAATGTTATGTTTAGGGAGAGGGTTAGGGTTAGGGTTATGGTGAGGGCGATGATGAGGGTGAGGGTTAGGGTGAGGATGAGTGTGAGGATGAGGGTTTCGGTTAGGTAAGGATTAGGGTTAGGGTTAGGGTGAGGATTAGGGTGAGGGCGAGGGTTAGGATGAAGTTTAGGGTTAGGGTGAGTATTAGGGTTAGGGATAGGGTGAGCCTTAGGGTGAGGGGTAGGTTTAGGGTTAGGGTGAGGGTTAGGGTTAGAGTCAGGGTGAGGGTAAGGGTTAGGGTGAGCTTTAGGGTGAGGGTGACTGTTAGGGTTAGCTTTAGGTTTAGGGAGAGGTTGAGGATTTGGTTTTGCATTAGGGTTAGGGTGAGGGTTATGGAGAGGTTTAGGGTTAGGTTTAGTGTGAGGGTGAGCGTGAGGGTTAGGGTTAGGGTTATGGTGAGTGTTAGGGTTAGGGTTAGGGTGAGGGTTAGGGTTAGGGTGAGTGTGAGGGTGAGGGTGAGGTTGTGGGTTAGGTTTAGGTGTAGGGTGAGGGTAAGGGTGAGGGTGAGGGTGAGGGTTAGGGATAGGGTGAGGGTTAGGGTTATGGTTAGGGTTAGGGTGAGGGTTAGGGTTAGGGTTAGGTTTAGGAGGAACGTTAGGCTGAGGATTAGGGTTAGGGTTAGTATGAGGTTAGTTTTAGGGTTCGGTTAGGGTGAGGGTGGGGTTTTACTTTAGGTAAGGTTTAGGGTAATTTTAGGGTGAGGATTATATGAGGTTGAGGGCTGAGGTGAGGGTTAGGGTTAGGGTGAGTGTTAGGGTTAGGATTAAGGTGAGGGTTATTGTTAGGGTGAGGGTGAGGGTGAAGTTTCAGGTGAGGGGAGGGGTTAGGTTCAGGGTTATCATGAGGTTTATGGTTAGGGTTAGGGTTAGGGTGATGGTGAGGGTTAGGGTGAGTGTGAGGTTGATGGTGAGTCTGAGGTTTAAGGTTAGGGTGAGGGTTAGGGATAGGGTTAGGGTTAGGGTGAGGGTGAGCATTAGGGTGAGAGTGAGAGTTCGGGTGAGGGAGAAGGGGAGGGGAAGTGTTATGGTTAGTGTTCGGGATAGAGTTAGGGTGAGTGTGTGGGTGAGGGTTAGGTTTAGGATTAGGGTTAGGGTTAGGTTTAGGCTGAGGGTGAGTGTGAGGGTGAGGGTGAGGGTGAGGGTGAGGGTTAGGGTGAGAGTTAGGCTTAATGTTAGGGTTAGGGTTAGGGTGAGGGATAGGGTTAGGATTAGTTTTAGGATGAGGGTTAGGCTGTGGGGTATGGTTAGTGTTAGGGTGAAGGTTAGGGTTAGTGTGAGGGTTAGGATGAGGGTGAGGTTTAGGGTTAGGGATAGGGTTAGGCTGAGGTTAGGGTGAGGGCTAGGGTTAGTGTGAGGGTTAGGATTAGGCTTAGGGATAGGGTAAGGGTTATGTTTAGGTTTAGGCTTAGGGTTAGGCTGAGGGGTAGGGTTAGTGTTACGGTTAGGGAGAGGGTTCCGGTTAGTGTGAGGGTTAGGGTTAGGTTTAGGTGAAGGTGAGGGTAAGGGTTAGGGTGAGGGTTAGGATGAGGATGAGGGTTAGGATTAGAGTTAGGGTTAGGATTAGGGTTAGGGTGAGGTTGAGGTTTAGTATTAGGGTGAGGGTTAGGGTTATTGTTAGGGTTAGGGTGCGGGTAAGGTTGAGCATTAGGGTTAGGTTAGGGTTAGGTTTAGGCTGAGAGTGAGGGTGAGGGTGAGGTTGATGGTTAGTATTAGTGTGAGGGTGAGGGTGAGGGCTAGGGTGAGGGTGCGGGTTAGTGTGAGGGTTAGGGTGAGGGTTTCTTTTACATCATGGTTAGTGTTAGGTGAGGATTAGGGTGAGAGTGAGGGTGAGGATTTCGTTTACATCTGGGTTAGGGTTAAGCTGAGGTTAGGGTGAGGGTGAGGGTTAGGGTTAGAGTTAGGGTGTGGGTTAACCTTAGGGTGATGTTTAGGGTGAGGCTGAGGGTTAGGGTGAGAGTTAGGGTGAGGTTTAGGTTTAGTGTTAGGATTAGGGTTAGGGTGAGGGTGAGGTTTAGGGTTAGACTTAGGGTTATGGGGAGGGTTAAATTGAGGTTCAGGGTTAGGGTTAGTGCTAGGGTTAGGGTTAGGATGCGAGTTAGGTTGAGGTTTAGGGTTAGGGTTAGAGTGAGGTTTAGAATGAGGGTGAGGGGAGGGGGGAGAGTTTGGTTTAGGGTGAGAGTTAGGTTGAGGGTGAGGGTTAGGATTAGGGTGAGGGTTAGTGTTAGGTTTAGGGTGAAGATTAGTGTTATGGCTAGGGTTAGGATGAGCATTAGGCTGAGGGTTAGAGTTAGGGTTTGATTAGGTTGAAGGTTAGTTTTAGCTTTAGGGTTAGGATAAAGATCAGACAGAGGGTTAGGGTTAGGGTTACTGTGAGGGTTAGGTTTAGGGTTAGGGATAGGGGGTGGGCTAGGGTGAGGGTAAGGTTTAGGGTGAGGGTGAGGGTTTAGTTTAGGTAAGGGTTAAGGTTAGGTTAGGGTGAGGATTAGGGTGAGGTTGAGGGTTAAGGTGAGGATTAGGATTAGGGTGAGGGTTAGGTTTATTGTGAGGGTTAGGGTTAGGGTTAGGGTGAGGGTGAGGGTAAGTGTTAGGGTGAGGTTTAGGGTGAGGGTGATGTTTAGGATTAGAGTTATGGTTAGGATTAGGGTGATGGTAAGGATGAATGGTTAGTGTTAGGGTGAGGATTAGGGTTGGGTTGAGGGTGAGGGTGAGGGTTAGGGTTAGCGTTAGGGTTAGGTTTAGGCTGAGGGTGAGGGTGAGGGTGAGGTTGATGTTTAGGATTAAGGTTGGGGTGAAGGTGATGGTTAGCGTGAGGGTAGGGTTAGTATGAGGCTTACGGTGAGGGTGAGGGTGAGAGTTTGGGTTAGGGTTAGTGTTAGGGTTAAGGTGAGAGTTACGGGTACTGTGAGGCTAATGGTTAGGGTTAGGGTTAGTGTGAGGGGAAGAGTTAGAGTGAGATTTAGTGTGAGTGTGAGGTTTAGGGTTAGGGTTAAGATTAGGGTGAGGGCTAGGGTGAGGGTGAGGGTTAGTATGAGGGTTAGGGTGAGGGTTTCTTTTAGCCAAGGTTTAGTGTTATGGTGAGGATTAACGTGAGGGTGAGGGTTAGGTTGAGGTTTAGGGTTAGGGTGAGGGTTAGAGTAAGGGTTAGGGTTTGGGTGATGTTTAGCATGAGGGTGAGGGTTAGAGCGAGGATGAGGGTTCGGGTGAGGGTAATGGTTCGAGTGAGGCTGAGAGTTAGGGTGTGGGCTAGCATTAGTGTTAGGTTGAGTGTTAGCATTAGGTTTAGGGTTAGTGTGAGGGTGAAGGTTTAAGGGCTAGGGTTAGGATTAGGTTGACGGTTAAGATTAGGGTTAGGGTTAGAATGAGGGTTAGGGTGAAGGGTAGGGTTAGGGTTAGGGTGAGGGTTAGGGTGAGGGTGAGAGTGAGGGTTTAGTTTAGGTAAGGGTTAAGGAAAGGTTAGGTTGAGGATTAGGGTGAGGTTGAGGGTTAAGGTGAGGGTTAGGATTAGGTTGAGTGTTAGGGTTACTGTGAGGTTTAGGGTTACACTTAGGGTGAGGGTGAGGGTAAGGTTTAGGGTGAGGGGTATGGTGAGGGTGAGGGTTAGGATTAGAGTTATGGTTAGGATTAGGGTGAGGGTTAGGGTTAGGGTTAGGGTTGGGGTGAGGGTGAGGGTGAGGGTTAGGGTTAGGCTTAGGGTTAGGTTTAGGGTGAGGGTGAGGTTGAGGGTTATAGTTAGGGTTAGGGTGAGGGTGAGTGCTAGGGTGAGGGTGAGGGTTAGTGTGAGGTTGAGGGTGAGCGTTTCGTTTACGTCAGGGTTAGGGTTAAGATGAGGTTAGGGTTAGGGTAAGGTTTCGCGTTAGGGTTAGGGTGAGGTTTATTGTTAGGGTGATGTTTAGGGTGAGGGTGAAATATAGGGTGAGGGTGAGGGTTAGGGTAAGTTTGAGGGAGAGTGTTAGGATTGGGAATAGTGTTAGGGTTAGGGTTAGGCTAAAGGTGAGGGTGAGGGTGAGGGTGAGGCTGAGGTTTAGGTTTAGGGTTAGTGTTAGGCTTAGGGTTAGGGTGAGGGTAAGGGTTAGAGTGAGGTTTAGGGTGAGGTTGAGGGTTAGGGTTAGGGTTAGGATTAGGGTGAGGATTAGTGTGAGTTTCAGATTGAGAATTTCTTTTAGCCAAGTGTTAGGGTTATGTTGAGGAATAGGGTGAGGTTTAGGATTAGATTTTGAATTAGGGTTAGGGTGAGGGTTAGGGCTAGGGTTAGGGTGAGTGTTAGGGTTTGGGTGATGTTTAGAGTGAGGGTGAGGGTTAAGGTGAGGGTGAGGGTTAGGGTGTGGGTGAGGATTAGGTTTAGATTGAGTGTTAGTGTTAGGTTTAGGTTTAGTGTGAGGTTGAGGTTTAAGGGTAGCTTTAGGGTTAGGTTGAGGGTTTGGATTAGGGTTAGGGTTAGTGTGAGGTTTAGGGTGAAGGGTAGGGTTATGGTTAGGGTGAGGGTTAGGGTGAGGATGAGGGTTAGGGTGAGGGTGTGGGTGAGGGTTAGGCATAGGTTTAGGCTTAGGGTGAGTTTAAGGGTTAGGTTTAGGTTGAGGAATAGTGTTAGGGTTAGGGTTAGGGTGAGGGTTAGGGTGTGTGTTAGGGTTCCGCTGGGGGTGAGGGTTAGGTTGTTGGTGAGGGTTACGTTTAGGGTGAGGATTAGGGTTAGAGTGAGGTTTATGGTGAGGGTAAGGTTTAGGGTGAGATTTAGTGTGAGATTTAGTGTGAGTGTTAGGGTGAGGGTGAGGTATAGGTTTTGGGTTAGGGTTAGGGTGAGGGTTAGGGATAGGTTTAGGGATATGTGAGGGTGAGGGTTAGGGTTAGGTTTAGGTTTAGAGTTAGGTTGAGGGTGAGGGTTAGGGTTAGTATTAGAGTTAGCCTGAGGGTGAGGGTGAGGGTGAGGGTTAGGGTTAGGGTGAGTTTTATGGGTAGGGTTTGGGTTAGGGTGAGGGTTAGGGTTAGGGTTAGGGTTAGGATGAGCATTAGTCTGAGGGTTAGGGTTAGGGTTAGGTTGAGGGTTAGGGTTAACCTGATATTTATTATGAGAGTATCGTTTAGTGTGAGGGTGAATGTTCGGGTGAGCGTGATGTTTAGGATGAGGGTGAGGGTTAGGGATACAGTTCAGGTTAGGGAGAGTGGTAGGGTGAGCATGAGGGTTAGGATTAGGGTGAGGATTAGGGTTAGAGTGAGGATGAGGGTGAGGGTTAGGGTGTGGGTAAGTGTTATGGTTAAGGTTAGGGTTAGGGCTAGGGTGAGGGTTAGTATGAGGTTGAGGATTTCTTTTACCTTAGGGTTAGGGTTAGGGTGAGGATTAGGTTAAGGGTGAGGGTTAATCTGAGGTTAGGGTTAGGGTGTGGGTTATGGTTAGGGTGATGTTTATGGTGAGGGTGAGTGTTCAGTGAGGGTGAGGGTGAGGGTGAGGGTGAGGGTTAATGTTAGAGTTAGGTTTAGGTTGAGGGTGATTGTGAAGGTTAGGAATAGGAATAGGGTTAGGGTTATGGTTAGGGTGAGGGTTACGGTTAGTGTGAGAGTTATGATTAGGGTTAGGGTTAGGGCTACTGTGAGGGTAAAGGTTAGGGTGAGGGTTAGGGTGAAGCTGAGGGTTAGGGTTCGGTTTAGGGTTAGGGTGAGGGCTAGGGTGAGGGTGAGGGTTAGTGTGAGGGTTAGGGTGAGGGTTCCTTTTATGTCAGGGTTAGGTTTATGGTGAGGATTAGTGTGAGAGTGAGGGTTAGGTTTAGGGTGAGGGTTAGGGTTAGGGTTAGCATGAGGGTGAGGGTTTGGGTGATGTTTAGGGTGAGAGTGAGGGTTAAGGTGAGGGTGAAGGTTAGGGTGTGGTTGAGGATTAGGGTTTGGGTTTGGGTTAGGGTAATGCTGAGGGCAAGGTATAGGGTGAGGTTTATTGTGAGGATGACGGTTAGGTTTAGTGTTAGGGTTAGGGTGAGGTTTAGGGTGAGCGTTCGGGTTTGGTTTAGGGTTAGGGTGAGGGTGTGGTATAGGGTGAGTGTTAGTGTTAGGGTGAGGGATAGGGATATGGTAGGGTGAGGTTGAGGGTTAGGGTTAGATTTAGGGTGAGGGTGAGGGTTAGGATTAGAGTAAGGATTAGGTTTTGGCTGAGTTTGAGGGTGACTCTAAGAGTGAGGGTTAGGTTTATGGTGAGGGTTAGGACTAGGGTTAGGGTTAGGGTAAGGGTGAGGGTTAGGGTTAGGGTGAGGGTGTGGGTAAATGTTAGGGTGAGGGTTAGGGCGAGAGTGAGGGTTAGGGTTAGGGTCAGGGTAAGGGTTAGGGTGAGGGTAAGGGTTAGGTTGAGGGTTAGGGTGAGGGTGAGGCTTAGGGTTAGCATTAGGGTTAGGGTGAGGGTGAGGGTTAGGGTGAGGGTTAGGGTTAAGGTTAGGGATAGGGTGAGGATTAGGGTTAGGGTTAGGTTTAGGGTGAGGTTTAGGATGAGGGGCAGGGTTAGGGATAGAGTGATTGTTAGGTTTAGTTTGAGGATTAGGGTTAGGGTGAGGTTTAGTTTTACTGTGAGGTTTAGGTTTAGGGTTAGGGTTAAGATGAGTGTTAGGGTTATGTTGAGGGTGAGGGTGAGGGTGAGGGCTAGGGTTAGGGTTAGTGTGAGTGTTATTGTTAGGATGAGGGTTAGGTTTAGGGTGAGGGTTAGGGTTAAAGTAAGGGTTAGGGTGAGGGTTAGGGTTATGGTTAGGGTGAGGGTCAGGATGAGGGTTTGGTTTATGTTGAGGGTTAGCTTTAGGGTGAGGGTTAGGGTTAGGGTGAGCATTAGGGTGATGGTGAGGGTTAGGGTGAGGGTGAGGGTTAGGTTTAGAGTTAGGGTTAGGCTGAGTGTTAGGGTTAGGGTTAGGGTTAGGGTGAGAGTTAGGGTGAGGTGTCGGGCTAGGGTTAGACTGAGGGTTAGGGTTAATGTGAAGGTTAGGGGTTGGGTTAGGGTTAGTGTTAGGATAATGTTTAGGGTGAGGGTTAGCTTGAGGGTGAGGGTTAGGTTCAGTGTGAGGTTTAGGGTTAACGTGATGTTTAGGGTGATGTTGAGGGTTAGGGTGAGGTTGAGGGTGAGGGTGAGGGTGAGGCTGAGGGTGAGGGTGAGGGTGAGGTTAGTTTAGGATTACGATTAGAGTTATGGTTAGGATGAGGGTGAGGGGGAAAGTGAGTGTGAGGGTTAGGGTTAGGGCTAGGGTGAGGGTTAGGGTTAGTGTGAGGGTTAGTGTGATGGTGAGTGTCAGCGTGAAGGTGAGGGTTAGAATGACGGTGAGGGTGAGGTTGAGGGTTAGGGTTAGGATTATGGTTAGGGTGAGTTTTACGGTTAAGGCTAGGGTTAGAGTTATTGTTAGGGTTAAGGTTAGGATGAGGGTGAGGGTTATTGTTAGGGTTAGGTTTAGGGTGAGGGTGAGGGTGGGGTTGAGGGTTAGGGTTAGGCTTAGGGTTATGGTTAGGGTAAGGCTGATGGGGAAGGGGAGGTTGAGGGTGAGTGTTAGGGTTAAGTTTAGGGTTAAGGTTAGGGCTTGGGTGAGGGTGAGGGTTAGGCTGAGGGTGAGGGTGAGGGTTTTGGTTAGGTAAAGGTTAGGGATAGGGTGAGGATTAGGGTGAGGATGAGGATTAAGCTGAGGTTAGGTTCAGGGTGAGGGTTAGTGTTAGGGTTAGGGTGAGGGTTAGGGTTAGGGAGATGTTTAGGGTGAGGTTGAGGGTTAGGGTGAGGGTGACGGTGAGGGTGAGGGTTAGGGTTAGGGTTAGGTTTAGGGTGAAGGTGAGGGTTAGGATTAAGAATAGGATTAGGGTTAGTGTTAAACTGAGGGTGAGGGTCAGGGTGAGGGTCAAGGTTATGGGCAAGTTTAGGGTTAAGGTTAGTGTGAGGTTTATGGTTAGAGTTAGGGTGATGGTAAGGTTTAGGGTGAGGGTAAGCGTTAGGATGAGTGTGAGGGTTTGGATTCGGCTTTGTGTTAGGGTTAGGGTGAGGGTTAGGGTTTAGGTGATGTTTAGAGTGAGGGTGAGGGTTAGTGTGAGGATGAGGGTTCGGGTGAGGGCTAGGGTTCGGTTGAGAGTGAGTGTTAGGGTGAGGGTGAGTGTTCGGGTGAGGGTGAGGATTAGGGTGGGGTTGAGGGTTTGGGTTAGGATGAGAGTCAGGGTGAGGTGTCGGGATAGGGTTAGGGTGAGGGTTAGGGTTAGTGTGAAGGTTAGGGTTAGGGTTAGGGTTAGGGTTAGGTTGAGAGTGAGGGTGAAGGTAAGGGTAAGGGTTAGGGTCAGAATTAGGGTGAGGGTGAGGGTTAGGGTTAGCATTAGGGTTAGGTTTAGGATTAGGTTGAGTGTTAGGGTTAGGGTTATGGATAGGGTTATGGCTAGGGTGGAGGTTAGGGTTATGTTTAGAGTGAGGGTGAGGGTCAGGGTTAGGGTTAGGATTAGGTTTAGGGTTAGGGTGAGGCTGAGGCTGAGGCTGAGGGTGAAGGTGAGGGTGAGGGTGAGGATTAAGTTTAGGGTTAGGTTTAGGGTGAGGACTAATGTGAGGGTGATGTTTTTTTAGGAAAAGTTTAGGGTTAGGTTTAGGGTGAGGATTAGGGTGAGGGTGAGGTTTAAGGTGAGGGTTAGGGATAGGGTCAGTGTTAGGGTTAGGGTGAGGGTAAGAGTTAGGGTTAGGTTGATGTTTAGGGTGACGGTGAAGGTGAGACTGAGGGTTGGGGTGAGGATTAGGGTTAGGGTGAGGGTTAGGGTTAGGGTTAGGTTTAGGTTTAGGGTGAGGGTAAGGGTTATGATGACAGTTAGGGTGAGGGTGAGGGTTAGGGTTAGGGTTAGGCTGAGGGGTAATTTTAGGGTTATGTTGAGGGTTAGGGTGAGGGTTAGGGTGAGGGTAAGAGTTAGGATGACAGCTAGGGTGAGGGTCAGGATTAGGGTTAGGTTTAGGGTTAGGGTGAGGGTTAGGGTGAGGGTTAGGGTTAGGGTTAGGGTGAGGGTTCAGGTGAGGGTTTGGGTTAAGGTGTGGGTGAGGGTTAGGGTTAGTGTGAGGACTAGCTTTAGGGTTAGGGTTACTGTTAGGGTTAGGATTAGGGTGAGGGTAAGGGTTAGGGTTAGTTTTATGGTTAGGGTGAGGGATCGTGTTAGTGTGCGGGTTAGGGTTAGGGTTAGGTGAAGAATCGGGTAAGGGTTAGGGTGAGGGTTAGGGTGAGGGTGAGTATTATGATTAGGTTAAGGACTAGGGTTAGGCTGAGGGTGAGGGTGAGGTTGAGGTTTATGATTAAGGTTAGAGTGAGGGTTAGGTTTAGGGTGATCTTTAGGGTGAGGGTTAGGGTTAGGGTGAGGGTTCGGGTGAGGGTGAGGATTAGGGTGTGGATGAGGGTTAGCATGAGGGTGAGGGTTACAGTTAGGTTTAGGGTGTGGGTTAGGGTTAGGGTTTGGATTAGGGTGAGGTTTAGGGTGAGGGGTAGGGTCAGGGTTGGGAGTGACGTTTAGGGTTACTGTGAGGTTTAGGGTTTGGTTTAGGGTAAGTGTGAGGATAAGGGTTAGTGTGAGGGATAGGGTTATTGTTAGGGTTAGGGTGAGGGTGAGGGTGAGGGTTATGGTTAGGGTTAGGGTGAGGGTTAGGGTTAGGCTAAGGCTTAGGGTTGGGGATAGGGTAAGGGTGAGTGTGAGGGTGATGTTTAGAGGTAGGTTTAGGGTGAAGGTGAGGGTTCAGTTTAGGATTAGGGTTAGGGTTAGGGTGAGGGTGAGGGTGAGGGTTAGGTTTAGGATTAGGGTTAGGGTTAGGCTTAAGGTGAGGGTGAGGTTGAGAGTTAGGGAGAGGATTAGGGTTAGGTTTACGGTTAGGGTGAGAGTGAGGGTTAGGTTGAGGTCAGGGTTCGTGTTTGGGTGAGGGTTAGGGTGATGGTGAGGGTTAGGGTGAGGGTGAGGTTTAGGTTTAGTGTTAGCTTTAGAGTGAGGGTTAGGATCAGGGTTAGGATTAGGGTGAGGGTTAGTGTTAATGTTAGGGTTAGGGTTAGGGTGAGGGATAGGGTTAGGGTTAGGGTTAGGATGAGGGCTAGGTTGTGGGGTAGGGTTAGGGTTAGGGTGAGGGTTAGGGTTAGTGTGAGTTTTAGGGTTAAGGTTAGGGTCAGGTTTAGGATTAGGGTAGGGGTGAGGTCTAGGTTGAGGGTGAGGGGTAGGGTGAGGGGTAGCGTTAAGTTTAGGGTGAGGGTGAGGGTTAGGTTTAGTGTGAGGGTTAGGGTTAGTGTGAGTTTGAGAGTGAGGGTGAGGGTTAGGGTCAGGGTGAGGGTTAGGTTTAGGGGTAGGGTGAGGGTGAGCGTTACGTTTAGGTTGAGGGTTAGGGTGAGGGTAGGGTTAGAGTAAGGGTGAGGGTGAGGCCTATGTTTAGTGTGAGTGTTAGTGTTAGTGTAAGGTTAAGGGTTAGGGTGAGGTTTAGGGTAACAGTGAGGCTTAGTGTTAGCGTGAGTTTGAGGGTGAGGGTGAGGTTTAGGGTTAGGTTGAGGGATAGGGTTAGGGTTAAGGTGAGGGTGAGCCGTAGGGTGAGAGTGAGGGTTCGGGTGAGGGTTTGGGTGAAGGGGAAGTTTATGGTTAGGGTTCGGGTTAGAGTTAGGGTGAGGCTGTGGGTGAGGGTTAGGTTTAGGATTAGGGTTAGTGTTAGGATTAGGCTGAGGGTGAGTGTGAGGGTTAGGTTTTGGGTGAGGGTTCAGGTTAATGTTAGGGTTAGGGTTAGGTTGAGGGATAGGATTAAGGTTAGGGTTAGGATGAGGGATAGGCTGTGGGGTAGGGTTAGGGTTAGGGTGAGGGTTAAGGTTAGTGTGAGTTTTAGGGTTAAGTTTATGGTCAGGGATAGGATTAGGTTAGGGGTAAGGGTTAGGGTGAGGGTTAGGATGAGGGTGAGGTTTAAGTTTAGGGATAGGGTTAGGATGAGGTTAGGGTGAGGGCTAGGGTGATTGTGTGGGTTAGTGTTAGAGTTAGGGATAGGGTGAAGATTAGGTTTAGGTTTAGGGTTAGGGTTAGGGTCAGTCTTAGGCTGAGGGGAAGGGTTAGGGATAGGGTGAGGGTTGGGTTTATTGTGAGGGTTAGGGTTTGGGGTAGGGTTAGGTTGAGGGCAAGGGTGAGTGTGAGGGTTAAGGTTTTATTTAGGGATAGAGTAAGGATTAGCGTTAGGGTTAGTGTTAGGGTGAGGTTTAGGCTGATGTGTAGGGTTACAGTTAGGGTGAGGGTTAGATTTAGTGGGAGTGTTAGGGTTAGGTTTAGGGTTAGGGTTAGGGTGAGGGTGAGGGTGAGCGTTTGGTTTAATGTGTGGGTGAGTGTTAGGGTTAGTGTGAGGACTAGGTTTAGGTTTAAGGTTACTGTTAGGGTTAGGGTTAGGGTAAGGGTTAGGGTTAGTGGTATGGTTAGGGTGAGGGTGAGGGTTAGTGTGAGGGTTAGGGTTAGGGTTAGGTGAAGGTGAGGGTAAGGGTTAAGGTGAGGGTTAGGGTGAGGGTGAGGGTTAGGATTAGAGTTAGGGTTAGGATTAGGGTTAGGGTGAGGGTGAGGTTGAGGTTCAGTGTTAGGGTGAGGGTTAGGGTTATTGTTAGGGTTAGGTTTGGCTGAGGGTGAGGGTGAGAGTGAGGGTGAGGGTTAGGGTTAGGGTTAGGGTGATGTTTATGGTTAGAGTGTGGATTAGGGATAGGTTAATGGTTAGGGGGAGGTTTAGGTTTATGGTTAGGGTTCCAGTTAGTGTGAGTGTGAGGGTGAGTGTTAGGGTTAGGATTAGGGTTAGGGTTAGTGTTAGGCTGAGGGTGAGGGTGAGGGTGAGGGTGAGGGTTAGGGTTAGGGTAATGTTTAGGGTTAGGTTTAGGTTGACGGTTAGGGTTAGGGTTAGGATTAGGATTAGGGTGAGGATTATGGTTCGGGTTAGGTTGTGGGTTAGTGATAGGTTTATGGTTAGGGTTAGCATTAGGTTTACCATTAGGGTTAGAGTGAGGGTGAGGTTGAGGATTAGGGTTAGGATTAGGTTTAGGGTTAGAGTGAGGCTGAGGTTGAGGATATGTTTGAGGGTGAGGGTGAGGGTTAGGGTTAGGCTTAGGGTGAGGGCTACGGTGAGGGCGAGGTTTAGGTTGAGGGTTAGTGTGAGGGTGCAGTTTTCGGTTAGGAAAGGGTTAGGGTTAGGTTTAGGGTGAGGATTAGGCTGAGGGTGAGGTTGAAGGTGAGGATTAGGGTTAAGGTGAGGGTTAGGGTTAGGGTTAGGGTTAGGGTGATGTTTAGGGTGAGGGGGAGGGGGAGGGGGAGGGTTGACGTTAGGGTAATGTTTAGGGTTAGGGTTAGGTTGGGGGTTAGGTTTAGGGTTAGGGTGAGGGTTAGGTTGAGGTTTATGGCTAGGGTTAGTGTGAGGGTTAGGTTTAGTGTGACGGTTAGGGTTAGGGTGAGGGTAAGCATTAGGGTGAGGGTTAGGATGAGGTTGCGGGATAGGGTTAGTGTTAGGGTTAGGGTGAGAGTTTGGATGAGGGTTAGGTGTAGGGTAAGGGTGTGGGTTAGTGTTAGGGTTGAGTTCAGTGTTAGCATTAGGGTGAGGTGTAGGGTTAGGGTTAGGGTTAGTGTGAGGATAAGGGACATGTTGAGGCTTAGGGTGAGGGATAGGGTTAGTGTAAGGTTTAGGGTGAGTGTTTGTGTGAGGGTTAGGTTTAGTTTTAGGGTTACGTGAGGGTTAGGATGAGGGTGAGGTTTAGTGTGAGGTTGAGTATTAGGGTTAGCATTAGTGTTAGGGTGAGGGTTAGGGTTAGGTATAGCATTAGGGTTAGGGTGAGGTTTAGGATTAGGGTTAAAGTTAGGGAGAGGTTTAGGGTTAGCATTAGGTTTATGGTTAGGTTTAGAATGAGGGTGAGGGTGAGTAATAGGGTTAGGATTAGGTTTAGGTTTAGGGTGAGGCTGAGGTTGAGGGTGAGGGTGAGGGTTAGGGTTAGGCTTAGGGTGAGGGCTAGGGTGAGGGCTAGGGTGAGGGCGAGGGTTAGGGTGTGGGTTAGGGTTAAGGTTATGGTGAGGGTAAGGGTTAGGGTGAGGTTTAGTGTGAGGGTTAGGGTTAGGGTGAGGATTATGGTGATGTTGAGTGTTAAGGTGACAGTGAGGGTTAGGGTGAGGGTGAGGTTTAGGTTTAGTGTTAGCATTAGGGTGAGGGTTAGGGTCAGGGTTAGGATTAGGGTGAGGGTTAAAGTGAGGTTTAGGGTTCGGGTTAGGTTTAGGGTTAGTATGAGGATTAGGGTTAGTGTTAGGCTTATAGTGAAGGTAAGGGTTAAGGTGAGGGTTAGGCTGAAAGGGTAGGTTTAGGGTAAGGGTGAGGGAGAGGGTGAGGGTAAGGGTTAGGGTGTGGGTTAAGGTGTGGATGAGGCTTAGGGTTAGCATTAGTGTTAGGGTTAGGGTTAGAGTGAGTGTGAGGTTTAGGGTTAGGGTTAGGGTGAGGGTGAGGGTGAAGGTGAGGGTGAGGGTGAGGTTTAGGTTTAGGTTTAGGGTTATGGTTAGGATTAGTGTAAGGGTGAGGGCTAGTGTGAGGGTGAGGGTTAGGGTTTGGGTTAGGGTGAGGGTAAGGGTTAGGGTGAGATTTAGGGTGAGGTGTAGGTTTAGGGTTAGGGTGAGGGTTATGGTTAGCATGAGGATTATGGTGAGGGTTAGGGTTAGGGTTAGGGTGTGGGTTAAGGTTAGGGTGATGTTTAGGCTGAGGGTGAGGGTTAGGGTGATAGTTAGGGTGAGGTTTAGGGTTAGTGTTAGGATTAGGGTTATAGTGAGGGTGAGGTTTAGGGTTAGAATTAGGGTTAGGGGAGGGTTAAATTGAGGGTCAGGTTTAGGGTTAGTGTTAAGGTTAGGGTTAGAATGAGCGTTAGGTTGAGGTTTAGGGTTAGGCTTAGGGTTAGGTTTAGGATGAGCGTTAGGTTGAGTGTTAGGGTTAGGGTTAGTGTGAGGGTTAGGGATAGGTTAGGGTTAGGGTTAGGTTTTGGTTATGGTGATGGTTAATTTTAGGTTTAGGGTTGGGATAAGGTTTAGGCTGAGGGTTAGGGTTAGGGTTAGTGTGAGGGTTAGGTTTAGGGTTAGGGTTAGGTTGTGGACTGTGGTGAGGGTGAGGGTTAGGTTGATGGTTAGGATTAGGGTTAGGGTTATCGTCAGGTATAGGTTGAGGTTTAGGATTAGAGTAAGGACTTGGGTTGGGCTGAGGGTGAGGGTGATGTTGAGGGTGAGGGTTAGGGTTAAAGTGAAGGTTAGCGTGAGTGTGAAGGGGAGGGTGAGAGTTTGGTTTTGGGTTAGATTTAGGTTGAGGGTGAGGGTTAGGGTTAGGGTTAGCACTAGGTTTAGGCTGAGGGTGAGGGTGAGTTTGAGGGTGAGGTTTAGGGTTAGGGTGAGACTTAGGGTTAGGGTTAGGTTTAGGTTGAGGGTTAGGGTTAGGGTTAGGGTTAGGATGAGCGTTAGGCTCAGGGTTAAGTTTAAGGTTAGTGTGAGGGTTAGGGTTAGGGTTAGGGTTAGGGTTAGGATGAGCGTTAGGCTCAGGGTTAAGTTTAAGGTTAGTGTGAGGGTTAGGGTTAGGGTTAGGGTTAGGGTTTGGTTAGGTTGAAGGTTAGTTTTACGTTTAGGGTTAGGATAAGGTTTAGGCTGAGTGTTATGTTTAGGGTTAGTCTGAGGGTTAGGTTTAGGGTTAGGGTTAGGGTGTGGGCTAGGTTGAGGGTGAGGGTTAGGGTGAGGTTGAGGGTTTAGCTTAGGTAAGGGTTAAGGCTAGGTTAGGGTGAGGATTAGGGTGAGGTTGAGGGTTAAGGTGAGGGTTAGGATGAGGGTTAGGGTTACTGTGAGGGTTAGGGTTAGGGTGAGGGTCAGGGTAAGGGTTAGGGTGAAGGTTAGGGTGAGGATGAGGGTTAGGATTAGGGTGAGGGTGAGGATGAGGGTTAGTGTTAGGGTGAGGGTTAGGGTTGGGGTTGGGGTGAGGGTTAGGGTTAGGGTTACGGTTAGGGTGAGGTTGAGGGTTAGGGTTAGAGTTAGGTTTAGGCTGAGGGTGAGGGTGAGGGTGACGTTGATGGTTAGGGTTATGGTTAGGGGGATGGTGAGGGTTAGGGTGAGGGTGAGGGTTTCCTTTATGTCAGGGTCAGGGTTACGCTGAGGTTAGGGTTAGGGTTAGGGTTAGGGTTAGGTTTAGTGTTAGGTCAAGGGTTAGGTTGCGGGTTATGGTTTGGGTGATGTTTAGTGTGAGGGAGAGGTTGAGGGTTCAAGTGTGGGTGAGATTTAGGTTGTGGGTGAAGATTAGTGTTAGGTTGAGTGTTAGCCTTAGGTTTAGGTTTAGTGTGAGGGTGAGGGTTAGGGCTAGGGTTAGGGTTACGTTGAAGGTTAGTATTAGGGTTAGGGTTAGTATGAGTGTTATGGTGAAGGGTAGGGTTAGGGTTAGGGTTAGGGTGAAGATTAGGGTAAGGGTTAGGGTTAGGTGCAGGGTTAGGGTGACTTTGAGGGTGAGGCTTAGGTTTAGGATTAGGTTTACGGTTAGGAAGATTGTTAGGAGTCAGTGAGGGTTCGGTTCAGGGTCAGGGTTAGACTGTAGTTGAGGGTTATGTTTAGGGTGAGTATTAGGGTTAGATTTAGGTTTATGGTGAGGGTAAGGGTTAGGTTGAGGTTTGGTGTGAGGGTTAGGCTTAGGGTTAGGTTTAGGGTGAGGGTTAGGGATAGGTTTACGGTTAGGGTGAGGGTAAGTGTGAGGGTTAGGTTTGGTTTAGGGTCAGAGTAAGGGTGAGGGTGAGGGTTAGTATTAGGGTTAGTATTAAAGTTAGCCTGATGGTGAGGGTGAGGGTTAGGTTTAGGGTGAGTGTTAGGGTTAGGGGGACGGTTAGGGTGAGTGTTAGAGTTAGGGTTAGGTTTAGCATGAGCGTTAGGCTTAGGGTTAGGGTTTGGGTTAGTGTGAAGTTTAGGGTTAGGGTTAGTGTAAGTGTGAGGGTTAGGGTTAATTTTAGGTTTAGGATAACGGTTAGGTTGAGGGTTAGGTTTAGGGTTAGTGCGAGGGTTAGGTTTAGGGTTAGGGTTAGGGTTAGAGTCAGGGTAAAGGTTAGGGTGAGAGTTAGGGTGAGGGTGAGGGTAAAGGTTAGGGTGAGGGTTAGGGTTAGGGTGAGGGTTAGGGTGAGGTTGAGGGGGAGAGTGAGGGTTTGGTTTAGGGTTAGAGTTAGGGTGAGGGTTAGGATTAGGGTTAGCACTAGGTTTAGGCTGCGGGTGAGGGTGAGGATGAGGGTGTGGTTTACAGTTAGGTTGAGGGTTAGGGTTAGGATTAGGTTTAGGGTGAGGGTTAGGGTTAGGGTTAGGGTTAGGCTGAGGGTTAGTGTTAGGGTTAGTGTTAGGTTTAGTGTGCGGTTAGGGTTAGGGTTAGGGTTAGGTTTAGGGTTTGGTTAGGGTGAAGTTTTGTTTTAGGTTTAGGGTTAGGATAAGGTTTATCCTGAGGGTTATGGTTAGGGTTAGTGTGAAGATTAGGTTTAGGGTTAGGGTTAGGGTGAGGGTGAGGTTTAGGTTTAGTATTAGAGTTAGCTTTGAGGGTGAGGGTGAGGGTTAGGGTTAGCGTGTGTTTTATGGTAGGGTTACGGTTAGGGTGAGGGTTAGAGTTAGTGTTAGGGTTAGGATGAGCGTTAGGCTGAGGGTTAAGATTAGCGTTAGTATGAGGGTTAGGGTTTGGGTTAGGGTGAGGGTTAGGGTTAGGTTTAGGTTTAGGATAAGGGTTAGGTTGAGGGTTATGTTTAGGGTTAGGGTTAGGGTTAGGGTCAGGGTAAAGGTTAGGGTGAGGGTTAGGGTGAGGGTGAGGGTAAAGGTTAGGGTGAGCATTAGGGTGAGCATAAGGGCGAGTGTGAGGGTTAGGGTGATGGTTAGGGTGAGGGTAAGGGTTAGGGTGATGGTATGGTTGAGGGTGTGTAATAGGATTATTGTTGTGAGAGTATGGTTTAGGGTGAGGGTGAGTGTTCAGGTGAGCTTGAGGGTTAGGATGAGGGTGAGGGTTAGGTTTACATTTAGGGTTAGGGAGAGGGGTAGTGTGAGCATTAGGGTTAGGATTAGGGTTAGAGTGAGGATAAGGTTGAGGGTTAGGGTGTGGGTAAGTGTTATGGTTAGGGTTAGGGTTAGGGCTAGGGTGAAGGTGCGGGTTAGTGTGAGGGTGAGGGTTTCGTTTACCTTATGGTTAGGGTTAGGGTGAGGATTAGGTTGAGGGTGAGGGTTAAGCTGAGGTTAGGGTTAGGGTGAGGGTTAGGGTTATGATGATGTTTAGGGTGAGGGTGACTGTTGGGTGAGGGTGAGGGTGAGGGTGAGGGTTCAGGTTAGGGTAAGGTTTAGGTTGAGGGTGATTGTGATATTTAGGATTAGGAATAGGGTTAGGGTTAGGGTGAGGGTGAGGGTCAGTGTGAGGGTGATAGTTAGGGTTAGGATTAGGGTTAGGGTTAGGGTGAGGGTAAGGGATAGTGTGAGGGTTATGATTAGGGTTAGGGTTAGGGTGAGGGTAAGGGTTACGGTGAGGGTTAGGTTGAAGTTGAGGGTTAGGGTTCGGGTTAGGGTTAGGGTGAGGTCTAGGGTGAGGGTGAGGGTTAGTGTGAGGGTTAGGGTGAGGGTTTCATTTAGGTCAGGGTTAGGTTTATGGTGAGGATTAGCGTGAGAGTGATGGTTAGGGTTAGGGTGAGGGTTAGGGTTAGGGTCAGGTTTAGGGTTTGTGTGATGTTTAGGGTGAGGGAGAGGGTTAGGGTGAGGATGAGGATGAGGGTGAGGGTGACAGTTGGGGTGAAGGTGAAGGTTAAGGTGTGTTTGAGGATTAGAGTTAGGGTTAGGGTTAGGGTTATGGTGAGGATAAGGTATAGGGTGAGGTTTATTGTGAGGATGAACGTTAGGGTTAGTGTTAGGGTTACGGCGAGGTTTAGGGTGAGGGTTAGGGTTTGGTTTAGGGTTAGTTTGAGGGTGAGGTATAGGATGAGTGTTAGTGTTAGGGTGAGGATTAGGGATATTGTTTGGCTGAGGGTGAGGGTGACTGTAAGGGTGAGGGTTAGGGTGAGGGTTAGGGTTAGGCTGAGGGTGAGGATTAGGGTTAGGGTGAGGGTATGGGTTAGGTTGAGGATTAGTGTGAGGGTGAGGGTTAGGGTTAGCATTAGGGTTAGGGTGAGGGTTAGGGTTAAGGTTAGGGATAGGATGAGGATTAGGGTTAGGGTTAGGTTTAGGGTGAGGGTTAGGCTGAGGGATAGGGTTAGGGATAGTGTGACTGTTATGTTTACTGTGAGGATTAGGGTTAGGGTGAGGTTTAGGTTTAGTGTGAGGTTTAGGTTTAGGGTTAGGGTTAGGATGAGTGTTAGGGTTAGGTTGAGGGTGAGGGGGAGTGTGAGGGCTAGGGTTAGGGTTAGTGTGAGGGTTAGTGTTAGGATGAGGGTTAGGTTTAAGGTACAGGTTAGTGTTAAATTAAGGGTTAGGGTGAGGGCTAGCGTTAGGGTTAGGGTGAGGGTCAGGGTGAGGGTTAGGTTTAGGTTGAGGGTTAGGTTTAGCGTGAGGGTTAGGTTTAGGGTGAGTGTTAGGGTGATGGTGAGGATCAGGGTGAGGGTGAGGGTTAGGTTTAGATTTAGTGTTAGGGTGAGTGTTAGTGTTAGGGTTAGGTTTAGGGTGAGAGTTAGGGTGAGGTGTCGTGATACGGTTAGAGTGAGGTTTAGCGTTAGTGTGAAGGTTAGGGTTAGGGTTAGGGTTAGTGTGAGGATAATGTTTAGGGTGAGGGTTAGTTTGAGGGTGAGTGTTAGGGTGAGCGTTAGGGTTAGGTTCAGTGTAAAGGTTAGGGTTAAGGTGATGTTTAGGGTGAGGTTGAGGGTTAGTGTGAGGGTGAGGATGAGGTTGAGGGTGAGGGGTAGGATGAGGGTGAGGGTGAGGTTAGTTTAGGATTAAGGTTAGAGTTAGGGTTAGGCTGAGGGTGAGGGGAAAAGTGAGGGTGAGGGTTAGGGTTAGGGCTAGGGTGAGGGTTGGGTTTTTGTGAGGGTTAGTGTGATGGTGAGGGTCAGCATGAGGGTGAGGGTTAGAATGAGGGTGAGGGTAAGGTTGAGGGTAAGTGTTAGTATTAGGGTTAGGGTGAGTTTTAGGGTTAGGGTTAGAGTTATTGTTAGGGTTAGGATTAAGGTTAGGATGAGGGTGAGTGTTATTGTTAGAATTAGGGTTAGGGTTAGGGTGAGGGTGGGGTTGACGGTTAGGGTTAGGATTAGGGTTATGGTTAGGTTAAGGCTGAGGAAGGGGAGGTTGAGGGTGAGGTTTAGGGTTAAACTTAGGGTTAGGTTGAGGGCTTGTGTGAGGGTGAGGGTTAGGCTGAGGGTGAGGGTGAGGGTTTCGGTTAAGTAAAGGTTAGGGTTAGGGTGAGTATTAGGGTGAGGATGAGGATTAAGCTGAGGTTAAGTTCAGGGTCAGGATTAGGGTTAGAGTGAGGCTTAGGGTTAGGGTGATGTTTATGGTGAGGGGGAGGGGGAGGGTTCGGGTGAGGGGGAGGGCGAGGGCGAGGGTTAGGGTTAGGGTTAGGTTTAGGGTGAGTGTGAGGTTTAGGATTAGGAATAGGATTAGGGTTAGGGTTAAGCTGAGGGTGAGGGTCAGGGTGAGGGTGAAGATTAGGGTCAGGGTTAGGGTTAGGATTAGAGTGAGGGTTACGGTTAGTGTGAGGGTTTTGGTTAGGGTTAGGTTGAGGGTTAGTGTTAGGGTGAGAATAAGGTTTAGGGTGTGGGTTAGGGTGAGTGTGAGTGTATGGATTAGGGTTTGTGTTAGGGTTAGGGTGAGGGTTAGGGTTTGGGTGATGTTTAGAGTGAGGGTGAGGGTTAGGGTGAGTATGACGGTTCGGTTGAGGGTGAGGGTTCGGTTGAGGGTGAGGGTTAGGGTGTGGGTGAGGATTAGGGTTAGGGTGAGTTTTAGCATTAGGGGTAGGGTTAGGGTTCGGTTGAGGGTTAGGGTTAGCGTTAGGGTTAGGATGAGGGGTAGGGATAGGGTAGGGTTAGATTTAGGGTAGTTTTAGGGTGAGTGTGAGGGTTAGGTTGAGGATGAGGGTGAGGGTTAGGGTTAGGTTTAGGATGAGGGTTAGGCTGACGGTTAGGTTTAGGCTTACGGTTAGGGTAAGGTTTAGGGTGACGGTGAGGGTTAGCTTTAGGATTAAGGTTAGGGTTAGTGTGATCGTTAGGTTTAGAGTTAGGGTGAGGGTTAAGGTGAGGATTAGTGTTAGTGTTGGGGTGAGGGTTAGGGTGAGGATTAGGTTTAGAGTTAGGGTTAGTGTGAGGATAAGGGTTAGGCATTGGGTAAGGGGGAGGGGGAGGATGAGGGTGAGGGTTAGGGTGAGGGTGATGGTTATGGTTAGGGTTAGATTTACGGTGAGAGTGAGGTTAAGGGTTAGGTTTTGGATTAGGGTTAGGCTTAGGCTGAGGGTGAGGCTGAGGGTAGGGTGAGGGTTAAGGTTAGGGTGAGTGTTAGGGTTAGGGTTATGGTTAAGGTTAGGGTGACGGTTAGGGTTAGGATTAGGATTAGGATGAGGGTTAGGCTGAGGGTTAGGTTTAGGGTGAGGTTTATGGTGAGGGTGAGGGTTAGGATTAGTCTTAGGGTTAGGGTGAGGGTTAGGGTTAGGGAAAGGTTTAGGGCTGGGTGAGGGTTAGGGTGAGGGAAAGGGTTAGGGTGAGAGTTAGGGTAAGGGTGAGGGATAGGGTTATGGTGAGGGTAAGGGTTAGGGCAAGTTTTAGGGTGAAGTTGAGGGTTAATATTAGCATTAGGGTTACGGTGAGCATGAGGGTTATGGTTAGGTTGAGGGCTAGTGTGAGGTGAGGGCTAGGGTGAGGGTGAGTGTTCTGTTGAGAATTAGAGTTAGGGTGAGGGTTAGGGATAGGTTTAGTGTGAGCGTAAGGGTTAGGGGCAGGGTTAGGTTGAGGGTGAAGGTTAGGGTTAGGGTGAGGGTTAAGGTTAGGGTTATGGTTAGGGGGAGGGCTAGGGTGAGCCGTAGGTTTAGGGTTAGGGTTAGTTTGCAGGTTAGGGTGAGGGTAAGGGTTAGGTTGAGGTTTAGGGTGAGGGTTAGGGTTAGGGTTACTGATAGGGTGATGATAAGGGTTAGTGTGAGGGTTAGGGTGAGGTTGAGGATTAGGGTTAGTGTGAGGATAAAGGTTATGTTGAGGGTTAGGTTGAGAGTGAGGGTTAGGTTTAGGTTGAGGTTATGGGTTAGGGTTATGGTTAGGGTGAGGATTACGGTGCACCATAAGTTTAGGGTTAGGGTTAGTTGGCGGTTTAGGGTGAGGGTAAGGTGAGGTTTAGCATGAGGGTAAGAGTTAAGTTTAGAGTGAGGTTAAGGATTAGGGTGAGGGTTAGGGTTAGGGTTAGTGATATGGTGAGGATTAGGGTTAGTGTGAGGGTTAGGGTGAGGTTTAGGATTAGGTTGTGGGTGAGTGTTAGGGTTATCGTTTGTTTTAGGTTGGGTTAGGGTGAGGTTTAGGGTCAGGGTTAGGGTAAGGGTTAGGGTTAGGGTTAGGGTTAGTGTGAGGGTTAGTTTTAGGGTTAGGGTTTGTGTGAAGATAAGGGTTAGGGTGAGGGTTAGGGTGAGAATGAGGGGTAGGGCTAGCGTTAGGTTTATGGTAAGGGTTAGGGTAAGGGTTAGGGTTAGGGTGAGGGTGAGGGTGTGGGTTAGAGTTAGGGTTAGGGTTGGGTGAGGGTTCGGGTTAGGCTTAGGGTGAGAGTGAGGGTTCAGGTTAGGGTGAGGGTGAGGGTGAGGGTGAGGGTGTGGGTGACGGTTAGGTTTAGGTTTAAAGTGATGGTAAGGTTTAGGTTGAGGGTGAGGATTAGTGTGAGGGTGACGGTGAGGGTGCTTGTTAGTGTTAGGGTTAGTGCTAGGATTTAAGGTTTGGGTTAGGGTTATTGTTATGGTGAGGGTAAGTGCTAGGGTAAGGTTTAGGGTGAGTGTGTGTGTTAGGGTTAGAGTTAGGGTTAGGGTTAGGGTTATGGTGAGGGTTAGTGTTAGGGTGAGGGTGAGGGTAAGGGTTAGGGTTAGGGTTAGTGTGAGTGTTAGGATTAGGGTGAGGGTTAGGGATAGGGTTAGGGTTAGGGTGAGATTTAGGGCTGGACTTAGGTTTAGATTCAGGGTATGGGTAAGACTTAGGGCGAGGGTTAGGTTCAGGTTGAGGGTTAAGGTTAGGTTGAGGTTGAGGGTAAGTTTTAGGGTGAGGGCTAGGGTTAGGTTTAGGGTTAGAGAGAGAGAGTTAGGGTTATGGTGAGGGTGAGGGTGATGGTTAGGTATAGGATTAGGGTTAGGGTTAGGGTGAGGTTTAGGGATAGGCTTAGGGTTAGGGTTAGGTTTACATTTAGAGTTAGGGTGAGGTTCATTGTGAGGGTTAGTGTTTGTATTAGAGTTAGAGATAGGGTTAGGGTGAGGGTTAGACTGAGGGATAGGATTAGTGTTAGAGTGAGGGTAAGGGGGATGGTAAAGGTTATGGTGAGGGTTAGGGTGAGGGTGAGGTTTAGGGATAGCATTAGGTTTAGTGTTAGGGTTAAGGTGAGGGTTAGTGTTAGAGTTAGGTTGAGCGTGACATTTAGGGTTAGCATTAGGGTTACGGTTAGGTTTAGTTAGAGGGTTAGGAGTAGGGTAGGGTTAGGATTATGGTTAAGGTTAGGGTTAGGCTGATTATGGGGGTGAGGGTGAGGGTTAGGGTTAGGGTTAGGTTTATGGTGTGGGCTAGGGTGAGGGTTAGGGTGAGGGTGAGGTTTTAGGTTAGGAAAGGCTTAGGGTTAGGTTTACGGTGAGGATTAGGGTGAGGGTGAGGTTTAAGGTGAGGATTAGGGTTAGGGTGAGGATTAGGGTTAGGTTTAGGGTGAGGTTTAGGTTTAGGGTGATGTTTAGGTTGAGGGTGAGGGTTAGGGTGAGGGTGAGGGTGAGGGTGTTGGTGAGGGTTACGGTTAGGGTTAGGGTTAGGGGGACAGTGAGGTTTAAGGTGAAGGTGAGGATTACGGTTAGGTTTAGGGTGAGGGTTAGGGAAAGAATTAGGGTGAGAGGGAGGGTTAGGGTTAGGGTGAGGTTTAGGTTTAATTTGACGTTAGGGTTAGGGTTAGGGTTAGTGTGAGGATAGGGCTTAGGGTGAGGGTTAGGGTGAGACTGAAGGTTAGGGTTAGCGTTACGGTTAAGGTGAGATTTAGGGTGAGGGTTAGGGTCAGTGTTAGGGTGAGGGTGAGGGTGAGGATGAGGGTGTGTGTTACAGTGTGGGTGAAGTTTAGGGTTAGGGTGATCGTTAAGGTGATGTTGAGTGTTAGGTTGAGAGTGAGTGTTAGGGTTAGGGTTAGGGTTAGGCGAAATGTGAGGATTAGGTTAGAGTTTGGGTTATGGTGAGGGTACGGGTTAGGGTGAGGTTTATGGTGAGGGTGAGGGTTAGGGTTAGCGTTAGGGTTAGGGTGGGGGTTAGGGTTAGGGTGAGGGTGCCTGTTAGGGTTAGGGTTAGAGTGAGGTTTAGGGTTAGGGTGAGGTCTAGGGATAGGGTTAGGGTTTGGGTGAGGGTCAGAGTTAGGGGTAGGGTTAGAGTTAGGGAGAGGGTGAGGGTTAGAGTTAGGGTTAGGATTAGGTGTACGGTTAGGCTGAGGGTGAGGGTTAGGTTTAGCGTGAGGGTTAGGGTTAGGTTTAAGTTTAGGGTTAGGTTGATTGTTAGGGTTAGGTTTAGGATGAGGGTTTGGCTGAGGGTTAGGTTTAGGGTTAGGGTGAGGCTTAGTGTTGTGTGATGGTTAGGGTTAGGGTTTTGTTCACGGTGAAAGTGAGGGTTAGGGTTAGGTTTAGGGTGAGGTGAGTGATTGGTTGAAGGTTTGGTTTAGGTTTAGTGTTAGGATGATGGTTAGGGTGAAGGTTAGTGTTAGGGTTAGGGTTTGGGTGAGGGTTAGGGTTAGGGTTAGAGTTAGGATGAAGGTGAGGTTGAGGGTTAGCGTTTGAATTAGGGTTAGGTTTAGGGTTATGCTGAGGGTGAGGTTGAGGGTGAGGGTGAGTTTTAGGGTTTGGGTGAGGGTTAGGGTTATGGTTAGGGTTAAGGTGAGGGTGAGGGTTAGGGTTAGGGTTAGGGTTAGGATGAGGGGTAGGCTGAGTGTTAGGTTTCGGCTTAGGGTGAGTGTAAGTGTTAGGGTGAAGGTGAGGGATAGGTTTAGGATTCAGGTTAGGGTTAGGGTGATGGTTAGGGTTAGGTTTAGGCTTAGGGTGAAGGTAAAGGTGAGGGGTAGGGTTAGGGTTAATATTAGGGTGAGGATTAGGGTTAGGGTGAGCGTAAGGGTGAGGGGTAGGTTTAGGTTTAGGGTTAGTGGGAGGGTAAGGGTTAGGGAGAAGGTTAAGGTGAGGGTGAGGATGAGGGTGAGGGTTAGTGTGAGGGTGATGGTTAGGGTTAGGGTTAGAGTTAAAATGAGAGTGAGGGTGAGGATTAGGTTTTGGATTAGGGTTAGGTTTAGGTTTACTCTGAGGGTGAGGATAAGGGTGAGGGTGAGTTTGAGGGTTAGGTTGAGAGTTAGGGTTAGGGTTAGGGTTAATGTTAGGGTGAGGGATAGGGTTAGGGTTAGGGTTTGGATCAGGATTATCCTCAGGGTTAGGATTAGTGTTAGGGTGAGGATAAGGGTTAGGGTGAGGGTTATGGTGAGGGTGAGCGTTAGGGTTAGCTTAGGGTTAGGGTGAGGGTTAGGGTGAGGTTTAGGGTGAGGGTTAGGGTGAGGGTTAGTGTTAGGGTTAGGGATAGGGTTGGGTGAGGGAAAGTGTTAGGGTGAGGGTTAGTGTGGGGATGAAGGATATGGTTATGGTGAGGGTAAGGGTTAGGGCGAGGTTTAGGGTGAGGTTGAGGGGTAATGTTAGCATTAGGGTTATGGTGAGCATGAGGTTTAGCTTGAGGGTTATGGTTAGAGTTAGGGTGAGGTTGAGGGTGAGGGTAAGGGTTAGGGTGAAGGTTAGGTTGAGGTTGAGGTTTAGGTTTAGGATTAGGGTTAGGTTTAGGTTTAGGGTAAGAGTTAGGGTTAAGTTTAGGGTAAGGGTGAGGGTAAGGGTGATGGTTAGGGTTAGGGTTAGGATTAATTGCTAGGGTTAGGGTTAGCCTGAGTGTGGGGGTGAGGGTTAGGGTTAGGGTTAGGTTTAGGGTTAGGGTTATGGTGAGGGTGAGGGTTAGAGTTAGGTTGTTGGTTAGGGTGAGTGTTAGGGTGACTGTGAGGGTTAGGGTTAGGGTGAGGGTTAGGTTTAGAGTGAGTGATAGGGTTATGGTTAGGGTTAGTATGAGAGTGAGGGTGTGGGTTTGGGTGAAGGTTAAGTTTAGGGTTTGGGTTTAGGTTAGGTTGAGGGTTAGGCTGAGGGTTAAGTTTAGGGTTAGGGTGAGGATAAGGGTTAGGGTGAGGGTGAGGCTTAGGATTAGTATTAGGGTTAGTTTTAGGGCGAGGGTAAGGGATAGGGCTAGGGTTAGGGTGAGGGTTTTGGTTAGGGTTAGGTTTAGAGTTAGGGTGAGGGTGAGGTTGAGGGTGAGGGTGACAGTTAGGGTGAGGGTTAGGTTTAGGGTTAGGATGAGGGTTAGGCTGAGGTTTAGGTTTAGGTTTCGGTAAGTGTAAGGGTTAGGGTGAGAGTGAGGGTTAGGCTTAGGCTTAGGGTTAGGGTGCCGGTTAGGGTGAGGTTTAGTGTTAGTGTTAGGGTTAGGGTTAGGGTGAGGGTTAGGGTGAGGGTAAGGGTTAGGGTTAGGGTTAGGTTGATTGTGATGGATAATGTTAAAGTGAGGGTAAGGGTTAGGGCGAGGTTTAGGGTGAGGCTGAGGGTTAATGTTAGCCTTAGGGGTATGGTGAGGGTGAGGGTTAGGGTGAGGGTTAGAGTTAGGGTTAGGGATAAGGTGAGGATTAAGGTTAGGGTTAGGTTTAGAGTGAGGGTTAGGCTGAGGGGTAGGGTTAGGGTTAGTGTTAGGGTGAGGGTTAGGGAGTGGGTTAATGTTAGGGTTAGGGTTAGGGTGAGGTTGAGGGTGAGGGTTAGGGTTAATGTGAGTGTTATGGAGAGGTTGAGGTTTAGGGTTAGCATTAGGATTAGGCTTAGGATTAGGGTTAGGGTGAGGGTGAGGGCTAGTGTTAGTATTAGGGTTAGGGTTAGGGTGAGGATGAGGTTTAGAGTGAGGGTAAGGGTTAGGGCGAGATTTAGGGTGAGGTTGAGGATTAATGTTAGCATTAGGGTTACTGGGAGGGTGAGGGTTAGGGTGAGTGTTATGGTTATGCTTAGGGATACAGTGAGGATTAGGGTTAGGGTTAGGTTTAGGGTGAGGGTAAGGCTGAGGGCTAGGGTTAGGTTTAGCGTTACGGTGAGGGTTAGGGTTAGGGTGAGGGTTAGGATTAGGGTTAGGTTCAGGTTGAGGTTGATAGTGAGGGTAACGGTTATGTTGAGGGTTAGAGTGAGGTTGAGGTTTAGGGTTAGCATTAGGGTTAGGGTTAGGGTTAGGGTTAGGCTTACGGTTAGGGTAAGGGTTAGGGTTAAGGTGAGGGTTAGGGTTAGGATGATTTTTAGGTTGACGGTGAGGGTTAGGGTGAGGGTGAGGTTGAGCGTGAGGGTTAGGTTGAGGGTGAGGGTGAGTGTGAGGGTGACGGTGAGGGTTACCGTTAAGGTTAGGTTTAGGGTGAGGGTAAGGGTTAGGGTTAGCTTAGGGTTAGTGTAAGTGTTAGGCTGAGGGTGAGGGTGAGGGTGAGGGTTAGGGTTAGGTTTAGGGTGAGAGTTAGGGGTATTGTGAGGGTTAGGGTTAGGGTGAAGTTGAGGGTCAGGGTGAGGTTGAGAGTGACGTTGAGGGTGAGGGTTAGGGTTACGTTTATATTTAGGGTAAGGTGAGGGTGAGGGTTAGGGTTAGGGTGAGGGTTAGGGTGAGGTTTAGGGTTAATGTTTCGGTTAGGGTAAGGGTGAGGGTAAGGATTACAGTGAGAGTTATTTTGAGGGTGAGTGTTAGGTTTAGGGTGAGGGTAAGGGTTAGGGTGAGGGTTATTGTGAGGGTTTGGTTTCGGGTTAGCATTAGGGTTAGTTTGAGGGTGAGGGTTTGGGTGAGGGTTAGGGTTACGGTTAGGGATAGCGTGAGGATTAGGGTTAGTGTGAGGGTGAGGGTCTGGGTAAGGGTTAGGGTTAGATTTAGGGTGAGGGTGAGGGTGAGCATTAGAATTAAGATTAGGGTTAGGGTTAGAGTTAGGTGAGATTGAGGGTGAGGGTCAGGGTTTGGGATAGAATTAGGGTGAGGGTGAGCGTGAGGTTTAGGTTTAAGATTAGGGTTAGGGTTATGGTGAGGGTTAGGGTGAGGGTGAGAGTGAGGCTTAGGCTTAGAGTTAGGGTGAAGTTTAGGTTTAGGGTGAGGGCTACGGTGCGGGTGAGTTTTAGAGTGAGTGTGCGGGTGAGGTTGAGGGTTTCGGTTAGGTAAGGGTTATATTTAGGGTTAGGGTGAGGATTAGGGTGTGGGTGAGGTTTAGGGTGAGGCTCATTGTTAGGGTGAGAGTTAGGGTTACGGTGAGGGTTACGGTTACGTTTAGGTTGAGGCTGAGGGTTAGGTATACGGTAAGGGTTAGGGTTAGTTTGAGGCTGAGGTTTAGGTATAGGGTAAGGGTTAGGGTTATGGTGAGGGTTAGGGTTAGGGTAAGTGTTAGGGTGAGGGTGAGGTTTAGGGTTAGGTTTAGGGTGAGGTTTAGGGTTAGGGTTAGGGTTAGTGTAAGGGTTAGAGTTACGGTGAAGGTTAGGGTTAGAGTTAGGATTAGGGTTAGGGTAAGGGTTAGGGTGAGGGTGAGGGTTAGGGTAAGGGTTAGGGTGAGGTTGAGGGTGAGGGTTAGGGTGAGTGTGAGTGTGAGGGTTTCGGTTATGTAAGGGTTAGGGTTAGGGTTAGGGTGAGGATTAGGGTGAGGGTGAGGTTTAGGGTTAGGGTTAGGTTTAGGGTGAGGTTAAGTGTTAGGGTGAGGGTGAGGGTTAGGGTTAGGGTGAGTGTGAGTGTGAGTGTGAGGGTGAGGGTTTCGGTTAGGTAAGGTTTAGGGTTAGGGTTAGGGTGAGGATTAGGGTGAGTGTGAGGTTTAGGTTGAGGGTTAGGGTTAGGGTGAGTGTTAGGGTGAGGCTGAGGGTTAGGGTGAGGGTGAGGTTTCAGGTGAGGTTGAGGTTTCGGGTGAGGGTGAAGGTTAGGGTGTGGGTTAGGGTTAGGTTTGAGGTGAGGTTTTGGGTGATGTTGAGAGTTAGGGTGAGGTTGAGGGTTAGGATTAAGGTTAGGGTGAGGGTTAGTTTTGGGGTGAGGGTTAGGGTGAGGGTTAGGGTTAAGGTTAGGGAGAGGATTAGGGTTAGGGTGAGGGTTAGGGTTAATTTGAGTGTTAGGGTGAAGTTGAGTTTGAGGTTGAGGGTTAGGGTGAGGGTGATGGTGACGGTGAGGGTTAGTGGTAGGATTAGGGTTAGGGTTAGGGTGATAGTTAAGGTTAGGGTTAGGGTTAGGGTGAGGTTGAGGGTGAGGATGAGGGTTAGGTTTAGGGTTAGGTTTAGGATTAGGTTGAGATTTAGGGGAAGGGTTAGGGTTAAGGTGAGGGTTAGATTTAGGGTTAGGGTGAGGGTTAGGGTTAGGGTTAGGTTTAGGGTGAGTTTAAGTGTTAGGGTGAGGGTGAGGGTGAGGGTGAGGGTTAGGGTGAGTGTGAGTGTGAGTGTGAGGGTTAGGTTTAGAATTAGCGTTAGGTTTAGGGTTAGGCTCAGGTTGAAGGTATGAGTGAGGCTCACCCTAGCACTCACGGCTAGGGTTAGGTTGAGGGTTAGGATGCTGGGTAGATTTAGGGTTAGAATTAGGGTGAGGGTTAGGTTTAGTATGACTGTTAGGGTTCGGGTTAGTGTTAGGGTGATGGTAAGTGTTAGAGTGTGTGTTAGGGTGAGAGTGAGGGTTAGGCTGATGTTTAAGGTGAAGGTCGAAGTTAGAGAGAGTGAGAGGTTTCGGGTGAGGGTGAGGGTGAGGGTGTGGGTGAGGGTGAGGGTTAGGGTGAGGGTAAGGGTTAGGGTGATGTTTAGGGTCAGTGTGAGGTTTAGGGTGAGAGTTAGGGTTCAGTGAAGGGGAATTGTTAGGGTGTAGGTGAGGGTTAGACTAAGGGTGAGGCTTAGGGTGATCGGGAGGTTTAGGGTTCCAGGGAGGTTTAGGGTTAGGGTTAGACTTTGGGTTCGGGTTCGGGTTAGGGTTAGGGTGAGTGTTAGGGTGAGAGGTAGGATTAGTGTAAGGATGAGATTTAGACTTAGGGTGAGGGTTACGTTTAGGGTTAGGGTTAGGGTTAGGGTGAGGATAAGGTTTAGGGTGAGGGTTAGTGTGAGACTGAGGGTTAGGGCTAGGCTTAGGGTTAGGGTGAGGGTTAGGGTTAGGGTTAGGGTTCGGTGAGGGTTAGGGTGAGTGAAAGGGTTAGGGTGAGGGTTAGGTTGAGGTTGAGGGATAGGGTTATGGTGAGGGTAAGGGTTAGGGCGACGGTTAGGGTGAGGTTGAGGGTTAGGGTTAGCATTAGTGTTAGGGTGAGGGTGAGCGTTAGGGTGACGGTGAGGGGTAGGCTGAGGGGTAGGGTTAGGGTTAGGGTTAAGGTTAGGGTTTTGGTGATGGTTACATTTAGGGTTAGGGTGAGGGTGAGTGTTAGGGTAATGGTTAGGGTCAGGGTTAGGGTGAGGGTGAGGGTTAGGGTTAGCATTAGGGTTAGGATCAGATTGAGTGTTAGGGTTAGGGTTAGGGTGAGGTTGAGGGTTAGGGTTAGCATTAGGGTTTCAGTTAGGCTTAGGATGCAGGTTAGGTTTAGGTTTAGACTGAGGGTGAGGTTCAGGGCTAGGGTTAGAATTAGGTTTAGGGTTAGGTTGAAGCTGAGGGTGAGGTTGAGGGTGAGGGTGAGCATGAAGGTGAGGGTTAAGTTTAGCATTAAGTTTAGGGTGAGGTCTAGGGTGAGGGTGAGGGCTAAGGTGAGGGTTAGTATGAGGGTTATGGTTAGTGTTAGGTGAGGGTTAGGGTTATGGTTAGTGTAAGGATAAGGGTTAGGTTGAGGATTAGGGTGAGAGTGAGTGTTAGGGTTAGATTAAGGGTTAGGGTGAGGATTAAGGTAAGGGTTAGGGTGAGGATTAGGGTGAGTGTGAGAGTTAAAGTTCGGTTTAGGGTGAGGGTTAGGGTTGGGGTGAGGGTTAGGGTTAGGGTTAGGGTGAGGAAGAGGATTCGGGTTCCGGTGAGTGTGAATGTTAGGGTGTTGGTGACGTTTAGGGTTAGGGTGAGGGTGATGCTGAGGGTTAGGGTTAGGGTTAGTGTGAGGATAAGGGTTAGGGTGAGGATTAGGGTGAGTGTGAGGGTTATGGTTAGTATAAGGTTTAGGGTGAGGGTTAGGGTTAGGGTTAGGGTAAGGATTAGGGTTAGGTAAGGCTTAGGGTTAGGGTTAGGGTTATGGTTAGGGTTAGGTTGAGTGTTAGGCTTAGGGTTAGGGTTAGGGTGAGGTTTAGGGTTAAGTTTAGGTTTAGGGTAAGGTTAGGGTTAGCATGAGGTTTAGGGTTAGGGTGATGTTTAGGGTAACGGTGAGGGTTAGGGTGAGGTTGAGGTTGAGCTTGAGGGTTAGGGTGAGGGTGAGGGTGGGTGGGAGGGTGACGGTGAGGGTTAGGTTTAGGGTGAGGGTAAGAGTTATGGTTAGGATTAGGGTTAGGGAAAGGGTTAGGCTGAGGGTGAGGGTGAGGTTAGGTCAGTGTTAGGGTTAGGTTTAGGGTGAGGATTAGGGTGAGGGTGAGGGTTAGTGTTAGGTTGAGGGTTAGGGTTAGGGTTAGAGTGAGGGTTAGGGTGAGGGTGAGGTTTAGGGTGAGGATTAGGGTGAGGGTGAGGGTTAGTGTTAGGTTGAGGGTTGGGGTTATGGTTAGGGTGAGGGTTAGGTTGAGAGGTAGGGTTAAGGTTAGGATGAGGGTTAGGCTTAGTGTGAGTGTTCCGGTTAGGTTTAGGGTTAGTGTGAGGATAAGGGTTAGGGTGAGTGTTAGGTTGAGACTAATTGTTAGGATTAGCGTTAGGGTTAGTTTGAAGGTTAGAGTGGGGGTTAGGGTTCGGGTTAGGGTTCAGGTTAGGCTTGGGTGAGGGTTAGGATGAGGGTAAGGGTTAGGGTTAGGGTGAGAGTGAGGGTGAGGGTAAGGGTCAGGGTTAGGGTGAGGGTGAGGTTTAGGGTTTGCATTAGGGTTAGGGTTAGGCTTAGGTTGAGTGTTAAGTTTAGGGTTAGGGTGCAGGTTAGGGTTAGGGTTAGAGTGAGGGTGAGGGTCAGGGTTAGGGTTTGGATTAGGTTTAGTGTTAGGGTGAGGCTGAAGGTGAGGCTGAGTGTGAGGGTGAAGGTGAGGGTTAAGTTTAGGGTTAGATTTAGGTTGAGGGCTAGGGTTAGTGTGATGTTTTTGTTTAGGATAGGTCTAGGGTTAGGTTTAGCGTGAGGATTAGTGTGGGGGTGAGGTTTAAGGTGAGTGTTAGGTTTAGGGTTGGGGTGAGGGTTAGGGTTAGGGTGAGGGTTAGGGTTAGGGTGATGTTTAGGTTGAGGGTGAAGGTGAAAGTGAGGGTTCGGGTGAGGGTTAGGGTTAGGGTGATGGTTAGTGTTAGGGTAACGGTTAGGGTTAGGGGGAGCATAAGTGTTAGGATGACAGTTAGGGTGAGGGTGAGGGTTAAGGTTAGGTTTAGGATTAGGGTGAGTGTTCGGGTGAGGGTTAGTGTTAGGGTTAGGGTGAGGGTTAGGGTGAAGGTTAGGGTGAAGGTTAGGTTTAGGGTTTGGGTTAGGGTGAGGGTTAGTTGAGAAGGAGTAGGGTGACGGTTAGGGAGAGGGTGAGGTATAGGGTTATGGTGAGTGTAAGGTTTAGGCCGAGGCTTAGGTTGAGAATGAGCATTTGTGTTAGCATCAGGGTTGGGTGGAGGATGAGGGATAGTGTTAGGCTGAGGGATAGTTTTAGGGTTAGGGTGAGGGTTAGGGTTAGGGTTAGGGTGAGGTTAAGGGTTAGGGTGTGGGTGAGGGTGAGGGTTAAGGCTAGACAGGGTGAGGATTAGGGTTAGGTTTAGGGTTAGGGTGAGGGTTAGGTTTAGGATTAGGGTTAGAATTAGGGTTAGGCTGAGGTTGAGGTTATGAGTTAGGCGTAGAGGTAGAGTTAGGGTTAGATTTAGGGTTAGTATTAGGGTTAGGGTTAGGATTAGCCTGAGGTTGAGGGTGAGGGTGAGGGTGAAGGTGAGGTTTAGGGTTAGGGTTAGGGGTAGAGTTAGGGTTAGGTTGAGCAGTAGGATGAGGATGAGGGTTAGGGTTAGCGTTAGTTTTAGGGTGAGAGTTGAGTGTTAGGGTTAGGGTTAGGGTGAGCGTGTGGGTTAGGGTTAGTGTGAGGTTGAGGATCTGTGTTAGGGTTAGGGTTAGGCTTAGATTTAGGATGAGGGTGATGGTGAGGGTTAGAATTAGGATTAGGGTTAGGGTTAGAGTTAGGTGAGAGTGAGGATGAGGGTTAGGGTTTGGGTTAGAATTAGGGTGAGGGTGAGCATGAGGGTTAGGGTTAGGATTAGGGTTAGAATTATGGTTAGGGTTAGGGTGAGAGTGAGGGTGAGGCTTAGGGTTAGGATTAGGGTTAGGGTTAGTGTGAGGATCAGGGTTATTGTGAGAATTAGGGTGAGGGTGAGAAGGAGGGTGAGGGTTAGGGTGAGCTTTAAGGTTAGGGTTAGGGTGAGGGTTAGGGTGAGTTTTAGGGTTACGGTGTGGGTTAGGGTTAGGGTTAGCTTGAGGCTAAGGTTTAGGCTGAGGGTTAGGGTAGGTTTAGGGTGAGGTTTAGGTTTAGGGTGAGGGCTATGGAGAGGGTGAGTGTTAAGGTGAGTGTGAGGGTGAGGTTGAGGGTTTTGGTTAGGTAAGGGTTAGGGTTAGGGTTAGGGTGAGGATTAGGGTGAGCATGAGGTTTAGGTTGAGTGTTAGGTTGAGGGTGAGGGTTAGGGTGAGGGTTAGGGTGAGGTAGAGCATGAGGGTTCGGATGAGCGTGAGATTCGGGTAAGGTTGAGGGTTCGGGTGTGGGTCAGGTTTAGGTTTAGGGTGAGGGTTAGGGTGACGGTGAGGGTTAGGGTGAGGGTGAGGTTTAGGATTGGGGTTAGGGTGAGGGTTAGGTTTAGAGTGAGTGTTAGGGTGAGGGGTAGGGTTAGGGTTAGGCAGAGGGTTAGGGTTAGGGTGAAGGTTAGGGTTAGTTTGAGGGTTAGGGTGAAGGTGAGTTTGAGGTTGAGGGTTAGGGTGAGGGTGATGGTGACGGTGAGGGTTAGTGTTAGGATCGGGTTAGGGTTAGGTTGAGAGTTAGGGTTAGGGTTAGGTTTAGGATGAGGGTGAGGGAGAGGGTGAGGGTTAGGGTTAGGGTTAGGGTTAGGGTGAGGGTTAGGTTTAGGGTTAGGGTTAGGGTTAGGGTTATGTTTAGAGTGAGGGTTAGGGTTAGGATTAGGGCGAGGGTGAGGGTTAGGTTGAGGGGTAAGGTTAGGGATAGGGTAAGGGTTAGGGTTAGGGTGAGGGTTAGGTTTAGGGTTAGGGTTAGGGGGAGGGTGAGTGTGAGGGTTAGGGTTAGGGTTAGGGTAAGGCTTAGGTTTAGGGTGAGGGTTAGTTTTAGGTTTAGGTTTAGGGTGAAGGTGATGCTGAGGGCTAGGGTTAGGGTTAGTGTGAGGATGAGGGTTAGGGTGAGGATTAGGGTGAGGGTGAGGGTTAGGGTTAGCATAAGGTTTAGGGTGAGGGTTAGGGTTAGTGTTAGGGTTAGGGTAAGGGTTAGGGTTAGGGTAAGGGTTAGTGTTAGGCTTAGGGTTAGGGTTATGGTTAGGTTTAGGGTCAGGGTTAGGCTTAGGGTTAGGGTTAGGGTGAGGGTTAGGGTTAAGTTTAGGGTTAGGCTAAGGTTAGGGTTAGCGTTAGGGTTAGGGTTAGGGTGATGATTAGAATGATGTTGAGGGTTAGGGTGAGGGTGAGGTTGAGCGTGAGAGTTAGGGTGAGGGTGAGTGGGAGGGTGACGGTGAGGGTTAAGGTTAGGGTTAGGTTTAGGGTGAGAATAAGAGTTATTGTTAGGATTAGGTTTAGGGTAAGGGTTAGGCTGAGGGTAGGGTGAGGGTGAGGTTTTCGGTTAGGGAAGGGTTAGGGTTAGGTTTAGGGTGAGGATTAGGGTGAGGGTGAGGGTTAGGGTTAGAGTTAGGGTTAGGGTGAGGGTTAAGTTTAGGGTTAGGATGAGGGTTAGGCTTAGTGTGAGAGTTACGGTTAGGGTTAGGGTTAGTGTGAGGATAAGTGTTAGGATGAGTGTTAGGTTGAGACTGAGGGTTAGGGTTAGAGTTAGGTTTAGGGTGAAGGTTAAGTTGGGGGTTAGGGTTCTGGTTAGGGTTGGGTGAGGGTTAGGGTGAGCGTAAGGTTTAGTGTGAGGGTTAGGTTTAGGGTGAGGGATAGGGTTATGGTGAGGGTAAGGGTTAGGGTTAGGGTGAGAGTGAGGGTGAGTGTAAGGGAAGGGTTAGGGTCAGGGTTAGGGTTAGGCTGAGGCTTATGTTACGAAGGAGCATTTGTGTTAGCATCAGTGTTGCGTTGAGGGTGAGGGTTAGGGTTAGGCTGAGGGGTAGTTTTAGGGTTGGGTGAGGGTTAGGGTTAGGGTTAGGGTTAGGGTGAGGTTAATGGTTAGGGTGTGGGTGAGTGTGAGGTTTAGGCTTAGGGTTAGAGTGAGTGTGAGTGTGAGGGTTAGGTTTAGGATTAGGGTTAGGGTTAGGATTAGGCTGAGGTTGAGGTTGAGGGTGAGGGTGAAGATGAGGTTTAGGGTTAGGGTTAGGGTTAGAGTTAGTTTTAGGTTGTACGCTAGGATGAGGATGAGGATTAGGGTTAGTGTTAGGGTGAGGTTTTTGGTGAGGGTTGAGTGTTAGGGTTAGGGTTAGGGTGAGGGTGAGGGTTAGGGTTAGGGTGAGGGTGAGGATTAAGAATAGGGTGGGGGTTAGAGTTACAGTGAGGGTGAGGGTGAGGGTGAAGGTTAGGATTATGTTTAGGGTTAGGGATAGGGTGAGGGTGAGGGTTAGGGTGTTTTTGAGGGTTAGGGATAGGGTTAGGATTAGTTTTAGGGTGAAGGTTAGGGTTAGGATTAGGGTTAGGATGAGGGTTAGGGTAAGGGATAGGGATAGGTTAAGAATTAGGGAGAGAGTGAGGGTTAGCGTTAGGGTTAGGTTGAGGGTTAGGGTGGGGCTTAGGGTTATGGTTAGGGTTAGGGTGAGGGTTAGTGTTAGGGTTTGTGTGAGGTTTAGGTTGAGGTTGAGGGTGAGGGTGAGGGTGAGTGTGAGGGTAAGGTTTAGGGTGTGGGTTAGGGTTTGGTTTACGGTGAGGGTTAGTGTTAAGGTGAGGGTTAGTGTGAGGGTGAGATTTAGGTTATGGTTTAGTGTGAGGGTTAGGGTTAGGGTGAGGATTATGGTGAGGGGTAGGGTTAGGGTTAGGGAGAGGGTTAGGGTTTGTGTGAGGGTTAGGGTTTACGGTTAGAGTTAGGTTTAGTATGAGGATAAAAGTTAGGGTGAGGGTTAGGGTTAGGGTTAGGGTTAGGGTTAAGGTTAGGGTTAGGATTAGGTTTAGGGTAAGTGTTAGGGTTAGGGTGAATGTGAGGTTTAGGGTGAGGGATAGGGTTAGGTTTAGGGTAAGGGTTAGGGTTAGGGTGAGTATTATGTTTAGGGTTAGGGTTACCGTTAGGGTGAGGATTAGGTTTAGGTTTATGGTTAGGGTAAGATTTAGGATTAAGTTGAGGGTTAGGTTTAGGGTTACGGGTAGGTTGAGGGTGAGTCTGGGGGTTAGGGTTAGTGTGAGGATAAGGGTTAGGGTGAGGATTAGGGTGAGGTTGAGGGTTAGGGTTAGCATTAGGTTTAGGGTGAGGGTTAGGGTTAGGGTTAGTTTAAGGGTTAGGGTTAGGGTTAGGGTAAGGGTTAGGTTTAGGCTTAGGGTTAGGGTTAGCATTAGGGTGAGGGTGAGGCTTAGGGATAGTGTTAGGTGAGGGTTAGGGTTAGGCTTAGGGTTAGGGTAAGGGTTAGGGTTAGGGTTAGGGTGATTTTTAGCGTGATGGTGAGGGTTAGGGTGAGGGTGAGGTTGAGCATTAGGGTTAGGTTGAGTGTGAGTGTGAGTGTGAGGGTGACGATGAGGGTTATGGTTAAGGTTAGGTTTAGGGTGAGGGTAAGGGTTAGGGTTAGGATTAGGGTTAGTGTAAAGGTTAGGCTGAGAGTGAGGCTGAGGGTTAGGGTTAGGGTTAAGGTGAGGTTTAGGGGTAGTGTGAGGTTTAGGTTGAGGGTGAAGTTGAGTGTCAGGGTGAGGTTGAGGGTGACGTTGAGGGTGAGGGTTAGGGTTATGGTTATGGTTAGGGTGAGGGTGAGGGTGAGGTTTAGGGTTAGGGTTAGTGTTATTGTTATGGTTATGGTTTTAGGGTTAGGATTAGTGTGAGAGCGATGGTGAGGGTTAAGTTTAGAGTTACGGTTAGGGTGAGGGTTAGGGTTAGGGTTATGGTGAGGGCTAGGGTGAGGGGTAGGGTTAGGGTTAGGGTGAGGGTTAGCCTTAATGTGAGGATTAGGGTTAGGGTTATGGTTAGTGTGAGGATAAGGTTTAGGGTGAGATTTAGTTTGAGAGTGAGAGTTAGGGTTAGCTTTAGGGTTAGGGTGAGGGTTAGGGTGAGGTTTAAGATGAGGGTTTGGGTTAGTATGAGTGTGAGGTTTACAGTTCGGATTAGGGTGAAGGTTAGGGTTAGGGTGAGGTTTAGGGTATGGTTAGGGTGAGGGTTCAGGTTCAGGAGAGGTTGAGTTTTAGGGTGAGAGTGATGGTTCGGGTTAGGGTGAGGGTTAAGGTGACAGTGATGGTTAGGGTGATGTTCAGGCTTAGGGTTACTGTGAGGATTAGGGTGAGGGTTATTGTTAGGGTTAGGGTGAGGGTAAGTTTTAGGGTGAGGGTTAGGGTGAGGTTGTGGTTTAGGTTTAGGTTGAGGGTTAGGTTGAGCGTTAGCGTGAGGGTTAGTTTTAGATTTAGGGATAGGGTGAGGGTTAGATTGAGGTTTAGTGTTAGTGTTAGGGTTAGGGTTAGGGTGAGGGTTAGGGTTAGGGTAAGGGATAGAGTGCGGTTTAGGGTGAGAGTGAGGGTTACATATAGTATTAGGGTTTAGGTTAGGTTTAGGGTGAGGCTTAGGGTTAGGGTTATGTTGAGGGTGAGTGTTAGGGTTAGCATTAGAGATAGGGTTAATGTGAGGGTGAGGGTTAGGGTTAGGGTTAGGGTTAGGGTGAGGGCTAGGATTATGGTTAGGGTAAGCTTTAGTTTTAGGGTGAGGGTAAGGGTGAGGGTTAGGTGTAGGATTAGGCTTACGTATAGGGTTAGACTTAGGGTGAGGTTGAGGGTGAATGTCAGAGGTAGGTTTAGGGTGAAGGTTAGGGTTACGTTTAGGGTTAGGGTGAGTGTGAGGGTGAGGGTTAGGGTGAGGTTGAGGGTGAGGTTGAGAGTGAGGGTGAGGGTTAGGGTTTGGGTGACTGTTAGGGTTAGGTTTAATGTTAGGGTGAGGGTTAGGGATAGGGTTAGGTTTAGGAGGAGGTTTAGGCTGAGGGTTAGGTTTAGGGTTAGGATGAGCATAAGGTTTATGATGAGGGTGAGGGTTAGGTTTAGGATTAGGTTTAGGGTTAGCATGAGGGTTAGGGATAGGGTTAAGATTCGGGTGAGGGTTTTGGTTAGGGTTAGGTTTAGAGCTAAGATGAGGTTGAGGGTGAGGGTTAGGGTTTAAATTAGGGTTAGGGTTAAGGTTAGGCTGAGGGTGAGGTTGAGGGTGAGGGTGAGGGTTAGGGTTAATATGAGGGTTAGGTTTATGGTTAGTGTTAAGGTTAGGGTGAGGGGTAGGGTTAGGGTTAGAGTTAGGATGAGGGTTAGGCTGAGAGTTAGGGTTTGTGTGAGGGTAAGAGTTAGGGTGAGGGTTAGGGTGAGGGTTAGGATTATTGTTATTGTTAGATTTAGTGTTATGTTGAGTGTGAGGCTGCGGGTGAGGTTTAGGGTAATGGTTAGGGTGAGGTTTAGGGTTAGGGTTAGAGTTAGGGTAAGGGTAAGGGTGAGGTTTAGGGTTAGATTTAGGGTTAGTGTTAGGTTTAGGCTTAGCGTTAGGATGAGGATGAAGGTGGGGGTGAGGATTAGGGTTAGGGTTAGGGTTAGGATTAGAGTTAGGGTTAGGGTTAGGGTTAGGGTTATTGTTAGTGTTATGGTTAGTGTTAAGTTTGCGGTGAGGGTGACGCTGAGGATGGTTTATGGTTAGGGTTAGGTTTAGGGTTAGGGATAGGGTTAGTGTTATGGTTAGGGTTAGGTTTAGAGTTACAGTGAGGGTGAGGGTGAGTGTTAGGGTGAGGGTGGGGTTTACGGTGAGTTTTAGGTTTAGGGTTAGGTTGAGGTTGAGGTTTAGGGTTAGTGTAAGTTTTAGTGGAAGGGTTAGGGTGAGGGTTAGGTTTAGGGTTAGTGTTAGACTTAGGGTGAGGTTGAGGGTTAGGTTGGGGTTTAGGGATAGGTTTAGGGTTAGGCTCAGGCTTAGGGTTAGGCTGAGTGTGAGTGTGGGGGTGAGGGTTAGTGTTACAGTGAGGGTGAGGATTAGGATTAGGGTTAGTGTTAGGATGAGGGTTAGGGTTAAGATTAGGGTTACGGTGTGGGCTAAGATGAGGGTTAGTGTTAGGATTAGGGTTAGGCTTAGGATTAGGGTTAGGCTGAGGCTGAGGGTGAGGATGAGGGTTAGGGTTAGCATGATGGTTAGGGTTACCGTTAGGGTGAGGGTTAGGATGAGGGTTAGGGTTAGGGTTAGTGTGAGGGTGATGGCAACGGTAAACCTGAGGGTTAGGGTTAGGGTGAGGGTTACAATAAGGGTGAGGGTTAGGATTAGGGTGAGGATGAGGATTAGGTTTAGGGTGAGGGTGAGGCTTAGATTGAGGGTTAGGGTTATGTTGAGTGTTATGGTTAGGGTGAGGGTTAGGTTTAGGGTTAGGGTTAGTGTTAGGGTTAAGGTTAGGGTTACGGTTACGGTGAGGGTGAGGGTTAAGGTTAGGGTTAGTGTTAGGGTGAGTTTTAGGTTTAGGGTTAGGGTTAGAGTTAGGCTTAGGGTGAGGGTGAGGTTTAGGGTTAGAGTTAGGGTGAGTGTTAGGGTTAGGGTTAGGGTGCGGGTTAGGGTGAGGTTTAGACTTCGGGTTAGGCTTAGGCTTAGGAATAGGCTTAGGCCCAGCATGAGGGTGAGGGTTAGGGTTAGGGTTAGGGTGAGGGTTAAGGGAGGTTTAGGGTGAGGTTTAGGGTTAGGGTTATGTTGAGGGAGAGTCTTAGAGTTAGAGTGAGTGTTAGTGGGAGGGTTAGGGAAAGGGTTAGGTTTAGGGTTAGTGTTAGCCTTAGGGTGTGGGTGAGGTTTAGGTTGAGGTTTAAGGATAGAGTTAGGGTTAGCATTAGGCTTAGGGTGAGGGTGAGTGTTAGGGTTAGGGTTAGGTTTTAGGCTTAGGCTAAGGGTTAGGCTGAGGGAGAGGGTGGGTGTGAGGGTTAGTGTTACGGTGACTGGGACAATTAGGGTTAGGGTGAGGGTTATGATGAGGGTTAGAGTTAGGGTTAGGGTTTGGTTTAGGGTGAGGGTGAGGGTGAGGGTTAGGGTTAGTGTTAGGGTGAGGGCTAGGGTGAGGGTGAGGGTTAGGGTTAGGGTTAGTGTTAGGATGAGGGTAAGTATTAGGGTGAGGGTTAGTGTTAGGTTGAGGGTTATAGTTAGGGTCAGGGTTAGGGTTTAGTGTTAGGGTTATTGTTATTGTTAGGTTTAGGTTTACTTTGAGGGTGAGGGTGAGGTTGAGGTTTAGGGTTAGAGTTAGGGTGAGGTTTAGGGTTTGGATTAGGGTAAGATTTAGGGTTAGGGTTAGGGTGAGGGTTAGGGTTAGGGTTTGGGTTAGGGTGAGGGTGAGGGTGAGGATTATGGTTAGAATTATTTTTAGCGTTAGGTTTAGTTTTAGGGTTAGTTTTAGAGTTAGGGTTAATGTGAGGATTAGGTTCAGGGTTAGGCTTAGGTTTAGGCTGAGGGTGAGGTTGAGGGTGAGGTTTAGGGTTAGGGTGAGTGTTAGGTTTAGGGTTAGTTTGAGGGTTAGGATGAGGGTTAGGGTTAGGATTAGGTTTAGGGTAAGAGCTGGGGTGCCAGTTAGTGTGAGGGTTAGGGTTAGGAATAGGGTTAGGTTTAGGATTAGTGTTAGGTTGAGAGTGAGGGTGAGGGTTAGGGTTAGGGTTAGGGTTAGGGTTAGGGTTAGGAATAGGCTTAGGCTTAGGGTTAGGCTGATGGTGAGGGTGGGGATGAGGATTAGGTTTAGAGTCATGGTTAGGGTTATGGTTACATTGAGGGTTAGGATGAGAGTTAGGGTTAACATTAGGGTTACGGTGAGGGCTAAGATGAGGGTGAGGGTTAGGGTTAGGGTTAGGCTTAGGATTAGGTTTAGGTTGAGCCTGAGGCTGAGGGTGAGGGTTAGGGTTAGGCTGATGGTTAGGGTTACGGTTAGGGTGATGGTTAGGATGAGGGTTAGGGTTAGGGTGAGGGTTAGGTTGAGGGTGACGGCAAGTTTAAAGGTGAGGGTTAGGGTTAGGGTGAGGGTTACGGTAAAGGTGAGGGTTAGGGTTAGAGTGAGGGTTAGGGTGAGGGTGACGGTAAGTTTAAAGGTGAGGGTTAGGGTTAGGGTGAGGGTTACGGTAAAGGTGAGGGTTAGGGTGAGGTTTAGGGTGAGGGTTAGGTTTTGGGTTAGGGTGAGGGTGAGTGTTAGATTGAGGGATAGGGTTATGTTGAGGGTTATGGTTAGGGTGAGTGTTAGTGTTATGGTGAGGGTTAGTGTTAGGGTTATTTTTAGTGTTAGGGTTAGGGATACGGTTACGGTGAAGGTGAGGGGTAGGGTTAGGGTTAGGGTGAGGTTTAGGTTTAGGATTAGGGTTAGGGTGAGGGTGTGGTTTAGGGTTAGAGTTACGGTTAGTGTTAGGTTTACGTTTAGGCTTAGGCTTCGGGTTAGGCTGATGGTGAGGGTGGGGATGAGGTTTAGGTTAAAGTGATGGTTAGGGTTATGGTTACGTTGAGGGTTAGGATGAGGGTTTGGGTTAGGATTAGAGTTACGGTGTGGGCGAGGGTGAGGGTGAGGGTTAGGGTTAGGTTTAGGCTTAGGATTAGGGTTAGGCTGAGGCTGAGGGTGAGGCTGAGGATTAGGGTTAGTTTGATGGTTAGGGTTATGGTTAGTGTGAGGGTTAGGATGAGGGTTAGGTTTAGGGTGAGGGTTAGGGTGAGGGTGAAGGTAAGTGTAAAGGTGAGGGTTAGGGTTAGGGTTAGATTGAGGGTTAGGGTTATGTTGAGGTTTATATTTAGGGTGAGGGTTAGGTTTAGGGTTAGAGTTATTGTTAGGGTTATGTTTACGGTGAGGGTGAGGGTTTGGGTTAGAGTTACGGTGAGGTTTAGGATTAGGGTTAGTGTTAGAGTTAGGCTTAGGCTGAGGGTGAGGTTTAGGGTTAGTTAGGTTTAGTGTTAGGGATAGGGTTATGGTGAGGGTTATGGTGAGAGTTAGAGTTCGGGTTAGGCTTAGGTTTAGGCTTAAGCTAAGCGTCAGGGTGAGGGTTAGGGTTAGGGTTAGGGTGAGGTTTTGGGTTAGGTTTAGGGTGAGGGTTAGGATGAGGTTTAGGGTTAGCGTTAGGGTTAGGGTTAGGTTTATGTTTGACGTTAGGTTTAGGTTTAGGATTAGGTTAGGGTTAGGGTGAGGATTAAGTTTAGGGTTTGGGTTGGGGTGAGGGTGAGGGTGAGGATTATGGTTGGGGTTAATTTTAGGGTTAGGTTTAGGTTTAGGGTTAGGGTTATATTGAGGGTTTTGGTTAGGGTTAGGGTTATTGTTTCTGTTTTGGTTAGGGTTAAGTTTGTGTTGAGGGTGAGGCTGAGGGTGAGGGTTATGGTTAATGTTAGGGTTAGGGTTAGGGTTAGTGTTATTGTTAGGGTTAGGGTTATAGTTACGGTGAGGGTGAGAGTGAGGGTGAGGGTGAGGGTTAGGGTGAGGTTTAGGGTTAGGATTAGGGTAAGGGTTAGGGTGCTGGTAAGGTTTCAGATTAGATTTAAGGTTAGGGGGAGGGTTAGGGGGAGGGTTAGGGTTAGGTTTAGTGTTAGCATTAGGGTGAGGGTGAGAGTTAGGTTGAGGTTTAGGGATAGGGTTAGGATTAGGGTTAGGGTGAGGGTGAGTGTGAGGGTTAGGGTTAGGCTTAGGCTTAGGCTTAGGGTTAGGCTGAGGGTGAGGGTGGGGGTGAGTATTAGGGTTAGGGTGATGGTTAGGGTTAAGGTTAGTGTTATTGTTAGTGTTAGGATTAGATTTACAGTGAGGGTAAGGGTGCGGGTGAGGGTTAGATTTAGGGTTAGGTTGAGGTTTAGATTAGGGTTAGACAAAGGGTTAGGGTGAGGGTGAGGTTTAGGATTAGAGTTAGTGTTAGTGTTAGGGTTAGGCTGAGTGTGAGTGAGGGGGTGAGGATTAGGGTTTGTGTTTGGGTTTGGGTTAGAGATAGGGTTAGGGTTAGGGTTATTGTTAGTGTTATGGTTAGGGTTAAGTTTTCAATGAGGGTGAGGCTGAGGGTGAGGTTTATGATTAGGGTTAGGTTTAGGGTTAGTGTTATTGTTAGGGTTAGGGTTAGAGTTACTGTGAGGGTGAGGGTGAGGGTGCAGGTTAGGGTTAGGGTGAGGTATAGGGTTAGGTTAAGTGTTAGGGTTAGGTTGAGGGTGAAGTTTAGGGGTAGAGTGACGGTTAGTGGGAGGGTTAGCTTGAGGGTTAGTTTCAGGGTTTGTGCTTGTCTTAGGGTGAGGCTGAGGGTTAGGTTAAGGTTTAGGGATAGGGTTAGGGTTAGGATTAGGGTTAGGGTGAGGGTGAGTGTGAGGGTTAGTCTTAGGTTTAGGCTTAGGCTTAGGTTTATTCTGAGGGTGAGGGTGATGGTTAATATTAGGGTGATGTTTAGGATTATGGTTAGGGTGATGGTTAAGATGAGGGTTAGTGTTAGGGTGATTAGGGTGAGGGTGACGGTAAGCATAAAGGTGAGGGTTAGGGTTAGGTTGAGGGTTACGCCAAGGGTGAGTGTTAGGGTTAGGGTGAGTGTTAGGGTGAGGGTGAGGGTGAGGGTTAGATTTAGGGTTAGGATTATGTTGAGGGTTATGGTTAGGGTGAGGGTTAGGTTTAAGGTTAGGGTCATTGTTAGGGTTAGGTTTAGGGTTAGAGTTCAGATTACGTTTAGGCTTAGGCTTAGGCCAAGCGTGAGGGTGAGGGTTAGGGTTAGGGTTATGGTGAGGGTTAGGGTTAGGTTTAGGGTGAGAGTTAGGATCAGTTTTAGGGTTAGGGTTAGGCTTAGGTTTAGGGTTACCGTGAGGGTGAGGGTGAGGATGAGGGTGAGTGTTATGGTTAGTGTCAAGGTTGGGGTTAGGGTTAGGGTTAGTGTTATTGTTAGGGTTAGGGTTAGAGTTATGGTGAGGGTGAGGGTGAGGGTTAGAGTGAGTTTTAGGGTGAGGTTTAGGGTTAGGGTTAGGTTTAGAGTTATGGTGAGGGTGAGGGTGAGGGTTAGAGTGAGTTTTAGGGTGAGGTTTAGGGTTAGGGTTAGGTTTAGAGTGCTGGTGAGGTTTAGGGTTAGAGTTAGGGTTACGGGGACGGTTAGGGTGAGGGTTAGGTTTAGGGTTAGTGTTTGTCTTAGGGTGAGGGTTAGGTTGAGGTTTAGGGATAGGGTTAGGGTGGGATTAGAGTTAGGGTGAGGGTGAGTGTGAGGGTTAGGGTTAGGGTTAGGGTAAGGTTTAGGGTGAGGCTGAGGGTGAGTGTCAGTGTTAGGTTTAGGGTGAGGTTTATGGTAATGGTTAGGGTTAGGTTGAGGGTGAGGGTGAGGGTTAGGGTGAGAGTGAGGGTGAGGTTTTGTGTGAGGGTGAGGGTTAGGTTTTGGGTTAGGTTTAGGGATAAGGTTAGGGTGAGGGTTATTGTAAGTGTTAGGGTGAGGGTTAGGGTGAGGTTAAGGTTTAGGGTGAGTGTGAGGGTTAGTTTTAGGATTAGGGTAAGGTTTATGGTGAGGGTAAGGGATAGGGTTAGGATTAGGTTGAGGGTTTTGGTTAGGGATTGGTTTAGAATTAGGGTGATTGTGAGGGTGAGGGTTAGCGTTTGGATTAGGTTTAGGGTTAGGGTTAGGCTGAGGGTGAGGTTGTGGCTGAGAGTGAGGGTTAGGATTAATGTGAGTGTTAGGGTTAGGGTTAGCGTGATGGTTAGGGTGAGGGTTAGGGTTAGGGTTAGGATGAGGGTTAGGCTGAGGGTTAGCGTTAGGGTTCGGGTGAGGGTAAGGTTTAGGGTGAGGTTTAAGGTGAAGGTTAGGCTTAGGGTTAGGCTTAGGTTTAGGGTGAGGGTTAGGGTGAGGGTTAGTGTTAGGGTTAGGGTTAGCGTTAGGGTGAGGGTTAGGGTGTTGGTAAGGGTTAGAGTGTGGGTTAGGGTTAGGGTGAGGGTTAGGGATAGCATTAGGATTAGCGTTAGGGTGAGGGTTAGGGTGTTGGTAAGTGTTAGAGTGAGGGTTAGGGTGAGGGTGAGGGTTAGGTATAGCATTAGGGTTAGGGTTAGGGTTAGGGTGAGGTTTAGGGTTAGGGTTAGGGATAGCATGAGGGTTAGGATTAGGGTGAGGGTGAGGGTTAGGGTTAATGTGAGAATTAGGGTTAGGGTTAGGGTTAGTGTGAGGATAAGGGTAAGGGTGAGGGTTAGGATGAGAGTGAGGTTTAGGGTTAGCATTAGTGTTAGGGTTAGGGTTAGGGTGAGGTTTAGGATTCGGGTTATGGTTAGGGAGAGGGTTAGAGTTAGGTTTAGGGTGAGAGTTAGGGTTAGGTTGAGGGTTATGGTAGGGTTAGGGTGAGGGGTAGGGTTCGGGTGAGGGTGAGTTTTAGGTTGTGGTTGATGGTTAGGGTTAGGGTGAGGTTTTAGGTGAAGGTGAGGTTTAGGGTGAGGGTGAGGGTTAGGGTTACGGTGAGGATTAGTGTTAGGGTTAGGGTTAGGGTTAGGGTTATGGTGAGCGTAAGGTTTAGGATGAGGTTTAGGGTGAAGATGAGGTTTAGGGATAGCATGAGATTTAGGGTGAGGGTTACTGTGAGGGTTAGGATCCAGGTTAGGTTAGGTATGGGTGAGGGTTAGTGTTAGGTTTAGGGTTAGGTTTAGGATGAGGTATGTTTTAGGGTGAGCGTTAGGTTGAGGGTGAGGGTTAGGGTTAGGTTATGGGTTAGGGTGAGCATTAGGGTGAGGGTTAGGTTTAGGTTTAGTGTTAGGGTGAGGGTTAGGTTGGGGTTTAGTGTTAGTGTTAGAATTAGGGTTAGGGTGAGGGTTAGGGTTAGGGTAAGGGTTAGAGTGAGGTTTAAGTCGAGGGTGAGAGTTAGGGATAGCATTAGGGTTAATGGTAGATTTAGGGTGAGGGTTAGGGTTAGGCTTAGGGTTACGTTTATGGTGAGGTTTAGGGTTATGGTTATGGTGAGGGTTAGGTTTAGGGTTAGGGTAAGGTTTAGGTTTAGAGTGAGGGTGAGAGTGAGAGTTAGGTTTAGGATTAGGCTTAGGTGTAGGGTTAGGCATAGGGTGAGGGTGAGTGTCAGAGTTAGGTTTAGTGTGAGGGTTAGGTTTATGATTATGGTTAGGTTGAGGGTGAGGGAGAGGGTTAGGGTGAGGGTGAGGGTGAGGTTGAGGATGAGGTTGAGGGTTAGGGTATGGTTGAGTCTTAGGGTTAGGGTTAATGATAGGGTGAGGGTTAGAGTTAGGATTAGGGTTAGGATGAAGATTAGGCTGAGGGTTAGGTTTAGGGTTAGGATGAGGGTTAGGGTTAGGGTTAGGGTGAGTCTGAGGGTTAGGGTTAGCATTAGGGTGAGGGTGAGGGTTAAGTTTAGGTTTAGGGTTAGGGTTAGGATTAGGGTGAGGGTGAGGTTTAGGGTTAGAGTTAGGTTTACGGTTAGGTTTACTGTGAGTGTTAGGGTTAGGTTTAGTGTTACAGTTAGGGTTATGGTGAGGGCAAGTGTGAGGGTGAGGTTTAGGGTTAGGGTTAGGCTTAGGTATCGGCTGAGGGTTAGGGTGAGGGTTAGGGTTAGGTTAAGGATTAGTGTTAAGATTAGAGTTAGGGTGAGGGTTATGTTTAGGGTTAGGTTAGTGTTAGGATGAAGATTAGGGTTAGGATTAGGGTTAGGGTGAGGGCAAGGGTTAGGGTGAGGGTGAGGGTGAGGATGAGGGTTAGGGTTATGGTGAGGGTGAGGGTTAGCGTTAGGGTGAGGGTTAGGGGTAGGATGAGGGTTAGGGTGAGGTTGAGGATTAGGATGATGGTTAGGGTTACAATTATTGTTAGTGTTATGGTTATGTTTACGTTTGCAGTGAGGGTGAAAATGAGGGTGAGGTTAGGGATAGGATTAGTGTTCGGGTTAGGTTTAGGGTTAGGATTAGTGTTATTGTTACGGTTAGGGTTAGAGTTACCATGAGGGTGTGGGTGAGGGTACACTTGAGGTTAGGCTTACAGTTAGGGTGAGGTGAGGGTTAGGGTTAGGATTAGGGTTAGGGTGAGTGTGAGGTTTAGGGTTAGAGTTAGGGTTAGGGGGAGGGTTAGGGTTAGGGTTAGTGTCAGGGTTAGGGATAGGGTGAGGGTTAGGTTGAGGTTAAGGGTTATGGTTAGGGTTAGGGTTAGGATTAGGGTTAGGGTGACAGTGAGTGTGAGGTTTAGGATTAGGGTTAGGCTTAGGCTTAAGGTTAGGCTGAGTGTGAGGTTGGGTGTGAGGAATAGGGTTGGTGATGGTTAGGGTTAGGGTTAGGTTGAGGGTTAGGATGAGGGTTAGGGTTAGGATGCGGGTTAGGGTGAGGGCTAGGGTGATGTTGAGGGTTAGGTTTAGGTTTAGGCTTAGGCTTATTGTTAGTCTGACGGTGAGGTTGAGGGTGAGGGTTAGGGTTAGTGTGATGGGTAGGGTTGAGTTTAGGGTGAGGTTTAGGATGAGGGTTAGGGTTAGGCTGAGTGTTACAGTGAAGGTGATGGTAAGCGTAAAGGTGAGGTTTAGGATTTGGGTGAGGGTTAAGATAAGGTTAAGGGTTAGGGTTAGTGTTTGGGTTAGGGTAAGGGTTACTGTTAGAATTAGGATTAGGGTGAGGGCTACAGTGAGGGTGAGGTTTAGGGTTAGGGTGAGGTTTAGGGTTTGGTTGAGGGTTAAGATTAATGTGAGGGTTAATGTTAGGGTTAGGGTTAGTGTAAGGGTGAGGGTAAGTGTTAGGGAGAGTGTTAGGGTTAGGGTGAGTATTTTGATTAGGGTGAGTGTTAGAGTTAGGGTTAGGGTTATTGTTAGGGTTTGGGTTAGGCTTACCCTTACAGTGAATGTGAGGGTTAGTGTTAGAGTTAGGGTTAATATTAGGGTTAGGGTGATGGTGAGTGTGTGGGTTAGGGTTATGTATAGGGTTAGGCTTAGGGTTAGGCTAAGGGTGAGGTTGAGGGTGAAAGTTAGGGTTAGGGTGAGGGTTAGGTTTAGGGTTAGGTTGAGGGTGAGTGTATGGGTTAGGGTTAGGGTTAGGTTTAGGCTTAGGGTTAGGCTAAGGGTGAGGTTAAGTTTGAGGGTTAGGGTTAGGGTGAGGGTTAGGGTTAGGTTTAGATTAAGGGTTAGGATGTGGGTTAAGGTTAGGATTAGGGTTAGAGTGAGGGCTAATGTGAGGCTGAGGGTTAGGGTTAGGGTTAGGGCGAGGTTTAGCATTAGGGTTAGGGTTAGGGATAGGTTGAGGAATAGGGTTAGGGTTATGGTGAGGGTGAGGTTTAGGGTTAATTTGAGGGTTTGGATTAGGGCTAGGTTTAGGGTGAGGGTTAGTGTTAGGGTTAGGGTGAGGGTTATCATGAGGGTTAGGGTTAGGATTAGGGTTAGGTTGAGAGCTAAGTTGAGGGTGAGGGTTAGGGTTAGGGTTACGCTGAGGTTTAGGGTTCGGGTTAGGTTTAGGGTTAGGGTGAGGGTTAGGGTTAGGGTGAGGGTTAGGGTTCACGTTAGGTTTAGGGTTAGGATTAGGGTTAGGTTGAGGGTGAGTGTGTGGGTTAGGGTTATGTATAGGGTTAGGCTTAGGGTTAGGCTAAGGGTGAGTTTGATGGTGAGGGTTAGGGTTAGGGTAAGGGTTAGAGTTAGGGTTAGGTTGAGGGAGAGTGTGTGGCTTAGGATTAGTTTTAGGGTTAGGCTAAGGGTGAGGTTAAGGGTGAATTCTAGGGTTAGTGTGGCGGTTAGGTTTAAGGTTAGGATGAGGGTTAGGATGAGGGTTAAGTTTAAGATTAGGTTTAGTGTGAGGGCTAAGGTGAGGGTGATGTTTAGGGTTAGGGTTAGGGGGAGGAGGAGGGGGAGGTTCAGCGTTACAGTTACGGTTAGGGTGAGGGATAGGGTGAGGTTTAGCATTAGGGTTAGTGTTAGGTTTAGGGTTAGGGGGAGGGTTAAGTTTAGGGTGAGGGTGAGTGTGAGGGTTAGGGTTAGGGTTAGGGTTAGGCTTAGGGATAGGCTGAGGGTGAGGGTGAGGGTGAGTGTTAGGGTGAGGGTGAGGGTGAGGTTTAGGGTTAGAGTTAATGTTAAGGTGAGGGTTAGCGTTAGGGTGAGCTTGAGGTTGAGTGTTAGATTGAGGATTAGTGTTAGGGTTAGTGTGAGGTTTATGGTGAGGATGAGCGTTACGGTTAGGGTGAGGGCTAGGTTGAAGTTGAGGATTAGAGTTAGGGTTAGGGTGAGATTTAGGTTTAGGGTGATGGTTAGTGTTAGTGTTAGGGTTAGGGTTAGGATGTAGGTTAGGGTGAGGGTTAGTGTTAGGTATAGGGTTAGGTTTAGGATTAGGGTTTGTGTGAGGGTGAGTGTGAGGGTTATGGTTAGGGTTAGACTTAGGGTTAGGCTGAGGGTGAAGGTGAGGTTTAAGGTTAGAATGAGGGTTAGGGTTAGGGTTAGGGTGAGGGTTAGGATGAGGGTTAGGTTTAGGATTAGGTTTAGCGTGAGGGCTAGCATGCTGGTGAGGTTTAGGTTTAGGGTTAGGTTGAGAGTTAAGATTAGGGCTAGGTATAGGGTGAGGGTTAGGGTTAGGTTGAGGGTTATCATGAGGGTTAGGGTTAGGATGAGGGCAAGGGTGAGGGTGAGGGTTAGGGTTGGGTTTATGGTGAGGTTTAGGTTTCGGGTTAGGTTTAGGATTAGGGTGAGGGTTAGGTTTAGGGTTATGGTGAGGGTCAGGATTAAGGTTTGGTTGAGGGTTAGAATTAGTTTTAGGGTTAGGGTGAGGGTTAGCGTTAGGATTAGGATGAAAGTTAGGATGAGGGTTAGGGTTACAATTTGGATTAGGGTGAGGGCTAGGGTGAGGGGGAGTGTTAGTGTTAGGGTTAGGGTGAGGTTTAGGGTTAGGGTTAGTGGTAGGGTTAGGGTGAGATTTAGGGTTTGGGTTACGGTGAGCGTGAGGGTTAAGTTGTGGTTGAGGTTTAGGGTGAGGCCTAAGGTGAGGGTGAGGGTTAGGGTTAGGGTTAGGGTTAGGGTGAGTGTTAGGTTGAGTTTTAGGTTTAGGCTTAGGGTTAGGGTTAGGATTAGGATTAGGGTGAGGGTTAGTGTAAGGATTAGGGTTAGGGTTAGGCTTAGGCTTAGGTTAGGCTGATAGTGAGGTTGGGGATGAGGATTAGGTTTAGAGTGATGATTCCGGTTATGATTAGGTTGAGATTTAGCATGAAGCTTAGGGTTAGGATTAGGTTTAGGCTTGAGGGCTAGGATGAGTGTGAAGTTTAGGGTTAGGTTTAGGTTTAGGGTTAGGCTGAGTCTGAAGGTGAGGGAGAGCATTAGGGTTAGGGTGATGGTTAGGATTACGGTTAGGGTGAGGGTTAGGATGTGGGTTAGGATTAGGGTGAGGGTTAGAATGAGTGTGACAGTAAGAGTAAAGGTGAGGGTTAGGCTGAGGGTGAGGGTTATGTTAAGGGTGAGGGTTCGGATTAGGGTTAGGGTGAGGGTGTGGGTTAGATTGAGTGTTAGTGTTAGGTTTAGTGTGAGGTTTAGGGTGAGGATGAGGGTTAGGGTTTGGGTGAGGGCTAGGGTGAAGTTGAGGGTTAGGGTTAGGGTTACTGTTAGGGTTAGGTTTAGTGTGAGGTTTAGTGTGGGGGTGAGGCTTAGTGTTAGGGTTAGGATTAGGCTTAGGGTTAAGGTGAGGGTGAGTGTGAGGTTTACGGTTAGGGTGAGTGTTGAGGTTAGGGTTAGAATGAAGGTTAGGGTGAGGGTTAGGCTTAGGCTTAGGGTTTGGGTATTTTCTAGGGTGAAGGTGAGGGTTAGGGTTAGGGTTATGGTGAGGTTTTGGGTTAGTGTTAGGGTTAGGGTTGGTGTTAGGGTTAGGCTTAATGTTAGTCGGAGGGGGAGGGGGAGGGGGAGGGTTAGGTTTAGGGTGAGGGTGAGGTTTAGGATTAGAGTTAGCATTAGGGTGAGGGTTAGTGTGAGAGTTAGGGTTAGGGTTAGTATTACGGTTAGGGTTAGGGTGAGGGTGAGTGTGAGGGTCAGGATTAGTCTTAGGCTTAGGCTTAGGCTTAGGCCGAGCAAGAGGGTGAGGGTGAGGGTGAGGGTTAGAGTTAGGGTTTTAGGGTTAAGGTTATGCTTAGGATGAGGCAGAGGTTTAGGGTTAGAGTTAGGGTTATTGGGAGGGTTAGGGCGAGGGTTAGGGTTAGGGTTAGTGTTAGGGTTAGTGTTAGTCTTATGGTGAGGGTGAGGGTTAAGTTGAGGTTTAGGGAAAACTTAGGGTTAGGATTAGGGTTAGGGTGAGGGTAAGTGTGACGGTTAGGGTTAGGATTAGGCTTAGGCGTAGGGTTAGGCTGAGGTTGAAGGTAGGTGTGAGGGTTAGGGTCATGGTGAGGGTGAGGATTCGGGTTAGGGTGAGGGTTAGGACTTGGGTTAGGGTTAAGGTGAGGGTGAGGGATATGGTTAGGGTGAGGTTTAGGGTTAGGATTAGGGTTAGGGTGAGGTTGAGTGTTAGGATTAGGTTTATGGTTATTGTTAGTGTTATGGTTAAGGTTACCTTTGCAGTGATGGTGAGGCTGAGGGTTAGGGTTAGGGTTAGGATTAGGGTTAGGGTTAGGTTTAGGGTTATGATTAGTGTTATTGTTAAGGTTAGATTTAGAGTTATGGTGAGGGTGAGGGTGAGGGTTAGGGTTAGGGTTAGGGTGAGTTTTGGGGTTAGGGTGAGGATTAGGGTTAGTGTGAGGGTGAGGATTAGGTTAGAGGTAGGGTTAGGGGGAGGGTTAGGGGGAGGATTAGGGTTAGGGTGAGTGTTAGGTTGAGGTTTAGGGTTAGGGTTAGTGTTAGGTTTAGGATTAGGGTTAGGGTGAGGGTGAGTGTGATGGTTAGGGTTAGGTTTAGGCTTAGGCTCGGGGTTAGGCTGAGGGTGATATTGGGAGTGAGGATAAGGTTTCGGGTGATGGTTAGGGTTATGATTAGGGTGAGGGTTAGGATGAGGGTGAGGTTGAGGGTGAGGGTTAGGGTTTGGGTGATGTTTAGGGTGACGGTTAGGTTGAAGGTTAGCCTGAGGTTTAGGGATAGGGTGTGAGTTAGGGTGAGGATGATGGTAAGGGTAAAGATGAGGGTTAGGCTAAGTGTGAGGGTTAGGTTAAGGTTGAGGGTTAGGGTTAGGGTGAGGGTTAGGGTAAGGGTGAAGGGTTAGGTGTTAGGGTGAGGGTGAGGGTTAGACTGAGGATGAGGGTTAGGGTTAGGGTGAGGGAAAGGGTTAGAATTAGGTTTAGGGTGAGGGCTAGGATGAGAGCGAGGGTTAGGGTTAGGGTTAGGGTGAGGTTAAGTGTTCGGGTGAGGGTTAGGGTTAGTGTTAGGGTTATTGTTATTGTTAGGTTTAGGTTTACGTTTAGGGTGAGGGTGAGGGTGAGGTTTAGGGTTACAGTTAGGCTTAGGTTGAGGGTTAGTGTGTGGGTTAGGGTTAGGGATAGGGTTAGGTTTAGGATTAGGTTTAGGTTGAGAGTGAGTGTGAGGGTTAGGGTTAGGGCTAGGCTTAGGTTTAGGGTTAGGGTTTGGATTAGGTGAGGGTTAGAGTAAGGGTTAGGCTTAGCCTCTGGGTAACCTTAGGGTGAGGGTGAGTGTGAGGATTAGGGTTGGGGTGATGGTTAGGGTTAGGGTTAGTGTTATTGTTAGGGTTAGGGTTAGAGTTAAAGTGAGGGTGAGAGTGCGGGTGAGGGTTAGGGTTAGGGTTAGGGTGAGGTTTAGGGTTAGGGTTAGAGATAGGGTTAGGGTGAGCTTTAGGGTTAGAGTTAGGGTTAGGGTTAGGGTTAGGCTTAGGGTTAGGCTGAGGGTGAGAGTGGGGATGAGGATTAGGGTTACGATTAGGGTTAGGGTGAGGTTTAGGGTTAGGGTGAGGGTTAGGTTTAGCGTTAGTGTTAGCCTTAGGGTGAGAGTGAGGGTTAGGTTGAGGTTTAGGGATAGAGTTAGGATTAGGATTAGGGTTAGGGTGACTGTGAATGTGAGGGTTAGGGTTACGGTTTGGCTTAGGCTTAGAGTTAGGATTAGGGTGAGGGTTAGTGTCAGGGTGAGGGTGAGAGTTAGGGTTAGGGTTAAGGTGAATTTTAGGGTTAGAATACGTGTGAGTGTTGGTGTTAGGGTTAGGGTTAGGGTTAGGGTTAGTCTTAGGGTTAGGGTTAGGGTGAGGGTTAGTTTGACATTCAGGTTTAGGGTTAGGATTAGGTTTAGGAATAGGTTTAGGCTGATGGTGAGGTTCAGGGTGAGGGTTAGTGTTAGGGTGATGGTTAGGGTTAGGGTTAGAGTGAGGTTTAGGATGATGGTTAGGGTTAGGATTAGGATTAGGGTGAGGGCTAGGGTGAGGGTGAGGGTGAGGGTTAGGTTTAGGGTGATGGTTAGGGTTACGGTTAGCTTGAAAGTTAGGATGGGGTTTAGGGATAGGGTGAGGGTTAGGGTGAGGGTGATGGTAAGGTTAAAGTTGAGGGTTAGGCTGAGGGTGAGGTTTAAGATAAGGGTGAGTGTTACTTGTAGGGTGAGGGTTAGGGCAAGAATGTGGGTTAGGGATTAGGGTGAGGCTGAGGGTTAGATTTCGGGTTAGGATTAGGGTTAGTGTGAGGTTTAGGTTGAGGATGAGTGTTAGGGTTATGTGAAGGTAAGGGTTAGAATTAGGGTTAGGGTGAGAGCTAAGGTGAGGGTGAGGGTTAGGGTTAGTGTTAGGGTTAGGGTGAGGTTTAGGCTTAGGGTGAGGTTTAGGGTTAGTGTGAGGGTTAGTGTTAGGGTTAGGGTTAGTGTTAGGGTGAGGGTAAGTGTTAGGGTGAGGGTTAGGGTTAGGGTGAGATTTACAGTTAGGGTGCAGGTTAGGGTTAGGTTTAGGGTGAGGTTCAGGGTTAAGATTAGGGTTAGAGTTAGGGTTAGGGTGAGGGTAAGGTTTATGGTTAGATTTAGGCTTAGGCTGAGGGTTACAGTTAGGGTTCGGTTTAGGGTTAGTGTTAGGTTAGGGTTAGGGTGAGGCTTAGTATGAGTGTTAGGGTTAGAGTTAGGATTAGGGTAAGGTTGAGGGTGAGCGTGTGCGTTAGGGTTAGGTTTAGGGTTAGGCTTAGTGTTAGGCTGAGGGTGAGGTTGAGGGTGAGGTTTAGGGTTAGGTGAGGGTTAGGATTAGGGTTAGGTTGAGGGTTAGGAGGAGGGTTAGGGTTAGGATTAGTGTTAGGGTGGGGGCTAGTGTGAGGGTGAGGTTTAGGGTTAGGGTTAGGGTGAGCTTTAGGGTTAGGATTAGGGTGAGGGTGAGGTTTAGTGTTAGAGTTAGTGTTAGGGTGAGGGTTAGGGTTAGGGTTAGTGTTAGGGTTAGGGTTAGGGTGAGTGTTAGGGTTAGGGTTATGGTTATGTTTAGGATTAGGATTAGGGTTAGGGTGAGGGTGAGTGTGAGGATTACGGTTAGGCTTAGGGTTAGGCTGAGGGGGAGGGGGAGGATGAGGGTTAGGGTTAGGCTGAGGGTGATGTTTACGGTTAGAGTTAGTGTTACTGTGAGGGTTAGTGTTATGGTGATGGTGTGGGTGAGGGTTAGAGTTAGGGTGATGCTTAGGGTTATGGTCAGGGTGAGGGTTAGGATGAGGGTTAGGGTTAGGGTTAGTGTGAGGGTTAGCGTGAGGGTGATAGTAAGTTTAAAGTTGAGGGTTAGGCTGAGAATGAGGATTACGGTACATGTGAGGGTTAGGGTTAGATTGAGGGTTAGAGTTAGGGTTAGGGTGAGGGTGTGGTTTAGATTGAGGATTAGTTTTAGGATTAGTGTGAGGTTTATGGTGAGGAGGATAGTTAAGGTTGGGTGAAGACTAGGGTGAGGGTGAGGGTTAGGTTTACGGTTAGGGTGAGTGTTAGGGTTAGGGTGAGTGTTAGGGTTAGTGTGAGGGTTAGTGTTACGGTTAGGGTTAGTGTTAGGGTGACAGTAAGTGTTAGGGTTAGTGTTAGGGTTTGGTTAAGTTTTAGGGTGAGGGTTAGGGTTACGGTTAGGTTTATGGTTAGAATGAGAGTTAGGTTTAGGGTTAGGGTTATTGTTATGTTTGGGTTTAGGGATAGGATGAGGGTTAGGGTTAGGATTAGGGTTAGGGTGAAGGCTAGGGTGAGGGTGAGTGTTAGGGTTAGGCTTAGGCTTAGGTTTAGGATGAGGCTGAGGGTGAGGTTGAGGGTTAGGGTTAGCGTGATCGTTAGGGTTACGGTTAGGCTGAGGGTTAGGATGAGGTTTGGGGTTGGGGTGAGGGTTAGGGTGAGGGTGACAGTAAGGGTAAATGTGAGGGTTAGGGTTAGGGTGAGGATTAGGGTTAGGGTTAAGGTGAGGGTGAGGGTTAGACTGAGTATTAGTATTAGGGTTAGTGTGAGGTTTAGGGTGAGGATGAGGGGTAGGGTTAGGATGAGGGCTAGGGTGAGGGTGAGTTAGGGATAGGGTTAGGTTGAGGTTTAGGGTTAAGGTGATGGTTAGGGTTAGTGTGAGGGTTAGCGTTAGGATTAGGGTAAGTTTTAGGGTGAGGGTAAGTGTTAGGGTGAGGGTTAGGTTTAGGGTGAGAGTTATAGTTAGGGTTAGGATTAGTATTTGGGTTAGTGTTATTTTTAGGTTTAGGGAGAGGGGGAGGGTTAGGGTTAGGGTTAGCGTGAGGTTTAGTTTTAGGGTTATGGTTAGAGTTAGGGTTAGGTTGAGGGTGAGGTTTAGGTTTAGATTTAGATTTAGAGGAGGGTTAGGGTGAGGGTTAGTGTTAGGGTTAGGGTTAGTGTTAGGATTAGGGTTAGGGTGAGGGCCAGTGTGAGGCTTAGGGTTACGGTTAGGCTTAGGCACAGGGTTAGGCAGAGGGTGAGGGTTAGGGTTAGGGTGAGGGTTAGGGTTAGGGTTTGGGTGAGGGTTAGGATGAGCTTTAGAGTTAGGATTAGGGTTAGGATGAGGGCAAGGGTGAGGGTGAGGTTTAGAGTTAGCATAATGGCGAGGTTTAGGATTAGGGTTAGGTTTAGGGTTAGGGTGAGGGTCAGGGTTATGGTTACTGTGAGGATTAGGGTTAGGGTTAGTGTGAGGGTAAGGGTTAGGATTAGGGTTAGGGTTATTGTTAGTGTTAAGGTTAAGGTTAAGTTCACAGTGAGGTTGAGGCTGAGGGTGAGGTATAGGTTTAGGGTAAGGGTGTGGTTTAGGGTTAGGTTTAGGGTTAGGGTTAGGGTGAGGGCTTGGGTTTAGGTTAGGGTTATGGTGAGGGTGAGCGTTAGGTTTAGGGTTAGGGTTAGTGTTATTGTTAGGGTTAGGGTTAGAGTTACTGTGAGGGTGAGGGTGAGGGTGAGGTTTAGGTTTAGGGTGAGGGTGAGGTTAAGGGTTAGAGTTAGGTTCAGGGGGAGGGTTAGGGTTAGGGTTAGTGTTAGGCTTAGGGTTAGGGTGAGGGTTAGGTTGTGGTTTAGGGTTGGGGTTAGCATTAGGATTAGGGTTTTGGTGAGGGTGAGGGTGAGGGTTAGGCTTAGGCTTAGGCTTAAGGTTAGGCTGAGGGTGAGCGTGGGGATGAGGATTAGGTTTAGGGTGATGGTTAGGGTTAGGGTTAGGTTTAGGGTTAGGATTAGGGTTAGGGTGAGGGCTAGGTTGAGGGTGAGGATTAGGGATAGGGTTAGGCTTAGGGTTAGGGTAAGCGTTAGTGTTAGGGTGAGGGTAAGGGTGAGGGTGAGGGTTAGGGTTAGGGCTAGGGTTAGGGTGAGTGTTAGCGTTAGGGTGATGGTTAGGGTTAGTGTGAGGGTTAGTGTTAGGGTTAGCGTTAGTGTTATGGTGAGGGTAAGTGTTAGGGTGAGTGTTAGGGTTAGGGTGAGGCTTATGGTTAGAATGAGGGTTAGGGTTAGGGTTAGGGTTATTGTTTGGGTTAGGGTTAGGGTTAGGATGAGGGTTAGGGTTAGGATTAGGGTGAGGTTGATGGCTAGGGTGAGGGTGAGGGTTAGGGTTAGGCCTAGGCTTAATCTTAGGTTAGGGCTGAGGCTGAGGGTGAGGTTGAGGGTTAGGGTTAGCGTTATGGTTAGATTATGGTTAGGCTGAGGTTGAGGTTTAGGGTTAGGGTTAGGGTGAGGGTTAGTGTTAGGGTTAGGGTCAGGTTTAGGGTTAGGGTTAGGTTGAGATTTAGGTTTACGGTGAGCGGTTGGTTGATGGTTAGTGTGAGGTTTATGGTTAGGTTTAGGGTTATGGTGAGGGTGAGTGTTAGGGTTAGGTTTAGTGTTATTTTTAGGGTTAGGGTTAGAGTTACGGTGAGTGTGAGGGTGAGGATGAGGGTTAGGGTTAGGATGAGGTTTAGGGTTAGTGTTAGGGTTAGGGTGAGGGTGAGTGTGAGATTCAGTGTTAGAGTTAGGGTTACGGTGAGAGTTACTGTGAGGCTTAGGGTTAGGGTTAGTTTTATGGTTAGGATGAGGGTGAGGGTTAGGGTTAGGGTTAGGATTAGGATTAGGTTTATTGTTAGGGTGAGTGTTTGGGTTAGGTGTAGGGTTAGGGTTAGGCTAAGGGTTAAGCTGAGGGTGAGGGTAAGGGTGAGGGTTAGGGTTAGGGTTCGGGTTAGGGTTAGCGTTAGGGTGAGAGTTAGGGTTCGGGTTAAGTTTAGGGTTTGGGTGAGGTTTAGTGTTCAGGTTACAGTGATGGTGAGGGTTAGAGTTAGTTTGAGGGTTAGGGTTAGGATTAGGGTTAGGGTTAGGTTTAAAGTTAGTGTTAGGATGAGGATTAGGTTTAGGATTAGGGTTAGGGTGAGGGCTAGGGTGAGGGTGAGGTTTAGGGTTAGGCTTAGGCTTAGGTTTTTTTTTTGTTTTTTTTTTTGAATTTTTTTATTGTAGAGATACTATACAGAGGGTTACAGTTACATGAGTGAGGTAATGAGTACACTTCCACTTCCTCTTGAACATTGTTACCCCCTCCATTGTTTTCCCCCTACCATTCCCTCCCTCCCTCCCTTCCCCAAGGTTCTTTTTTTTTTTTTTTGATCGTGATTAAGTGATTACTTAATTTCCGGAAATTCACAGTATTGTGGAATAATGATGCTCATTTAAAGTCACAAGTTCATTCTAACTTTCCTGGAGCAAATTGTCTATCACAGTCTGTAATATATAACGGTGCTCATATGTTATATACCATATATGTGATCAGCAGCATGGGGATATTTAGTAGTGGTTCAACCAGATGAGTGGGAGTTCTTTGTTTCTTAAGTCCTGTTAGTTTTGTCATATCACCTAACATTTTGGATTCATCATCCACTTATCAGGGAGACCATGTACTGTTTGTCTCTTCGTTCTTGGCTTACCTCGCTCAACATGATTCCTTCTAGCTCCATCCATTTCCCTGCAAATGCCATTATTTTGTCATTTCTAATGGCTGCATAATATTCCATTGTGTATAGATACCACAATTTTTGGATCCATTCATCTGTGGTGGGGCATCTAGGTTGTTTCCATATCCTAGCTATTGCGAACAGTGCTGCAATAAACATGGAGGTGCATGTGTCTTTGTATATTGGTTCCTGTTGTTCAGGGTAGATGCCTAGAAGTGGTATGACTGGGTCGTAAGGGAGGTCAATCTTTAGCTTTCTAAGGACCCTCCAGACTGCTTTCCAAAGTGGTTGTATGAGTGTACATTCCCACCAGCAGTGTAATAGCGTTCCTCGTTCTCCACATCCCCTCCAGCATTTGTCGTTGGCTGATTTGTGGATGTGGGACATTCTGACTGGGGTAAGGTGGTATCTCAGGGTTGTCTTTATTTGCATTTCCTTCACCACCAGGGATGATGAACATTTCCTCATGTGTTTCTTTGCCATTTTTATTTCTTCATTTGAGAAGTCCCTCTTTAGTTCCCTTGCCCATTTAGTAATTGGTTTGTTGGGTTTGGGAGGGATTAGTTTCTTGAGTTCCCTGTATATACAGGATGTTAACCCCTTGTCTGATATATTGCTGGTAAATATTTTTTCCCAATTAGTTGGTTGTCTTTCTAGCTTGGTTGCGATAGCTTTATCTGTGCAGAAGCTTTTTATTTTAAGGTAGTCCCATTTGTCGAGTCTCTCTCCAATTTGTTGTGACCCTGGGACTCTGTTCAGGAAGTTCCTTCCTGTGCCTATTAGTTCAAGTGTCTCTCCTACTCTGTCCTGCAGTAGTTTCAGAGATTCAGGTTTAATGTTAAGGTCTTTAATCCATTTTGAGTTGATGTTGGTGCATGGTGATAGGCTGGGGTCCACTTTTAGTTTCCTGCATGTGGCTACCCAGTTTTCCCAGCACCAGCGGTTGAAGAGGCTGTGTTTCTTCCATTGTATGTCTTTGGCTCCTTTGTCGAATATCAGCTGGCTGTAGGCCTGTGGATTTATTTCTGGATCTTCTATTCTGTTCCATTGGTCTTCGGGTCTGTTTTTGTGCCAGTACCATGCTGTCTTTGTTATTATAGCTCTGTAGTAGAGTTTGAAGTTCGGCATGGATAGCCCTCCCATATTGTCTTTATCCCCTAGAATTGTTTTGGCTATTCTAGGTCTTTTGTTGTTCCATATGAATTTTTGGACTGTTTTCTGTATTTCAGAGATGTACGTCATTGGGATTTTAATAGGAATTGCGTTGAATTTGTATATTAGTTTTGGAAGTATTACCATCTTTACTATATTAAGTCGGCCTATCCAGGAGCATGGGAGGTCTTTCCATTTCCTAGTGTCTTCTGCAATTTCTTTCTTTAACTTTTTATAGTTCTCATTAAATAGTTCTTTTACATCTTTGGTTAGGTTAATTCCTAAATATTTTATTTTTCGGGAGGTTATTGTGAATGGGGTTGCTCCCTTTATTTCCCTCTCTTCCTGTACATTATCAGTGTATAGGAAGGCAACTGATTTTTGTGGGTTTATTTTGTATCCTGCTATTTTGCCAAAGTGATTTATGATTTCTAAGAGTTTGGGGATGGAGTTTTTGGGATCTTGGAGGTATAGTATCATGTCGTCTGCAAAAAGGGATAGTTTAACTTCTTCTTTTCCTATGCGGATCCTTTTAATGTCTTTTTCTTGCCTTATTGCCCTGGCTAAGGGTTCTAGGACTATATTGAAGAGGAGTGGAGACAGTGGGCATCCTTGCCTTGTTCCTGATTTTAGGAGAATTGGTTGTAGCTTTTCCCCATTAAGTATAATATTGGCTATTGGTCTGTCATAAATGGCTTTTATTGTTTTTAGAAATGTTCCTTCTATTCCTATTTTCTCCAGAGCTTTTAGCATGAATGAATGTTGAATTTTGTCAAAGGCCTTTTCTGCATCTGTAGCGATAATCATGTGATTCTTGACCTTGGCTCTGTTGATATGTTGGATTACATTTATTGACTTACGTATGTTAAACCATCCCTGTGTCTCTGGGATGAAGCCTACCTGGTCATAGTGAATTATTTTTTTTATGTGTTTCTGGATTCTGTTAGCTAGAATCTTGTTAAGGATCTTTGCATCTGTGTTCATCAAGGAGATTGGCCTGTAATTCTCCTTTTTGGTTGGGTCTTTGCCTGGTTTGGGGATGAGTGTGATATTGGCTTCGTAGAATGAGTTTGGGATAGCTCCTTCCTTCTCTGTTTCTCTGAAGAGCTTGAGGAGTATGGGTATTAGTTCTTGTTTGAAGGTCTTATAGAATTCTGCTGTGAATCCATCTGGTCCTGGGCTTTTTTTTGTTGGAAGACTTGATAGCTTCCTGTATCTCATTATAGGATATTGGCTTATTTAATTGGTTAACTTCTTCTTTGCTCAGTTTGGGCAACTTGTATTTCTCTAAAAATGCATCCATTTCTGCCCGATTTTCTTCCTTTAGAGAGTATAGCTTTTGAAAGTAGTCTGTTAGAATTGTTTGGATATCTTGGGTACGTGTGGTGATGTTTCCCGTGGCATCCCTAATCCTATTAATATGGGTTTCCTCTCTTCTTTTTTTAATTAATCTAGCCAATGGGCCATCAATTTTCTTTATTTTTTCAAAGAACCAGCTTTTTGTTTGGTTTATTTTGGTTATGGTTTTCTGATTTTCTAATTGGTTAATCTCTGCTTTTAATTTGGTTATCTGGCTTCTTCTAGTAGCTTTAGGTCCCATTTTTTCCTGTTTTTCTAGCTGTTTTAATTGCAACATGAGATTATTTTTTTTTAATTTTTTTATTGTAAAGGTTCTATACAGAGGGTTACAGTTACATGAGTGGGGTAATGAGTACACTTCCTCTTGAACATTGTTACCCCCTCCATTGTTTTCTCCCTACCATCCCCTCCCTCCCTCCCTTCCCCAAGGTTCTTTTTTTTTTTTTTTTTGATTGTGATTAAGTGATTACTTAATTTCCGGAAATTCACAGTATTGTGGAATAATGATGCTCATTTAAAGTCACACGTTCATTCTAACTTTCCTGGAGCAAATTGTCTATCACAGTCTGTAATATATAACGGTGTTCATATGTTATATACCATACACGTGATCAGCAGCATGGGGATATTTAGTAGTGGTTCAACCAGATGAGTGGGAGTTCTTTGTTTCTTAAGTCCTGTTAGTTTTGTCATATCACCTAACATTTTGGATTCATCATCCGCTTATCAGGGAGACCATGTACTGTTTGTCTCTTCGTTCTTGGCTTACCTCGCTCAACATGATTCCTTCTAGCTCCATCCATTTCCCTGCAAATGCCATTATTTTGTCATTTCTAATGGCTGCATAATATTCCATTGTGTATAGATACCACAATTTTTGGATCCATTCATCTGTGGTGGGGCATCTAGGTTGTTTCCATATCCTAGCTATTGTGAACAGTGCTGCAATAAACATGGAGGTGCACGTGTCCTTGTATATTGGTTCCTGTTGTTCAGGGTAGATGCCTAGAAGTGGTATGACTGGGTCGTAAGGGAGGTCAATCTTTAGCTTTCTAAGGACCCTCCAGACTGCTTTCCAAAGTGGTTGTATGAGTGTACATTCCCACCAGCAGTGTAATAGCGTTCCTCGTTCTCCACATCCCCTCCAGCATTTGTCGTTGGCTGATTTGTGGATGTGGGACATTCTGACTGGGGTAAGGTGGTATCTCAGGGTTGTCTTTATTTGCATTTCCTTCACCACCAGGGATGATGAACATTTCCTCATGTGTTTCTTTGCCATTTTTATTTCTTCATTTGAGAAGTCCCTCTTTAGTTCCCTTGCCCATTTAGTAATTGGTTTGTTGGGTTTGGGAGGGATTAGTTTCTTGAGTTCCCTGTATATACAGGATGTTAACCCCTTGTCTGATATATTGCTGGTAAATATTTTTTCCCAATTAGTTGGTTGTCTTTCTAGCTTGGTTGCGATAGCTTTATCTGTGCAGAAGCTTTTTATTTTAAGGTAGTCCCATTTGTCGAGTCTCTCTCCAATTTGTTGTGACCCTGAGACTCTGTTCAGGAAGTTCCTTCCTGTGCCTATTAGTTCAAGTGTCTCTCCTACTCTGTCCTGCAGTAGTTTCAGAGATTCAGGTTTAATGTTAAGGTCTTTAATCCATTTTGAGTTGATGTTGGTGCATGGTGATAGGCTGGGGTCCACTTTTAGTTTTCTGCATGTGGCTGCCCAGTTTTCCCAGCACCAGCGGTTGAAGAGGCTGTGTTTCTTCCATTGTATGTCTTTGGCTCCTTTGTCGAATATCAGCTGGCTGTAGGCCTGTGGATTTATTTCTGGATCTTCTATTCTGTTCCATTGGTCTTCGGGTCTGTTTTTGTGCCAGTACCATGCTGTCTTTGTTATTATAGCTCTGTAGTAGAGTTTGAAGTTCGGCATGGATAGCCCTCCCATATTGTCTTTATCCCCTAGAATTGTTTTGGCTATTCTAGGTCTTTTGTTGTTCCATATGAATTTTTGGACTGTTTTCTGTATTTCAGAGATGTACGTCATTGGGATTTTAATAGGAATTGCGTTGAATTTGTATATTAGTTTTGGAAGTATTACCATCTTTACTATATTAAGTCGGCCTATCCAGGAGCATGGGAGGTCTTTCCATTTCCTAGTGTCTTCTGCAATTTCTTTCTTTAACTTTTTATAGTTCTCATTAAATAGTTCTTTTACATCTTTGGTTAGGTTAATTCCTAAATATTTTATTTTTCGGGAGGTTATTGTGAATGGGGTTGCTCCCTTTATTTCCCTCTCTTCCTGTACATTATCAGTGTATAGGAAGGCAACTGATTTTTGTGGGTTTATTTTGTATCCTGCTATTTTGCCAAAGTGATTTATGATTTCTAAGAGTTTGGGGATGGAGTTTTTGGGATCTTGGAGGTATAGTATCATGTCGTCTGCAAAAAGGGATAGTTTAACTTCTTCTTTTCCTATGCGGATCCCTTTAATGTCTTTTTCTTGCCTTATTGCCCTGGCTAAGGGTTCTAGGACTATATTGAAGAGGAGTGGAGACAGTGGGCATCCTTGCCTTGTTCCTGATTTTAGGAGAATTGGTTGTAGCTTTTCCCCATTAAGTATAATATTGGCTATTGGTCTGTCATAAATGGCTTTTATTGTTTTTAGAAATGTTCCTTCTATTCCTATTTTCTCCAGAGCTTTTAGCATGAATGAATGTTGAATTTTGTCAAAGGCCTTTTCTGCATCTGTAGCGATAATCATGTGATTCTTGACCTTGGCTCTGTTGATATGTTGGATTACATTTATTGACTTACGTATGTTAAACCATCCCTGTGTCTCTGGGATGAAGCCTACCTGGTCATAGTGAATTATTTTTTTTATGTGTTTCTGGATTCTGTTAGCTAGAATCTTGTTAAGGATCTTTGCATCTGTGTTCATCAAGGAGATTGGCCTGTAATTCTCCTTTTTGGTTGGGTCTTTGCCTGGTTTGGGGATGAGTGTGATATTGGCTTCGTAGAATGAGTTTGGGATAGCTCCTTCCTTCTCTGTTTCTCTGAAGAGCTTGAGGAGTATGGGTATTAGTTCTTGTTTGAAGGTCTTATAGAATTCTGCTGTGAATCCATCTGGTCCTGGGCTTTTTTTTGTTGGAAGACTTTTGATAGCTTCCTGTATCTCATTATAGGATATTGGCTTATTTAATTGGTTAACTTCTTCTTTGCTCAGTTTGGGCAACTTGTATTTCTCTAAAAATGCATCCATTTCTGCCCGATTTTCTTCCTTTAGAGAGTATAGCTTTTGAAAGTAGTCTGTTAGAATTGTTTGGATATCTTGGGTACGTGTGGTGATGTTTCCCGTGGCATCCCTAATCCTATTAATATGGGTTTCCTCTCTTCTTTTTTTAATTAATCTAGCCAATGGGCCATCAATTTTCTTTATTTTTTCAAAGAACCAGCTTTTTGTTTGGTTTATTTTGGTTATGGTTTTCTGATTTTCTAATTGGTTAATCTCTGCTTTTAATTTGGTTATCTGGCTTCTTCTAGTAGCTTTAGGTCCCATTTTTTCCTGTTTTTCTAGCTGTTTTAATTGCAACATGAGATTATTTTTTTTTAATTTTTTTATTGTAAAGGTTCTATACAGAGGGTTACAGTTACATGAGTGGGGTAATGAGTACACTTCCTCTTGAACATTGTTACCCCCTCCATTGTTTTCTCCCTACCATCCCCTCCCTCCCTCCCTTCCCCAAGGTTCTTTTTTTTTTTTTTTTGATTGTGATTAAGTGATTACTTAATTTCCGGAAATTCACAGTATTGTGGAATAATGATGCTCATTTAAAGTCACATGTTCATTCTAACTTTCCTGGAGCAAATTGTCTATCACAGTCTGTAATATATAACGGTGTTCATATGTTATATACCATACACGTGATCAGCAGCATGGGGATATTTAGTAGTGGTTCAACCAGATGAGTGGGAGTTCTTTGTTTCTTAAGTCCTGTTAGTTTTGTCATATCACCTAACATTTTGGATTCATCATCCGCTTATCAGGGAGACCATGTACTGTTTGTCTCTTCGTTCTTGGCTTACCTCGCTCAACATGATTCCTTCTAGCTCCATCCATTTCCCTGCAAATGCCATTATTTTGTCATTTCTAATGGCTGCATAATATTCCATTGTGTATAGATACCACAATTTTTGGATCCATTCATCTGTGGTGGGGCATCTAGGTTGTTTCCATATCCTAGCTATTGTGAACAGTGCTGCAATAAACATGGAGGTGCACGTGTCCTTGTATATTGGTTCCTGTTGTTCAGGGTAGATGCCTAGAAGTGGTATGACTGGGTCGTAAGGGAGGTCAATCTTTAGCTTTCTAAGGACCCTCCAGACTGCTTTCCAAAGTGGTTGTATGAGTGTACATTCCCACCAGCAGTGTAATAGCGTTCCTCGTTCTCCACATCCCCTCCAGCATTTGTCGTTGGCTGATTTGTGGATGTGGGACATTCTGACTGGGGTAAGGTGGTATCTCAGGGTTGTCTTTATTTGCATTTCCTTCACCACCAGGGATGATGAACATTTCCTCATGTGTTTCTTTGCCATTTTTATTTCTTCATTTGAGAAGTCCCTCTTTAGTTCCCTTGCCCATTTAGTAATTGGTTTGTTGGGTTTGGGAGGGATTAGTTTCTTGAGTTCCCTGTATATACAGGATGTTAACCCCTTGTCTGATATATTGCTGGTAAATATTTTTTCCCAATTAGTTGGTTGTCTTTCTAGCTTGGTTGCGATAGCTTTATCTGTGCAGAAGCTTTTTATTTTAAGGTAGTCCCATTTGTCGAGTCTCTCTCCAATTTGTTGTGACCCTGGGACTCTGTTCAGGAAGTTCCTTCCTGTGCCTATTAGTTCAAGTGTCTCTCCTACTCTGTCCTGCAGTAGTTTCAGAGATTCAGGTTTAATGTTAAGGTCTTTAATCCATTTTGAGTTGATGTTGGTGCATGGTGATAGGCTGGGGTCCACTTTTAGTTTTCTGCATGTGGCTACCCAGTTTTCCCAGCACCAGCGGTTGAAGAGGCTGTGTTTCTTCCATTGTATGTCTTTGGCTCCTTTGTCGAATATCAGCTGGCTGTAGGCCTGTGGATTTATTTCTGGATCTTCTATTCTGTTCCATTGGTCTTCGGGTCTGTTTTTGTGCCAGTACCATGCTGTCTTTGTTATTATAGCTCTGTAGTAGAGTTTGAAGTTCGGCATGGATAGCCCTCCCATATTGTCTTTATCCCCTAGAATTGTTTTGGCTATTCTAGGTCTTTTGTTGTTCCATATGAATTTTTGGACTGTTTTCTGTATTTCAGAGATGTACGTCATTGGGATTTTAATAGGAATTGCGTTGAATTTGTATATTAGTTTTGGAAGTATTACCATCTTTACTATATTAAGTCGGCCTATCCAGGAGCATGGGAGGTCTTTCCATTTCCTAGTGTCTTCTGCAATTTCTTTCTTTAACTTTTTATAGTTCTCATTAAATAGTTCTTTTACATCTTTGGTTAGGTTAATTCCTAAATATTTTATTTTTCGGGAGGTTATTGTGAATGGGGTTGCTCCCTTTATTTCCCTCTCTTCCTGTACATTATCAGTGTATAGGAAGGCAACTGATTTTTGTGGGTTTATTTTGTATCCTGCTATTTTGCCAAAGTGATTTATGATTTCTAAGAGTTTGGGGATGGAGTTTTTGGGATCTTGGAGGTATAGTATCATGTCGTCTGCAAAAAGGGATAGTTTAACTTCTTCTTTTCCTATGCGGATCCCTTTAATGTCTTTTTCTTGCCTTATTGCCCTGGCTAAGGGTTCTAGGACTATATTGAAGAGGAGTGGAGACAGTGGGCATCCTTGCCTTGTTCCTGATTTTAGGAGAATTGGTTGTAGCTTTTCCCCATTAAGTATAATATTGGCTATTGGTCTGTCATAAATGGCTTTTATTGTTTTTAGAAATGTTCCTTCTATTCCTATTTTCTCCAGAGCTTTTAGCATGAATGAATGTTGAATTTTGTCAAAGGCCTTTTCTGCATCTGTAGCGATAATCATGTGATTCTTGACCTTGGCTCTGTTGATATGTTGGATTACATTTATTGACTTACGTATGTTAAACCATCCCTGTGTCTCTGGGATGAAGCCTACCTGGTCATAGTGAATTATTTTTTTTATGTGTTTCTGGATTCTGTTAGCTAGAATCTTGTTAAGGATCTTTGCATCTGTGTTCATCAAGGAGATTGGCCTGTAATTCTCCTTTTTGGTTGGGTCTTTGCCTGGTTTGGGGATGAGTGTGATATTGGCTTCGTAGAATGAGTTTGGGATAGCTCCTTCCTTCTCTGTTTCTCTGAAGAGCTTGAGGAGTATGGGTATTAGTTCTTGTTTGAAGGTCTTATAGAATTCTGCTGTGAATCCATCTGGTCCTGGGCTTTTTTTTGTTGGAAGACTTTTGATAGCTTCCTGTATCTCATTATAGGATATTGGCTTATTTAATTGGTTAACTTCTTCTTTGCTCAGTTTGGGCAACTTGTATTTCTCTAAAAATGCATCCATTTCTGCCCGATTTTCTTCCTTTAGAGAGTATAGCTTTTGAAAGTAGTCTGTTAGAATTGTTTGGATATCTTGGGTACGTGTGGTGATGTTTCCCGTGGCATCCCTAATCCTATTAATATGGGTTTCCTCTCTTCTTTTTTTAATTAATCTAGCCAATGGGCCATCAATTTTCTTTATTTTTTCAAAGAACCAGCTTTTTGTTTGGTTTATTTTGGTTATGGTTTTCTGATTTTCTAATTGGTTAATCTCTGCTTTTAATTTGGTTATCTGGCTTCTTCTAGTAGCTTTAGGTCCCATTTTTTCCTGTTTTTCTAGCTGTTTTAATTGCAACATGAGATTATTTTTTTTTAATTTTTTTATTGTAAAGGTTCTATACAGAGGGTTACAGTTACATGAGTGGGGTAATGAGTACACTTCCTCTTGAACATTGTTACCCCCTCCATTGTTTTCTCCCTACCATCCCCTCCCTCCCTCCCTTCCCCAAGGTTCTTTTTTTTTTTTTTTGATTGTGATTAAGTGATTACTTAATTTCCGGAAATTCACAGTATTGTGGAATAATGATGCTCATTTAAAGTCACATGTTCATTCTAACTTTCCTGGAGCAAATTGTCTATCACAGTCTGTAATATATAACGGTGTTCATATGTTATATACCATACACGTGATCAGCAGCATGGGGATATTTAGTAGTGGTTCAACCAGATGAGTGGGAGTTCTTTGTTTCTTAAGTCCTGTTAGTTTTGTCATATCACCTAACATTTTGGATTCATCATCCGCTTATCAGGGAGACCATGTACTGTTTGTCTCTTCGTTCTTGGCTTACCTCGCTCAACATGATTCCTTCTAGCTCCATCCATTTCCCTGCAAATGCCATTATTTTGTCATTTCTAATGGCTGCATAATATTCCATTGTGTATAGATACCACAATTTTTGGATCCATTCATCTGTGGTGGGGCATCTAGGTTGTTTCCATATCCTAGCTATTGTGAACAGTGCTGCAATAAACATGGAGGTGCACGTGTCCTTGTATATTGGTTCCTGTTGTTCAGGGTAGATGCCTAGAAGTGGTATGACTGGGTCGTAAGGGAGGTCAATCTTTAGCTTTCTAAGGACCCTCCAGACTGCTTTCCAAAGTGGTTGTATGAGTGTACATTCCCACCAGCAGTGTAATAGCGTTCCTCGTTCTCCACATCCCCTCCAGCATTTGTCGTTGGCTGATTTGTGGATGTGGGACATTCTGACTGGGGTAAGGTGGTATCTCAGGGTTGTCTTTATTTGCATTTCCTTCACCACCAGGGATGATGAACATTTCCTCATGTGTTTCTTTGCCATTTTTATTTCTTCATTTGAGAAGTCCCTCTTTAGTTCCCTTGCCCATTTAGTAATTGGTTTGTTGGGTTTGGGAGGGATTAGTTTCTTGAGTTCCCTGTATATACAGGATGTTAACCCCTTGTCTGATATATTGCTGGTAAATATTTTTTCCCAATTAGTTGGTTGTCTTTCTAGCTTGGTTGCGATAGCTTTATCTGTGCAGAAGCTTTTTATTTTAAGGTAGTCCCATTTGTCGAGTCTCTCTCCAATTTGTTGTGACCCTGGGACTCTGTTCAGGAAGTTCCTTCCTGTGCCTATTAGTTCAAGTGTCTCTCCTACTCTGTCCTGCAGTAGTTTCAGAGATTCAGGTTTAATGTTAAGGTCTTTAATCCATTTTGAGTTGATGTTGGTGCATGGTGATAGGCTGGGGTCCACTTTTAGTTTTCTGCATGTGGCTGCCCAGTTTTCCCAGCACCAGCGGTTGAAGAGGCTGTGTTTCTTCCATTGTATGTCTTTGGCTCCTTTGTCGAATATCAGCTGGCTGTAGGCCTGTGGATTTATTTCTGGATCTTCTATTCTGTTCCATTGGTCTTCGGGTCTGTTTTTGTGCCAGTACCATGCTGTCTTTGTTATTATAGCTCTGTAGTAGAGTTTGAAGTTCGGCATGGATAGCCCTCCCATATTGTCTTTATCCCCTAGAATTGTTTTGGCTATTCTAGGTCTTTTGTTGTTCCATATGAATTTTTGGACTGTTTTCTGTATTTCAGAGATGTACGTCATTGGGATTTTAATAGGAATTGCGTTGAATTTGTATATTAGTTTTGGAAGTATTACCATCTTTACTATATTAAGTCGGCCTATCCAGGAGCATGGGAGGTCTTTCCATTTCCTAGTGTCTTCTGCAATTTCTTTCTTTAACTTTTTATAGTTCTCATTAAATAGTTCTTTTACATCTTTGGTTAGGTTAATTCCTAAATATTTTATTTTTCGGGAGGTTATTGTGAATGGGGTTGCTCCCTTTATTTCCCTCTCTTCCTGTACATTATCAGTGTATAGGAAGGCAACTGATTTTTGTGGGTTTATTTTGTATCCTGCTATTTTGCCAAAGTGATTTATGATTTCTAAGAGTTTGGGGATGGAGTTTTTGGGATCTTGGAGGTATAGTATCATGTCGTCTGCAAAAAGGGATAGTTTAACTTCTTCTTTTCCTATGCGGATCCCTTTAATGTCTTTTTCTTGCCTTATTGCCCTGGCTAAGGGTTCTAGGACTATATTGAAGAGGAGTGGAGACAGTGGGCATCCTTGCCTTGTTCCTGATTTTAGGAGAATTGGTTGTAGCTTTTCCCCATTAAGTATAATATTGGCTATTGGTCTGTCATAAATGGCTTTTATTGTTTTTAGAAATGTTCCTTCTATTCCTATTTTCTCCAGAGCTTTTAGCATGAATGAATGTTGAATTTTGTCAAAGGCCTTTTCTGCATCTGTAGCGATAATCATGTGATTCTTGACCTTGGCTCTGTTGATATGTTGGATTACATTTATTGACTTACGTATGTTAAACCATCCCTGTGTCTCTGGGATGAAGCCTACCTGGTCATAGTGAATTATTTTTTTTATGTGTTTCTGGATTCTGTTAGCTAGAATCTTGTTAAGGATCTTTGCATCTGTGTTCATCAAGGAGATTGGCCTGTAATTCTCCTTTTTGGTTGGGTCTTTGCCTGGTTTGGGGATGAGTGTGATATTGGCTTCGTAGAATGAGTTTGGGATAGCTCCTTCCTTCTCTGTTTCTCTGAAGAGCTTGAGGAGTATGGGTATTAGTTCTTGTTTGAAGGTCTTATAGAATTCTGCTGTGAATCCATCTGGTCCTGGGCTTTTTTTTGTTGGAAGACTTTTGATAGCTTCCTGTATCTCATTATAGGATATTGGCTTATTTAATTGGTTAACTTCTTCTTTGCTCAGTTTGGGCAACTTGTATTTCTCTAAAAATGCATCCATTTCTGCCCGATTTTCTTCCTTTAGAGAGTATAGCTTTTGAAAGTAGTCTGTTAGAATTGTTTGGATATCTTGGGTACGTGTGGTGATGTTTCCCGTGGCATCCCTAATCCTATTAATATGGGTTTCCTCTCTTCTTTTTTTAATTAATCTAGCCAATGGGCCATCAATTTTCTTTATTTTTTCAAAGAACCAGCTTTTTGTTTGGTTTATTTTGGTTATGGTTTTCTGATTTTCTAATTGGTTAATCTCTGCTTTTAATTTGGTTATCTGGCTTCTTCTAGTAGCTTTAGGTCCCATTTTTTCCTGTTTTTCTAGCTGTTTTAATTGCAACATGAGATTATTTTTTTTTAATTTTTTTATTGTAAAGGTTCTATACAGAGGGTTACAGTTACATGAGTGGGGTAATGAGTACACTTCCTCTTGAACATTGTTACCCCCTCCATTGTTTTCTCCCTACCATCCCCTCCCTCCCTCCCTTCCCCAAGGTTCTTTTTTTTTTTTTTTTTGATTGTGATTAAGTGATTACTTAATTTCCGGAAATTCACAGTATTGTGGAATAATGATGCTCATTTAAAGTCACATGTTCATTCTAACTTTCCTGGAGCAAATTGTCTATCACAGTCTGTAATATATAACGGTGTTCATATGTTATATACCATACACGTGATCAGCAGCATGGGGATATTTAGTAGTGGTTCAACCAGATGAGTGGGAGTTCTTTGTTTCTTAAGTCCTGTTAGTTTTGTCATATCACCTAACATTTTGGATTCATCATCCGCTTATCAGGGAGACCATGTACTGTTTGTCTCTTCGTTCTTGGCTTACCTCGCTCAACATGATTCCTTCTAGCTCCATCCATTTCCCTGCAAATGCCATTATTTTGTCATTTCTAATGGCTGCATAATATTCCATTGTGTATAGATACCACAATTTTTGGATCCATTCATCTGTGGTGGGGCATCTAGGTTGTTTCCATATCCTAGCTATTGTGAACAGTGCTGCAATAAACATGGAGGTGCACGTGTCCTTGTATATTGGTTCCTGTTGTTCAGGGTAGATGCCTAGAAGTGGTATGACTGGGTCGTAAGGGAGGTCAATCTTTAGCTTTCTAAGGACCCTCCAGACTGCTTTCCAAAGTGGTTGTATGAGTGTACATTCCCACCAGCAGTGTAATAGCGTTCCTCGTTCTCCACATCCCCTCCAGCATTTGTCGTTGGCTGATTTGTGGATGTGGGACATTCTGACTGGGGTAAGGTGGTATCTCAGGGTTGTCTTTATTTGCATTTCCTTCACCACCAGGGATGATGAACATTTCCTCATGTGTTTCTTTGCCATTTTTATTTCTTCATTTGAGAAGTCCCTCTTTAGTTCCCTTGCCCATTTAGTAATTGGTTTGTTGGGTTTGGGAGGGATTAGTTTCTTGAGTTCCCTGTATATACAGGATGTTAACCCCTTGTCTGATATATTGCTGGTAAATATTTTTTCCCAATTAGTTGGTTGTCTTTCTAGCTTGGTTGCGATAGCTTTATCTGTGCAGAAGCTTTTTATTTTAAGGTAGTCCCATTTGTCGAGTCTCTCTCCAATTTGTTGTGACCCTGGGACTCTGTTCAGGAAGTTCCTTCCTGTGCCTATTAGTTCAAGTGTCTCTCCTACTCTGTCCTGCAGTAGTTTCAGAGATTCAGGTTTAATGTTAAGGTCTTTAATCCATTTTGAGTTGATGTTGGTGCATGGTGATAGGCTGGGGTCCACTTTTAGTTTTCTGCATGTGGCTACCCAGTTTTCCCAGCACCAGCGGTTGAAGAGGCTGTGTTTCTTCCATTGTATGTCTTTGGCTCCTTTGTCGAATATCAGCTGGCTGTAGGCCTGTGGATTTATTTCTGGATCTTCTATTCTGTTCCATTGGTCTTCGGGTCTGTTTTTGTGCCAGTACCATGCTGTCTTTGTTATTATAGCTCTGTAGTAGAGTTTGAAGTTCGGCATGGATAGCCCTCCCATATTGTCTTTATCCCCTAGAATTGTTTTGGCTATTCTAGGTCTTTTGTTGTTCCATATGAATTTTTGGACTGTTTTCTGTATTTCAGAGATGTACGTCATTGGGATTTTAATAGGAATTGCGTTGAATTTGTATATTAGTTTTGGAAGTATTACCATCTTTACTATATTAAGTCGGCCTATCCAGGAGCATGGGAGGTCTTTCCATTTCCTAGTGTCTTCTGCAATTTCTTTCTTTAACTTTTTATAGTTCTCATTAAATAGTTCTTTTACATCTTTGGTTAGGTTAATTCCTAAATATTTTATTTTTCGGGAGGTTATTGTGAATGGGGTTGCTCCCTTTATTTCCCTCTCTTCCTGTACATTATCAGTGTATAGGAAGGCAACTGATTTTTGTGGGTTTATTTTGTATCCTGCTATTTTGCCAAAGTGATTTATGATTTCTAAGAGTTTGGGGATGGAGTTTTTGGGATCTTGGAGGTATAGTATCATGTCGTCTGCAAAAAGGGATAGTTTAACTTCTTCTTTTCCTATGCGGATCCCTTTAATGTCTTTTTCTTGCCTTATTGCCCTGGCTAAGGGTTCTAGGACTATATTGAAGAGGAGTGGAGACAGTGGGCATCCTTGCCTTGTTCCTGATTTTAGGAGAATTGGTTGTAGCTTTTCCCCATTAAGTATAATATTGGCTATTGGTCTGTCATAAATGGCTTTTATTGTTTTTAGAAATGTTCCTTCTATTCCTATTTTCTCCAGAGCTTTTAGCATGAATGAATGTTGAATTTTGTCAAAGGCCTTTTCTGCATCTGTAGCGATAATCATGTGATTCTTGACCTTGGCTCTGTTGATATGTTGGATTACATTTATTGACTTACGTATGTTAAACCATCCCTGTGTCTCTGGGATGAAGCCTACCTGGTCATAGTGAATTATTTTTTTTATGTGTTTCTGGATTCTGTTAGCTAGAATCTTGTTAAGGATCTTTGCATCTGTGTTCATCAAGGAGATTGGCCTGTAATTCTCCTTTTTGGTTGGGTCTTTGCCTGGTTTGGGGATGAGTGTGATATTGGCTTCGTAGAATGAGTTTGGGATAGCTCCTTCCTTCTCTGTTTCTCTGAAGAGCTTGAGGAGTATGGGTATTAGTTCTTGTTTGAAGGTCTTATAGAATTCTGCTGTGAATCCATCTGGTCCTGGGCTTTTTTTTGTTGGAAGACTTTTGATAGCTTCCTGTATCTCATTATAGGATATTGGCTTATTTAATTGGTTAACTTCTTCTTTGCTCAGTTTGGGCAACTTGTATTTCTCTAAAAATGCATCCATTTCTGCCCGATTTTCTTCCTTTAGAGAGTATAGCTTTTGAAAGTAGTCTGTTAGAATTGTTTGGATATCTTGGGTACGTGTGGTGATGTTTCCCGTGGCATCCCTAATCCTATTAATATGGGTTTCCTCTCTTCTTTTTTTAATTAATCTAGCCAATGGGCCATCAATTTTCTTTATTTTTTCAAAGAACCAGCTTTTTGTTTGGTTTATTTTGGTTATGGTTTTCTGATTTTCTAATTGGTTAATCTCTGCTTTTAATTTGGTTATCTGGCTTCTTCTAGTAGCTTTAGGTCCCATTTTTTCCTGTTTTTCTAGCTGTTTTAATTGCAACATGAGATTATTTACTTGGTCTGTCTCCATTCTCTTGATGTGGGCACTGAGGGTAATAAATTTGCCCCTCAGGACTGCTTTTGCTGTGTCCCACAAGTTTCTTTGTGAGGTGTTTTCATTTTCATTGAGTTGTAGGAAATGCTTTATTTCTTCTCTGATCTCTTCTGTTATCCAGGCATTGTTAAGGAGTGTGCTGTTCTATTTCCATGTATTGGAGAAATTTCTGCGGTATGCTTTGTTATTGAGAGCTAGCTTGATTTCACTGTGGTCAGATAGGATACAGGGGATTATGTCGATCCCTTTGTATTTGCTTAAGTTCCTTGCATGAACTATGATATGGTCTATTTTGGAGAAAGTTCCGTGAGCTGCTGAGAAGAATGTGTACTGTGTTGTTTTAGGGTGAAATACTCGGTAGATGTCAGTTAATTCCGCTTGCAGTATGGCCTCTCTTAATTCGGTAGCTTCTTTGCCAATCCTCTGGTTGGTAGACCTGTCCTTTGGTGAGAGTGGTGTGTTAAAGTCTCCTAGTATTATCGTATTGGGATCTATTTTATTCTGTAAGTTTGAGAGCATTTGTTTGACATATCTGGGTGCACCAATATTTGGGGCATATAAGTTGATGATGGTTATATCCTCCTCTTGGATTGTTCCCTTTATTAATATGTAGTGTCCGTCCTTGTCTTTCTGTACTGATTTTAATGAAAAGTTTATTTTGTCAGATATCAGGATAGCTACACCTGCTTTCTTACTGGGGGCGTTTGATTGGTAGATCCTTTTCCACCCCTTCACTCTGAGTTTGTTTGTATGTTTGGCTGAGAGGTGGGTCTCCTGAAGGCAACAGATGGATGGGTCTTGTTTTCTTATCCAGTCCTCAGTTCGTTTTCTTTTAATTGGCGAATTCAGCCCATTTATATTAAGAGAAAGTATAGAGAGATGCATTGTTGTCCCTGCCATTCCGTTTTCCTAAGTTTTTCTTTTTTCCTTTCCTCCTGTGCTTGCTCAGTTAGACTTTGAGTAACGCCTGTTTGGGGCAGGCCCCAGTTCCTGGCTGCTTTCTTCAGGTTGTGTCCCCCCTCTTAGAATTCTTTGTAATGCTGGCTTAATGTTTATGTATTCATTTAGTTTTTCTTTGCTATTAAAAGTTTTCAGTTCTCCATCAAATGTGAATGCTAGCTTTGCCGGGTAGATCAGTCTGGGTTGGCAGTTATTGGCTCTCAGGGCTCGTATGGTGCTTTCCCAGGCTTTTCTTGCATTCATTGTTTGTGTGGAGAGATCTGCAGTAATTCTTATTTTTTTCCCATTGTAGTATAGCTCCTTCTTCATTTTTGCTGCATGCAGGATTGTTTCCTTATTATTCAGATCTATCATTTTTACTATAATGTGTCTAGAAGTGTTTCTCCTGGGGTCTTGCTTGTTGGGTGTTCGATAAGCTTTTGTGATATAGTTAAGATGGTCGTTTTTGAGGTGGGGAAAATTTTCATTGATTATATTGTTAAATAGGTGGTGCATTCCCTTGCTCTGGAATTCCTCACCTTCGTCCACTCCAATTATGCGAAGGTTAAATTTTTTAGCATTATCTGCTTGCTCTTGAATATCCCTTTGGTTTAATTTGAGTAATTTTTCCATATCTGTCACTTTTTGGTCCAGTTGGTGTATTCTGTCTTCTGTATCTGACACTCGACCTTCCATTTCATTCACTCTGTTGACAGTGGCTTCTATTGTGGTTTGCATGGAGGAAATGGATCCCTTTATGGATTCAATGTTGGTTCTCAGAGTACTGATCTCACCTCTCAATGAGGTATGCATTACCTCTAATTTGGCGTTTATCTCACTTCTTACTGAGGTTTGTGCAGCTTCTATTTTTGCATGCATCTCTTGTTTGATACCCTGTATCTCTTTGGATAGTTCATCCTTGTGCTCTTTCAATTTCTGATCAATTTCTCGCTTTATTTCTTGAGTCATTGCCTCCAGCAACCCTTGGAAGTAGCCTTTGTCTTCCATTCCTGCTTTGCTCCCACTGGGGCTCTCCCCTGTGTGGCTGCTGGCTTTTGAGGTGAGCTTGCTGTCCTGGGTGGTAGTAAACCTTGTGATTTTTCTCTGTGATTTTCGCATGGAGGTTCAGGAGACTGCTCTTCAATTTTGTTTTGGTGTGTCTGTCTTTGCTAGGTTGCTGATTCTGTATTGGTAGAGAGAGTCTGTGCCTGATCTGGGTTCTGTTGGGAACCTATTTCCAGCTGCTATTCTGACTTACTTAGGATTCTCAGCTCTCTGCTGTAGATTGCTGGCAGTTCCCGCCTTTGGAAGGGTTGAGCAGCCTAGACTGCTTGTGTTTGCTCCTACGGGTGCTCTTGTGAAGAACAGATGCTCTGGATGCACTCTCCCAAATGCTGGAGTCTGCTATGGGCTCCTGATGTGTTTTTGTTTATTTGTTTTGGGCTGGTTGTGGGCTTGAACTCTAGGTTTGGGTGCTGTCCCTCAGCTTTTCAGCTCAAGGCTGGCACCCTACCGTTTGAGCCACAGCACCACTTCTGACCCTTTTGGCTTTTGTGATGCTGAGGAATCAGATGCAGGGCCTCATACATCCAAGACTATCACTCTATTGCTGAGCCGCCTTAACAGTCTGAGCTCCTGCTTACTATCAGGTGCTGGCAGCCTGTGTTGCCCAATTCCCAGTCTAGGGTATATGGGTGGAGTTTTGGTGGGGTTTGGGCTTCTCTTGTCCTGGGCCTCCAGGTCTTTTGTTGTCACAGGCGTGCTTCCCGGGGGAGTGTTGTTTCCTGGTTTTCTCCCCTCTGTTGAGGCGTATGCTCAGCTTTTTACTTCAATTGGGAGGAGTTGGTTGTGTTGTTCAGGCGCCGGATCCCCGGGCCTGGTTCCGGCCCCAGCCTGGAGCGTGCTTGTTAGGCCTGTGCTGATGTGTATACCACCTAGGTTATGCAGCCTGGAGCGCACTCGTTAGGCCTGTGCTGATGTGTATACCACCTAGGTTATACAGCCTGGGGGACACAGTTCAAATTTCTTCTACTGTTGGTAGTCTTGACCCAGGGGCGCTGTTCCTGGCTTGGGCATTTAAGCTCCCTTCCAGGGGTGCTCTTGCTCTAGCCTGGCCAGCTGAGTGTGCTCCACGGGCTGGTGGAGCTCTCAAACAGTTCCCAGTTTTAGTGGGTCCTGTGGTCCGGGTGCTGGGGTAGGGAGTCTAGGTCAGGGTCTGGGGATTCCCTCCAGCTCTGGTCTCCCTTGAGGGATACACTTCCCCTGTGGGGTACTCACCCTGGAGCTGGTTGTTTCTGTGTGGTGTAGGTCGTCAGTTGTTGTTGCAATCCGCGCTGGGTTGGGCGGTGGTGGCTCTGTGTGATTCTTTTCTGTCTCTGCCTCTGTCGAAGCTGTTGGGTCAAGAGTGTCCACGCTCAGGCAGCTTCTTCTCGGTACCTCTGGGGCCCAAGTGACCCCGCCGGGTTGTTGCGATCGTGATCGGGTGGGCGGGTGGTCTGCAGACAGGACCCTTTGTCGCGCCGAGCGGCTTTGGCGGGATGGAACCTCTCTGCTCGGGTGGAGAGTGCTGGATCGTTGCGATCGCGATCAGGCGGGCTGGGTGGTCTGCCCACAGGTCCTTTTGTCACTCTGCTGATGCCGAGCGGCTTTGGCGGGATGGAGCCTCTCTGCTCGGGTGGAGAGTGAGGGGTGGGGGTGGGATCCTCGTGGAGACTCCCGGCTGGTAGGTTTCTCTGTTCCTGGCGATCTGCTGTTCTGCAAACCAGTACTTGATGTTCTGAAAGTGGCCCCTTGTGTCTCTGCTGTTTCTCTGGGGCTCCCACAGCCCCCGCCGGGCCGGCTGGCCGGCGGCTTGGCGCACTGCCGCGCAGCCAGTAAAGGTTGAGGGAGGGGTCTTCGCTTTTCTCTGTTTTGAAATTCTTTTCCTCTCTTTCTTTTTTTGTTATTCTCCGCCTCTGGTTTTTCTCTGAGTGTTCGTCTTTTTGTTGTTGTCGGTCTCTTGGGGAGATTAAGCGTTGGAACTCGAACTCTCTTTTTGGTTGGAGAGAGCTGTGGCGTTTCCCTACTGCCCCGTCGCCATCTTCAGGCTTAGGTTTAAGTTGAATCTGAGGGTGAGGTTGAAGGTTAGGGTTAGCATGATGGTTAGGGTTAAGGTTAGGCTAAGGGTTCAGATGAGGGTTAAGATTAGGGTGAGGGTTTGGGTGAGGGTGACAGTAAGGGTAAATGTGAGGGTTAGGGTTAGGGTGAGTGTTAGGGTGAGGATAAGAGTTAGGGTTAGGATGAGGGTGAGGGTTAGATTGAGTATTAGTCTTAGGGTTAGTGTGAGGTTTAGGGTGAGGATGAGGGGTAGCTTTAGGGTGAGGGCTGGGGTGAGGGTGAGGGTTAGGGATAGGGTTAGGTTGAGGTTTAGGGTTGAGGTGATGGTTAGGGTTAGTGTGAGGATTAGTGTTAGGATTAGGGTTAGTTTTAGGTTGAGGGTAAGTGTTAGGGTGAGGGTTAGCGTTAGGGTGAGAGATGGTTACTGTTAGGATTAGTGTTAGGGTTAGTGTTATTTTTAGGGTTAGGGTTTGGCTTATTGTTACGTTGAGGTTGAGGGTGAGGATCAGGGTTAGGGTTAGGCTGAGGTTTAGGTATAAGGTTATGGTTAGAGTTAGTTTTAGGTTGAGGGTGAGTTTTAGGTTTAGAGTTAGGGTTAGGGGGAGGGTTAGGGTGAGGGTTAGGGTTAGGGTTAGGGTTAGTGTTAGGATTAGGGTTAGGGTGAGTGTGAGGGTTAGGGTTAGGCATAGGCTTAGGGTTAGGCTGAGGGGGAGGGGGAGGGGGAGGGTTAGGGTTAAGGTGAGGGTTAGGGTTAGGGTTAGGGTGAGGGTTAGGATGAGGTTTAGGGTTAGGATTAGGGTTACGTTGAGGGCAAGGGTGAGGGTGAGTTGTAGAGTTAGCATTACGGCGAGGTTTATGATTAGGGTTAGGGTTAGGGTTAGGGTGAGGGTTAGGGTTAGGGCTACTCTGAGGGTGAGGGTTAGGGTTAGGTTGAGGGTTAGGGTTAGGGTTAGTGTGATGGTGAGGGTTAGGATTACGGTTAGGGTTATTGCTAGTGTTATGGTTAAGGTTAAGTTTACAGTGAGGCTGAGGCTGAGGGTGAGGTTTAGGGTTAAGGTTAGGGTGAGTTTTAGGGTTAAGGTTAGGGTTATGGTTAGGGTGAGGGCTTGGGTTAGGGTTAGGATTACGGTGAGGGTGAGCGTTAGGTTTAGGGTTAAGTTTAGGGTTAGTGTTAGTGTTAGGGTTAGGGTTAGAGTTACAGTGAGGGTGAGGGTGAGGGTGAGTTTTAGGGTTAGGGTTAGGTTTATGTTGAAGGTGAGTTTTAGGGTTAGAGTAAGGTTTAGGGGTAGGTTTAGGGTAAGGGTTAGGGTTACAGTTAGTGTTAGGTTTAGGGTTAGGGTGAGGGTTAGGTTGAGGTTTATTGTTAGGTTTAGGGTTAGTTTGAGGATTAAGGTTATGGTGAGGGTGAGTGTGAGGGTTGGGGTTAGGGTTAGGCTTAGGCTTAGGGTTAGCCTAAGAGTGAGGGTAGGGATGAGGATTAGGTTTAGGGTGATGGTTAGGGTTAGGGTTAGGTTTAGGGTTAGGATTGAGGTTAGGGTTAGGATTAGGGTTAGGGTGAGGGCTAGGTTGAAGGTGAGGGTTCCGGTTAGGTTTAGGCTTAGGGTTAGGGTTAGGCTGAGGCTGTGTGTGAGGGTGAGGGTTAGGGTTAGGGTGATGCTTAGGGTTACAGTCAGGGTGAGGTTCAGGATGAGGGTTAGGGTTAGGGTGAGTGTTAGGGTGAGGTTGACTGTAAGGGTAAAGGTGAAGGTTAGGCTGAGAGTGAGGATTAAGGTAAGGGTGAAGGTTAGTTTTATGTTGAGGGTTAGGGTTCGGGTTAGGGTGAGGGTGAGGTTAAGGTTGAGGATTAGTTTTAGGGTTAGTCTGAGATTTAGTGTGAGCGTGAGGGCTAGGGTGAGGGTGAGGGTTAGGGTTAGATTGAGGTTTATGGTTAGGGTGACGATTAGGTTTATTGTGAGGATTAGTGTTAGGGATAGGTTTAGTGTTAGGGTGAGGGTGTTAGGGTGAGGGTTAGGGTTAGGGTGAGGGTTAGGTTGAGGTTTATTGTTAGGGTTAGGGTTAGGGTTATGGTGAGGGTGTGTGTGAGGGTTAGGGTTAGGCTTAGGCTTAGGCTTAGGGTTAGGCTGAGAGTGAGGTTAGGGATGAGGATTAGGTTTAGGGTGATGTTTAGGGTTAGGGTTAGGTTTAGGGTTACGATTGGGGATAGGGTGAGGATTAGGGTTAGGGTGAGGGCTAGGGTTAGGGTGAGGGTTAGGGCTAGGTTTAGGCTTAGGTTTAGGGTTAGGCTGAGGCTGTGTGTGAGGGTGAGGGTTAGGGTTGTGGTGATGCTTAGGGTTACAGTCAAGGTGAGGGTTAGGATGAGGGTTAGGTTTAGGGTGAGTGTTAGGGTGAGTTTCACGGTAAGGGTAAAGGTGAAGGTTAGGCTGAGAGTGAGGATTACAGTAACAGTCAAGGTTAGGTTTAGGTTGAGGGTTAGGGTTCGGGTTAGGGTGAGGGTGAGGTTAAGATTGAGTATTAGTTTTAGGGTTAGTCTGAAGTTTAGGGTGAGGGTGAGGGTTAGGGTTAGGCTGAGGGCTAGGGTGAGGGTGAGGGTTAGGGTTAGATTGAGGTTTATGGTTAGGGTGACGATTAGGGTTATTTTGAGGATTAGTGTTAGGGTTAGGGTTAGTGTTAGGGTGAGGGTAAGTGTTAGGGTGAGGGATAGGGTTAGGGTGAGAGTTATTGTTAGAATGAGGGGTAGGGTTAGGTTTAGGGTTATTGTTAGGGTTACAGTTACGATGAGGGTGAGGGTTAGTGTTAGGTTTAGGGTGAGGTTTATGTTTAGGGTTAGTGTTAGAGTTAGGGTGAGTGTGAGGGTGAGGTTTAGGGTTAGAATAAGCGATATTGTTAGTGTTAGTGTTAGGGTGAGGGTTAGTGTGAGGGTTAGAGTTAGGATTAAGCTTAGTTTTAGGCTTAGGCTTAGACGGAGTGTGAAGGTGAGGGTTAGGGTTAGGGTTAGGGTTAGGGTTAGTGTTAGGGTTAGGGTCAGTGTTAGGGTGAGGTTTAGGGTTAGTGTCAGCGGTTGGTTGATGGTTAGTGTAAGGTTTAGGGTTAGGGTTAGGGTTATGGTGACGGTGAGGGTTAGGGTTAGGGTCAGGGTTAGTGTTATTGTTAGGGTTAGGGTTAGAGTTACGGTGAGGGTCTGGGTGAGGATCAGGGTTAGGGTTAGGATGAGGTTTAGGCTTAGGTTTAGGGTTAGGATGAGGGTGAGGGTGAGATTGAGTGTTAGAGTTAGGGTTAGGGTGAGAGTTAGTGTGAGGGTTAGGGTTAGTTTTAGAATTAGGGTGAGGGTTAGGATGAGGGTGAGTGTTAGGGTTAGGGTTAGGATTTGGATTAGGGTTAGTGTTAAGGTGAGTGTTTGGTTTAGGCTTAGGGTTAGGGTTAGGCTAAAGGTTAAGCTGAGGGTGAGGGTAAGGGTGAGGGTTAGGGTATGGGTTAGGGTTAGCGTTAGGCTGAGCATTAGGGTGCGGGTTATGTTTAGGATTTGGGTGAGGTTTAGGATTCAGGTTACAGTGATGGTGAGGGTTAGAGTTAGGATGAGGGTTAAGGTTAGGATTAGGGTTAGTGTGAGGATTAGGGTTAGGGTTAGGGTTAGTGTTAGGATGAGGATTAGGATTAGGATTAGGGTTAGGGTGAGGACTAGGGTGAGGGGGTGGGTTAGGGTTAGTGTTAGGGTGAGGTTTAGGGTTAGGGTTAGTGTGAGGTGATGGTTAGGATGAGGATTCGGTTTTTGGTGAGGCTGAGGGCTAGAGTTACTGTGAGGGTTAGGGTAAGGAAGAGGGTTAGGGTTAGGATTAGGGTTAGTGTTAGGATTATTGTTAGTGTTAAGTTTATGGATACCTTTGCAGTGAGGGTGAGGCTGAGGGTGAGGGTTAGGGATAGGATTAATGTTAGGGTTAGGTTTAGGTTTTCGATTAGTGTTATTGTTAGTGTTATGGTTAGTGTTACGGTCAGGGTGAAGGTCATGGTAAGGCTGGGGTTTAGGGTTAGGTTTAGGGTGAGGGTTAGGGTTAAGATTAGGGTTAGGGTGAGTGTGAGGTTTAGGGTTAGGGTTAGGGTGAGTGTTAGTGTGAGGTTTAGGGTTAGAATTAGGGTTAGGGTTAGCATTAGGGTTACGTTGGGGGTGAGTGTGTGGGTTAGGGTTAGGTTTAGGTTTAGGGTTAGGGTTAGGCTGAGGGTGAGGTTGAGGCTGAGAATTAGGTTTATGGTGAGGATTAGGATTATGGTTAGGGTGAGGGTTAGGTTTAGGATTAGGTTTAGGGTGAGGGCTAGCGTGAGGGTGAGGTTTAGGGTTAGGGTTAGGGTGAGCTTTAGGGTTAGGGTTAGGGTCAGGGTGAGGTTTAGTGTTACAGTTAGTGTTAGGGTCAGGGTTAGGGTTAGGGTTAGGTTGAGTGTTAGGGTTAGTGTGAGCTTTATGGTTATGTTTAGGATTAGGATTAGGGTTAGTTTGAGTGTGAGTGTTCGGGTTAGGTTTAGACTTAGGCTTAGGCTAAGGGTGAGGGTGAGGGTTTGGGTTAATGTGTGGGTGAGGGTTAGAGTGAGGGTGATGCTTAGGGTTACAATCAGGGTGAGGTTTAGGATGAGGGTTAGGGTTAGTGTGAAGGTTAGGGTGAGGGTGACAGTAAGGGTAAAGTTGAGGGTTAGGCTGAGAATGAGGATTATAGTAAATGTGAGGGTTAGGGCTAGGGTGAGGGTTAGAGTTAGGGTTAGGGTGAGGGTGTGTTTTAGATTAAGGATGAGTTTCAGGGTTAGTGTGAGGTTTAGGGTGAGTATGATAATTATGGTTAGGGTGAGGCCTAGGGTGAGAGTGAGGGTTAAGGTTAGGGTTAGGGTGGGTGTTAGGGTTAGGGTGATGATTAGGGTTAGTGTGAGGTTTAGTTTTAGGGTTAGGGTTAGTGTTAAGGTGATGGTAAGTATAAGGGTGAGGGTTAGGGTTAGGGTGAGGGTTATGGTTAGAATGAGGGTTAGGGTTAGGGTTACGGTTATTGTTAGGTTTAGGGTTAGGGTTAGGATGAGGGTTAGGGTTAGGATTAGGGTTAGGGTGAGTGCTAGGGTGAGGGTTTGGGTTAGGGTTAGGGTTAGGCTTAGGCTTAGGTTTAGGCTTAGACTGAGGGTGAGGTTGAGGATTAGGGTTAGCATGATTGTTAGGGTTATGGTAAGGCTGAGGGGTAGGATGAGGGTTAGGGTTAGGGGTAGGGTTAGGCTGAGGGTGACAGTAAGGGTAAAGGTGAGGGCTAGGGTTAGGGTGAGGGTTAGGGTGAGGATTAGATTTAGGGTTAGGGTGAGGGTGAGGGTTAGATTGAGTATTAGTGTTAGGGTTAGGGTGAGGGCTAGGGTGAGGGTGTGGGTTACGGATACTGTTAGGTTGAGGTTTAGGGTTAAGGTGATGGTTAATGTTAGTGTGAGGGTTAGTGTTAGGGTTAGGGTTAGTTTTAGGGTGAGGGTAAGTGTTAGGGTGAGGGTTAGGGTTAGGGTGAGAGTTATGCTTAGGTTTAGGATTAGTGTTAGGGTTAGGGTTATTTTTAGGGTTAGGGTTAGGCTTATGATTAAGGTGAGGGTGAGGGTGAGGTTTAGGGTTAGAGTTAGTGTGAGGTTTACGTTTAGAGTTATGGTTAGAGTTCGGGTTAGGTTTAGGGTGAGGTTTAGAGTTAGGGTTAGGGAGAGGCTTATGGTGAGTTTTAGGGTTAGGGTTAGGTTTAGTGTTAGGATAAGGTTTAGGGTGAGGGTGAGTGTGAGGGTTAGGGTTAGGCTTAGGCTTAGGCATAGGTTTAGGCTGATGGTGAGGGTGAGGACAAGGGTTAGGTTTAGGGTGAGTGTTAGGGTTAGGGTTAGGTTGAGGGTTAGGATGAGGTTTAGGGTTAGGATTAGGGTTAGAATGAGGCAAGGGTGAGGGTGAGGTTTAGAGTTAGCCTTATGGTGAGGTTTAGGATTAGGGTTAGGTTTAGGGTTAGGGTGAGGGTTAGGGATAGGGTTACTGTGAGGGTGAGGGTTAGGGTTAGGGTGAGGGTTAGGGTTAGGGTTAGAGTGAGGGATAATGTTAGTGTTAAGGTTAAGGTTAAGTTTACAGTGAACGTGAGGCTGAGGGTGAGATTTAGGGTTATGGTTAGGGTGAGGTTTAGGGTTAGGGTTAGGGTTAGGGTTAGGGTGAGGGCTTCGGTAAGGGTTAGGTTTATGATGAGTGTGAGCGTTAGGGTTAGGGTTAGGGTTAGGGTAATTGTTATTGTTAGTGTTAGGGTTAGAGTTACGGTGAGGGTGAGGGTGAGGGTTAGGTTTAGGGTTAGGCTTAGGCTTAGGGTTAGGCTGAGGGTTAATGTAGGGATGCGGATTACGTTTAGGGTGATTGTTAGGGTTAGAGTTAGGGTTAGGGTTAGTATTAGGGTTAGGGTTAGGATTAGGGTTAGGGTGAGGTCTAGGGTGAGGGTGAGGGTTAGGGTTAGGGTTAGGCTTAGGGTTAGAGTTAGGCTGAGGCTGTGGTGTGGGTGAGGGTTAGGGTTAGGTTGATGCTTAGGGTTACAGTCAGGGTGAGGGTTAGGATGAGGGTTAGGGTGAGGGTGAGGGTTAGGGTTAGGTTGAGGTTTAGGGTTTGAGTGACCATGAGGGTTAGTGTGAGGATTAGTGTTAGGGTTAGGGTTAGTGTTAGGGTGAGACTTAGGGTTAGGGTTAGGGTTAGGGTTAGAATGAGGGTTAGGGTTAGTTTGAGGATTATTGTTAGGGTTAGGGTTAGGGTTACATTTACAGTGAGAGTGATGGTTAGGTTTAGGTTTAGGGTGAGGTTTTTGTTTAGGGTTAGGGTTAGTGTGAGGGTGAGGTTTAGGATTAGAGTTAGCGTTAGTGTTAGTGTTAGGGTTAGAGTGACATTGTGAGGGTTAGGTTGAGGTTTAGGGTTAGGGTTAGCATTACAGTTAGGATTAGTGTTAGGGTGAAGGTAAGGATTAGGATTAGTATTAGGGTTAAGGTGAGGGTGAGTGTGAGGGTTAGTGTTATGGTTAGTTTTAGGGGTAGGGTGAGGGTGAGGGTTAACTTTAGGGTTAGGTTTAGAGTGAGGGTTAGGGTGAGGGTTAGGCTGACGGTGATTGCTAGGGTGGTGGTTAATATGAGGGTTAGGGTTAGGGATAGGGTTAGGTTTAGGATTAGGTTTAGATTGAGGGTAAGTGTGAGGGTTAGGGTTAGGGTTAGGGTTAGGCTTAGGGTTAGAGTGAGTGTTAGGGTTAGGCTTTGGTTTAGGGTGAAGGTGAGGGTTAGGGTTAGGGTTAGGGTGAGGGTGAGGGTGAGGGTTAGGGTTAGGGTTAGTGTGAAAGTTAGGGTTATGGTGAGGGTATGGTTAGGGTGAGGGTTAGGGTTAGGGTTAGGCTTAGGGTGAGGGCTAGGGTGAGAGTGAGGTTTAGGGTTAGGGTTAGGGTGATTTTTAGGGTGAGGGTGATGTTTAGAGTTAGGGTTAGGGTGAGTTTTAGGGTTAGGGTTAGGGTAAAGGCGTGTGTGAAGTTTAGAGTTAGATTTAGGGTTAGGGTGAGGGTTAGGGTGAGGGTTAGAGTTAGTGTTAGTGTTAGGGGCAGGGTTAGGATGAGGGTTCGGGTGAGGGTGAGGGTTAAGGTAAGTGTTAGGATTAGGATTAGGGTTAAGGTGAGGGTGCATGTGAGGGTTAGTGTTAGGGTTAGGATTAGGTGTAGGGTGAGGGTGAGGGTTAGCTTTAGGGTTAGGTTTAGAGTGAGGGTTAGGGTGAGGGTTATGGTGAGGGTTAGGGATAGGATTAGTGTTATGGCATGTGCTAGGATGAGCGACAGTGTTAGGGTTAGGGTTAGAGTGAGAGTTAGGGTGAGGGTTACGTTTAGGGTTAGTGTTAGGTTTAGAGTTGGTGTTAGGGTTAGGATTAGGGTTTCAATGACTGTGAGTGTGACAGTTAGGGTTAGGGTTAGTGTTAGGCTTAGGGTTAGGCTGAGGCTGAGGGTGAGGATGAGGGTTAGATTTAGGGTGAGGGTTTGGTTTAGGGTTAGAGTGAGGGTTAGGGTGAGGGTTAGGGTTATGATTAGGGTTAGGGTATGTCCTAGGGTGAGGATTAGGGTTAGGGTTACGTTTAGGGTAAGGTTTAGCACTAGGGTTAGGGTGAGGGTTAGGGTTAGGGTGAGGGTTTGGATTAGGTTTAGAGTTACGGTGAGGGTGAGTTTTAAGTTTAGGTTTAGGATTATTGTTATTCTTAGGGTTAGGTTTAAGTTTAAGGTTAAGGTAAGGGTGAGGGTGAGGGTGATGTTGAGGGTTAGGGTTAGGGTTAGGATGAGGTTGAGAGTTAGGGTTAGTGTTAGGGTGAGGGTGAGGTTTAGGGTTATTGTTAGGTTTAGGGTTAGGGTTAGTGTGAGTGTTAGGGTTAGGTTTAATGTTATGGTTTGGGTTATGGCGAGGGCTAGTGTGAGGGTGAGGGTTAGGGTTAGAGTTAGGCTTAGGCTTAGTTTTAAACTGAGGGTGGGGGTGAGGGTTAGGGTTAGGCTTAGGCTTAGGGTTAGGCTAAGGGTGAGGGTGAGGGTTAGGTTTAGTGTGAGGGTGAGGTTTAGGGTTAGGGTTAGCGTTAGGGTGTGGTTTAGAGTGAGGGTTAGGGTTAGGGTTAGTGTTACGGTTACAGTGATGGTGAGGGTGAATGTGATGGTTAAGCGTAGCCTTAGGCTTAGGCTTATGCTTAGCCGAGCTTGAGGGTGAAGGTTAGGGTAAGGGTTAGGGTGATTGTTAGGGTTTTAGGGTTAGCGTGATGGTTAGGGTTAGTGTTAGGGTGAGGTTTAAGGTGAGGTTTGGGTTTAAGATTAGGGCTAGGGTCAGTGCTAGGGTGAGGGTGAGGGTTAGGGTTAGAGTTAGGGTGAGGTTTAGGGTTAGGGTTAGGTTTAGGGTTAGGGTGAATGTTAGGGTGAGGATTACGGTGAGGGTGAGGGTTAGGGTTAGGGTGAGGGTTAGGGTTAGGGTGAGGGTGATGGTGAGTGTTAGATTAGGGTTAGGGTTAGTGTTATTGTTAGTGTTATGGTTAGGTTTAAGTTTACAGTGAGGGTGAAGCTGAGGGTGAGGGTTAGGTTTAGGGTTAGGGTGAGGTTTATCTTAGGGTTAGGGTAAAGGTTAGGGTGAGGGTTTGGGTTAGGGTTAGGATTACGGTGAGGGTGAGTGTTAGGGTTAAGGTGATGGTTAGTGTTATTGTTAGGGTTAGGGTTAGAGTTATGGCGAAGGTGAGGGTGAGTGTGAGGGTTAGGGTTAGGGTGAGGTTTAGGGTTAGGTTTAGGTTTAGGGTGAGGGTGAGGGTGAGGTTTAGGGTTAGATTTAGGGTGAGGGTGAGGTTTAGTGTGAGGTTTAGGGTTAGGGTTAGTGTTAGGGTTAGGGTTAGGGTGAGGGTTAGGATGAGGGTGAGGGTTAGGGTGAGGGTTAGAGTTTGGGTTAGGATTAGGATTAGGGTTAGTGTTAGGGCGAGTGTTTGGGTTAGGCTTAGGGTTAGGGTTAGGCTTAGCGTTAAGCTGAGGGTGAGGGTGAGGGTGAGGTTTAGGGTTAGGGTTTGGGTTAGGGTTAGCATTTGAGTGAGAGTTAGGGTTAGGGTGAGAGTTAGGATGAGGATTAGGGTTAGGATTAGTGTTAGGGTTAGGGTTAGGGTGAGGGTTAGGATGAGGTGATGTTTCGCATTAGGGTTAGCGTGAGGGTGAGGGTGAGTTTTAGGGTTAGGGTAAGGGATAGGGAGAGGTTTAGGGTTAGGGTTAGTGTTAGGTTTAGGGTTAGGTTGGGGGTTAGTGTTAGGGTGAGGGTAAGTGTTAGGGTGAGGGTTAGTGTTATGGTGACGGTTATGGTTACAATGAGGGTTAGGGTTAGGTTTAGGGTTATTGTTAGGGTTAGGGTTACGGTTAATGTGAGGGTTAGGGTTAGGTTTAGGGTGAGGTTTATATTAAGGGTTAGGGTTAGAGTTAGTGTTAGGGTGAGGGTGAGGTTTAGGGTTAGAGTTAGCGTTAGTGTTAATGTTAGGGTTAGGGTGAGGTTTAGTGTGAGGGTTAGGGTTAGGGTTAGGGTGAGTGTTAGGATGAGGTGTAGGGTTAGGATTAGTGTTAGGGTGAGCGCTAGGGTGATGGTTAATGTGAGGATTAGTGTTAGGGATAGGGTTAGGTTTAAGATTAGGTTTTGATTGAGGGTGAGTGTGAGGGTTAGGGTTAGGGTTAGTGTTAGGGTTAGAGTGAGTGTTAGGGTTAAGATTTGGTTTAGGGTGAGGGTGAGCGTTAGGGTTAGGGTTAGGGTGAGGGTGAGGGTGAGGGGTAGGGTTAGGGTTAGTGTGAAAGTTAGGTTTATGGTGAGGATTATGGTTAGGGTGAGGGTTAGGGTTAGGGTGGGGGCTAGGTTGAGAGTGAGGTTTAGGGTTAGGGTTAGGGTGAGTTTTAGGATGAGGGTGAGGTTTTGGGTTAGGGTTAGGATGAGTTTTAGGGTTATGGTTAGGGTTCCGGTTAAGGCGAAGGTGAGGGTAAGGGTTAGATTTAGAGTTAGTGTTGGGTTTAGGGTGAGGTTTAGCGTTAGGGTTAGGGTCAGGGTTAGGGTTAGGATGAGGGTTTGGGTTAGGGTTAGAGTTACGGTGAGGTTGAATTTTAAGTTTATGTTTCGGGTCATGGTTATTCTTAGGGTTAGGGTTAAGGTTAAGGTTAAGGTAAGGGTGAGGGTGAGGGTGATGTTGAGGGTTAGGGTTAGGGTTAGGATGAGGTTTAGAGTTAGGGTTAGTGTTAGGTGAGGGTGAGGTTTAGGGTTTTTGTTAGGGTTAGGGTTAGGGATAGTGTGAGTGTTAGGGTTAGGTTTGGTGTTATGGTTAGGGTTATGGTGAGGGCTGGTGTGAGGGTGAGGGTTAGGCTTAGGCTTATGCTTAGGCTTAGTGTTAAGCTGAGGGTGAGGGTGAGGGTTAGGGTTAACCTTAGGCCTAGGCTTATGCTTAGGCCGAGCTTGAGGGTGAAGGTGAGGGTTAGGGTTAGGGTGATTGTTAGAGTTTTAGGGTTAGGTTGAGGGTTAGGGTTAGGGTTAGGGTGAGGCTTAGGATGAGGTTTAGGTTTAAGGTTAGGGCTAGTGTGAGTGCTAGGGTGAGGGTGAGGGTTAGGGTTAGAGTTAGGGTGCGGTTTAGGGATAGGGTTAGGTTTAGGGTTAGGGTGTGTGTAAGGGTGAGGGTTACATTGAGGGTGAGGGTTAGGGTTAGGGTGAGGGTTAGGGTTAGGTTGAGGGTGAGGGTAAGATTAGGGTAGGGTTATTGTTAGTGTTAGTGTTATGGTTAGGTTTAAGTTTACAGTGAGGGTGAGGCTGAGGGTGAGGGTTAGGTTTAGGGTTAGGGTGAGGTTTAGGTTAGGGTTAGGGTAAGGGTAAGGGTGAGGGTTTGGGTCAGGTTTACGATTATGGTGAGGGTGAGTGTTAGGTTTAGGGTGAGGGTTAGAGTTATTGTTAGTGTTAGGGTTAGAGTTATGGTGAAGGTGAGGGTGAGTGTGAGGGTTAGGGTTAGGGTGAGGTTTAGGGTTAGGGTTAGGGTTAGGGTTAAGGTGAGGGTGAGGGTGAGGGTGAGGTTTAGGGTTAGATTTAGGGTTAGGTTGAGGGTTAGGGAGAGGTTTAGGGTTATGGTTAGTGTTAGGGTTAGGGTTAGGGTGAGGTTTAGGATGAGGGTGAGGGTTAGGGTGAGGGTTAGCGTTAGGGTTAGTATTAGGATTAGAGTTAGTGTTAGGGTGAGTGTTTGGGTTAGGCTTAGGGTTAGGGTTAGGCTTAGTGTTAAGCTGAGGGTGAGGGTGAGGGTGAGGATTAGGGTTAGTGTTTGGGTTAGGGTTAGCGTTTGGGTGAGAGTTAGTGTTAGGGTTAGGGTGAGTTAGGATGAGGATTAGGGTTAGGATTAGTGTTAGGGTTAGGTTTAGGTTGAGGTTTCGGATGAGGGTGATGTTTAGGTTTAGGGTTAGGGTGAGGGTGAGGGTGAGTTTTAGGGTTAGAGTTAGGGTTAGGGTTAGGGATAGGGTGAGGTTTAGGGTTAGGGTTAGTGGTAGGATTAGGGTTAGGGTGAGGGTTAGTGTTAGGGTAAGGGTTAGGTTTAGGTTTAAGATTAGGATTAGGGTAAGTGTGAGGGTGAGTATGAGGGTTAGGGTTAGGTTTAGGGTTAGGTTTAGGCTTAGGGATAGGCTGAGGGTGAGGGTGAGGGTTAGGGTTAGGTGAGGGTGAGGTTTAGGGTTAGAGTTAGTGTTAAGTTGAGGTTTAGTGTGAGGGTTAGTGTTAGGGTTAGTGTTAGGGTTAGGGTTAGGGTGAGGGTTAGGGTTAGGGATAGGTTTAGGTTTAGGATTAGGTTTTGGGTGAGGTTGAGTGTGAGGGTTATGGTTAGGGTTATGATTAGGCTTAGGGTTAGGCTGAGGGTGCGGGTGAGGGTTAGGTTTAGGGTGAGGGTTATTATTAGTGTTAGATTTAGGATTAGGATTGGGGTGAGGGCTAGCATGAGGGTGAGGGTTATGGTTAGGGTTAGGGAGAGGTTTAGGGTTAGGATTAAGTTTAGGCATAGGGTGAGCTTTAGGGTTAAGGTTATGATGAAGGTGAGGGTTAGGGTTAGGCTGATTGTTAGAGTTTAATTTTAGGGTGAGTGTTAGGGTTAGATTTAGGGTGAGGCTTAGGGTGAGGTTTAGGTTTACGATTAGGGCTAGGGTGAGTGCTAGGGTGAGGGTGAGGGTTAGGGATAAAGTTAGGGTGCGGTTTAGGGATAGGGTTAGGTTTAGGGTTAGGGTGAGTGTTAGGGTGAGGGTTACATTGAGGGTGAGGGTTAGGGTTAGGCTGAGGTTTACGGTTAGGGTTAGGTTTAGGGTGAGGGTGAGGGTGAGGTTTAGGGTTAGATTTAGGGTTAGGTTGAGGGTTAAGGAGAGGTTTAGGGTTATGCTTAGTGTTAGGGTTAGGGTGAGGGTTAGGATGAGTGTGAGGGTTAGGGTGAGGGTTAGAGTTAGGGTTAGGATTAGTATTAGGGTTAGTGTTAGGGTGAGTGTTTGGGTTAGGCTTAGGGTTAGGGTTAGGCTTAGCGTTAAGCTGAGGGTGAGGGTGAGGGTTAGGATTAGGGTTAGTGTTTGGGTTAGGGTTAGCGTTTGGGTGAGAGTTAGTGTTAGGGTTAGGGTGAGAGTTAGGTTGAGGATTAGGGTTAGGATTAGTGTTAGGGTTAGGTTTAGGTTGAGGTTTAGGATGAGGGTGATGTTTAGGATTAGGGTTAGGGTGAGGGTGAGGGTGAGTTTTAAGGTTAGAGTTAGGGTTAGGGTAAGGTATAGGGTGAGGTTTAGGGTTAGGGTTAGGGTTAGGGTTAGGGTTAGGGTGAAGGTTAGTGTTAGGGTGAGGGTTAGGTTTAGGGTTAGGTTAAGGATTAGGGTAAGTGTGAGGGTGAGTATGAGGGTTAGGGTTAGGGTTTGGTTTAGGCTTAGGCTTAGGTTTAGGCTGAGGGTGAGGTTTAGGGTTAGGGTTAGGGAGAGGTTTAGGGTTAGGATTAAGTTTAGGCATAGGGTGAGCTTTAGGGTTAAGGTTATGATGAAGGTGAGGGTTAGGGTAAGGGTGAGAGTTAGGATTAGGTCTAGGTTTAGGGTGAGTGTTAGGGTTAGGGTGAGGCCTAGGGTGAGGGTGAGGTTTAGGGTTAGGGTGAGGTTTAGGGTTAGAGTGATGGTTAGGGTTAGTGTGAAGATTAGTGTTAGGGTTGGGGTTAGTGTTAGGGTGAGGGTAATTGTTATGGTGAGGTTTAGGGTTATGGTGACATTTATGGTTACAATGAGGGTTAGGGCTAGATTTAGGGTTATTGTTAGGGTTAGGGTTAGGGTTTCGGTTACTGTTAGGGTGAGGGTTAGGGTTTGGTTTAGGGTGAGGTTTATATTAAGGGTTAGGTTTAGAGTTAGGGTTAGGGTGAGGGTGTGGTTTAGGGTTAGAGTTAGCGTTAGTGTTAGTGTTAGAGTTAGGGTGAGGGTTAGAGTGAGGTTTAGGGTTAGACTTAATCTTAGGGTTAGGCTTAGGCTTAGGCCAAGAGTGAGGGTGAGGGTTAGGGTTAGAATTAGGTTGAGGTTAGGGTTAGGGTTAGGGTGAGTGTTAGGATGTGGTGTAGTGTTAGGATTAGGGTTAGTGTGAGCGCTAGGGTGATGGTTAATGTGAGGGTTAGGGTTAGGCATAGGGTTAGGTTTAGGATTAGGTTTAGATTGAGGGTGAGTGTGAGGGTTAGGGTGAGGGTTAGGCTTAGGCTTAGGGTTAGAGTGAGTGTTAGGGTTAGGGTTTGGTTTAAGGTGAGGGTGAGGGTTAGGGTTAGGGTTAGGGTGAGGGTGAGGGTGAGGTTTAGGGTTAGGTTTAGTGTGAAAGTTAGGGTTATGGTGAGTGTTAGGTTTAGGTTGAGGGCTAGGGTGAGGGCTAGGGTGAGAGTGAGGTTTAGGGTTAGGGTTAGGGTGAGGTTTAGGTTGAGGGTGAGGTTTAGGGTTAGGGTTAGGGTTAGGGTGAGGTTTAGGGTTATGGTTAGGGTTATGGGTAAGGCGAGGGTGAGGGTTAGGATTAGAGTTAGGTTTAGCGTGAGGCTTAAGGTGAGGGTTAGTGTTAGTGTTAGTGTTAGGGGTAGGGTTAGGATGAGGGTTAGGGTGAGGGTGAGGGTTAGGGTAAGGCTTAGGTTTAGGATTAGGGTTAAGGTGAGGGTGAGTGTGAGAGTGAGGGTTAGTGTTAGTGTTAGGGTTAGGGTTAGCATTAGGGTTAGGGTGAGGGTGAGGTTTAGCTTTAGAGTTAGGTTTAGAGTGAGGGTTAGGGTGAAGGTTATGGTGAGGGTTAGGGATAGGATTAGCGTTAGGCTATGTGCTAGGACCAGCAACACTGTTAGGGTTAGGGTTAGAGTGAGGGTTACGGTGAGTGTTAGATTTAGGGTTAGTGTTAGTGTTAGGGCTGGTGTTAAGGTTAGGATTAGGGTTACGGTGACTGTGAGTGTGACAGTTAAGGTTAGGGTTAGTGTTAGGCTTAGGGTTAGACTGAGGCTGAGGGTGAGGGTTTGGTTTAGGGTTAGAGTGAGGGTTAGGGTGAGGGTTAGGGTTGGATTAGGGTTAGGGTATGTCCTAGGGTGAGGATTAGGATTAGTTTTAGGTTTAGGGTGAGGTTAAGCATTAGGGTTAGGGTCAGGGTTAGGGTTAGGGTGAGGGTTTGGGTTAGGTTTAGAGTTACGGTGAGGGTGAGTTTTAAGTTTAGGTTTCGGGTCATGGTTATTCTTAGGGTTAGGGTTAAGGTTAAGGTTAAGGTAGGGGTGAGGGTGAGTGTGATGTTGAGGGTTAGGGTTAGGGTTAGGATGAGGTTTAGATTTAGGGTTAGTTTTAGGGTGAGGGTGAGGTTTAGGGTTATTGTTAGGGTTAGGTTTAGGGTTAGTGTGAGTGTTAGGGTTAGGGTTAGTGTTATGGTTAGGGTTATGGTGAGGGCTAGTGTGAGGGTGAGGGTTAGGGTTAGGCTTAGGCTTAGGCTTAGTGTTAAGCTGAGGGTGAGGATGAGGGTTAGGTTAAGGCTGAGGGTGAAGTTTAGGGTTAGGGTTAGCCTTATGGTGCGGGTTAGTGTGAGGTTTAGGGCTAGGGTTAGTGTTACAGTTACGGTGAGGGTGAGGGTGAGTGTCAGGGTTAGGCTTAGCCTTAGGCTTAGGCTTATGCTTAGGCCGAGCTTGAGGGTGAAGGTGAGGCTTAGGGTTAGGGTGATTGTTAGGGTTTTAGGGTTAGGGTGAGGGTTAGGATTAGGGTTAGGGTGAGGTTTAGGGTGAGGTTTAGGTTTAAGACTAGGGCTAGGGTGAGGGTGAGGGTTAGGGTTATAGTTAGGGTGAGGTTCAGGGATAGGGTTAGGTTTAGGGTTAGGGTGAGTGTTACGGTGAGGGTTACAGTGAGGGTGAGGGATAGGTTTAGGGTGAGGGTTAGGGTTAGTGTGAGGTTGAGGGTAAGTTTAGGGTTACGGTTATTGTTATTGTTAGTGTTATGGTTAGGTTTAATTTTACAGTGAGGGTGAGGCTGAGGGTGAGGGTTAGGTTTAGGGTTAGGGTGAGGTTTAGGTTAGGGTTAGGGTAAGGGTTAGGGTGAGGTTTTGGTTTAGTTTTATGATTATGGTGAGGGTGAGTGTTAGGTTTAGGGTGAGGGTTAGTGTTATTGTTAGGGTTAGGGTTAGAGTTACGGTGAAGGTGAGGGTGAGTTTGAGGGTTAGGGTTAGGGTGAGGTTTAGGGTTAGGGTTAGTTTTAGGGTGAGGGTGAGGGTGAAATTTAGGGTTAGATTTACGCTTAGGGTGAGTTTTAGATTGAGGTTTAGGGTTAGTGTTAGTGTTAGGGTTAGTGTTTGGGTTAGACTTAGGGTTAGGGTTTGGCTTAGCCTTAAGCTGAGGGTGAGGGTGAGGGTGAGGGTTAGGGTTTGGCTTTGGATTAGGGTTAGCGTTTGGGTGAGAGTTAGGGTTAGGTTTAGGGTGAGAGTTAGGATGAGGATTAGGGTTAGGATTAGTGTTAGGGTTAGGGTTAGGGTGAGGGTTAGGATAATGGTGATGTTTAGGATTAGGGTTAGGGTGAGGTTGAGGGTGAGTTTTAGGGTTAGAGATAGGGTTAGGGTAAGGGATAGGGTGAGGTTTAGGGTTACGGTTAGTGTTAGGGTTAGGGTTAGGGTGAGGATTAGTGTTAGGGTGCAGGTTAGGTTTAGGGTTAGGATTAGGATTAGGGTTAGTGTGAGGGTGAGTATGAGGGTTAGGGTTAGGGTTAAGGTTAGGTTTAGGCTTAGGGTTAGGCTGAGGTTGAGGGTGAGGTTTAGGGTTTGGATGAGGGTTAGGTTTATGGTTAGGGTGAGGGTTAGGATGAGGATTAGGTTTAGGATTAGGATTAGGGTGATGGCTAGCATGAGGTTGAGGGTTAGGGTTAGGGTTAGGGTGAGGTTAAGGGTTAGGATTAAGGTTAGGCATAGGGTGGGGGTTATGGTTACGGTTTTGATGAGGGTGAGGTTTAGGGTAAGTTTGATGGTTAGGATTAGGTCTAGGTTTAGGGTGAGGGTTAGGGTTATGTTGAGGGCTAGGGTGAGGGTGAGGTTTAGGGTTACGGTGAGGTTTAGGGTTAGTATGATGGTTAGGTTTAGAGTGAGGATTAGTGTTAGGGTTAGGATTAGTGTTAAGGTGAGGGTAAGTGTTAGGGTGAGGGTTAGGTTTATGGTGACAGTTATGGTTACAATGAGGGTTAGGTTTAGTTTTAGTGTTATTGTTAGGTTTAGGGTTAGGGTTGCGGTTACTGTGAGGGTGAGGGTTAGGGTTCGGTTTAGGGTGAGGTTTATATTAAGGGTAACGGTTAGGGTGAGGGTAAGGTTTAGGGTTAGAGTTAGCGTTAGTGTTAGTGTTAGGGTTAGGATGAGGGTTAGTGTGAGGGTTAGGTTAGGCTTAAGCTTAGGGTTGGGTTTAGGCTTAGGCCGAGATTGAGGGTTTCGTTTAGGGGTAGGGTGAGGGCTAGGGTGATAGTGAGGTTTAGGGTTAGGGTTAGGGTGAGGTTTAGGGTGAGGGTGAGGTTTAGGGTTAGGGTTAGGGTGAGTTTTAGGTTTATGGTTAGGGTTACGGTTAAGGCGAGGGTGAGGGTTAGGGTTAGAGTTAGGGTTAGGGTGAGGATTAGTGTTAGTGTTAGTGTTGGGTGTAGGGTTAGAATGAGAGTTAGGGTGAGCGTGAGGGTTAGGGTAAGAGTTAGGATTAGGAGTAGGGATAAGGTGAGGGTTAGTGTGAGGGTTAGTGGTAGTGTTAGGGTTAGTGTTAGCATTAGTTTTAGGGTGAGGTTAAGGGTTAACTTTAGGGTTAGGTTTAGAGTGAGGGTAAGGGTGAGGGTTATGGTGAGGGTTAGGGATAGGATTAGCGTTAGGGTATGTGCTAGGATGAGCAATAGAGTTCAGGTTAGGGTTAGAGTGAGGGTTAGGTTGAGGTTTAGGTTTAGGTTTAGTGTTAGCGTTAGGGTTGGTGTTAGGGTTAGGAGTAGGGTTACGGTGACTGTGAGTGTGACAGTTAGGGTTAGGGTTAGGCTTAGGCTTAGGGTTAAGCTGAGGCTGAGAGTGAGGGTGAGGGTTAGATTTAGGGTGAGGGTTTGGTTTAGGGTTAGAATGAGGGTTAGTGTGAGGGTTAGGGTTAGATTAGGGTTAGGGTATGTCCTAGGGTGAGGATTAGGGTTAGTGTTAGGTTTAGGGTGAGGGTGAGGGTGAGGTTTAGGGTTAGATTTAGGGTTAGGGTGAGGTTTAGGGTGAGGTTTAGGGTTAGGGTTAGTGTTAGGTTTAGGGTTAGGTTGAGGGTTAGGATGAGGGTGAGGGTTAGGGTGAAGTTTAGTGTTAGGGCTAGGTTTAGGATTAGGGTTAGCATTAGGGTGAGTGTTTGGGTTAGGGTTAGGGCTAGGCTTAGCATTAAGCTGAGGGTGAGGGTGAGGGTGAGGATTAGATTTAGGGTTAGCGTTTGGGTGAGAGTTAGTGTTAGGGTTAGGGTGAGAGTTAGGATGAGGATTAGGGTTAGGATTAGTGGTAGGGTTAGGTTTAGGGTGACAGTTAGGATGAGGGTGATGTTTAGGGTTAGGGTTAGGGTTAGGGTGAGAGTGAGGATGAGGTTTAGGATTAGAGTTAGGGTTAGGGTGAGGGATAGGGTGAGGTTTAGGGTTAGGGTTAGTGATAGGGTTAGGGTTAGGGTGAGGGTTAGTGTTAGGGTGAAGGTTAGGGTTAGGATTAGGGTTAGGATTAGTGTGAGGGTGAGTATGAGGGTTAGGGTTAGGGGTAGGTTTAGGCTTAGGGATAGGCTGAGGGTGAGGGTGAGGGTGATGGTTAGGGTTAGGGTGAGGGTGAGTTTTAGGGTTAGAGTTAGTGTTAAGTTGAGATTTACTATGAGGGTTAGTGTTAGGTTTAGTGTTAGGGTAAGGGTTAGGATGAGGGTTAGGGTGAAGGTTAGGTTTAGGGATAGGCTTAGGTTTAGGATTCGGTTTTGGGTGAGGTTGAGTGTGAGGGTTATGGTTAGGGTTATGATTAGACTTAGGGTTAGGCTGAGGGTGAGGGTGAGGTTTAGGTTTAGGGTGAGCTTTATGTTTAGGGTTAGGGTGAGTGTTAGGATGAGGGTTAGGTTTAGGATTAGGATTACGGTGAGGGCTAGCATGAGGGTGAGGTTTAGGGTTAGGGTTAGGATGAAGTTTAGGGTTAGGATTATTTTTAGGCATAGGGTGGGTGTTAGGGTTAAGGTTATGATGAGGGTGAGGGTTAGGGTAAGTTTGAGGGTTAGGATTAGATCTAGGTTTAGGGTGAGGGTTAGGGTGAGGGCTAGAGTGAGTGTGAGGTTTAGGGTTAGGGTGAGGTTTAGGGTTAGGGTGATGGTAAGGGTTAGTGTGAGGATTAGTGTTAGGGTTAGGCTCAGTGTTAGGGTGAGGGTAAGTGTTAGGGTGAGGGTTAGGGTTATGGTGACGGTTATGGATACAATGAGGGTTAGGTTTAGGTTTAGTGTTATTGTTAGGGTTATGGTTAGGGTTACGGTTACTGTGAGAGTGAGGGTTAGTGTTCGGTTTAGGGTGATGTTTATATTAAGGGTTAGGGTTAGAGTTAGGAATAGGGTGAGGGTGAGGTTTAGGGCTAGAGTTAGCGTTAGTGTTAGTGTTAGAGTTAGGGTGAGGGTTAGTGTGAGGGTTAGGGTTAGGCTTAAGCTTAGGGTTAGGCTTAGGCTTAGGCCGAGAGTGAGGGTGAGGGTTAGGGTTAGGGTTAGGGTAAGGGTTAGGGTTAGCGTTAGGGTGAGTGTTAGGATGAGGTGTAGGGTTAGAATTAGAGTTAGTGTGAGCGCTAGGGTGATGGTTAATGTGAGGGTCAGGGTTAGGGATAGGGTTAAGTTTAGGATTAGGTTTAGAATGAGGGTAAGTGTGAGGGTTAGGGTTAGGGTTAGGCTTAGGGTTAGAGTCAGTGTTAGGGTTAGCGTTTGGTTTAGGGTGAGGGTGAGGGTTAGGGATAGGGTTAGGGTGAGGGTGAGGGTGAGGGTTAGGGTTAGGGTTAGTGTGAAATTTAGGGTTATGATGAGGGTTATGTTTAGGGTGAGGGTTAGTGTTAGGGTTAGCTTTAGGTTGAGGGCTAGGGTGAGAGTGAGGTTTAGGGTTAGGGTTAGGGTGAGGTTTAGGGTGAGGGTGAGGTTTAGGGTTAGGGTTAGGGTTACGGTGAGGGTGAGTGTCAGGGTTAGGGTGAGGGTTAGTGTTATTGTTAGGGTTAGGGTTAGAGTTACTGCGAAGGTGAGGGTGACTGTGAGGGTTAGGGTTAGGGTGAGGTTTAGGGTTAGGTTTAGATTTAGGGTGAGGGTGAGGGTGAGGTTTAGGGTTAGTTTTAGGGTTAGGGTGAGGGTCAGGGTGAGGTTTACGATTAGGGTTAGAGTTAGGGTTTGGGTTAGTGTGAGGGTTAGGATGAGGGTGAGGGTTTAAGGTGAGGGTTTGGGTTAGGGTTAGGATTAGGATAAAGGTTAGTGTTAGGGTGAGTGTTTGGGTTAGGCTTAGTTTAAGGTTAGGCTTAGCGTTAAGCTGAGGGTGAGGGTGAGGTTGAGGGTTAGGGTTAGGGTTTGGGTTAGGGTTAGCGTTTGGATGAGAGTTAGGGTTAGGGTTAGGGTGAGAGTTAGGATTAGGATTAGGGTTAGGATTAGTGTTAGGGTTAGTGTTAGGGTGAGGGTTAGGATGAGGGTGATGTTGAGTGTTAGGGTTAGGATGAGGTTGAGGGTGAGGTTTAGGGTTAGAGTTAGGGTTAGGGTGAGGGATAGGGTGAGGTTTAGGGTTAGAATTAGTGTTAAGTTGAGATTTACTGTGAGGGTTAGTGTTAGGTTTAGTGTTAGGGTTAGGGTTAGGGTGAGGGTTAGGGTGAGGGTTAGGGTTAGGGATAGGGTTAGGTTTAGGATTAGGTTTTGGGTGAGGTTGAGTGTGAGGGTTATGGTTAGGATTATGATTAGGCTTAGTGTTAAGCTGAGGGTGAGGGTGAGGTTTAGGTTTAGGGTGAGTTTTAGGTTTAGGGTTAGGGTGAGCGTTAGGATGAGGGTTAGGTTTAGGTTTATGGTTAGGGTGTGGACTATCATGAGGGTGAGGGTTAGGGTTACAGTTAGGGTGAGGTTTAGGGTTAGGATTAGGTTTAGGCATAGGGTAGGGATTAGGGTTAATGTTATGATAAGGGTGAGGGTTAGGGTAAGGTCGAGGGTTAGGATTAGGTCTAGGTTTAGGGTGAGGTTTAGGGTTAGGGTGATGGTTAGGGTTAGTGTGAGAATTAGTGTTAGGGTTAGGGTTAGTGTTAATGTGAGGGGAAGTGTTAGGGTGAGGGTTAGGTTTATGGTGACGCTTAGGGTTACAATGAGGGTTAGGGTTAGGTTTAGTGTTATTGTTAGAGTTAGGGTTAGGGTTACGGTTACTGTGAGGGTGAGGGTTAGGGTTCGTTTAGGGTGAGGTTTATATTAAGGGTTAGGGTTAGAATTAGGGTTAGGGTGAGAGTGAAGTTTAGGGTTAGAGTTAGTGTTAGTGTTACTGTTAGTGTTAGGGTGAGGGTTATTGTGAGGTTAGTTTGAGGGTTAGGGTTAGGATTAAGCTTAGAGTTAGGTTTAGGCTTAGGCCGAGATTGAGGGTTAGGGTTAGGGTTAGGGTGAGGATTACTGTTAGTGTTAGTGTTAGGGTTAGGGTTAGGGTGAGGTTTAGGGTGAGGGTGAGGTTTAGGGTTAGGGTTAGAGTGAGGTTTAGGGTTATGGTTAGGGTTACGGTTAAGGTGAGGGTGAGGGATAGGATTAGAGCTAGGGTTAGGGTGAGGGTTAGGGTGAGGATTAGTGTTAGGGTTAGTGTTAGGGGTAGGGTTAGGCTGAGAGTTAGGGTGAGGGTGAGGGTTAGGGTAAGGTTTAGGATTAGGATTAGGGTTAAGGTGAGGGTGAGGGTGAGGTTAGTGTTATTGTTAGGGTTAGGGTTAGCATTAGAGTTAGGGTGAGGTTTAGGGTTAGCTTTAGATTTAGGTTTAGAGTGAGGGTAAGGTTGAGACTTATGGTGAGGGTTAGGGATAGGATTAGCGTTAGGTTATGTGCTAGGATGAGCAATAGGGTTAGGGTTAGCTTTAGAGTGAGGGTAAGGGTGAGGGTTAGGTATAGGTTTAGTGTTAGGGTTAGGGTTGGTGTTAGGGTTAGGATTAGGGTTACGGTGAATGTGAGTGTGACAGTTGGGGTTAGGGTTAGTGTTAAGCTTAGGCTTAGGCAGGGGCTAAGGGTGAGGGTGAGGGTTAGATTTAGGGTGAGGTTTTGGTTTAGGGTTAGAGTGAGGGTTAGGGTGAGGGTTAGGGTTAGATTAGGGTTAGGGTATGTCCTAGGGTGAGGATTAGGTTTAGTGTTAGGTTTATGGTGAGGTTTAGCGTTAGGATTAGGGTCAGGGTTAGGGTAAGGGTGAGTGTTTGGGTTAGGGTTAGAGTTACGGTAGGGTGAAGTTTAAGTTTAGGTTTAGGGTTATGGTTATTCTTAGGGTTAGGGTTAGGGTTATGATGAACGTGTGGGTTAGGGTAAGGTAGAGGGTTAGGATTAGGTCTAGGTTTAGGGTGAGGGTTAGGGTTAGGATGAGGGCTAGGGTGACGGTGAGGTTTAGGGTTAGGGTGAGGTTTAGGGTTAGGGTGATGGTTAGGGTTAGTGTGAGGATTAGGTTTAGGGTGAGGGTGAGTGTGAGCGTTAGGGTTAGGTTAGGCTTAGGCTTAGGGTTAGGGTTTGGGTTAGGGTGAGGGTGCGGCTGAGGATTACGGTTAGGTTTAGGGTTAGGGTTAATGTTAGGTTTAGGGTTACAATGAGGATTAGGGTTACGCCTAGCGTTAGGCTTAGGGTTAGGCTGAGGGTGAAGGTGGGGGTTAGGATAAGGGTTAGGTTTCGGGTTAAAATTAGTGTTATTGTCAGTGTTATGGTTTTGGTTAAGTTTGCGGTGAGGGTGAGGCTGAGGGTGAGGGTTATGGTTAAGTTTAGGCTTAGGCTAAGGGTTAGGCTGAGGGTGAGGTTGGGGGTGAGGAATAAGTTTTGGGTGATGGGTAGGGTGCGGGTTAGGGTGAGGGTTAGGATGAGGGATAGGGTTAGGATGGTTAGGATGAGGTTTAGGGTGAGGGCTAGGGTGAGGTTGAGTGTTAGGGTTAGGGTTAGGCTTATACTTAGGTTTAGGCTGAGGGTGAGGGTGAGGGTGAGGGTTAGGGTTAAGGTAATGGATAGGGTTAGGGTTAGGGTGAGTGTTAGCATGAGGGTTAGGGTTAGGGTGACTGTTAGGGTGAACATGATGGTCAGAGTAAAGATGAGGGTTAGGCTGAGGGTGAGTGTTCCCCTAAGGGTGAGGGTTAGGCTTAGGGTGATTGTTAGGGTAAGGATTAGGGTGAGGGTGAGGGATAGATTGAGGATTAGGGTTAGGGTTAGTGTGAGGTTTAGGTTGAGGATGATGGTTAGTGTTAGGGTGAGGGTTAGGGTTAGAATTAAGATTAGTGTGGGGGCTAGGGTGACGCTGAGGGTCAGGGTTAGGGTTAGGGTGAGGTTTAGGGTTAGGGTGACAGTGTTACTGTGAGGGTTAGTGTGAGAGTTAGGGTTAGTGTTAGGGTGAGGGTAAGTGTTAGGGTGAGGGTTAAGGTTAGGTTAAGTCTTAGGTTTAGTGTGAGGGTTAGGGTTAGGTTTTGGGTTAGGGTGTGGGTGAGGCTGAAGATTAGGGTTAGGTTTAGAGTTAAGGTTAGGATTATGGTGAGGGTTAGGCTTAGGCTAAGGGTTAGGCTGAGGGTGAGGGTGAGGGTGGGGGTGCAGATTAGGTTTAGGGTTACGGTTAGGTTTAGGTTTATTGTTAGTGTTATGGTTCGGGTTAAGTTTGCGGTGAGGGTGAGGCTGAGGGTGAGGGTTATGGTTATGGTTAGGGTCACAGTTAGGGTTAGGGTTAGGGTTAGTGTTATTGTTAGGGTTAGGGTTAGAGTTACGGTGAGGTTGAGGGTGAGAGTGAGGGTTTTGTTTAGGGTCAGGGTGAAGTTTAGGGTTAGAGTTAGGGTGAGGGTGAGGGTTAGGGTGAGAGTTAGGTTTAGTGTTAGGGTTAGGGGGAGGGGGAGGATTAGGTTGAGGTTTAGGGATAGGGTTAGGTTTAGCTTTAGGGTTAGGGTGAGGGTGAGTATGAGGGTCAGTGTGAGTGTTAGGCTTAGGCTTAGGGTTAGGCTGGGGGTGAGTTTGGGGGTGAGGATTAGGGTTAGGGTGATGGTTCAGGTTAGGGTTAGTGTTATTGTTAGGTTTAGGGTTAGAGTTACGGTGAGGGTGTGGGTGCGGGTGAGGGTTAGGGTTAGGGTGAGGGTGAGGGTTAGGATGAGGATTAGGGTTAGGATTAGAGTTAGGGTGAGTGCTAGGGTTTGGGTGAGGGGTAGGGTTAGTGTTAGGGTGAAGTTTAGGGTTAGGATTAGGGTTATGGTGAGGGTGAGTGTTAGGATTAGGGTTGGGCTTAGGGTTAGGGTTAGGTTTAGGGTTAGGATTAGTGTTATTGTTAGGGTTAGGGTTAGAATTATGGTGATTGTGAGGGTACGGTGAGGAATTGGGTTAGGTTTATGGTGGGGTTTAGGGTTAGGGTTAGGGTTAGGGTTAAGGTGAGTGTGAAGTTTAGGGTTAGATACAGTTTTAGTGGGAGGGTTAGGGTGAGGGTTAAGTTTAGTGTTAGTGTTAGGATTAGTGTGAGGGTGAGAGTTAGGTTGAGGTTTAGGGTTGGGATTAGGGTTAGTGTGAAGGTTAGTGTTAGGTTTAGGGTTAGTGTTAGGTTGAGGGTATTTGTTAGGGTGAGGGTTTGGGTTAGGGTGAGGGTTATGGTTAGGGTTAGGTTGAGGGTTTAGATGAGGTTGAGGGTTAGGGTTAGGGTTAGGATAAGGATTAGGGTTAGGGTTTCAGTGAGTGTGAGGGTTAGGGATAGTATTAGGTTGAGGGTTAGGGTTAGGGTGAGGGTTATGTTTAGGGCTAGGATTACGTTTATGATGAGGTTGAGTGTGAGGTTTAGGGTTAGGGTGAGGTTTAGTGTTAGGATTAGGGTTAGAGTTAGGCTTAGGGTGAGGGTGAGGTTTAGGGGTAGAGTTAGGGTTAGGGAAGGGTGTTAGGGTGAGGGTTATGGTTAGCGTGAGGGTTAGGGTTGGTTTGACGGTAAGGCTAAAAATGAGGGTTATGCTGAGTGTGAGAGTTATGGTAAGGGTGAGGGTTAAGTTTAGGATGAGGGTTAGGGTTAGGGTTAAGGTGAAGGTGAGGGTTAGATTGAGGATTAGTGTTAAGGTTAGTGTGAGGTTTAGGGTGAGGATGAGAGTTAGGGTTAGGGTGAGGGCTAGGGTGAGGGTGAGGGTTAGGGTTAGTGTTAGGGTGAGGTTTAGGGTTAGGGTGATGGTTAGGGTTAGTGTGAGGTTTAGGTTTATGGTTAGGGTTAGTGTTAGGTTGAGGGTTAGGTTTAGGGTGAGGGTTATGGTTATCATTATGGTTAGGGTGATGGTTAGGGTTAGGGTTAGGGTTATTTTTAGTGTTAGGGTTATAGTGTTATGTTTACCGTGAGGGTAAGTTTGTGGGTTAGGGTTGGGGTTAGGATGAGATTTAGGTTTAGGATTAGGTTTAGAGTTAGGGTTAGGGTGAGGGTGAGGTTTAGGGTTAGAGTTAGGGTTAGTGTTAGGTTTAGGGTTAGGGTGAGGGTTAGTGTTAGGATTGGTGTGAGAGTTAGGGTTAGGCTTAGGCTTAGCCTTAAGCTTAGGCTTAGGCTTAGCATGAGTGTGAGGGTTAGGGTTAGGGTTAGGATGAGGGTTAGGTTAGAGTTAGGATGAGGTTTAGGTTTAGACTTAGGGTTAGGGTGAGGGCTAGGTTTAGGGTTAGGGTGAGGGTTAGGGTTAGGGATAGGTTTAGGTTTCAGATTAGGGTTAGGGTGAGGTTGAGTGTGAACGTTAGGTTTAGGGTTAGGTTTCGGCTTAGGGTTAAGGTGAGGGTTAGGGTTGGGGTTTGGGTTAGGGTGAAGGTGAGGCTGAGGACTAGGGTTAGGTTTAGGGTTAGGTTTAGGGCTAGGGTTAAAGTGAGGGTTAGGGTTAGGCCTAGGGTTATGCTTAGGGTTAAGCTGAGGGTGAGGGTGGGTGTGAGGGTTAGGGTTAGTGTTAGGGTTTAAATTAGGGTTATTGTTAGTGTTATGGTTTGCTTTAAGTTTGCAGTGAGGGTGAGGTTGAGGGTGAGGGTTATGGCTAGGGTTAGGCTTAGGCTTAGGGTTAGGCTGAGGGTGATCTTGGGTGGGAGGGATCGGGTGAGCGGTACGTTTAGGGTTAGGTTTAGGGTGAGGGTAAAGGTTAGGATGAGTTTTAGGGTGAGGATGAGTTTTAGGGAGAGGAATAGAGTTAGGTTGAGGGTTAGGGTTAGGTTTAGGGTGAGGTTATGTTTTAGGGTGAGGGTTAGGGTGAGGGTTAGGGTTAGGGTGAGGGTTAGGGATATGGTTAGGGTTATGGTTAGAGTGACAGTGAGAGTGAGGGTTAGTTTTAAGGTTAGGGTTAGGGTTAGGGTTAGGGATACGGTTAGGGTTAGGGTTAGGGTGACGGTGAGGGTTAGGGTTAGGGTTAGGGTTATGGTGAGGGTAAGGCCTAGGGTGAGGTTTAGGGTGAGGGTGAGGTTTAGGGTGAGGGTTAGGGTGAGGGTTAAGGTGAGGGTGAGGGTATGTGTTAGATTGAGGGTTAGGTTGAGGGTTAGGGTTAGGGTGAGGGTTAGTGATAGGTTTATGGTTAGGGTTAGGGTGAGGGTGAGGGTGAGGGTTAGGGTTAGGGTTAGGTTCAGGGTGAGGGTGAGGTTCAGGGTTAGGATTAGGTTTAGGTTTAGGGTTAGGCTGAAGGTGAGGGTGTGGGTGAGGGTTAGGGTTTGGGTGAGGATGAGGATTAGGGTGAGTTTTAGTGTGTGGGTTAGTGTTAGGGTTAGTGTGAGGATTAGGGTTAGGGTTATGGTGAGGGTAAGTGTTAGGTTTAGGTTTAGGGTAAGGTTTAGTGTTAGGGTTATGGTTAGAGTGAGGGTTAGGTTTAGTGTGAGTGTTAGGGTGAGGGTTAGGTTTAGTGTTAGCTTTAGGGTGAGAGTGAGGGTTAGGGTGAGTGTGAGGGTTAGGGTTTGGGTGATGGTTAGGGTGAAGGTGAAGGTTAGGGTGAGGTTGAGACTTAGTGTTAGGGTTAGGGTTAGGGTGAGGGTTAGTGTGAGGATAAGGGTTAGTGTTAGGTTTAGGGTTAGTGTGAGGATTAGGGTTAGGGTGAGCGTTAGAGTTATGGTGAGGGTGAGGGTTAAGTTTAAGGTTGTGTGAGGGTTAGGGTTAGGGTCAGGGTTAGGGTTAGGTTTTGGGTTAGGGTGAGGGTGAGGGTGAGGTTGAGGGTTAGGGTGAGGGTGAAGTTGAGTGTGATGGTGAGGGTTAGGGTTAGGGTTAGGTTGAGGTTTACGCTTAGTGTGAGGGTTGGGTGAGCATGAGGTTAAGGGATAGGGTGAGGGTTAATGTGAGGATGAGAATTAAGGTTAGGGTTAGGGTTAGGTTGAGGGTTCGTGTGAGGGTTAGGGTTAGGGTTAGGTTTAGGGTTAGTGTGAGGATTAGGGTTAGGGTGAGGGTAAGTGTTAGGGTGAGGGTTAGGATTAGGGTGAAGGTTATGGTTAGGGTGAGGGTTTGGGTTAGGGTTATTGTTAGGGTTAGGTTTACGGTTACAGTTACGGTGAGTGTGAGGGTGAGAGTTAGCGTTAGGGTTAGGGTGAAGTTTAGTGTTAGGGTTAAGGTTAGAGTTAGGGTTAAGGTGAGGGTGAGGTTTAGGGTTAGAGTTAGGATTAGGGTGAGGGTTTGGGTGAGGGTTAGTGTTAGGTTGCGGGTTAGGGTGGGGTTGAAGGTAAGGGTAAATTTGAGGGTTAGGCTGAGGGTGAGGTTTACAGTAAGGGTGAGGGTTAGGGTTAGGTTGAGCGTTAGTGTTAGCATTAGGGTTTATTTTAGGGTTAGGGTAAGTGTTAGGGTGAGGGTTAGGGTTAGGGTTATGCTTAGGGTTAGTGTTAGGGTTAGGGTTAGGATGAAGTTTAGTTTTAGGGTTAGGGTTAGAGTTAAGGTTAGGGTGAGGGTGAGATTTAGGGTTAGATTTAGGGTTAGTGTTAGGGTTAGGGTTAGGGTGAGGGTTAGGGTTAAGTTTAGGATTAGGCTTAGGCTTAGGCCAAGCATGAGGATGAGTTTTAGGGTTCGGGTTAAGGGTCGGGTTAGGGTGAAGGTTAGATTGAGGTTTAGATTTAGGATTAGGGTAAGGGTGAGGGCTAGGGGTAAGGTTAGGGTGAGGGCTAGGGTTAGGGATAGCGTTAGGTTTAGGATTAGGGTTAGGGTGAGGGTGAGTGTGAGGTTTAGTGTTAGGGTTAGGCTTAGAGTTAGGGTGAGGGTTTTGGTTAGGGTTTGGGTTCGTGTGAGGGTGAGGCTGAGTATTAGGGTTAGGTTTAGGGTTAGGGTTATTGTTAGGTTTAGGGTTAGTGTTAGGGTTAGGATTAGGGTGAGGGTATGATTTAGGGTGAGGGTTAGGGTGAGGGTTAGGGTTAAGTTGAGGGTTAGGGATATGGTTAGGGTTATGTTTAGAGTGACGATGAGAGTGTGTGTTCGTTTTAAGTTTAGGGTTAGCGTTAGGGCTATGGTAAAGGATTCGTTTAGGGTTAGGGTTAGGGTGATGGTGAGGTTTAGGGTTAAGGTTAGGGTTAGGGTTAGGATAAGGTTTAGGGTGAGGTTTAGGGTGCGGGTGAGGTTTAGGGTGAGGGTTAAGGTGAGGGTTTGGGTGAGGGTGAGCGTATGTGTTAGATTGAGGTTTAGGTTGAGGGTTAGGGTTAGGGTGAGGTTAGTGATAGGTTTACGGTTAGGGTTAGGGTGAGGGTGATGGTGAGGTTTAGGGTTAGGGTTAGGTTCAGAGTGAGGGTGAGGTTCAGGGTTAGGATTAGGGTTAGAGTTAGGGTTCGGCTGAAGGTGAGGGTGTGGGTGAGGGTTATGGTTAGGGTGAGGGTGAGGGTTAGGGTGAGTTTTAGTGTGTGGGTTAGTGTTAGGGTTAGTGTGAGGATTAGGGTTAGGGTTATGGTGAGGGTAAGGGTTAGGGTAAGGGTTAGGGAAAGGTTTAGTGTTAGGGTTATGGTGAGAGTGAGGGTTAGGTTTATTGTGAGTGTTAGGGTGAGGTTTAGGTTTAGTGTTAGCTTTAGGGTGAGGGTGAGCATTAGGGTGAGTGTGAGGGTTAAGGTTTGGGTGAGGGTTAAGGTGAAGGTGAAGGTTATGGTGAGGGTGAGACTTAGAGTTAAGGTTAGGGTTAGGGTGAGGGTTAGTGTGAGGATAAGTGTTAGGGTTAGGTTTAGGGTTAGTGTGAGGATTAGGGTTAGGGTGAGGGTTAGAGTTAGGGTGAGGGTGAGGGTTAAGTTTAAGGTTGTGTGAGGGTTAGGGTTAGGGTGAGGGTTAGGGTTATGTTTTGGGTTAGGGTTAGGGTGAGGATGAGGGTGAGGTTGAGGGCTAGGGTGAGGGTGAAGTTGAGTGTGATGGTGAGGGTTAAAGTTAGGGTTAAGTTGAGTTTTAGGCTTAGTGTGAGGGTTGGGTGAGCATGAGGTTAAGGGATAGGGTGATGGTTAGGGTAAGGCTGAGGGTTATTGTTAGCGTGAGTGTGAGTTTTAGGGTTATTGTTAGGGTTAGGGTTAGTGTTAGGGTTATGATTAGGGTTAGGGTTAGGGTTACAGTTAGAATGAAGTTTAGTTTTAGGGTTTCGGTTAGAGTAAAGGTTAGGGTGAGGGTGAGATTTAGGGTTATAGTTAGGGTTAGTGTTAGTGTTAGGGTTAGGGTGAGGGTTAGGATTAAGCTTAGGCTTAGGCTTAGGCTTAGGCTTAGGCTGAGCATGAGGGTGAGGGGTAGGGTTCTGGTTAGGGTTCGGGTTAGGGTGAAGGTTAGATTGAGTTTTAGGGTTAGGGTTAGGGTGAGGGCTACGGTTAGGGATAGGTTTAGGTTTAGGATTAGGGTTAGGGTGAGGGTGAGTGTGAGGTTTAGGGTTAGGGTTAGGCTTAGAATTAGGGTGAGGGTTAGGGTTAGGTTTTGGGTTAGTGTGAGGGTGAGGCTGAGGATTAGGCTTATTTTTAGTGTTAGGTTTATTGTTAGGGTTAGTGTTAGTGTTAGTGTTAGGGTTAGGGTTATGGTGAGAGTTATGGTTAGAGTTAGGATTAGGCTTAGGGTTAGGATGAGGGTGAGGGTGGGTTTGAGGATTAGAGTTAGGGTTAGGTTTAGGCTTAGGTTTAGGCTTATTGTTAGTGTTATGCTTAGGGTTAAGTTTGCGGTGAGCATGACGCTGAAGGTGAGGGTTATGCTTATGGTTAAGGTTAGGGTTAGGGTTAGTGTTATTCTTAGGGTTAGGGTTAGAGATACGGTGAGGATGAGGTTGAGGGTTAGGGTTAGGGTGCGGTTTCGGGCTAGGTTTAGAGTAAGGGTTAGGGTGAGGGTGAGGTTTAGAATTAGAGTTATTGTTAGGGATAGGGTTAGTGTTAGGGTTAGGGTTAGGCTTAGGGTTAGGCTGAGGGTGAGGGTGGGTGTGAGGAATAGGGTGAGGGTTAGGGTTAGTGTTAGGGTTATTGTTAGTGTTATGGTTAGGGTTAAGTTTGCTGTGAGGGTGAGTCTGAGGGCGAGGGTTTTGGTTATGGTTATGGTTAGGGTTAGGGTTAGAGGTATTGTTAGGGTTAGGGTTAGAGTTACCGTGAGGGTGAGGTTTCGGGTTCAGGTTAGGGTTTGGGTTAGGGTGAAGGTTAGATTGAGGTTTAGGGTTAGGATTAGGGTTAGGGTGAGGGCTAGGGTTAGGGATAGGGTTATGTTTTGGATTAGGGTTAGGGTGAGGGTGAGTGTGAGGTTTAGGGTTAGGGTTAGGCTTAGAGTTAGGGTGAGGGTTAGGCTTAGGGTTTGGGTTAGTGTGAGGGTGAGGCTGAGGATTAGGGTTAGGTTTACGGTTAGGGTTAGTGTTAGGTTTAGGGTTAGAATTAGGGTTATGGTGAGGGTTAGGGTTAGAGTTAGGATTAGGCTTAGGGTTAGGCTGAGGGTGAAGGTGGGTGTGAGGATTAGTGTTAGGGTTAGGGTTAGTGTTAGGGTTATTGTTAGTGTTATGGTTAGGGTTAAGTTTGGTGTGAGGGTGAGTCTGAGGTTGAGTGTTATGGTTATGGTTAGTGTTATTGTTAGAGTTATTGTTAGGGTTAGGGTTAGAGTTATGGTGAGGGTGAGGGTGAGGGTGAGGGTGAGGGTTACAGTGAAAGTTAACTTGCGGTTTAGGGTTAGGATTAGGGTAAGGGTGGGGGCTAGGGTTAGGGTTAGAGTTAGGGTTATGGGGAGGGATAGGGTTAGGTTTACGGTTAGGTTTAGGGTTAGGGTTAGGATTACGGTGAGGGTTAGGGTTTGGATTAGGCTTAGGCTTACAGTAAGGCTGAGGTTGAGGCTGAGGTGAAGGTTATGGTTATGTTTAGGGTTATGATTACGGTTAGGGTAAGTGTTATTGTTAGGGTTAGTGTTAGAGTTATGGTGAGGTTCAGGGTGAGGGTGAGGGTTAGGGTTAGGGTGAGGTTTAGGTTTAGGTTTAGTGTTAGGGTTAGTGTTAGGGTGAGGGTGTCGGTAAGGTTAAAGGTGAGGGTTAGGCTGAGTGTGAGGCTTACGGTAAGGGTGAGGGTTAGGCTTAGGGTGAGGGTTAGGTTTAGGGTTGGGGTGAGAGTTAGGGTTCGGGTTCAATTTAGGGTTAAGTTAAGCGTTAGGGTAAGGGTTACGGTGACAGTGAGGGTTAGGGTTAGGTTGAGGGTTAGTGTTAGGATTAGGGTTAGTGTGAGGTGAAGATTAAGGTTAGTGTTAGGGTGAGGGTTAGGCTGAGGGTTAGGATGAGGTTTTGGGTTAGGGTGAGGGTTAGGGTGAGGGTGACAGTAAGGGTAAATGTGAGGGTTAGGGTTAGGGTGAGGATTAGGGTTAGGGTTAAGGTGAGGGTGAGGGTTAGACTGAGTATTAGTATTAGTGTTAGTGTGAGGTTTAGGGTGAGGATGAGGGGTAGGGTTAGGATGAGGGCTAGGGTGAGGGTGAGAGTTAGGGATAGGGTTAGGTTGAGGTTTAGGGTTAAGGTGATGGTTAGGGTTAGTGTGAGGGTTAGCGTTAGGATTAGGGTAAGTTTTAGGGTGAGGGTAAGTGTTAGGGTGAGGGTTAGGTTTAGGGTGAGAGTTATAGTTAGGGTTAGGATTAGTATTTGGGTTAGTGTTATTTTTAGGTTTAGGGAGAGGGGGAGGGTTAGGGTTAGGGTTAGCGTGAGGTTTAGTTTTAGGGTTATGGTTAGAGTTAGGGTTAGGTTGAGGGTGAGGTTTAGGTTTAGATTTAGATTTAGAGGAGGGTTAGGGTGAGGGTTAGTGTTAGGGTTAGGGTTAGTGTTAGGATTAGGGTTAGGGTGAGGGCCAGTGTGAGGCTTAGGGTTACGGTTAGGCTTAGGCACAGGGTTAGGCAGAGGGTGAGGGTTAGGGTTAGGGTGAGGGTTAGGGTTAGGGTTTGGGTGAGGGTTAGGATGAGCTTTAGAGTTAGGATTAGGGTTAGGATGAGGGCAAGGGTGAGGGTGAGGTTTAGAGTTAGCATAATGGCGAGGTTTAGGATTAGGGTTAGGTTTAGGGTTAGGGTGAGGGTCAGGGTTATGATTACTGTGAGGATTAGGGTTAGGGTTAGTGTGAGGGTAAGGGTTAGGATTAGGGTTAGGGTTATTGTTAGTGTTAAGGTTAAGGTTAAGTTCACAGTGAGGTTGAGGCTGAGGGTGAGGTATAGGTTTAGGGTAAGGGTGTGGTTTAGGGTTAGGTTTAGGGTTAGGGTTAGGGTGAGGGCTTGGGTTTAGGTTAGGGTTATGGTGAGGGTGAGCGTTAGGTTTAGGGTTAGGGTTAGTGTTATTGTTAGGGTTAGGGTTAGAGTTACTGTGAGGGTGAGGGTGAGGGTGAGGTTTAGGTTTAGGGTGAGGGTGAGGTTAAGGGTTAGAGTTAGGTTCAGGGGGAGGGTTAGGGTTAGGGTTAGTGTTAGGCTTAGGGTTAGGGTGAGGGTTAGGTTGTGGTTTAGGGTTGGGGTTAGCATTAGGATTAGGGTTTTGGTGAGGGTGAGGGTGAGGGTTAGGCTTAGGCTTAGGCTTAAGGTTAGGCTGAGGGTGAGCGTGGGGATGAGGATTAGGTTTAGGGTGATGGTTAGGGTTAGGGTTAGGTTTAGGGTTAGGATTAGGGTTAGGGTGAGGGCTAGGTTGAGGGTGAGGATTAGGGATAGGGTTAGGCTTAGGGTTAGGGTAAGCGTTATTGTTAGGGTGAGCGTAAGTGTTAGGGTGAGGGTTAGGGTTAGGGTTAGGGCTAGGGTTAGGGTGAGTGTTAGCGTTAGGGTGATGGTTAGTGTTAGTGTGAGGGTTAGTGTTAGGGTTAGCGTTAGTGTTATGGTGAGGGTAAGTGTTAGGGTGAGTGTTAGGGTTAGGGTGAGGCTTATGGTAAGAATGAGGGTTAGGGTTAGGGTTAGGGTTATTGTTTGGGTTAGGGTTAGGGTTAGGATGAGGGTTAGGGTTAGGATTAGGGTAAGGGTGATGGCTAGGGTGAGGGTGAGGGTTAGGGTTAGGCCTAGGCTTAGGCTTAGGTTAGGGCTGAGGCTGAGGGTGAGGTTGAGGGTTAGGGTTAGCGTGATGGTTAGATTATGGTTAGGCTGAGGGTGAGGATGAGGGTGAGGTTTAGGGTTAGGGTTAGGGTGAGGGTTAGTGTTAGTGTTAGGGTCAGGTTTAGGGTTAGGGTTAGGTTGAGATTTAGGTTTACGGTGAGCGGTTGGTTGATGGTTAGTGTGAGGTTTATGGTTAGGTTTAGGGTTATGGTGAGGGTGAGTGTTAGGGTTAGGTTTAGGGTTAGTGTTATTTTTAGGGTTAGGGTTAGAGTTACGGTGAGTGTGAGGGTGAGGATGAGGGTTAGGGTTAGGATGAGGTTTAGGGTTAGTGTTAGGGTTAGGGTGAGGGTGAGTGTGAGATTCAGTGTTAGAGTTAGGGTTACGGTGAGAGTTACTGTGAGGCTTAGGGTTAGGGTTAGTTTTATGGTTAGGATGAGGGTGAGGGTTAGGGTTAGGGTTAGGATTAGGATTAGGTTTATTGTTAGGGTGAGTGTTTGGGTTAGGTGTAGGGTTAGGGTTAGGCTAAGGGTTAAGCTGAGGGTGAGGGTAAGGGTGAGGGTTAGGGTTAGGGTTCGGGTTAGGGTTAGCGTTAGGGTGAGAGTTAGGGTTCGGGTTAAGTTTAGGGTTTGGGTGAGGTTTAGTGTTCAGGTTACAGTGATGGTGAGAGTTAGGGTTAGTTTGAGGGTTAGGGTTAGCATTAGGGTTAGGGTGAGTGTTAGGGTTAGGTTTAAAGTTAGTGTTAGGATGAGGATTAGGTTTAGGATTAGGGTTAGGGTGAGGGCTAGGGTGAGGGTGAGGTTTAGGGTTAGGCTTAGGCTTAGGTTTAAGTTGAATCTGAGGGTGAGGTTGAAGGTTAGGGTTAGCATGATGGTTAGGGTTACGGTTAGGCTAAGGGTTCAGATGAGGGTTAAGATTAGGGTGAGGGTTAGGGTGAGGGTGACAGTAAGGATAAATGTGAGGGTTAGGGTTAGGGTGAGTGTTAGGGTGAGGATAAGAGTTAGGGTTAGGATGAGGGTGAGGGTTAGATTGAGTATTAGTCTTAGGGTTAGTGTGAGGTTTAGGGTGAGGATGAGGGGTAGCTTTAGGGTGAGGGCTGGGGTGAGGGTGAGGGTTAGGGATAGGGTTAGGTTGAGGTTTAGGGTTGAGGTGATGGTTAAGGTTAGTGTGAGGATTAGTGTTAGGATTAGGGTTAGTTTTAGGTTGAGGGTAAGTGTTAGGGTGAGGGTTAGCGTTAGGGTGAGAGATGGTTACTGTTAGGATTAGTGTTAGGGTTAGTGTTATTTTTAGGTTTAGGTTTTGGCTTATTGTTATGTTGAGGTTGAGGGTGAGGATCAGGGTTAGGGTTAGGCTGAGGTTTAGGTATAAGGTTATGGTTAGAGTTAGTTTTAGGTTGAGGGTGAGTTTTAGGTTTAGAGTTAGGGTTAGGGGGAGGGTTAGGGTGAGGGTTAGGGTTAGGGTTAGGGTTAGTGTTAGGATTAGGGTTAGGGTGAGTGTGAGGGTTAGGGTTAGGCATAGGCTTAGGGTTAGGCTGAGGGGGAGGGGGAGGGGGAGGGTTAGGGTTAAGGTGAGGGTTAGGGTTAGGGTTAGGGTGAGGGTTAGGATGAGGTTTAGGGTTAGGATTAGGGTTACGTTGAGGGCAAGGGTGAGGGTGAGTTGTAGAGTTAGCATTATGGCGAGGTTTATGATTAGGGTTAGGGTTAGGGATAGGGTGAGGGTTAGGGTTAGGGCTACTCTGAGGGTGAGGGTTAGGGTTAGGTTGAGGATTAGGGTTAGGGTTAGTGTGATGGTGAGGGTTAGGATTACGGTTAGGGTTATTGCTAGTGTTATGGTTAAGGTTAAGTTTACAGTGAGGCTGAGGCTGAGGGTGAGGTTTAGGTTTAAGGTTAGGGTGAGTTTTAGGGTTAAGGTTAGGGTTATGGTTAGGGTGAGGGCTTGGGTTAGGGTTAGGATTACGGTGAGGGTGAGCATTAGGTTTAGGGTTAAGTTTAGGGTTAGTGTTAGTGTTAGGGTTAGGATTAGAGTTACAGTGAGGGTGAGGGTGAGGGTGAGTTTTAGGGTTAGGGTTAGGTTTATGTTGAAGGTGAGTTTTAGGGTTAGAGTAAGGTTTAGGGGAAGGTTTAGGGTAAGGGTTAGGGTTACGGTTAGTGTTAGGTTTAGGGTTAGGGTGAGGGTTAGGTTGAGGTTTATTGTTGGTTTAGGGTTAGTTTGAGGATTAAGGTTATGGTGAGGGTGAGTGTGAGGGTTGGGGTTAGGGTTAGGCTTAGGCTTAGGGTTAGCCTAAGAGTGAGGGTAGGGATGAGGATTAGGTTTAGGGTGATGGTTAGGGTTAGGGTTAGGTTTAGGGTTAGGATTGGGGTTAGGGTTAGGATTAGGTTAGGGTGAGGGCTAGGTTGAAGGTGAGGGTTCCGGTTAGGTTTAGGCTTAGGGTTAGGGTTAGGCTGAGGCTGTGTGTGAGGGTGAGGGTTAGGGTTAGGGTGATGCTTAGGGTTACAGTCAGGGTGAGGTTCAGGATGAGGGTTAGGGTTAGGGTGAGTGTTAGGGTGAGGTTGACTGTAAGGGTAAAGGTGAAGGTTAGGCTGAGAGTGAGGATTAAGGTAAGGGTGAAGGTTAGTTTTATGTTGAGGGTTAGGGTTCGGGTTAGGGTGAGGGTGAGGTTAAGGTTCAGGATTAGTTTTAGGGTTAGTCTGAGATTTAGTGTGAGCATGAGAGTTAGGGTTAGGGTGAGGGCTAGGGTGAGGGTGAGGGTTAGGGTTAGATTGAGGTTTATGGTTAGGGTGACGATTAGGTTTATTGTGAGGATTAGTGTTAGGGATAGGTTTAGTGTTAGGGTGAGGGTTTTAGGGTAAGGGTTAGGGTTAGGGTGAGGGTTAGGTTGAGGTTTATTGTTAGGGTTAGGGTTAGGGTTATGGTGAGGGTGTGTGTGAGGGTTAGGGTTAGGGTTAGGCTTAGGCTTAGGGTTAGGCTGAGAGTGAGGTTAGGGATGAGGATTAGGTTTAGGGTGATGTTTAGGGTTAGGGTTAGGTTTAGGGTTACGATTGGGGATAGGGTGAGGATTAGGGTTAGGGTGAGGGCTAGGGTTAGGGTGAGGGTTAGGGTTAGGTTTAGGCTTAGGTTTAGGGTTAGGCTGAGGCTTTGTGTGAGGGTGAGGGTTAGGGTTGGGGTGATGCTTAGGGTTACAGTCAAGGTGAGGGTTAGGATGAGGGTTAGGTTTAGGGTGAGTGTTAGGGTGAGTTTCACGGTAAGGGTAAAGGTGAAGGTTAGGCTGAGAGTGAGGATTACAGTAACGGTCAGGGTTAGGTTTAGGTTGAGGGTTAGGGTTCGGGTTAGGGTGAGGGTAAGGTTAATATTGAGTATTAGTTTTAGGGTTAGTCTGAAGTTTAGGGTGAGGGTGAGGGTTAGGGTTAGGCTGAGGGCTAGGGTGAGGGTGAGGGTTAGGGTTAGATTGAGGTTTATGGTTAGGGTGACGATTAGGGTTATTGTGAGGATTAGTGTTAGGGTTAGGGTTAGTGTTAGGGTGAGGGTAAGTGTTAGGGTGAGGGTTAGGTTTAGGGTGAGAGTTATTGTTAGAATGAGGGGTAGGGTTAGGTTTAGGGTTATTGTTAGGGTTACAGTTACGATGAGGGTGAGGGTTAGTGTTAGGTTTAGGGTGAGGTTTATGTTTAGGGTTAGTGTTAGAGTTAGGGTTAGTGTGAGGGTGAGGTTTAGGGTTAGAATTAGCGTTATTGTTAGTGTTAGTGTTAGGGTGAGGGTTAGTGTGAGGGTTAGAGTTAGGATTAAGCTTAGTTTTAGGCTTAGGCTTAGACGGAGTGTGAGGGTGAGGGTTAGGGTTAGGGTTAGGGTTAGGGTTAGTGTTAGGGTTAGGGTCAGTGTTAGGGTGAGGTTTAGGGTTAGTGTGAGCGGTTGGTTGATGGTTAGTGTGAGGTTTAGGGTTAGGGTTAGGGTTATGGTGACGGTGAGGGTTAGGGTTAGGGTCAGGGTTAGTGTTATTGTTAGGGTTAGGGTTAGAGTTACGGTGAGGGTCTGGGTGAGGATCAGGGTTAGGGTTAGGATGAGGTTTAGGCTTAGGTTTAGGGTTAGGATGAGGGTGAGGGTGAGATTGAGTGTTAGAGTTAGGGTTAGGGTGAGAGTTAGTGTGAGGGTTAGGGTTAGTTTTAGGATTACGGTGAGGGTTAGGATGAGGGTGAGTGTTAGGGTTAGGGTTAGGATTTGGATTAGGGTTAGTGTTAAGGTGAGTGTTTGTTTTAGGCTTAGGGTTAGGGTTAGGCTAAAGGTTAAGCTGAGGGTGAGGGTAAGGGTTAGGGTTAGGGTTAGGGTATGGGTTAGGGTTAGCGTTAGGCTGAGCATTAGGGTGCAGGTTATGTTTAGGGTTTGGGTGAGGTTTAGGTTTCAGGTTACAGTGACGGTGAGGGTTAGAGTTAGGATGAGGGTTAAAGTTAGGATTAGGGTTAGTGTGAGGATTAGGGTTAGGGTTAGGGTTAGTGTTAGGATGAGGATTAGGATTAGGATTAGGGTTAGGGTGAGGACTAGGGTGAGGGGGTGGGTTAGGGTTAGTGTTAGGGTGAGGTTTAGGGTTAGGGTTAGGGTGAGGTGATGGTTAGGATGAGGATTCGGTTTTTGGTGAGGCTGAGGGCTAGAGTTCCTGTGAGGGTTAGGGTCAGGAAGATGGTTAGGGTTAGGATTAGAGTTAGTGTTAGGATTATTGTTAATGTTAAGTTTATGGATACCTTTGCAGTGAGGGTGAGGCTGAGGGTGAGGGTTATGGATAGGATTAATGTTAGGGTTAGGTTTAGGTTTTGGATTAGTGTTATTGTTGGTGTTAGGGTTAGTGTTACGGTCAGGGTGAAGGTCATGGTAAGGCTGGGGTTTAGGGTTAGGTTTAGGGTGAGGGTTAGGGTTAAGATTAGGGTTAGGGTGAGTGTGAGGTTTAGGGTCAGGGTTAGGGTGAGGGTTAGTGTGAGGTTTAGGGTTAGAATTAGGGTTAGGGTTAGCATTAGGGTTACGTTGGGGGTGAGTGTGTGGGTTAGGGTTAGGTTTAGGTTTAGGGTTAGGGTTAGGCTGAGGGTGAGGTTGAGGCTGAGAATTAGGTTTATGGTGAGGGTTAGGATTATGGTTAGGGTGAGGGTTATGATGAGGGTTAGGTTTAGGATTAGGTTTAGGTTGAGGGCTAGCGTGAGGGTGAGGTTTAGGGTTAGGGTTAGGGTGAGCTTTAGGGTTAGGGTTAGGGTCAGGGTGAGGTTTAGTGTTACAGTTAGTGTTAGGGTCAGGGTTAGGGTTAGGGTTAGGTTGAGTGTTAGGGTTAGTGTGAGCTTTATGGTTATGTTTAGGATTAGGATTAGGGTTAGTTTGAGTGTGAGTGTTCGGTTAGGTTTAGACTTAGGCTTAGGCTGAGGGTGAGGGTGAGGGTTTGGGTTAATGTGTGGGTGAGGGTTAGAGTGAGGGTGATGCTTAGGGTTACAATCAGGGCGAGGTTTAGGATGAGGGTTAGGGTTAGTGTGAAGGTTAGGGTGAGGGTGACAGTAAGGGTAAAGTTGAGGGTTAGGCTGAGAATGAGGATTATAGTAAATGTGAGGGTTAGGGCTAGGGTGAGGGTTAGAGTTAGGGTTAGGGTGAGGGTGTGTTTTAGATTAAGGATGAGTTTCAGGGTTAGTGTGAGGTTTAGGGTGAGTATGATAATTATGGTTAGGGTGAGGCCTAGGGTGAGAGTGAGGGTTAAGGTGAGGGTTAGGGTGAGTGTTAGGGTTAGGGTGATGATTAGGGTTAGTGTGAGGTTTAGTTTTAGGGTTAGGGTTAGTGTTAGGGTGAGGGTAAGTATAAGGGTGAGGGTTAGGGTTAGGGTGATGGTTATGGTTAGAATGAGGGTTAGGGTTAGGGTTACGGTTATTGTTAGGTTTAGGGTTAGGGTTAGGATGAGGGTTAGGGTTAGGATTAGGGTTAGGGTGAGTGCTAGGGTGAGGGTTTGGGTTAGGGTTAGGGTTAGGCTTAGGCTTAGGTTTAGGCTTAGACTGAGGGTGAGGTTGAGGGTTAGGGTTAGCATGATTGTTAGGGTTATGGTTAGGCTGAGGGTTAGGGTTAGGGGTAGGGTTAGGCTGAGGGTGACAGTAAGGGTAAAGGTGAGGGCTAGGGTTAGGGTGAGGGTTAGGGTGAGGATTAGATTTAGGGTTAGGGTGAGGGTGAGGGTTAGATTGAGTATTAGTGTTAGGGTTAGGGTGAGGGCTAGGGTGAGGGTGTGGGTTACGGATACTGTTAGGTTGAGGTTTAGGGTTAAGGTGATGGTTAATGTTAGTGTGAGGGTTAGTGTTAGGGTTAGGGTTAGTTTTAGGGTGAGGGTAAGTGTTAGGGTGAGGGTTAGGGTTAGGGTGAGAGTTATGCTTAGGTTTAGGATTAGTGTTAGGGTTAGGGTTATTTTTAGGGTTAGGGTTAGGCTTATGATTAAGGTGAGGGTGAGGGTGAGGTTTAAGGTTAGAGTTAGTGTGAGGTTTACGTTTAGAGTTATGGTTAGAGTTCGGGTTAGGTTTAGGGTGAGGTTTAGAGTTAGGGTTAGGGAGAGGGTTATGGTGAGTTTTAGGGTTAGGGTTAGGTTTAGTGTTAGGATAAGGTTTAGGGTGAGGGTGAGTGTGAGGGTTAGGGTTAGGCTTAGGCTTAGGCATAGGTTTAGGCTGATGGTGAGGGTGAGGACAAGGGTTAGGTTTAGGGTGAGTGTTAGGTTTAGGGTTAGGTTGAGGGTTAGGATGAGGTTTAGGGTTAGGATTAGGGTTAGAATGAGGCAAGGGTGAGGGTGAGGTTTAGAGTTAGCCTTATGGTGAGGTTTAGGATTAGGGTTAGGTTTAGGGTTAGGGTGAGGGTTAGGGATAGGGTTACTGTGAGGGTGAGGGTTAGGGTTAGGGTGAGGGTTAGGGTTAGGGTTAGAGTGAGGGATAATGTTAGTGTTAAGTTTAAGGTTAAGTTTACAGTGAACGTGAGGCTGAGGGTGAGATATAGGGTTATGGTTAGGGTGAGGTTTAGGGTTAGGGTTAGGGTTAGGGTTAGGGTGAGGGCTTCGGTAAGGGTTAGGTTTATGATGAGTGTGAGCGTTAGGGTTAGGGTTAGGGTTAGGGTAAGTGTTATTGTTAGGGTTAGGGTTAAAGTTACAGTGAGGGTGAGGGTGAGGGTTAGGTTTAGGGTTAGGCTTAGGCTTAGGGTTAGGCTGAGGGTGAATGTAGGGATGCGGATTACGTTTAGGGTGATTGTTAGGGTTAGAGTTAGGGTTAGGGTTAGTATTAGGGTTAGGGTTAGGATTAGGGTTAGGGTGAGGTCTAGGGTGAGGGTGAGAGTTAGGGTTAGGGTTAGGCTTAGGGTTAGCGTTAGGCTGAGGCTGTGGTGTAGGTGAGGGTTAGGGTTCGGTTGATGCTTAGGGTTACAGTCAGGGTGAGGGTTAGGATGAGGGTTAGGGTTAGGGTGAGGGTGAGGGTTAGGGTTAGGTTTAGGTTTAGGGTTTGAGTGACCATTAGGGTTAGTGTGAGGATTAGTGTTAGGGTTAGGGTTAGTGTTAGGGTGAGGCTTAGTGTTAGGGTGAGAGTTAGGGTTAGGGTTATGGTTAGAATGAGGGTTAGGGTTAGTTTGAGGATTATTGTTAAGGTTAGGGTTAGGGTTACATTTACAGTGAGAGTGATGGTTAGGGTTAGGTTTAGGGTGAGGTTTTTGTTTAGGGTTAGGGTTAGTGTGAGGGTGAGGTTTAGGATTAGAGTTAGTGTTAGTGTTAGTGTTAGGGTTAGGGTGACATTGTGAGGGTTAGGTTGAGGTTTAGGGTTAGGGTTAGCATTACGGTTAGGATTAGTGTTAGGGTGATGGTGAGTGTGAGGGTAAGGATTAGGATTAGGATTAGGGTTAAGGTGAGGGTGAGTGTGAGGGTTAGTCTTTTGGTTAGTTATAGGGGTAGGGTGAGGGTGAGGGTTAACTTTAGGGTTAGGTTTAGAGTGAGGGTTAGGGTGAGGGTTAGGCTGACGGTGATTGCTAGGGTGGTGGTTAATATGAGGGTTAGGGTTAGGGATAGGGTTAGGTTTAGAATTAGGTTTAGATTGAGGGTAAGTGTGAGGGTTAGGGTTAGGGTTAGGCTTAGGCTTAGGGTTAGAGTGAGTGTTAGGGTTAGGGTTAGGGTTAGGGTGAGTGTGAGGGTGAGGGTTAGGGTTAGGGTTAGTGTGAAAGTTAGGGTTATGGTGAGGGTATGGTTAGGGTGAGAGTTAGGGTTAGGGTTAGGCTTAGGGTGAGGGCTAGGGTGAGAGTGAGGTTTAGGGTTAGGGTTAGGGTGATTTTTAGGGTGAGGGTGATGTTTAGGGTTAGGGTTAGGGTGAGTTTTAGGGTTAGGGTTAGGGTTAAGGCGTGTGTGAGGTTTAGAGTTAGATTTAGGGTTAGGGTGAGGGTTAGGGTGAGGGTTAGGGTTAGTGTTAGTGTTAGGGGCAGGGTTAGGATATGGGTTCGGGTGAGGTTGAGGGTTAAGGTAAGTGTTAGGATTAGGATTAGGGTTAAGGTGAGGGTGCATGTGAGGGTTAGTGTTAGGGTTAGGATTAGGTGTAGGGTGAGGGTGAGGGTTAGCTTTAGGGTTAGGTTTAGAGTGAGGGTTAGGGTGAGGGTTATGGTGAGGGTTAGGGATAGGATTAGTGTTAGGGCATGTGCTAGGATGAGCGACAGTGTTAGGGTTAGGGTTAGAGTGAGAGTTAGGGTGAGGGTTACGTTTAGGGTTAGTGTTAGGTTTAAAGTTCGTGTTAGGGTTAGGATTAGGGTTTCAATGACTGTGAGTGTGACAGTTAGGGTTAGGGTTAGTGTTAGGCTTAGGGTTAGGCTGAGGCTGAGTGTGAGGATGAGGGTTAGATTTAGGGTGAGGGTTTGGTTTAGGGTTAGAGTGAGGGTTAGGGTGAGGGTTAGGGTTATGATTAGGGTTAGGGTATGTCCTAGGGTGAGGATTAGGGTTAGGGTTACGTTTAGGGTAAGGTTTAGCACTAGGGTTAGGGTGAGGGTTAGGGTTAGGGTGAGGGTTTGGATTAGGTTTAGAGTTACGGTGAGGGTGAGTTTTAAGTTTAGGTTTAGGATTATTGTTATTCTTAGGGTTAGGTTTAAGTTTAAGGTTAAGGTAAGGGTGAGGGTGAGGGTGATGTTGAGGGTTAGGGTTAGGGTTAGGATGAGGTTTAGAGTTAGGGTTAGTGTTAGGGTGAGGGTGAGGTTTAGGGTTATTGTTAGGTTTAGGGTTAGGGTTAGTGTGAGTGTTAGGGTTAGGTTTAATGTTATGGTTTGGGTTATGGCGAGGGCTAGTGTGAGGGTGAGGGTTAGGGTTAGAGTTAGGCTTAGGCTTAGTTTTAAACTTAGGGTGGGGGTGAGGGTTAGGGTTAGGCTTAGGCTTAGGGTTAGGCTAAGGGTGAGGGTGAGGGTTAGGTTTAGTGTGAGGGTGAGGTTTAGGGTTAGGGTTAGCGTTAGGGTGTGGTTTAGAGTGAGGGGTAGGGTTAGGGTTAGTGTTACGGTTACAGTGATGGTGAGGGTGAATGTGATGGTTAAGCGTAGCCTTAGGCTTAGGCTTATGCTTAGCCGAGCTTGAGGGTGAAGGTTAGGGTAAGGGTTAGGGTGATTGTTAGGGTTTTAGGGTTAGCGTGATGGTTAGGGTTAGGGTTAGGGTGAGGTTTAAGGTGAGGTTTAGGTTTAAGATTAGGGCTAGGGTCAGTGCTAGGGTGAGGGTGAGGGTTAGGGTTAGAGTTAGGGTGAGGTTTAGGGTTAGGGTTAGGTTTAGGGTTAGGGTGAATGTTAGGGTAAGGATTACTGTGAGGGTGAGGGTTAGGGTTAGGGTGAGGGTTAGGGTTAGGGTGAGGGTGATGGTGAGTGTTAGATTAGGGTTAGGGTTAGTGTTATTGTTAGTGTTATGGTTAGGTTTATGTTTACAGTGAGGGTGAAGCTGAGGGTGAGGGTTAGGTTTAGGGTTAGGGTGAGGTTTAACTTAGGGTTAGGGTAAAGGTTAGGGTGAGGGTTTGGGTTAGGGTTAGGATTACGGTGAGGGTGAGTGTTAGGGTTAAGGTGATGGTTAGTGTTATTGTTAGGGTTAGGGTTAGAGTTACGGCGAAGGTGAGGGTGAGTGTGAGGGTTAGGGTTAGGGTGAGGTTTAGGGTTAGGTTTAGGTTTAGGGTGAGGGTGAGGGTGAGGTTTAGGGTTAGATTTAGGGTGAGGGTGAGGTTTAGTGTGAGGTTTAGGGTTAGGGTTAGTGTTAGGGTTAGGGTTAGGGTGAGGGTTAGGATGAGGGTGAGGGTTAGGGTGAGGGTTAGAGTTTGGGTTAGGATTAGGATTAGGGTTAGTGTTAGGGTGAGTGTTTGGGTTAGGCTTAGGGTTAGGGTTAGGCTTAGCGTTAAGTTGAGGGTGAGGGTGAGGGTGAGGTTTAGGGTTAGGGTTTGGGTTAGGGTTAGCGTTTGAGTGAGAGTTAGGGTTAGGGTGAGAGTTAGGATGAGGATTAGGGTTAGGATTAGTGTTAGGGTTAGGGTTAGGGTGAGGGTTAGGATGAGGTGATGTTTCGCATTAGGGTTAGCGTGAGGGTGAGGGTGAGTTTTAGGGTTAGGGTAAGGGATAGGGAGAGGTTTAGGGTTAGGGTTAGTGTTAGGTTTAGGGTTAGGTTGAGGGTTAGTGTTAGGGTGAGGGTAAGTGTTAGGGTGAGGGTTAGTGTTATGGTGACGGTTATGGTTACAATGAGGGTTAGGGTTAGGTTTAGGGTTATTGTTAGGGTTAGGGTTACGGTTAATGTGAGGGTTAGGGTTAGGTTTAGGGTGAGGTTTATATTAAGGGTTAGGGTTAGAGTTAGTGTTAGGGTGAGGGTGAGGTTTAGGGTTAGAGTTAGCGTTAGGGTTAGTGTGAGGGTTAGGGTTAGGGTTAGGGTGAGTGTTAGGATGAGGTGTAGGGTTAGGATTAGTGTTAGGGTGAGCGCTAGGTTGATGGTTAATGTGAGGATTAGTGTTAGGGATAGGGTTAGGTTTACGATTAGGTTTTGATTGAGGGTGAGTGTGAGGGTTAGGGTTAGGGTTAGGGTTAGAGTGAGTGTTAGGGTTAAGATTTGGTTTAGGGTGAGGGTGAGCGTTAGGGTTAGGGTTAGGGTGAGGGTGAGTGTGAGGGTTAGGGTTAGTGTGAAAGTTAGGTTTATGGTGAGGGTTATGGTTAGGGTGAGGGTTAGGGTTAGGGTTAGGGTTAGGGTGAGGGCTAGGTTGAGAGTGAGGTTTAGGGTTAGGGTTAGGGTGAGTTTTAGGATGAGGGTGAGGTTTTGGGTTAGGGTTAGGATGAGTTTTAGGGTTATGGTTAGGGTTCCGGTTAAGGCGAAGGTGAGGGTAAGGGTTAGATTTAGGGTTAGTGTTAGGTTTAGGGTGAGGTTTAGCGTTAGGGTTAGGGTCAGGGTTAGGGTTAGGGTGAGGGTTTGGGTTAGGGTTAGAGTTACGGTGAGGGTGAATTTTAAGTTTAGGTTTCGGGTCATGGTTATTCTTAGGGTTAGGGTTAAGGTTAAGGTTAAGGTAAGGGTGAGGGTGAGGGTGATGTTGAGGGTTAGGGTTAGGGTTAGGATGAGGTTTAGAGTTAGTGTTAGTGTTAGGTGAGGGTGAGGTTTAGGGTTTTTGTTAGGGTTAGGGTTAGGGATAGTGTGAGTGCTAGGGTTAGGTTTAGTGTTATGGTTAGGGTTATGGTGAGGGCTAGTGTGAGGGTGAGGGTTAGGGTTAGGGTTAGGCTTAGGCTTAGTGTTAAGCTGAGGGTGAGGGTGAGGGTTAGGGTTAACCTTAGGCCTAGGCTTATGCTTAGGCCGAGCTTGAGGGTGAAGGTGAGGGTTAGGGTTAGGGTGATTGTTAGAGTTTTAGGGTTAGGTTGAGGGTTAGGGTTAGGGTTGGGGTGAGGCTTAGGATGAGGTTTAGGTTTAAGATTAGGGCTAGTGTGAGTGCTAGGGTGAGGGTGAGGGTTAGGGTTAGAGTTAGGGTGCGGTTTAGGGATAGGGTTAGGTTTAGGGTTAGGGTGTGTGTAAGGGTGAGGGTTACATTGAGGGTGAGGGTTAGGGTTAGGGTGAGGGTTAGGGTTAGGTTGAGGGTGAGGGTAAGATTAGGGTAGGGTTATTGTTAGTGTTAGTGTTATGGTTAGGTTTAAGTTTACAGTGAGGGTGAGGCTGAGGGTGAGGGTTAGGTTTAGGGTTAGGGTGAGGTTTAGGTTAGGGTTAGGGTAAGGGTAAGGGTGAGGGTTTGGGTCAGGTTTACGATTATGGTGAGGGTGAGTGTTAGGTTTAGGGTGAGGGTTAGAGTTATTGTTAGTGTTAGGGTTAGAGTTATGGTGAAGGTGAGGGTGAGTGTGAGGGTTAGGGTTAGGGTGAGGTTTAGGGTTAGGGTTAGGGTTAGGGTGAGTGTGAGGGTGAGGTTTAGGGTTAGATTTAGGGTTAGGTTGAGGGTTAGGGTGAGGTTTAGGATGAGGGTAAGGGTTAGGGTGAGGGTTAGCGTTAGGGTTAGGATTAGGATTAGAGTTAGTGTTAGGGTGAGTGTTTGGGTTAGGCTTAGGGTTAGGGTTAGGCTTAGTGTTAAGCTGAGGGTGAGGGTGAGGGTGAGGATTAGGGTTAGTGTTTGGGTTAGGGTTAGCGTTTGGGTGAGAGTTAGTGTTAGGGTTAGGGTGAGAGTTAGGATGAGGATTAGGGTTAGGATTAGTGTTAGGGTTAGGTTTAGGTTGAGGTTTAGGATGAGGGTGATGTTTAGGTTTAGGGTGAGGGTGAGGGTGAGTTTTAGGGTTAGAGTTAGGGTTAGGGTTAGGGATAGGGTGAGGTTTAGGGTTAGGGTTAGTGTTAGGGTTAGGGTTAGGGTGAGGGTTAGTGTTAGGGTGAGGGTTAGGTTTAGGGTTAGGATTAGGATTAGGGTAAGTGTGAGGGTGAGTATGAGGGTTAGGGTTAGGTTTAGGGTTAGGTTTAGGCTTAGGGATAGGCTGAGGGTGAGGGTGAGGGTGAGGGTTAGGGTTAGGGTGAGGGTGAGGTTTAGGGTTAGAGTTAGTGTTAAGTTGAGGTTTAGTGTGAGGGTTAGTGTTAGGGTTAGTGTTAGGGTTAGGGTTAGGGTGAGGGTTAGGGTTAGGGATAGGTTTAGGTTTAGGATTAGGTTTTGGGTGAGGTTGAGTGTGAGGGTTATGGTTAGGGTTATGATTAGGCTTAGGGTTAGGCTGAGGGTGTGGGTGAGGGTTAGGTTTAGGGTGAGGGTTATTATTAGTGTTACATTTAGGATTAGGATTGGGGTGAGGGCTAGCATGAGGGTGAGAGTTATGGTTAGGGTTAGGGAGAGGTTTAGGGTTAGGATTAAGTTTAGGCATAGGGTGAGCTTTAGGGTTAAGGTTATGATGAAGGTGAGGGTTAGGGTAAGGGTGAGGGTTAGGATTAAGTCTAGGTTTAGGGTGAGGGTTAGGGTTAGGGTGAGGACTAGGGTGAGGGTGAGGTTTAGGGTTAGGGTGAGGTTTAAGGTTAGAGTGTTGGTTAGGGTTAGTGTGAGGATTAGTGTTAGGGTTGGGGTTAGTGTTAGGGTGAGGGTAAGTGTTATGGTGAGGTTTACGGTTATGGTGACATTTATGGTTACAATGAGGGTTAGGGCTAGATTTAGGGTTATTGTTAGGGTTAGGGTTAGGGTTTCTGTTACTGTTAGGGTGAGGGTTAGGGTTTGGTTTAGGGTGAGGTTTATATTAAGGGTTAGGTTTAGAGTTAGGGTTAGGGTGAGGGTGTGGTTTAGGGTTAGAGTTAGCGTTAGTGTTAGTGTTAGAGTTAGGGTGAGGGTTAGAGTGAGGTTTAGGGTTAGGCTTAATCTTAGGGTTAGGCTTAGGCTTAGGCCAAGAGTGAGGGTGAGAGTTAGGGTTAGGGTTAGGTTGAGGGTTAGGGTTAGGGTTAGGGTGAGTGTTAGGATGTGGTGTAGTGTTAGGATTAGGGTTAGGGTGAGCGCTAGGGTGATGGTTAATGTGAGGGTTAGGGTTAGGCATAGGGTTAGGTTTAGGATTAGGTTTAGATTGAGGGTGAGTGTGAGGGTTAGGGTGAGGGTTAGGCTTAGGCTTAGGGTTACAGTGCGTGTTAGAGTTAGGGTTTGGTTTAGGGAGAGGGTGAGGTTTAGGTTTAGGGTTAGGGTGAGGGTGAGGGTGAGGGTTAGGGTTAGGTTTAGTGTGAAATTAGGGTTATGGTGAGGGTTAGGGTTAGGGTTAGGGTTAGGGGGAGGTCTAGGTTGAGAGTGAGGTTTAGGGTTAGGATTAGGGTGAGGTTTAGGTTGAGGGTGAGGTTTAGGGTTAGGGTTAGGGTGAGGTTTAGGGTTATGGTTAGGGTTACGGTTAAGGCGAGGGTGAGGGTTAGGATTAGAGTTAGGGTTAGCGTGAGGGTTAGGGTGAGGGTTAGTGTTAGTGTTAGTGTTTGGGGTAGGGTTAGGATGAGGGTTAGGGTGAGGGTGAGGGTTAGGGTAAGGCTTAGGTTTAGGATTAGGGTTAAGGTGAGGGTGAGTGTGAGGGTTAGTTTTAGGGTTAGGGTTAGGGTTAGCATTAGGGTTAGGGTGAGGGTGAGGTTTAGCTTTAAAGTTAGGTTTAGAGTGAGGGTTAGGGTGAAGGTTATGGTGAGGGTTAGGGATAGGATTAGCGTTAGGGTATGTGCTAGGACCAGCAAAACTGTTAGAGTTAGGGTTAGAGTGAGGGTTAGGGTGAGTGTTAGATTTAGGGTTAGTGTTAGTGTTAGGGTTGGTGTTAGGTTTAGGATTAGGGTTATGGTGACTGTGAGTGTGACAGTTAAGGTTAGGGTTAGTGTTAGGCTTAGGGTTAGGCTGAGGCTGAGGGTGAGGGTGAGGGTTAGATTTAGGGTGAGGCTTTGGTTTGCGTTTAGAGTGAGGGTTAGGGTGAGGGTTAGGGTTGGATTAGGGTTAGGGTATGTCCTAGGGTGAGGATTAGGATTAGTTTTAGGTTTAGGGTGAGGTTAAGCATTAGGGTTAGGGTCAGGGTTAGGGTTAGGGTGAGGGTTTGGGTTAGGTTTAGAGTTACGGTGAGGGTGAGTTTTAAGTTTAGGTTTCGGGTCATGGTTATTCTTAGGGTTAGGGTTAAGGTTAAGGTTAAGGTAAGGGTGAGGGTGAGAGTGATGTTGAGGGGTTAGGGTTAGGATGAGGTTTAGAGTTAGGGTTAGTTTTAGGGTGAGGGTGAGGTTTAGGGTTAGGTTTAGGTTTAGGGTGAGGGTGAGGGTGAGGTTTAGGGTTAGATTTAGGGTGAGGGTGAGGTTTAGTGTGAGGCTTAGGGTTAGGTTTAGTGTTAGGGTTAGGGTTAGGGTGAGGGTTAGGATGAGGGTGAGGGTTAGGGTGAGGGTTAGAGTTTGGGTTAGGATTAGGATTAGGGTAAGTTTTAGGGTGAGTGTTTTGGTTAGGCTTAGGGTTAGGGTTAGGCTTAGCGTTAAGCTGAGGGTGAGGGTGAGGGTGAGATTTAGGGTTAGGGTTTGGGTTAGGGTTAGCGTTTGAGTGAGAGTTAGGGTTAGGGTGAGAGTTAGGATGAGGATTAGGGTTAGGATTAGTGTTAGGGTTAGGGTTAGGGTGAGGGTTAGGATGAGGTGATGTTTCGCATTAGGGTTAGCGTGAGGGTGAGGGTGAGTTTTAGGGTTAGGGTAAGGGATAGGGAGAGGTTTAGGGTTAGGGTTAGTGTTAGGTTTAGGGTTAGGGTGAGGGTTAGTGTTAGGGTGAGGGTAAGTGTTAGGGTGAGGTTAGGGTTATGGTGACGGTTATGGTTACAATGAGGGTTAGGGTTAGGTTTAGGGTTATTGTTAGGGTTAGGGTTACGGTTAATGTGAGGGTTAGGGTTAGGTTTAGGGTGAGGTTTATATTAAGGGTTAGGGTTAGAGTTAGTGTTAGGGTGAGGGTGAGGTTTAGGGTTAGAGTTAGCGTTAGTGTTAATGTTAGTGTTAGGGTGAGGGTTAGTGTGAGGGTTAGGGTTAAGGTTAGGGTGAGTGTTAGGATGAGGTGTAGGGTTAGGATTAGGGTTAGGGTGAGCGCTAGGTTGATGGTTAATGTGAGGATTAGTGTTAGGGATAGGGTTAGGTTTAAGATTAGGTTTTGATTGAGGGTGAGTGTGAGGGTTAGGGTTAGGGTTAGGGTTAGGGTTAGAGAGTGTTAGGGTTAAGATTTGGTTTAGGGTGAGGGTGAGGGTTAGGGTTAGGGTTAGGGTGAGGGTGAGGGTGAGGGTGAGGTTTAGGGCTAGTGTGAAAGTTAGGTTTATGGTGAGGGTTATGGTTAGGGTGAGGGTTAGGGTTAGGGTTAGGGTTAGGGTGAGGGCTAGGGTGAGGGCTAGGGTGAGAGTGAGGTTTTGGGTTAGGGTTAGGATGAGTTTTAGGGTTATGGTTAGGGTTCCGGTTAAGTCGAAGGTGAGGGTAAGGGTTAGATTTAGGAATAGTGTTAGGTTTAGGGTGAGGTTTGGCGTTAGAGTTAGGGTCAGGGTTAGGGTTAGGGTGAGGGTTTGGGTTAGGGTTAGAGTTACGGTGAGGGTGAATTTTAAGTTTAGGTTTCGGGTCATGGTTATTCTTAGGGTTAGGGTTAAGGTTAAGGTTAAGGTAAGGGTGAGGGTGAGGGTGATGTTGAGGGTTAGGGTTAGGGTTAGGATGAGGTTTAGAGTTAGGGTTAGTGTTAGGTGAGGGTGAGGATTAGGGTTATTGTTAGGGTTAGGTTTAGGGATAGTGTGAGTGTTAGGGTTAGGTTTAGTGTTATGGTTAGGTTATGGTGAGGGCTAGTGTGAGGGTGAGGGTTAGGGTTAGGGTTAGGCTTAGGCTTAGTGTTAAGCTGAGGGTGAGGGTGAGGGTTAGGGTTAACCTTAGGCCTAGGCTTATGCTTAGGCCGAGCTTGAGGGTGAAGGTGAGGGTTAGGGTTAGGCTGATTGTTAGAGTTTAATGTTAGGGTGAGTGTTAGAGTTAGATTTAGGGTGAGGCTTAGGGTGAGGTTTAGGTTTAAGATTAGGGCTAGGGTGAGTGCTAGGGTGAGGGTGAAGGTTAGGGATAGAGTTAGGGTGCGGTTTAGGGATAGGGTTAGGTTTAGGGTTAGGGTGAGTGTTAGGGTGAGGGTTACATTGAGGGTGAGGGTTAGGGTTAGGCTGAGGTTTAGGGTTAGGGTTAGGTTTAGGATGAGGGTGAGGGTGAGGTTTAGGGTTAGATTTAGGGTTAGGTTGAAGGTTAAGGAGAGGTTTAGGGTTATGCTTAGTGTTAGGGTTAGGGTTAGGGTGAGGGTTAGGATGAGTGTGAGGGTTAGGGTGAGGGTTAGAGTTAGGGTTAGGATTAGTATTAGGGTTAGTGTTAGGGTGAGTGTTTGAGTTAGGCTTAGGGTTAGGGTTAGGCTTAGCGTTAAGCTGAGGGTGAGGGTGAGGGTTAGGTTTAGGGTTAGTGTTTGGGTTAGGGTTAGCGTTTGGGTGAGAGTTAGTGTTAGGGTTAGGGTGAGAGTTAGGTTGAGGATTAGGGTTAGGATTAGTGTTAGGGTTAGGTTTAGGTTGAGGTTTAGGATGAGGGTGATGTTTAGGATTAGGGTTAGGGTGAGGGTGAGGGTGAGTTTTAAGGTTAGAGTTAGGGTTAGGGTAAGGTATAGGGTGAGGTTTAGGGTTAGGGTTAGTGTTAGGGTTAGGGTTAGGGTGAGGGTTAGTGTTAGGGTGAGGGTTAGGTTTAGGGTTAGGTTTAGGATTAGGGTAAGTGTGAGGGTGAGTATGAGGGTTAGGTTTAGGGTTAGGTTTAGGCTTAGGGATAGCCTGAGGCTGAGGGTGAGGGTTAGGGTTAGGGAGAGGTTTAGGGTTAGGATTAAGTTTAGGCATAGGGTGAGCTTTAGGGTTAAGGTTATGATGAAGGTGAGGGTTAGGGTAAGGGTGAGAGTTAGGATTAGGTCTAGGTTTAGGGTGAGGGTTAGGGTTAGGGTGAGGACTAGGGTGAGGGTGAGGTTTAGGGTTAGGGTGAGGTTTAGGGTTAGAGTGATGGTTAGGATAGTGTGGAGATTAGTGTTAGGGTTGGGGTTAGTGTTAGGGTGAGGGTAATTGTTATGGTGAGGTTTAGGGTTATGGTGACATTTATGGTTACAATGAGGGTTAGGGCTAGATTTAGGGTTATTGTTAGGGTTAGGGTTAGGGTTTCGGTTACTGTTAGGGTGAGGGTTAGGGTTTGGTTTAGGGTGAGGTTTATATTAAGGGTTAGGTTTAGAGTTAGGGTTAGGGTGAGGGTGTGGTTTAGGGTTAGAGTTAGCGTTAGTGTTAGTGTTAGAGTTAGGGTGAGGGTTAGAGTGAGGTTTAGGGTTAGACTTAATCTTAGGGTTAGGCTTAGGCTTAGGCCAAGAGTGAGGGTGAGGGTTAGGGTTAGGGTCAGGTTGAGGGTTAGGGTTAGGGTTAGGGTGAGTGTTAGGATGTGGTGTAGTGTTAGGATTAGGGTTAGTGTGAGCGCTAGGGTGATGGTTAATGTGAGGGTTAGGGTTAGGCATAGGGTTAGGTTTAGGATTAGGTTTAGATTGAGGGTGAGTGTGAGGGTTAGGGTGAGGGTTAGGCTTAGGCTTAGGGTTAGAGTGAGTGTTAGGGTTAGGGTTTGGTTTAGGGTGAGGGTGAGGGTTAGGGTTAGGGTTAGGGTGAGGGTGAGGGTGAGGTTTAGGGTTAGGTTTAGTGTGAAAGTTAGGGTTATGGTGAGGGTTAGGGTTAGGTTGAGGGCTAGGGTGAGGGCTAGGGTGAGAGTGAGGTTTAGGGTTAGGGTTAGGGTGAGGTTTAGGTTGAGGGTGAGGTTTAGGGTTAGGGTTAGTGTGAGGTTTAGGGTTATGGTTAGGGTTACGGGTAAGGCGAGGTTGAGGGTTAGGATTAGAGTTAGGTTTAGCGTGAGGCTTAGGGTGAGGGTTAGTGTTAGTGTTAGTGTTTGGGGTAGGGTTAGGATGAGGGTTAGGGTGAGGGTGAGGGTTAGGGTAAGGCTTAGGTTTAGGATTAGGGTTAAGGTGAGGGTGAGTGTGAAAGTGAGGGTTAGTGTTAGGGTTAGGGTTAGGGTTAGCATTAGGGTTAGGGTGAGGGTGAGGTTTAGCTTTAGAGTTAGGTTTAGAGTGAGGGTTAGGGTGAAGGTTATGGTGAGGGTTAGGGATAGGATTAGCGTTAGGGTATGTGCTAGGACCAGCAACACTTTTAGGGTTAGGGTTAGAGTGAGGGTTAGGGTGAGTGTTAGATTTAGGGTTAGTGTTAGTGCTAGGGCTGGTGTTAAGGTTAGGATTAGGGTTACGGTGACTGTGAGTGTGACAGTTAAGGTTAGGGTTAGTGTTAGGCTTAGGGTTAGGCTGAGGCTGAGGGTGAGGGTTTGGTTTAGGGTTAGAGTGAGGGTTAGGGTGAGGGTTAGGGTTGGATTAGGGTTAGGGTATGTCCTAGGGTGAGGATTAGGATTAGTTTTAGGTTTAGGGTGAGGTTAAGCATTAGGGTTAGGGTCAGGGTTGAGTTAGGGTGAGGGTTTGGGTTAGGTTTAGAATTACGGTGAGGGTGAGTTTTAAGTTTAGGTTTCGGGTTATGGTTATTCTTAGGGTTAGGGTTAAGGTTAAGGTTAAGGTAAGGGTGAGGGTGAGTGTGATGTTGAGGGTTAGGGTTAGGGTTAGGATAAGGTTTAGATTTAGGGTTAGTTTTAGGGTGAGGGTGAGGTTTAGGGTTATTGTTAGGGTTAGGGTTAGGGTTAGTGTGAGTGTTAGGGTTAGGGTTAGTGTTATGGTTAGGGTTATGGTGAGGGCTAGTGTGAGGGTGAGGGTTAGGGTTAGGCTTAGGCTTAGGCTTAGTGTTAAGCTGAGGGTGAGGATGAGGGTTAGGTTAAGGCTGAGGGTGAAGTTTAGGGTTAGGGTTAGCCTTATGGTGCGGGTTAGTGTGAGGTTTAGGGCTAGGGTTAGTGTTACAGTTACGGTGAGGGTGAGGGTGAGTGTCAGGGTTAGGCTTAGCCTTAGGCTTAGGCTTATGCTTAGGCCGAGCTTGAGGGTGAAGGTGAGGCTTAGGGTTAGGGTGATTGTTAGGGTTTTAGGGTTAGGGTGAGGGTTAGGATTAGGGTTAGGGTGAGGTTTAGGGTGAGGTTTAGGTTTAAGACTAGGGCTAGGGTGAGGGTGAGGGTTAGGGTTAGAGTTAGGGTGAGGTTCAGGGATAGGGTTAGGTTTAGGGTTAGGGTGAGTGTTACAGTGAGGGTTACAGTGAGGGTGAGGGATAGGTTTAGGGTGAGGGTTAGGGTTAGTGTGAAGTTGAGGGTAAGTTTAGGGTTACGGTTATTGTTATTGTTAGTATTATGGTTAGGTATAATTTTACAGTGAGGGTGAGGCTGAGGGTGAGGGTTAGGTTTAGGGTTAGGGTGAGGTTTAGGTTAGGGTTAGGGTAAGGGTTAGGGTGAGGTTTTGGTTTAGTTTTATTATTACGGTGAGGGTGAGTGTTAGGTTTAGGGTGAGGGTTAGTGTTATTGTTAGGGTTAGGGTTAGAGTTACGGTGAAGGTGAGGGTGAGTGTGAGGGTTAGGGTTAGGGTGAGGTTTAGGGTTAGGGTTAGTTTTAGGGTGAGGGTGAGGGTGAAGTTTAGGGTTAGATTTAGGCTTAGGGTGAGTTTTAGTTTGAGGTTTAGGGTTAGGGTTAGTGTTAGGGTTAGTGTTTGGGTTAGACTTAGGGTTAGGGTTTGGCTTAGCCTTGAGCTGAGGGTGAGGGAGAGGGTGAGGATTAGGGTTTGGCTTTGGATTAGGGTTAGCGTTTGGGTGAGAGTTAGGGTTAGGTTTAGGGTGAGAGTTAGGATGAGGATTAGGGTTAGGATTAGTGTTAGGGTTAGGGTTAGGGTGAGGGTTAGGATGATGGTGATGTTTAGGATTAGGGTTAGGGTGAGGTTGAGGGTGAGTTTTAGGGTTAGAGTTAGGGTTAGGGTAAGGGATAGGGTGAGGTTTAGGGTTACGGTTAGTGTTAGGGTTAGGGTTAGGGTGAGGATTAGTGTTAGGGTGCGGGTTAGGTTTAGGGTTAGGATTAGGATTAGGGTTAGTGTGAGGGTGAGTATGAGGGTTAGGGTTAGGGTTAGGGTTAGGTTTAGGCTTAGGGTTAGGCTGAGGTTGAGGGTGAGGTTTAGGGTTTGGATGAGGGTTAGGTTTATGGTTAGGGTGAGGGTTAGGATGAGGATTAGGTTTAGGATTAGGATTAGGGTGATGGCTAGCATGAGGTTGAGGGTTAGGGTTAGGGTTAGGGTGAGGTTAAGGGTTAGGATTAAGGTTAGGCATAGGGTGGGGGTTATGCTTACGGTTTTGATGAAGGTGAGGTTTAGGGTAAGTTTGATGGTTAGGATTAGGTCTAGGTTTAGGGTGAGGGTTAGGGTTATGTTGAGGGCTAGGGTGAGGGTGAGGTTTAGGGTTACGGTGAGGTTTAGGGTTAGGATGATGGTTAGGGTTAGAGTGAGGATTAGTGTTAGGGTTAGGATTAGTGTTAAGGTGAGGGTAAGTGTTAGGGTGAGGGTTAGGTTTATGGTGACAGTTATGGTTACAATGAGGGTTAGGTTTAGTTTTAGTGTTATTGTTAGGTTTAGGGTTAGGGTTGTGGTTACTGTGAGGGTGAGGGTTAGGGTTCGGTTTAGGGTGAGGTTTATATTAAGGGTAACGGTTAGGGTGAGGGTAAGGTTTAGGGTTAGAGTTAGCGTTAGTGTTAGTGTTAGGGTTAGGATGAGGGTTAGTGTGAGGGTTAGGGTTAGGCTTAAGCTTAGGGTTGGGTTTAGGCTTAGGCCGAGATTGAGGGTTTCGTTTAGGGTTAGGGTGAGGGCTAGGGTGATAGTGAGGTTTAGGGTTAGGGTTAGGGTGAGGTTTAGGGTGAGGGTGAGGTTTAGGGTTAGGGTTAGGGTGAGTTTTAGGGTTATGGTTATGGTTACGGTTAAGGCGAGGGTGGGGGTTAGGGTTAGAGTTAGGGTTAGGGTGAGGATTAGTGTTAGTGTTAGTGTTGGGTGTAGGGTTAGAATGAGAGTTAGGGTGAGCGTGAGGGTTAGGGCAAGGGTTAGGATTAGGAGTAGGGATAAGGTGAGGGTTAGTGTGAGGGTTAGTGGTAGTGTTAGGGTTAGTGTTAGCATTAGTTTTAGGGTGAGGTTAAGGGTTAACTTTAGGGTTAGGTTTAGAGTGAGGGTAAGGGTGAGGGTTATGGTGAGGGTTAGGGATAGGATTAGCGTTAGGGTATGTGCTAGGATGAGCAATAGAGTTCAGGTTAGGGTTAGAGTGAGGGTTAGGTTGAGGTTTAGGTTTAGGTTTAGTGTTAGCGTTAGGGTTGGTGTTAGGGTTAGGAGTAGGGTTACGGTGACTGTGAGTGTGACAGTTAGGGTTAGGGTTAGGCTTAGGCTTAGGGTTAAGCTGAGGCTGAGAGTGAGGGTGAGGGTTAGATTTAGGGTGAGGGTTTGGTTTAGGGTTAGAATGAGGGTTAGTGTGAGGGTTAGGGTTAGATTAGGGTTAGGGTATGTCCTAGGGTGAGGATTAGGGTTAGTGTTAGGTTTAGGGTGAGGGTGAGGGTGAGGTTTAGGGTTAGATTTAGGGTTAGGGTGAGGTTTAGGGTGAGGTTTAGGGTTAGGGTTAGTGTTAGGTTTAGGGTTAGGTTGAGGGTTAGGATGAGGGTGAAGGTTAGGGTGAGGTTTAGTGTTAGGGCTAGGTTTAGGATTAAGGTTAGCATTAGGGTGAGTGTTTGGGTTAGGGTTAGGGCTAGGCTTAGCATTAAGCTGAGGGTGAGGGTGAGGATTAGATTTAGGGTTAGCGTTTGGGTGAGAGTTAGTGTTAGGGTTAGGGTGAGAGTTAGGATGAGGATAAGGGTTAGGATTAGTGTTAGGGTTAGGTTTAGGGTGAGAGTTAGGATGAGGGTGATGTTTAGGGTTAGGGTTAGGGTGAGAGTGAGGATGAGGTTTAGGATTAGAGTTAGGGTTAGGGTGAGGGATAGGGTGAGGTTTAGGGTTAGGGTTAGTGATAGGGTTAGGGTTAGGGTGAGGGTTAGTGTTAGGGTGAAGGTTAGGGTTAGGATTAGGATTAGGATTAGTGTGAGGGTGAGTATGAGGGTTAGGGTTAGGGGTAGGTTTAGGCTTAGGGATAGGCTGAGGGTGAGGGTGAGGGTGATGGTTAGGGTTAGGGTGAGGGTGAGTTTTAGGGTTAGAGTTAGTGTTAAGTTGAGATTTACTGTGAGGGTTAGTGTTAGGTTTAGTGTTAGGGTTAGGGTTAGGGTGAGGGTTAGGGTGAGGGTTAGGTTTAGGGATAGGCTTAGGTTTAGGATTCGGTTTTGGGTGAGGTTGAGTGTGAGGGTTATGGTTAGGGTTATGATTAGACTTAGGTTTAGGCTGAGGGTGAGGGTGAGGTTTAGGTTTAGGGTTAGGGTGAGTGTTAGGATGAGGGTTAGGTTTAGGATTAGGATTATGGTGAGGGCTAGCATGAGGGTGAGGTTTAGGGTTAGGGTTAGGATGAAGTTTAGGGTTAGGATTATTTTTAGGCATAGGGTGGGTGTTAGGGTTAAGGTTATGATGAGGGTGAGGGTTAGGGTAAGTTTGAGGGTTAGGATTAGATCTAGGTTTAGGGTGAGGGTTAGGGTGAGGGCTAGAGTGAGTGTGAGGTTTAGGGTTAGGGTGAGGTTTAGGGTTAGGGTGATGGTAAGGGTTAGTGTGAGGATTAGTGTTAGGGTTAGGCTCAGTGTTAGGGTGAGGGTAAGTGTTAGGGTGAGGGTTAGGGTTATGGTGACGGTTATGGATACAATGAGGGTTCGGTTTAGGTTTAGTGTTATTGTTAGGGTTATGGTTAGGGTTACGGTTACTGTGAGAGTGAGGGTTAGTGTTCGGTTTAGGGTGATGTTTATATTAAGGGTTAAGGTTAGAGTTAGGGATAGGGTGAGGGTTAGGTTTAGGCTTAAGCTTAGGGTTAGGCTTAGGCTTAGGCCGAGAGTGAGGGTGAGGGTTAGGGTTAGGGTTAGGGTAAGGGTTAGGGTTAGCGTTAGGGTGAGTGTTAGGATGAGGTGTAGGGTTAGAATTAAGGTGAGGGTGAGCGCTAGGGTGATGGTTAATGTGAGGGTCAGGGTTAGGGATAGGGTTAAGTTTAGGATTAGGTTTAGAATGAGGGTAAGTGTGAGGGTTAGGGTTAGGGTTAGGCTTAGGGTTAGAGTCAGTGTTAGGGTTAGCGTTTGGTTTAGGGTGAGGGTGAGGGTTAGGGTTAGGGTTAGGGTGAGGGTGAGGGTGAGGGTTAGGGTTAGTGTGAAATTTAGGGTTATGATGAGGGTTATGTTTAGGGTGAGGGTTAGTGTTAGGGTTAGCTTTAGGTTGAGGGCTAGGGTGAGAGTGAGGTTTAGGGTTAGGGTTAGGGTGAGGTTTAGGGTGAGGGTGAGGTTTAGGGTTAGGGTTAGGGTTACGGTGAGGGTGAGTGTCAGGGTTAGGGTGAGGGTTAGTGTTATTGTTAGGGTTAGGGTTAGAGTTACTGCGAAGGTGAGGGTGACTGTGAGGGTTAGGGTTAGGGTGAGGTTTAGGGTTAGGTTTAGATTTAGGGTGAGGGTGAGGGTGAGGTTTAGGGTTAGTTTTAGGGTTAGGGTGAGGGTCAGGGTGAGGTTTACGATTAGGGTTAGAGTTAGGGTTTGGGTTAGTGTGAGGGTTAGGATGAGGGTGAGGGTTTAAGGTGAGGGTTTGGGTTAGGGTTAGGATTAGGATAAAGGTTAGTGTTAGGGTGAGTGTTTAGGTTAGGCTTAGTTTAAGGTTAGGCTTAGCGTTAAGCTGAGGGTGAGGGTGAGGTTGAGGGTTAGGGTTAGGGTTTGGGTTAGGGTTAGCGTTTGGATGAGAGTTAGGGTTAGGGTTAGGGTGAGAGTTAGGATTAGGATTAGGGTTAGGATTAGTGTTAGGGTTAGTGTTAGGGTGAGGGTTAGGATGAGGGTGATGTTGAGTGTTAGGGTTAGGATGAGGTTGAGGGTGAGGTTTAGGGTTAGAGTTAGGGTTAGGGTGAGGGATAGGGTGAGGTTTAGGGTTAGAATTAGTGTTAAGTTGAGATTTACTGTGAGGGTTAGTGTTAGGTTTAGTGTTAGGGTTAGGGTTAGGGTGAGGGTTAGGGTGAGGGTTAGGGTTAGGGATAGGGTTAGGTTTAGGATTAGGTTTTGGGTGAGGTTGAGTGTGAGGGTTATGGTTAGGATTATGATTAGGCTTAGTGTTAGGCTGAGGGTGAGGGTGAGGTTTAGGTTTAGGGTGAGTTTTAGGTTTAGGGTTAGGGTGAGCGTTAGGATGAGGGTTAGGTTTAGGTTTATGGTTAGGGTGTGGACTATCATGAGGGTGAGTGTTAGGGTTACAGTTAGGGTGAGGTTTAGGGTTAGGATTAGGTTTAGGCATAGGGTAGGGATTAGGGTTAATGTTATGATAAGGGTGAGGGTTAGGGTAAGGTCGAGGGTTAGGATTAGGTCTAGGTTTAGGGTGAGGTTTAGGGTTAGGGTGATGGTTAGGGTTAGTGTGAGAATTAGTGTTAGGGTTAGGGTTAGTGTTAATGTGAGGGGAAGTGTTAGGGTGAGGGTTAGGTTTATGGTGACGCTTAGGGTTACAATGAGGGTTAGGGTTAGGTTTAGTGTTATTGTTAGAGTTAGGGTTAGGGTTACGGTTACTGTGAGGGTGAGGGTTAGGGTTCGTTTAGGGTGAGGTTTATATTAAGGGTTAGGGTTAGAATTAGGGTTAGGGTGAGAGTGAAGTTTAGGGTTAGAGTTAGTGTTAGTGTTACTGTTAGTGTTAGGGTGAGGGTTATTGTGAGGTTAGTTTGAGGGTTAGGGTTAGGATTAAGCTTAGAGTTAGGTTTAGGCTTAGGCCGAGATTGAGGGTTAGGGTTAGGGTTAGGGTGAGGATTAGTGTTAGTGTTAGTGTTAGGGTTAGTGTTAGGGTGAGGTTTAGGGTGAGGGTGAGGTTTAGGGTTAGGGTTAGGGTGAGGTTTAGGGTTATGGTTAGGGTTACGGTTAAGGCGAGGGTGAGGGATAGGATTAGAGCTAGGGTTAGGGTGAGGGTTAGGGTGAGGATTAGTGTTAGGGTTAGTGTTAGGGGTAGGGTTAGGCTGAGAGTTAGGGTGAGGGTGAGGGTTAGGGTAAGGTTTAGGATTAGGATTAGGGTTAAGGTGAGGGTGAGTGTGAGGTTAGTGTTATTGTTAGGGTTAGGGTTAGCATTAGCGTTAGGGTGAGGTTTAGGGTTAGCTTTAGATTTAGGTTTAGAGTGAGGGTAAGGTTGAGACTTATGGTGAGTGTTAGGGATAGGATTAGCGTTAGGTTATGTGCTAGGATGAGCAATAGGGTTAGGGTTAGCTTTAGAGTGAGGGTTAGGGTGAGGGTTAGGTATAGGTTTAGTGTTAGGGTTAGGGTTGGTGTTAGGGTTAGGATTAGGGTTACGGTGAATGTGAGTGTGACAGTTGGGGTTAGGGTTAGTGTTAAGCTTAGGCTTAGGCAGGGGCTAAGGGTGAGGGTGAGGGTTAGATTTAGGGTGAGGTTTTGGTTTAGGGTTAGAGTGAGGGTTAGGGTGAGGGTTAGGGTTAGATTAGGGTTAGGGTATGTCCTAGGGTGAGGATTAGGTTTAGTGTTAGGTTTATGGTGAGGTTTAGCGTTAGGATTAGGGTCAGGGTTAGGGTAAGGGTGAGTGTTTGGGTTAGGGTTAGAGTTACGGTGAGGGTGAAGTTTAAGTTTAGGTTTAGGGTTATGGTTATTCTTAAGGTTAGGGTTAGGGTTATGATGAACGTGAGGGTTAGGGTAAGGTAGAGGGTTAGGATTAGGTCTAGGTTTAGGGTGAGGGTTAGGGTTAGGATGAGGGCTAGGGTGACGGTGAGGTTTAGGGTTAGGGAGAGGTTTAGGGTTAGGGTGATGGTTAGGGTTAGTGTGAGGATTAGTGTTAGGGTTGGGGTTAGTGTTAGGGTGAGGGTAAGTGTTAGGTTGAGGGTTAGGGTTATGGTGATGGTTATGGTTACAATGAGGGTTAGGTTTAGGTTTAGTGTTATTGTTAGGGTTAGGGTTATGGTTACTATGAGGGTGAGGGTTAGGGTTCGGTTTAGGGTGAGGTTTATATTAAGGGTTAGGGTTAGAATTAGGGTTAGGGTGAGGGTGAAGTTTAGGGTTAGAGTTAGCGTTAGTGTCACTGTTAGGGTTAGGGTGAGGGTTAGTGTGAGGGTTAGGGTTAGGGTTAGGCCGAGATTGAGGGTGAGGGTTAGGGTTAGGGTTAGGGTAAGGGTTAGGGTTAGGGTTAGGGTGAGAGTTAGGATGAGGTGAAGTGTTAGGATTAGGGTTAGGGTGAGCACTAGGGTGATGGTTAATGTGAGGGTTAGGCTTAGGGATACGGATAGGTTTAGGATTAGGTTTAGACTGAGGGTGAGTGTGAGGGTTAGAGTTAGGGTTAGGCTTAGGGTTAGAGTCAGTGTTAGGGTTAGCGTTTGGTTTAGGGTGAGGGTGAGGTTTAGTTTAGGGTTAGGGTGAGGGTGAGGGTGAGGGTTAGGGTTAGGTTTAGTGTGAAAGTTAGGGTTATGGTGAGGGTTATGGTTAGGGTGAGGGTTAGGGTTAGGGTTAGGGTGAGGGCTAGGGTGAGAGTGAGGTTTAGGGTTAGGGTTAGGGTGAGGTTTAGGGTGAGGGTGAGGTTTAGGGTTAGTGTTAGGGTGAGGTTTAGGGTTATGGTTAGAGTTACGGTTAAGGCGAGGGTGAGAGTTAGGGTTAGAATTAGGGTTAGGGTGATCGTTAGGGTGAGGGTTTGTGTTAGTGTTAGTGTTAGGGGTTGGGTTAGGATGAGGGTTAGGGTGAGGGTTAGGTTTAGTTTTAGGATTAGGTTTAGGGTGAGGGTGAGTGTGAGCGTTAGGGTTAGGTTAGGCTTAGGCTTAGGGTTAGGGTTTGGGTTAGGGTGAGGGTGCGGCTGAGGATTAGGGTTAGGTTTAGGGTTAGGGTTAATGTTAGGTTTAGGGTTACAATGAGGATTAGGGTTACGCCTAGCGTTAGGCTTAGGGTTAGGCTGAGGGGAAGGTGGGGGTTAGGATAAGGGTTAGGTTTCGGGTTAAAATTAGTGTTATTGTCAGTGTTATGGTTTTGGTTAAGTTTGCGGTGAGGGTGAGGCTGAGGGTGAGGGTTATGGTTAAGTTTAGGCTTAGGCTAAGGGTTAGGCTGAGGGTGAGGTTGGGGGTTAGGAATAAGTTTTGGGTGATGGGTAGGGTGCGGGTTAGGGTGAGGGTTAGGATGAGGAATAGGGTTAGGATGGTTAGGATGAGGTTTAGGGTGAGGGCTAGGGTGAGGTTGAGTGTTAGGGTTAGGGTTAGGCTTATACTTAGGTTTAGGCTGAGGGTGAGGGTGAGGGTGAGGGTTAGGGTTAGGGTGATGGATAGGGTTAGGGTTAGGGTGAGTGTTAGCATGAGGGTTAGGGTTAGGGTGACTGTTAGGGTGAACATGATGGTCAGAGTAAAGATGAGGGTGAGTGTTCCCCTAAGGGTGAGTGTTAGGCTTAGGGTGATTGTTAGGGTAAGGATTAGGGTGAGGGTGAGGGATAGATTGAGGATTAGGGTTAGGGTTAGTGTGAGGTTTAGGGTGAGGATGATGGTTAGTGTTAGGGTGAGGGTTAGGGTTAGAATTAAGATTAGTGTGGGGGCTAGGGTGACTCTGAGGGTTAGGGTTAGGGTTAGGGTGAGGTTTAGGGTTAGGGTGACAGTGTTACTGTGAGGGTTAGTGTGAGAGTTAGGGTTAGTGTTAGGGTGAGGGTAAGTGTTAGGGTGAGGGTTAAGGTTAGGTTAAGTCTTAGGTTTAGTGTGAGGGTTAGGGTTAGGTTTTGAGTTAGGGTGTGGGTGAGGCTGAAGATTAGGGTTAGGTTTAGGGTTAAGGTTAGGATTATGGTGAGGGTTAGGCTTAGGCTAAGGGTTAGGCTGAGGGTGAGGGTGAGGGTGGGGGTGCGGATTAGGTTTAGGGATACGGTTAGGTTTAGGTTTATTGTTAGTGTTATGGTTCGGGTTAAGTTTGCAGTGAGGGTGAGGCTGAGGGTGAGGGTTATGGTTATGGTTAGGGTCACAGTTAGGGTTAGGGTTAGGGTTAGTGTTATTGTTAGGGTTAGGGTTAGAGTTACAGTGAGGTCGAGAGTGAGAGTGAGGGCTTTGTTTAGGGTCAGGGTGAAGTTTAGGGTTAGAGTTAGGGTGAGGGGGAGGGTTAGGGTGAGAGGTAGGTTTAGGTTTAGTGTTAGGGTTAGGGGGAGGGGGAGGATTAGGTTGAGGTTTAGGGATAGGGTTAGGTTTAGCTTTAGGGTTAGGGTGAGGGTGAGTATGAGGGTCAGTGTGAGTGTTAGGCTTAGGCTTAGGGTTAGGCTGGGGGTGAGTTTGGGGGTGAGGATTAGGGTTAGGGTGATGGTTCAGGTTAGGGTTAGTGTTATTGTTAGGTTTAGGGTTAGAGTTACGGTGAGGGTGTGGGTGCGGGTGAGGGTTAGGGTTAGGGTGAGGGTGAGGGTTAGGATGAGGATTAGGGTTAGGATTAGAGTTAGGGTGAGTGCTAGGGTTTGGGTGAGGGGTAGGGTTAGTGTTAGGGTGAAGTTTAGGGTTAGGATTAGGGTTATGGTGAGGGTGAGTGTTAGGATTAGGGTTGGGCTTAGGGTTAGGGTTAGGTTTAGGGTTAGGATTAGTGTTATTGTTAGGGTTAGGGTTAGAATTATGGTGATTGTGAGGGTACGGTGAGGAATTGGGTTAGGTTTATGGTGGGGTTTAGGGTTAGGGTTAGGGTTAGGGTTAAGGTGAGTGTGAAGTTTAGGGTTAGATACAGTTTTAGTGGGAGGGTTAGGGTGAGGGTTAAGTTTAGTGTTAGTGTTAGGATTAGTGTGAGGGTGAGAGTTAGGTTGAGGTTTAGGGTTGGGATTAGGGTTAGTGTGAGGGTTAGTGTTAGGTTTAGGGTTAGTGTTAGGTTGAGGGTATTTGTTAGGGTGAGGGTTTGGGTTAGGGTGAGGGTTATGGTTAGGGTTAGGTTGAGGGTTTAGATGAGGTTGAGGGTTAGGGTTAGGGTTAGGATAAGGATTAGGGTTAGGGTTTCAGTGAGTGTGAGGGTTAGGGATAGTATTAGGTTGAGGGTTAGGGTTAGGGTGAGGGTTATGTTTAGGGCTAGGATTACGTTTATGATGAGGTTGAGTGTGAGGTTTAGGGTTAGGGTGAGGTTTAGTGTTAGGGTTAGGGTTAGAGTTAGGCTTAGGGTGAGGGTGAGGTTTAGGGGTAGAGTTAGGGTTAGGGAGGGGTGTTAGGGTGAGGGTTATGGTTAGCGTGAGGGTTAGGGTTGGTTTGACGGTAAGGCTAAAAATGAGGGTTATGCTGAGTGTGAGAGTTATGGTAAGGGTGAGGGTTAAGTTTAGGATGAGGGTTAGGGTTAGGGTTAAGGTGAAGGTGAGGGTTAGATTGAGGATTAGTGTTAAGGTTAGTGTGAGGTTTAGGGTGAGGATGAGAGTTAGGGTTAGGGTGAGGGCTAGGGTGAGGGTGAGGGTTAGGGTTAGTGTTAGGGTGAGGTTTAGGGTTAGGGTGATGGTTAGGGTTAGTGTGAGGTTTAGGTTTATGGTTAGGGTTAGTGTTAGGTTGAGGGTTAGGTTTAGGGTGAGGGTTATGGTTATCATTATGGTTAGGGTGATGGTTAGGGTTAGGGTTAGGGTTATTTTTAGTGTTAGGGTTATAGTGTTATGTTTACCGTGAGGGTAAGGGTGTGGGTTAGGGTTGGGGTTAGGATGAGATTTAGGTTTAGGATTAGGTTTAGAGTTAGGGTTAGGGTGAGGGTGAGGTTTAGGGTTAGAGTTAGGGTTAGTGTTAGGTTTAGGGTTAGGGTGAGGGTTAGTGTTAGGATTAGTGTGAGAGTTAGGGTTAGGCTTAGGCTTAGCCTTAAGCTTAGGCTTAGGCTTAGCATGAGTGTGAGGGTTAGGGTTAGGGTTAGGGTGAGGGTTAGGTTAGAGTTAGGATGAGGTTTAGGTTTAGACTTAGGGTTAGGGTGAGGGCTAGGTTGAGGGTTAGGGTGAGGGTTAGGGTTAGGGATAGGTTTAGGTTTCAGATTAGGGTTAGGGTGAGGTTGAGTGTGAACGTTAGGTTTAGGGTTAGGTTTAGGATTAAGGTTAAGGTTAGGGTTAGGGTTGGGGTTGGGGTTAGGGTGAAGGTGAGGCTGAGGACTAGGGTTAGGTTTAGGGTTAGGTTTAGGGCTAGGGTTACAGTGAGGGTTAGGGTTAGGCCTAGGGTTATGCTTAGGGTTAAGCTGAGGGTGAGGGTGGGTGTGAGGGTTAGGGTTAGTGTTAGGGTTTAAATTAGGGTTATTATTAGTGTTATGGTTTGCTTTAAGTTTGCAGTGAGGGTGAGGTTGAGGGTGAGGGTTATGGCTAGGGTTAGGCTTAGGCTTAGGGTTAGGTGTGAGGGTGATCTTGGGTGTGAGGGATCGGGTGAGCGGTACGTTTAGGGTTAGGTTTAGGGTGAGGGTAAAGGTTAGGATGAGTTTTAGGGTGAGGATGAGTTTTAGGGAGAGGAATAGAGTTAGGTTGAGGGTTAGGGTTAGGTTTAGGGTGAGGTTATGTTTTAGGGTGAGGGTTAGGGTGAGGGTTAGGGTTAGGGTGAGGGTTAGGGATACGGTTAGGGTTATGGTTAGAGTGACAGTGAGAGTGAGGGTTAGTTTTAAGATTAGGGTTAGGGTTAGGGTTAGGGATACGGTTAGTGTTAGGGTTAGGGTGACGGTGAGGGTTAGGGTTAGGGTTAGGGTTATGGTGAGGGTAAGGTCTAGGGTGAGGGTGAGGTTTAGGGTGAGGGTTAGGGTGAGGGTTAAGGTGAGGGTGAGGGTATGTGTTAGATTGAGGGTTAAGTTGAGGGTTAGGGTTAGGGTGAGGGTTAGTGATAGGTTTATGGTTAGGGTTAGGGTGAGGGTGAGGGTGAGGGTTAGGGTTAGGGTTAGGTTCAGGGTGAGGGTGAGGTTCAGGGTTAGGATTAGGATTAGGTTTAGGGTTAGGCTGAAGGTGAGGGTGTGGGTGAGGGTTAGGGTTTGGGTGAGGATGAGGATTAGGGTGAGTTTTAGTGTGTGGGTTAGTGTTAGGGTTAGTGTGAGGATTAGGGTTAGGGTTATGGTGAGGGTAAGTGTTAGGTTTAGGTTTAGGGTAAGGTTTAGTGTTAGGGTTATGGTTAGAGTGAGAGTCAGGTTTAGTGTGAGTGTTAGGGTGAGGGTTAGGTTTAGTGTTAGCTTTAGGGTGAGAGTGAGGGTTAGGGTGAGTGTGAGGGTTAGGGTTTGGGTGAGGGTTAGGGTGAAGGTGAAGGTTAGGGTGAGGTTGAGACTTAGTGTTAGGGTTAGGGTTAGGGTGAGGGTTAGTGTGAGGATAAGGGTTAGTGTTAGGTTTAGGGTTAGTGTGAGGATTAGGGTTAGGGTGAGCGTTAGAGTTATGGTGAGGGTGAGGGTTAAGTTTAAGGTTGTGTGAGGGTTAGGGTTAGGGTCAGGGTTAGGGTAAGGTTTTGGGTTAGGGTGAGGGTGAGGGTGAGGGTTAGGGTGAGGGTGAAGTTGAGGGTGATGTTGAGGGTTAGGGTTAGGGTTAGGTTGAGGTTTATGCTTAGTGTGAGGGTTGGGTGAGCATGAGGTTAAGGGATAGGGTGAGGGTTAATGTGAGGATGAGAATTAAGGTTAGGGTTAGGGTTAGGTTGAGGGTTCGTGTGAGGGTTAGGGTTAGAGTTAGGTTTAGGGTTATTGTGAGGATTAGGGTTAGGGTGAGGGTAAGTGTTAGGGTGAGGGTTAGGATTAGGGTGAGGGTTATGGTTAGGGTGAGGGTTTGGGTTAGGGTTATTGTTAGGGTTAGGTTTACGGTTACAGTTACGGTGAGTGTGAAGGTGAGAGTTAGGGTTAGGGTTAGGGTGAAGTTTAGTGTTAGGGTTAAGGTTAGAGTTAGGGTTAAGGTGAGGGTGAGGTTTAGGGTTAGAGTTAGGATTAGGGTGAGGGTTAGTGTTAGGTTGCGGGTTAGGGTGGGGTTGAAGGTAAGGGTAAATTTGAGGGTTAGGCTGAGGGTGAGGTTTACAGTAAGGGTGAGGGTTAGGGTTAGGTTGAGCGTTAGTGTTAGCATTAGGGTTTATTTTAGGGTTAGGGTAAGTGTTAGGGTGAGGGTTAGGGTTAGGGTTATGCTTAGGGTTAGTGTTAGGGTTAGGGTTAGGATGAAGTTTAGTTTTAGGGTTAGGGTTAGAGTTAAGGTTAGGGTGAGGGTGAGATTTAGGGTTAGATTTAGGGTTAGGGTTAGTGTTAGGGTTAGGGTTAGGGTGAGGGTTAGGGTTAAGCTTAGGATTAGGCTTAGGCTTAGGCCGAGCATGAGGATGAGTTTTAGGGTTCGGGTTAAGGTTCGGGTTAGGGTGAAGGTTAGATTGAGGTTTAGATTTAGGATTAGGGTAAGGGTGAGGGCTAGGGTTAGGGTTAGGGTGAGGGCTAGGTATAGCGTTAGGTTTAGGATTAGGGTTAGGGTGAGGGTGAGTGTGAGGTTTAGTGTTAGGGTTAGGCTTAAAGTTAGGGTGAGGGTTTTGGTTAGGGTTTGGGTTCGTGTGAGGGTGAGGCTGAGGATTAGGGTTCGGTTTAGGGTTAGGGTTATTGTTCGGGTTAGGGTGAAGGTTAGATTGAGGTTTAGATTTAGGATTAGGGTAAGGGTGAGGGCTAGGGTTAGGGTTAGGGTGAGGGCTAGGTATAGCGTTAGGTTTAGGATTAGGGTTAGGGTGAGGGTGAGTGTGAGGTTTAGTGTTAGGGTTAGGCTTAAAGTTAGGGTGAGGGTTTTGGTTAGGGTTTGGGTTCGTGTGAGGGTGAGGCTGAGGATTAGGGTTAGGTTTAGGGTTAGGGTTATTGTTAGGTTTAGGGTTAGTGTTAGGGTTAGGATTAGGGTGAGGGTATGATTTAGGGTGAGGGTTAGGGTGAGGGTTAGGGTTAAGTTGAGGGTTAGGGATATGGTTAGGGTTATGTTTAGAGTGACAATGAGAGTGTGTGTTCCTTTTAAGTTTAGGGTGAGCGTTAGGGCTAAGGTAAAGGATACGTTTAGGGTTAGGGTTAGGGTGACGGTGAGGTTTAGGGTTAAGGTTAGGGTTAGGGTTAGGATAAGGTTTAGGGTGAGGTTTAGGGTGCGGGTGAGGTTTAGGGTGAGGGTTAAGGTGAGGGTTTGGGTGAGGGTGAGGGTATGTGTTAGATTGAGGTTTAGGTTGAGGGTTAGGGTTAGGGTGAGGTTAGTGATAGGTTTACGGTTAGGGTTAGGGTGATGGTGAGGGTGAGGTTTAGGGTTAGGGTTAGGTTCAGAGTGAGGGTGAGGTTCAGGGTTAGGATTAGGGTTAGAGTTAGGGTTCGGCTGAAGGTGAGGGTGTGGGTGAGGGTTATGGTTAGGGTGAGGGTGAGGGTTAGGGTGAGTTTTAGTGTGTGGGTTAGTGTTAGGGTTAGTGTGAGGATTAGGGTTAGGGTTATGGTGAGGGTAAGGGTTAGGGTAAGGGTTAGGGTAAGGTTTAGTGTTAGGGTTATGGTGAGAGTGAGGGTTAGGTTTAGTGTGAGTGTTAGGGTGAGGTTTAGGTTTAGTGTTAGCTTTAGGGTGAGGGTGAGCGTGAGGGTGAGTGTGAGGGTTAGGGTTTGGGTGAGGGTTAGGGTGAAGGTGAAGGTTATGGTGAGGGTGAGACTTAGAGTTAAGGTTAGGGTTAGGGTGAGGGTTAGTGTGAGGATAAGGGTTAGGGTTAGGTTTAGGGTTAGTGTGAGGATTAGGGTTAGGGTGAGGGTTAGAGTTAGGGTGAGGGTGAGGGTTAAGTTTAAGGTTGTGTGAGGGTTAGGGTTAGGGTGAGGGTTAGGGTTATGTTTTGGGTTAGGGTTAGGGTGAGGGTGAGGGTGAGGTTGAGGGTTAGGGTGAGGGTGAAGTTGAGTGTGATGGTGAGGGTTAAGGTTAGGGTTAAGTTGAGTTTTAGGCTTAGTGTGAGGGTTGGGTGAGCATGAGGTTAAGGGATAGGGTGATGGTTAGGGTAAGGCTGAGGGTTATTGTTAGCGTGAGTGTGAGTTTTAGGGTTATTGTTAGGGTTAGGGTTAGTGTTAGGGTTATGATTAGGGTTAGGGTTAGGGTTACAGTTAGAATGAAGTTTAGTTTTAGGGTTTCGGTTAGAGTTAAGGTTAGGGTGAGGGTGAGATTTAGGGTTACAGTTAGGGTTAGTGTTAGTGTTAGGGTTAGGGTGAGGGTTAGGATTAAGCTTAGGCTTATGCTTAGTCTTAGGCTGAGCATGAGGGTGAGGGGTAGGGTTCTGGTTAGGTTTCGGGTTAGGGTGAAGGTTAGATTGAGTTTTAGGGTTAGGGTTAGGGTGAGGGCTACGGTTAGGGATAGGTTTAGTTTTAGGATTAGGGTTAGGGTGAGGGTGAGTGTGAGGTTTAGGGTTAGGGTTAGGCTTAGAATTAGGGTGAGGGTTAGGGTTAGGTTTTGGGTTAGTGTGAGGGTGAGGCTGAGGATTAGGCTTATTTTTAGTGTTAGGTTTATTGTTAGGATTAGTGTTAGTGTTAGGGTTAGGGTTAGTGTTAGTGTTAGGGTTAGGGTTAGGGTTATGGTGAGAGTTATGGTTAGAGTTAGGATTAGGCTTAGGGTTAGGATGAGGGTGAGGGTGGGTTTGAGGATTAGAGTTAGGGTTAGGTTTAGGCTTAGGTTTAGGCTTATTGTTAGTGTTATGCTTAGGGTTAAGTTTGCGGTGAGCATGACGCTGAAGGTGAGGGTTATGCTTATGGTTAAGGTTAGGGTTAGGGTTAGGGTTATTCTTAGGGTTAGGGTTAGAGATACGGTGAGGATGAGGTTGAGGGTTAGGGTTATGGTGCGGTTTCGGGATAGGTTTAGAGTAAGGGTTAGGGTGAGGGTGAGGTTTAGAATTAGAGTTATTGTTAGGGATAGGGTTAGTGTTAGGGTTAGGGTTAGGCTTAGGGTTAGGCTGAGGGTGAGGGTGGGTGTGAGGAATAGGGTGAGGGTTAGGGTTAGTGTTAGGGTTATTGTTAGTGTTATGGTTAGGGTTAAGTTTGCTGTGAGGGTGAGTCTGAGGGCGAGGGTTTTGGTTATGGTTATGGTTAGGGTTAGGGTTAGAGGTATTGTTAGGGTTAGGGTTAGAGTTACCGTGAGGGTGAGGGTGAGGGTGAGGTTTCGGGTTCAGGTTAGGGTTCGGGTTAGGGTGAAGGTTAGATTGAGGTTTAGGGTTAGGATTAGGGTTAGGGTGAGGGCTAGGGTTAGGGATAGGGTTATGTTTTGGATTAGGGTTAGGGTGAGGGTGAGTGTGAGGTTTAGGGTTAGGGTTAGGGTTAGGCTTAGAGTTAGGGTGAGGGTTAGGGTTAGGGTTTGGGTTAGTGTGAGGGTGAGGCTGAGGATTAGGGTTAGGTTTAGGGTTAGGGTTAGTGTTAGGTTTAGGGTTAGAATTAGGGTTATGGTGAGGGTTAGGGTTAGAGTTAGGATTAGGCTTAGGGTTAGGCTGAGGGTGAAGGTGGGTGTGAGGATTAGTGTTAGGGTTAGGGTTAGTGTTAGGGTTATTGTTAGTGTTATGGTTAGGGTTAAGTTTGGTGTGAGGGTGAGTCTGAGGTTGAGTATTATGGTTATGGTTAGTGTTATTTAGAGTTATTGTTAGGGTTAGGGTTAGAGTTATGGTGAGGGTGAGGGTGAGGGTGAGGGTGAGGGTTACAGTGAAAGTTAACTTGCGGTTTAGGGTTAGGATTAGGGTAAGGGTGAGGGCTAGGGTTAGGGTTAGAGTTAGGGTTATGGGGAGGGATAGGGTTAGGTTTACGGTTAGGTTTAGGGTTAGGGTTAGGATTACGGTGAGGGTTAGGGTTTGGATTAGGCTTAGGCTTACAGTTAGGCTGAGGTTGAGGCTGAGGTGAAGGTTATGGTTATGTTTAGGGTTATGATTATGGTTAGGGTAAGTGTTATTGTTAGGTTTAGGGTTAGAGTTATGGTGAGGTTCAGGGTGAGGGTGAGGGTTAGGGTTAGGGTGAGGTTTAGGTTTAGGTTTAGTGTTAGGGTTAGTGTTAGGGTGAGGGTGTCGGTAAGGTTAAAGATGAGGGTTAGGCTGAGTGTGAGGCTTACGGTAAGGGTGAGGGTTAGGCTTAGGGTGAGGGTTAGGTTTAGGGTTGGGGTGAGAGTTAGGGTTCGGTTCAATTTAGGGTTAAGTTAAGCGTTAGGGTAAGGGTTACGGTGACAGTGAGGGTTAGGGTTAGGTTGAGGGTTAGTGTTAGAATTAGGGTTAGTGTGAGGTGAAGGTTAAGGTTAGTGTTAGGGTGAGGGTTACGATGAGGGTTATGGATAGGATTAGGGTTAGGGTGAGGGCTAGTTTGAGGTTGAGGTTTAGGGTTAGCGTTAGGGTGAGGTTTAGGGTTTGTGTTAGGGTTCGGGTTAGGGTGAGGGTGAGGTTTACGGTTAGAGTTATGGTTAGGGTGAGGCTGAAATTGAGGTTTAGGGTTAGGGTTAGTGTTACAGTTAGGGTTAGGGTGAGGGTTAGGTTGAGGGTGAGGATGAGGCAAAAAGTTAGGATTAGGATTAGCATAAGGGTTAGGGTGAGTGTATGGGTTAGGGTTAGGGTTAGGCTTAGGGTTAGGCTGAGGGTGAGGTTGAGAGTGAGGGTTAGGGTTAGGTTTACAGTGAGAGTTAGGGTTCGGGTAAATTTAGGGTTAGGGTGAGGGTTAGGGTTAGGTTTATGGTGAGCTTGAGTTTTAGGGTAAGGTTGACGCTTAGGGTTAGGATTATGGTTAGGGTAAGGGTTAAGTTTAGGGTTAGGGTGAGGTTAAGAATGAAGATTAGGGACAGGGTGAGGGCTAGGTTGAGGTTGAGGTTTAGTGTTAGTGTTAAATTAAGGTTTAGGGTTAGAGTTAGGGTTAGGGTGAGGGTTAGGTTGAGGGTTAGGTTTATGGTGAGGGTGAGGGTTAGGGTTAGGGTGAGGGTTAGGGTGAGGATGATGGTAAGGGTAAAGGTGAGGTTTAGGCTGAGTTTGAGTGTTAGGGTGAGGGTTAGGGTTAGGTTTAGGGTTAGGGTAAGGGTTAGGGTTAGGTTCAGGGTGAGTGTTAGATTGAGGATTAGGGTTAGGGTTAGTGTGAGGTTTAGGGTGAGGATGTGGGTTAGGGTTAGGGTGAAGGTGAGGGTTAAAATTAGGGTTATGGTGAGGGCTAGGGTGAGGGTCAGTGTTAGGGTTAGGGTTAGGGTAATGGTGAGATTTAGGATTAGGTTGAGGTTTAGCGTTAGTTTGAGGGTTAGTGTTCGGGTTAGGGTCAGTGTTAGGGTGAGGGGAAGTGTTAGGGTGAGGGTTAGGTTTAGGGTGAGGTTTATGGTTGGGTGAGGGTTAGGGTTAGGGTTAGGGTTATTGTTAGGGTTAGGGTTAGGGTTAGGGTTAGGGTTAGGGTTAAGGTGAGGGTGAGGTTTCGGGGTAGAGTTAGGTTTAGTGTGATGGTTAGGGTCAAGGTTAGGGTGGGGTTGAAGGTAATGGTAAATTTGAGGGTTTGGCTGAGGGTGAGGATTACAGTAATGGTGAGGGTTACGGTTAGGGTGAGGGTTAGTGTTAGGTTTAGGATGAGGGTGAGGGTTAGATTGAGGATTAGTGTTAGGGTTAGTGTGAGGTTTAGGGTGAGCTTGAGGGTTAGCGTTAGTGTTAGGATGAGGTTTATGGTTAGGGTGATGCTTGGGGTTAGTGTGAGCATTAATGTTAGCTTTAGGGTTTATGTTAGGGTGAGGGTAAGTGTTTTGGTGAGGGTTAGGTTTAGGGTGAGAGTTATGGTTAGGGTGAGTGTGAGGGTTAGGGTTAGGGTTATTGTTAGGGTTAGGGTTAGGGTTATGGTTAGTGTTAGTGTTAGTGTTAGGGTTAGGGTTAGGATGAGGTTTAGTTTTAGTCTTAGGATTAGAGTTAAGGTTAGGGTGAGGGTGAGATTTAGGGTTAGAGTTAGGTTTAGTGTTAGTGTTAGCATGAGGGTTAGGTTTAGGCTTAGGATTAGGCTTAGGCTTGGGCTTAGGCCGAGCATTAGGGTGAGGGTTAGGGTTCGGGTTAGGGTTCAGGTTAGTGTGAAATTTAGATTGAGGTTTAGGGTTAGGATTAGGGTAAGGGTGAGGGCTAGGGTGAGGGTTAGGGTATGGTCTAGGGTTAGGGATAGGGTTAGGTTTAGGTTTAGGGTGAGGGTGAGTGTGAAGTTTAGGGTTAGGGTTAGGCTTAGAATTAGGGTGAGGGTTAGGGTTAGGGTTTGGGTTAGTGTGAGGGTGAGGCTGAGGATTAGGGTTAGTTTTAGGGTTAGATTTAGGGTTAGAATTATGGTTAGGCTTAGGCTTAGGATGAGGGTTAGGGTGGGGTTGAGGCTTAGAGTTAGGGTTTGGGTTAGGCTTAGTGTTAGGTTTATTGTTAGTGTTATGATTAGGGTTAAGTTTGCGGTGAGCATGAGGCTGAAGTTGAGGGTTATGGGTATGGTTAGGGTTAGGGGGAGGGATAGGGTGAAGTTTAGGATTAGGGGTAGTGTTAAGGTAAGTGTGAGGGTGAGGGTTAGGTTGAGGTTTAGGGATAGGGTTAGGTTTAGGATTAGGGTTAGGGTGAGACTGGGTGTGAGGTTTAGGGTGAGGATTAGGCTTAGGCTTATGGTTAGGCTAAGAGTGAGGGTGGGGGTGAGGATTAGGGTTAGGGCTACGCTTAGGCTTAGGGTTAGGCTGAGGGTGAGAATGGAGGTGAGGTTTAGGTTAGTGTGATCGTTAGGATTAGGGTAAGGGTGAGGGCTCGGGTGAGGGTAAGGGTTAGGGTAAGGCTTAAGCTTAGGCTTCCAGTTAGGCTGAGGGTGAGTTTGAGGGTGAGGGTTAGGGTTAGCGTGATGGTTAGGTTTATTGTTAGGGTGAGGGTTAGGATGAGGTTTATGGTTCGGGTGAGGTTAGGGTGAGGATGATGGTAAGGGTAAAGGTGAGGTTTACACTGAGGGTAAGGGTTAAGATGAGGGTGAGGGTTAAGGTAAGGGTGAGGGTTAGGTTTAGGGTGAGGCTGAGTGTGAGGTTTAGGCTGAGGATTAGGCTTAGGTTTACAGTTAGGCTAAGGGTGAGGGTGGGGGTGAGGGTGGGGGTGAGGATTAGGGTTAGGGTGATGGTTAGGGATAGGGTTAGTGTTATCATTAGGGTTAGGGTTAGAGTTACGGTGAGTGTGAGGGTTAGGGTTAGGGTTAGGGTGGGGTTTAGGGTTGGGTTAGGATTACGGTTAGCGTGAGGTTTATCGTTAGGGTTAGCCTTAGTGTTAGGGTGAGGGTAAGGTTTAGAGTTAGAATTAGGGTTAGGTTGAGGCTGAGGGTGAGGGTGAGGGTTAGGATTATTGTTAGCATTAGGATTAGGGTTTGGGTTAGTGTTAGTGTGAGGGTTAGGGGTAGGGTTAGGGGTAGCCTTAGGTTTAGGCTGAGGGTGAGGGTGAGGGTGAGTGTTAGGGTTAGTTTATGGGTTAGGGTTAGGGTGAGGTTTAGTGTTAGGGTTAGTGTTAGAGTTAGGGTTAGAGTGAGGGTGAGGTTTAGGGGTAGAGTTAGGGTTAGGGTGAGGGTTAGGTTTAGAGTTAGGGTTAGGGTGAGGGTTAAGGTGGGGGTGAAGGTAAGGTTAAACGTGACAGTTAGGCTGAGTGTGAGGGTTATGGCAAGGGTGAGGATTAGGGTTAGGGTGAGAGTTAGGGTTAGGGTTAGTGTGAGAGTTAGGGTTCGGGTTAAGTTTAGGGTTAGGGTTAGGGTTAGTCTAAGAGTTTCGGTGAGGGTGAGTGTTAGTGTCAGTTTGAGAGTTAGGGTTAGGATTAGGGATAGGGTGAAGGTTAGTGTTAGGGTTAGTGTTAGGGTGAGGGTTAGGATGAGGGTTAGGGTTAGGATTAGGGTTAGGGTGTGGGCTAGTTTCAGGTGAGGTTTACGGTTAGGGTTAGGGTGAGGTTTACTGTTAGGGTTTGGGTTAAGGTTAGGGTGAAGTTGAGTTTAGGGTAGAGTTAGGGTTAGGGTGAGGCTGAGGTTGAGGGTTAGGGTAAGGGTGAGGTTTAGTGTTAGGATTAGTGTTAGAGTTAGGGTTAGAGCAAGGGTTAGGTTGTGGGTGAGGGTTAGGCTTAGCATTAGGATTAGGTTTAGGCTGAGGGTGAGGGTGAGTTTGAGGGCTAGTGTGAGGGTGAGGGTTAGGGTTAGTGTTAGATTAAGGTTTAGGATTAGGGATAGCTTTAGGGTGAGGGTTAGGTTGAGGTTAGGGTTACAGTGAGTGTGAGGGTTAGTGTTAGGGTGAGGGTTAGGGTTAGGGTGAGGGTTAGGGTGAGGATGATGGTAAGGGTAAAGGTGAGGTTTAGGGTGAGGGTGAGGGTTAAGATAAGGGTGAGTGTTAGGTTTAGGCTTAGGTTTACCGTAAGGGGTAGGATTAGGGTCAGGGTGATTGTTTGAGGATTAGGGTTAGGGTTAGTGTGAGGTTTAGAGTGAGGATGAGGGTTAGGGTTAGGGTGAGGGTGAGGGTTAGAATTAGGGTTAGGGTGAGGGCTAGGGTGAGGGTGAGGGTGAGGTTAAGGGTTAGGCTTAGGCTCAGGATTAGGCTGAGCATGAGATTGACGGTGAGTGTTAGGGTTAGGTTGATTGTTAGGTTTACAGTTAGGGTGAGGGTTAGGATGAGGTTTAGGCTTAGGGTGAGGATTAGGGTGAGGTTTAGTGTTAGGTTTAGACTTAGGGTTATGGTGAGGGTGAGGTTCAGGGGTACAGTTAGGGCTAGGATGAGGGTTAGGGTTAGGGTGCAGGTTAGCCTGGGGGTGACGGTAAGGGTAAAGGTGAGGGTTAGGTTGAGGGTGAGGGTTCCGGTAAGGGTGAGGGTTCCGGTAAGGGTGAAGGTTAGGGTTAGGGTGAGGGTTAGTGTTAACATTAGGTTGAGGGTGAGGTTTAGATTGAGGATTAGTGTTAGGGTTAGTGTGAGGTTTAGGGTGAGGATGAGGGTTAGGGTTAGGGTGAAGGCTAGGGTGAGTGTGAGGGTTAGGGTTAGGGTGAGGGTAAGTGTTAGGGTAAGGGTTAAGGTTAGGGTGAGGGTTATGGTTAGGGTGAGGGTTAGGGTTAGGGTTAGGTTTATTGTTAGGTTTAGGGGTAGGGTTACGGTTACTGTGAGGGTGAGGATTAGGGTTAGGGTTAGGATGAGGTTTAGGTTTAGGGTTAGGGTTAGAGTCAGGGTTAGGGTGAGGGTTTCGGCTTAGGCTTAGGCTTAGGCTTAGGCTTAGGCTTAGGCTTAGGCTTAGGCTTTGGCCGAGCATGAGGTTGAAGGTTCGGGTTCGGGTTCAGGTGGGGTTTAGGGTTTGGTTTAGGGTTAGGTTGAGAATTAGGTTGAGGTTTAGGGTTAGGATAAGTTTAAGGGTGAGGGTTAGGCTGGGGTTTAGGGTGAGGGTTAGGGTTAGTGATAGGGTTAGGTTTAGGATTAGGGTTAGGGTGAGGGTGAGGGTGAGGTTTAGGATTAGGGTTAGGGTTAGGTTTAGAGTTAGGATGAGTGTTAGGATTAGGGTTTGGTTTAGGGTGAGGTTGAGGCTGAGGATTATGGTTAGGTTTAGGGTTAGGTTTAGGGTTACTGTTAGTGTTAGGGTTAGGTTTAGGGTGAGGGTGAGGTTTAGATGTAGGGTTAGGGGGTGGGTTAGGGTGAGGGTTAGGGGTAGTGTTAGGTTTAGGTTGAGTGTGAGGGTTAGGTTGAGCTTTAGGGTTAGGATTAGGGTTAGGGTCAGTGTGAGGGTTAGTGTTAGTGTTAGTGTTAGTATTAGGGTGAGGGTAAGTGTTCGGGTGAGGTTATGGGTTAGGGTGACGGTTATGGGTAGGGTGAGGGTTAGGGTTAGGGTTAGGGTTATTGTTAGGTTTAGGTTTACTGTTACGGTTACGCTGAGTGTGAGTGTGAAGATTAGGGTTAGGGGTAGGATGAGGTTTAGGATTTGGGTTAGGGTTAGAGTTAGGGTTAGGGTGAGGGTGAGTTAAGTTTAGGGTGACGGTTAGGGTTAGGTAGGGTGAGAGTTAAGGGGAGGGTAAGGCTTAGTGTTAGGGTTAGGGATAGGATTAGGGTTAGGGTTAGGGTGAGGGTCCGTGTGTTTGTTAGGGTTAGTTCTGGGGTTAGGCTTAGGTTTAGGCTGAAGGTGAGAGTGATGGTTAGGGTTAGGGTTAGGGTTAGTGTTAGGGTTAAGGGGAGGGTTAGGATGACGGTTAAGGTTAGGATTAGGGTTAGGTTAAGGGCTAGGGTGAGGTTTAGGTTTAGGGTTAGAGTTAGGGTGAGGTTTATGGTTAGGGTAAGGGTTAAGGTGAGGGTGAGGTTTAGGGTTAGAGTTAGGGTTAGGGTGAGGCTGAGGGTGAGGGTTAGGGTTAGGGTTAGTGTTAGGTTCAGGGTTAGGGTTAGGGTGAGGGTTAGGGTGAGGTTTAGGGTTGGGTTTAGGGTTAGGTTTAGGCTGAGGGTGAGGGTGAGGGTGAGGGTTAGGGTGAGGATGAGGGTTAGGGTTAGGTGAGGGCTAGGGTTGGGTGAGGTTTAGGGCTAGGGTTATCGTGAGGTTTACGGTTAGGCTGATGATTAGGGTTAGGGTTAGGGTTAGGGTTATTGTTAGGGTTGGGGTAAGTGTTAGGGTGAGTTTTAGAGTTAAGGTGAGTGTTATAGTTAGGGTGAGGGTTAGGGTTATGGTTAAGGTTATTGTTAGGGTTAGGGTTAGGGTTATGGTGAGGGTGAGGGTGAGGGTTACGGTTAGTGTTAGGATGAGGTTTAGGGTTAGGGTTAAGGATAGAATTAGGGTTCGGGTGACAGGTAGGTTTAGGGTTAGAGTTAGGGTTTGTGATAGGGTTAGGGTTAGGGTGAGGGTTAGGGTTAGGCTTAGGCTTAGGCTGAGCATGAGGTGAGGGTTAGGGTTAGGGTGATGGTTCTGGTTAGGATTATTGTTATTGTTAGGGTTAGGGTTAGAGTTACAGTGAGGGTGAGGGTGCAGGTGAGGGTTAGGGTTAGGGTTAGGGTTTGGTTTACCGTTAGAGTTAGGGTTAGGTTTAGGTTATGGGTGAGGTTTAGGATTAGATTTAGGGTTAGTGTGAGGGTGAGGTTTAGTGTTAGAGTTAGAGTTAGCGTGAGGCTGAGGGTGAGGGTTGTGGTTCGGGTTAGGGGTTGGGTGAGGGTGACGGTGTGGGTTAAGTTTAGTGTTAAAGTGAGGGTTAGGATGAGGGTTAGGGTTAGGATTAGGGTTAGGGTGAGAGCTAGGGTGAGGGTGAGGTTTAGGGTTAGAGTTATGGTGAGGTTTAGGGTTAGGGTTAGTGTTAGGTTTAGGGTGAGTGTAAGGATTAGGGTTAGTTTTAGGGTTAGGGTGAGGCTGAGTTTGAGGGTGAGGGTTAGTGTTAGTGTTAGATTTAGGGTTAGGGTGAGGGTTAAGTTGAGTGTGAGGTTTAAGCTTATGGTTAGGATTAGGTTTAGGGTAAGGGTTAGGGTGAGTGTGAGCGATATGATTAGGGTTAGGGTTAGTCTTAGGGTTAGACTGAGGGTGAGGGCTGGGGTGAGGGTTAGGTTAAGGGTGAGTGTGAGGGTTAGGGTTAGGGTGAGGGTTAGGGTTACTGTGAGCGTGAGGGTTAGGGTTAGGTTGAGATTTAGGGTTAGTGTTAGGGTTAGGGTTATTGTTAGGTTTAGGCTAAGTGTTAGGGTGAGGGTTAGGGTTAGGGTGAGGTATATGGTTAGGGTGAGGTTTAGGGTTATGGTTAAGTTTATTGTTAGGGTTAGCATTACGGTTACGGTGAGGGTGAGGGTGAGGGTGGGGTTTACGGTTAGGGTTAGGGTTAGGGTTAGTTTGAACGTGAGGTTTAGGGTTAGATTTGGGTTAGTGTTAGGGTGAGGTGTAGTGTTAGAGTTAGGGTTAGGGTGAGGCTGAGGGTGAGGTTTAGCATTAGGATTAATGTTAGGGTTAGGCTTAACGTGAGGGTTAGTTTGAGGGTGACGGTTAGGGTTAGCTTTAGGATTAGGATTAGGGTTAGGGTTATGGTGAGTGTGAGTGTTAGGGTTAGGGTTAGGGATAGGCTTAGGGTTAGGCTGAGGTTGAGGGTTAGGGTTGGGGTTAGCATGAGGTATAGGGTTAGGGTTAGGGTGAGTGTGAGGGTTAGGTTTAGGGTTAGGCTTAGGATTAGGCTGAGCATGAGGGTGTGGGTTAGGGTTAGGATGAGGGTTAGGGTTATGTTGAGAGTTAGGATGAGGGTTAGGGTTAGGATTAGGGTTAGGGTGCGAGCGAGTGTATGTGTTAGTGTTAGGTTTAGGGTTAGAATTAGGGTTAGGCTGAGCGTGAGTTTGAGGGTTAGGGTTAGGGTTAGGGTGAGCGTTAGGGTAAGAGTTAGGGGGAGGGTTAGGAAGAGGGTTATGCTTAGGTTTAGGTTTGGGTGAGTGCTAGGGTGAGGGTGAGGTTTAGGGTTAGGTTTGGGGTGAGGGTTAGGGTTAGGGTAAGGTTGAGAGTTAGGGTTCGGCTTATGTTTAGGGTTAGGTTGAGGGTTAGGGTAAGGGTTACGGTGAGGGTGAGGGTTAGGGTTAGGTTGAGGGTTAGGTTTCAGATTAGGTTTGGGTGAGGGTGACTGTGAGGGTTAGGTTTAGTGTTAGGCTGAGGGTTAGGATGAGGGTTAGGGTTAGGATTAAGGTTAGGGTGAGGGCTAGTGTGAGGGTGAGGTTTAGGGTTAGGGTTAGGTTGAAGTTTAGGGTTAGGGTTAGTGTTAGGGTAAGGGTGAGGGAGAGGTTTAGGGTTAGAGTTAGGGTTAGGGTGAGCCTGAGTTTGAGGGTTAGGTTTAGTGTTAGTGTTAGATTTAGGGTTAGGTTGAGGGTAAGGTTGAGTGTGAGGGTTAGGCTTCGGGTTAGGATTATGTTTAGGGTAAGGCTTAGGGTGAGTGTGAGCAATATGGTTAGGGTTAGGTTTAGGGTTAGGGTTAGACTGAGGGTGAGGGTGGGGGTGAGGGTTAGGTAAAAGATAAGTGTGAGGGTTAGGATTAGGGTGAGGGTTAGGGTTAGGGTTAATGTGAGCGTGAGGGTTAAGGTTAGGTTGAGAGTTAGGGTTAGTGTTAAGGTTTGGGTGAGGGTTAAGTTTAGGGCTAGGGTGAGGGTAAGTATGAGGATTAGGGTTAGGATTATGGTTAGGGTGAGGGCTAGGGTGAGAGTGAGGGTTAGGGTTAGTATTAGATTAAGGTTTAGGTTTAGGGTTAGGGTTAGGGTGAGGATTAGGTTGAGGTTTAGGGTTATAGTGAGGGTGAGGATTAGGGTTAGGATGAGGGTTAGGGTTAGGAATAGGGTTAGTTTGAGGGTGTTAGGCTTAGGCTTAGGATTAGGCTGAGCATGAGTTTGAGGGTGAGGGTTAGGGTTAGGGTGATGGTTAGGTTTACAGTTAAGGTGAGGGTTAGGATGAGGTTTAGGGTTAGGGTGAGGGTTAAGGTGAGGTTTAGTGTTTGGGTTAGGGTTAGACTTAGGCTTATGGTGAGGGTGAGGTTCAGGGGTACAGTTAGGGTTAGGATGAGGGTTAGGGTTAGGGTGCAGGTTAGCCTGGGGGTGACGGTAAGGGTAAAGGTGAGGGTTAGACTGAGGGTGAAGGTTCCACTAAGGGTGAAGGTTAGTGTTAGGGTTAGGGTTAGTGTTAGCGTTAGGGTGAGGTTGAGCGTTAGATTGAGGATTAGTGTTAGATTGAGGATTAGTGAGGTTTAGGGTGAGGATGAGGGTTAGGATTAGGGTGAAAGCTAGGGTGAGTGTGAGGGTTCCTAGTGTTAGGGTTAGGGTGAGGGTGTTAGGGTGAGAGTTAAGGTTAGGGTGAGGGTTATGGTTAGGGTGAGGGTTAGGGTTAGGGTTAGGTTTATTGTTAGGTTTAGGGGTAGGGTTACAGTTACTGTGAGGGTGAGCGTGAGTATTAGGGTTAGGGTTAGGATGAGGTTTAGGTTTAGGGTAAGGGTTAGAGTTAGGGTTAGGTAGAGGGTTAGGGTTAGGGTGAGGCTTAGCCTTAGGCCAAGCATGAGGGTGAGGGTGAGGGTGAGGGTTCCGGTGATGGTTAGGGTTAGGTTGAGGGTTAGTTTGAGGTTTAGGGTTAGGATAAGTTTAAGGGTGAGGGATAGGCTGAGGGTTAGGGTGAGGATTAGGATTAGGGATAGGGTTAGGTTTAGGATTAGGGTTAGGGTGAGGGTGAGTGTGAGGTTTAGGATTAGGGTTAGCGTTAGGGTTAGGGTGAGGTTTAGGGTTAAGGTTTGGGTTAGGGTGAGGATTAGTGTTAGGGTGAGGGTTATTGTTAGGGTTAGGTAAAGTGTTAGGGTGAGATTTAGGTTTAGGGTGAGGGTTATGGTTAAGGTGAGGGTTAGGTTTATGGTTAAGGTTATTGTTAGGGTTAGGGTTAGGCTTAGGGTTATGGTGAGGGTGAGGGTGAGGGTTACGGTTATGGTTAGGTTGAGGTTAAGTTTTAGGGTTAGGGTTAGAATTAGGGTTTGGGTGACAGTGAGTTTTAGGATTAGAGTTAGGGTTTGTGATAGTGTTAGGGTTAGGGTGAGGTTTAGGGTTAGGGTTAGGCTTAGGCTTAGGCTTAGGTCGAGCATGAGGGTGAGGTTTAGGGTTAGGGTGATGGTTCTGGTTAGGATTAGTGTTATTGTTAGGGTTAGGTTTAGAGTTACAGTGAGGTTGAGGGTGCAGGTGAGGGTTAGGGTTAGGGATAGGGTGGGGTTTACGGTTTGGGTTAGGGTTAGTGTTAGGTTGAGGGTGAGGTTTAGGGTTAGATTTAGGGTTAGTTGTAGGGTGAGGGTTAGTGTTAGCCTTAGGTTTAGTTTTAGGGTGAGGCTAAGGGTTATGGTGAGGGTTTGGGTTAGGGTGAGGGTTATGGTTAAGCTGAGGTTTAGGAATCGGTTTAGAGTAATTGTTAGGGTTCGGTTTAAGTTTACGGTTACAGTGAGGGTGAGGATGAGGGTTAGGGTTAGACTTAGGTTGAGGTTTAGTGTGAGGGTGAGGTTTAGGGTTAGAGTCAGTGTGAGGTTTAGGTTGAGGGTTTGGGTTAGGGTTAGTGTTAGTGTTAGGGTTAGGGTGAGAGTTAGGGGGAGGTTTAGGGTTAGGGTTAAGTTTAAGATTAGGTTTAGGATGAGGGTGAGTGTGTGTGTTAGGGTTTGGTTTAGGGTTAGGCTTAGGGTTAGGCTGAGGGTGAGGTTGAGGGTGAGGGTTAGGGTTAGGGTTAGGGTTAGGATTAGGGTTAGGGGGAGGGTTAGGATGAGGGTTAAGGTTAGGATTAGGGTTAGGGTGAGGGCTAGGGTGAGGTTAAGGTTTAGGGTTAGGGTTAGGGTGAGGGTTAGGGTTTTGTTTAGGGTGAGCGTTAGGGTTTGGGTTAAGTTTAGGGTTAGGGTGAGCGTTAAGGTAAGGGTTACAGTGAGGGTGAGGTTTAGGGTTAGGTTGAGGGTTAGGGTTAGGATTAGGGTTAGTGTGAGGTTGTGGGTGAGGGTTAGTGTTAGGGTTAGGGTGAGGTTTAGGATGAGGGTTAGGGTTAAGATTAGGCTTAGGGTGAGGGCTAGGTTGAGGGTGAGGTTTAGGGTAAGTGTAAGGCTTAGTCTTAGTGTTAGGCTGAGTGTGAGGTTGAGGGTGAGGGTTAGGTGTAGGGTGATGTTTAGGTTTACAGTTAGTGTTAGAGTTAGTATGAGGTTTAGGGTTTGGAGGATGTTTAGGGTGAGGATGATGGTAAGGGTAATGGTGAGGTTTAGGCTGAGGGTGAGGGTTAAGATAAGGGTGAGTGTTAGGGTTAGGTTTAGGGTTAGATTAAGGGCTAGGGTTAGTGTTAGGGGGAGGGTTAGATTGAGGATTAGGGTTAGGGTTAGTGTGAGGTTTAGAGTGAGATTGAGGGTTAGGGTGAGGGTTAGGGTTACGGTGAGAGTTATGGTTAGGTTGAGGGTTAGGGTTAGCATTAGGGTGAGGTTTAGTGTTAGGGTTAAGGTTTAGAGTTAGGGTTAGGGTGAGCGTGAGGTTTAGGGTGGAGTTAGGGTTAGGGTGAGGGTTAGGATGAGGGTTAGTGTTAGTGTTAGGGTTAGGGTGAGAGTTAGGGGGAGGGTTAGGGTTAGGGTTAAGTTTAAGACTAGGGTTAGGATGAGGGTGAGTGTGTGTGTTAGGGTTTGGTTTAGGGTTAGGCTTAGGGTTAGGCTGAGGGTGAGTTTGATGGTAAGGGTTAATGTTAGGATTAGGGTTAGGGGGAGGGTTAGGATGAGGGTTAAGGTTAGGATTAGTGTTAGGGTGAGGGCTAGGGTGAGGTTAAGGTTTAGGGTTAAGGTTAGGGTGAGGGTTAGGGTTTTGTTTAGGGTGAGCGTTAGGGTTCGGGTTAAGTTTAGGGTTAGGGTGAGCGTTAGGGTAAGGGTTACAGTGAGGGTGAGGTTTAGGGTTAGGTTGAGGGTTAGGGTTAGGATTAGGCTTAGTGTCAGGTTGTGGGTGAGGGTTAGTGTTAGGGTTAGGGTGAGGGTTAGGATGAGGGTTAGGGTTAAGATTAGGGTTAGGGTGAGGGCTAGGGTTAGGGTGAGGGTTAGGGTAAGTGTAAGGCTTAGTCTTAGTGTTAGGCTGAGTGTGAGGTTCAGGGTGAGTGTTAGGGTTAGGGTGATGGTTAGTTTTACAGTTAGTGTTAGAGTTAGTATGAGGTTTAGGGTTAGGGGGATTTTTAGGGTGAGGATGATGGTAAGGGTAATGGTGAGGTTTAGGCTGAGGGTGAGGGTTAAGATAAGGGTGAGCGTTAGGGTTAGGTTTAGGGTTAGATTAAGGGCTAGAGTTAGGGTTAGGGTGAGGGTTAGATTGAGGATTAGGGTTAGGGTTAGTGTGAGGTTTAGAGTGAGGATGAGGGTTAGGGTGAGGTTTAGTGTTAGGGTTAGGGTTAGAGTTAGGGGTAGGGTGAGGGTGAGGTTTAGGGTGGAGTTAGGGTTAGGGTGAGGGTTAGGATGAGGGTTAGTGTTAGAGTTAGGGTTACCGTGAGGTTTAGAGTTAGGGTTAGTGTTAGGGTTAGGTTGAGAGTTAGGGGGAGGTTAGAGTTAGGGTTAGGGTTAGGGTTAGGTTTAGGGTTTAGGTTACGGTGAGGATGAGGGTTAGGATTAGGGTTAGGGTGAAGATAAGGTTTAGGGTTAGAATGAGGGTTAGGGTGAGACTGAGGGTGAGGGTGAGGGTTAGAGTTAGGGTTAGGATTAGGATTAGGGTGAAGGTTAGGGTGAGTGTGAGGGTTAAGTTTAGGGTTAGGGTTAGCATTAGGTTTAGGCTGAGGGTTTGGTTGAGGGTGAAGGTTAGGGTTAGGGTTATTGTTAGGGTGAGGTTTAGTGTTAGGGTTAGGGTTAGAGTTATGGTTAGGGTGAGGGTGAGGTTTAGGCATAGAGTTAGTTTTAGGGTGAGGGTTAGGGTGAGTGTTTGGGTTAGGGGGAGGGTTAGGGTAGGGCTGACGGTAAGGGTAAAAGTGAGGGTTTGACTGAGGGTGAGGGTTAAGGTAAGGTTGAAGGTTAGGGTTAGGATGTGGGTTAATGTTAGGCTTACCGTTAGAGTTAGGGTTCGGATTAAGTTTAGGGTTAGGGTGAGGGTTAGAGTAAGGGTTACGGTGAGGGTGACGGTTAGGTTTAGGTTGAGGCTTAGGGTTAGGATTATGGTTAGGGTGAGGGTGAGGTTTAGGGTTAGTGTTAGGGTGAGGGCTAGGAAGAGGTTTAGGGTTAGGATTAGGGTTAAGGTGAGGGCTAGGGTGAGGGTGAGGTTTAGGGTTAGGATTAGCGTGAGGTTTAGGGTTAGGGTTAGGGTTAGGTTTAGAGTGAGGGTGAGGTTTAGGGTTAGATTTAGGGTTAGGGTTAGGCTGAGGTTGAGGGTTAGGATTAGGGTTAGTATTAGAATTAGGGTTAGGGTGAGGGTTAGGATGAGTTTTAGGGTTAGGATTAGAGTAAGGGTGAGGGTTAGGGAGAGGGCTAGAGTTATGGATAGGGTTAGTTTTATGATTAGGGTTAGGGTGAGGGTGAGTGTGAGGGTTAGGGTTAGGCTTAGGTTTAGGCTTAGAGTTAAGGTGAGGGTTAGGGTTATGGTGAGGCTGAGGCTGAGGATTACGGTTAGGTTTAGGGTTAGGGTTAGTGTTAGAGTGAGGGTTACGATTAGGGTGAGGGTTAGGGTTAGGACTAGGATTAGGGTTAGGGTTAGGCTGAGGGTGAGAGTGAGGGTGAGGGTTAGGGTGAGGATGAGGGTTAGGGTTAGGGTGAGTGCTAAGGTGAGGGTGAGGGTTAGGGATATGGTTAGCTTGGGGTTTGGGTTTAGGGTGATGGTTAGGGTTAGTGTGAGTGTTAGTGTTAGGGTTAGGGTTAGTGTTAGGGTTAGGGTAATTTTTAGGGTGAGGGTTAGGGTTAGGGTTAGGGTGAGTGTTAGGGTTAGGATGAGGGTTAGGGTTAGGGTGAGGGTGAGGTTTAGATATAGGGTTAGGTGGAGGGTTAGAGTGAGTGTTAGGTTTTGGGGTAGTGTTAGGGTTAGGTTGAGGGTGAGGGTTATGTTGAGGTATAGTGTTAGGGTTAGGGTTAGTGGGAGGGTTAGTTTTAGGGTTAGGGTTAGTGTTAGGGTGAGAGTAAGTGTTAGGGTGAGGGTATGGGTTAGGGTGCGAGTTATGTTTAGGGTGAGGGTTAGGGTTAGGAATAGGGTTATTGTTAGGTTTAGGTTTAAGGTTACGGTTATGGTGAGGGTGAGGTTGAGGGTTAGGCTTAGGGTTAGGTTGAGGTTTAGGGTTTGGGTTAGGGTTAGAGTTAGGGTTAGGCTGAGGGTAAGGTTTAGTGTTAGAGTTAGGGTTAGGGTGAGGGATAGGGTTAGTGTTAGTTTGAGAGTTAGGGGGAGGGTTATGGTTATGGTTAGGTTTAGGGATAGGATTAGGGTTAGTGTGAAGGTGAGTGTGTGTGTTAGGGTTAGGTCTAGGGTTAGGCTTAGGGTTAGGCAGAGGATGAAATTGAGGGTGAGGGTTAGGGTTAGGGTGAGGGTTAGGTTTAGGATGAGGGATAGGGGAAGTGTTAGGGTGAGGGTTAGGGTTAGCATTAAGGTTAGGGCAAGGGCTAGGTTGAGGGTGAGTTTTAGGTTTAGGGTTAGGGTCAGGTTTATGGTTAGGGTTAGGGTGAGAGTGAAGTTTAGGGTTAGATTTAGGGTTAGGGTGAGGCTGAGCTTGAGGGTTATTGTTAGGGTTAGTGTTAGGTTTAGGGTTAGGGTTAGTGTGAGGGTTAGGTTTAGGGTTAGTGTTACCTTAAGGGTTACGGTTACGGTGAGGGTTAAGGTTAGGGTGAGGGTTATGCTTAGGATTAGGATTAGGGTTAGGGTTAGGCTGAGGGTGAGGGTGAGGGTGAGAGTGAGGGTTAGGGTGAGGATGAGGGTTAGGGTTAGGGTGAGGGCTAGGGTGAGGGTGAGGGTTAGGGATAGGGTTAGCGTGAGGCTTGGGGTTATGGTGATGGTTAGGGTTAGTGTGAGGTTTAGTGTTAGGGTTAGGGTTAGGGTAAGTGTTAGGGTGAGGGTTAGATTTGGGTAATTGTTAGGGTTAGGGTTAGGGTTTAGGTTTTAGTGAGGGTGAGGTTGAAGTTTAGGGTTAGGTTTAGGATGATGTTTAGGTTTAGGGTTATGTTTAGAATTAGGGTTAGGTTGATAGTGATGTTTAGGGTTAGAGTTAGGGTTTGTGATAGGGTTAGGGTTAGGGTGGGGTTTACAGTTAGGGTTAGGATTAGGGTTAGGTTGAGGGAGAGGTTTAGGGTTAGATTTAGGGTTTGTGTTAGGTGAGGTTTAGGGTTAGGGTTAGGGTTAGTGTTAGGGTTAGGTTAAGAGTTAGGGTGAGGGTTTGGGTTAGGGTGTGGGTTATGGTTAGGGTGAGGGTTAGGATTAGGTTTAGGGTTATTGTTAGGGTTCGGATTAAGGTTAAGGTTACTGTGAGGGTGAGGATGAGGGTTAGGTTTAGGGTGAGGTTTAGGGTGAGTGTGAGGTTTAGGGTTAGTCTTAGGTTTAGGGAGAGGGTTAGGTTGAGGGTTTGGGTTAGAGTTAGGGTTAGGGTGATAGTTAGGGGGAGGGTTAGGGTTAAGGTTAGGTTAGGGTTAGGGTTAGGGTGAGGGTGAGGGTGAGTGTGTGTGTTATGTTTAGGTTTAGGTTTAGGCTTAGGGTTAGGCTGAGGGTGAGGTTGAGGGTGAGGCTTAGGGTTAGGGTGAGGGTTAGGTTTAGGGTTAGGGTTAGGGTGAGGGTTAGGGTGAGGGTGATGGTAAGGGTTAGGGTTAGGGTGAGGGTTAGGGTTAGATTTAGGGTGAGAGTTAGGGTTCGGGTTAAGTTTAGGTTTAGGGTGAGGGTTAGGGTAAAGGTTATGGTGAGGTTGAGGTTTAGGGTTAGGTTGAGGGTTAGGGTTAGGATTAGGGTTAGGGTGAGGGTGAGGGTGAGGGTTAGGGGTAGGGTTAGGGTGAGGGCTAGGGTGAGGGTGAAGTTTAGAGTAAGGGTTAGGCTTAGTCTTAGGTTTAGGCTGAGTGTGAGGTTGAGGGTGAGGGTTAGGGTTAGGGTGATGGTTAGGTTTACGGTTTGGGTTAGGATGAGGTTTACGTTTAAGGGGAGGTTTAGGGTGAGGATGTTTGTAAGGGTAATGGTGAGGTTTAGGCTTAGGGTGAGGGTTAAGATAAGGGTGAGACTTAGCTTTAGGTTTAGCGTTAGGGTAAGGGTTAGGGTTAGGGTTAGGGTGAGTGTTAGATTGAGGATTAGGTTTAGGGTTAGTGTGAGGTTTAGAGTGAGGATGAGGGTTAGGGTGAGGGTTAGGGTTAGGGTGAGGGTTATGGTTAGGGTGAGGGTTAGGGTTAGTGTTAGGGTGAGGTTAAGGGTTAGGGTGATGGTTTTAGGGTGGGGGTGATTATAAGGGTAAACGTGAGGGTTAGGCTGAAGGTGTGGGTTATGGTGGGGTGAGGGTTAGGGTTAGGGTGAGGTTAGGGTTAGGGGAAGGGTGTGGGTGAGGTTTGGATTGACGATTAGTTTTAGGGTTATTTTGAGATTTAGGGTGAGAATGAGGGTTATGGTTAGTGTGAGGGCTAGGGTGAGGGTGAGGGTTAGGTTTAGGTTTAGGGTGAGGTTTAGGGTTAGGGTGATGGTTAGGGTTAGTGTAAGGGTTAGTGTTAGGATGAGGGTAAATGTTAGGGTGAGGGTTAGGGTTAGGGTGAGGGTTATGGTTAGGTTGAGGGTTAGGGTTAGGTTTAGGATTATTGTTAGGGTTAGTTAGGTTTACGGTTACGGTTATGGTGAGGGTGAGGGTGAGGGTTAGGGTTAGGGTTAGGGTTAGTGTTAGGGTGAGGGTAAAAGTTAGGGTGAGGGTTAAGGTTAGGGTGAGGGTTATGGTTAGGTTGAGGGTTAGGTTTAGGTTTAGGATGAGGTTTAGGTTTAGGGTTAGGGTTAGAGTTAGGGTCAGGTTGAGAGTGAGGTTTATGTTTAGATTTAGGGTTAGTGTTAGGGTTAGGGTGAGAGTGAGGGTTAGGGTTAGGCTTAGGCTTAGGCTTAGGCCGAGCATGAGGGTGAGGGTTAGTGTTAGGGTTAGGTGAGGGTTAGGTTTAGAGTTAGGGTGGGTGTTAGGATGAGTTTTAGTGTTAGGATTAGGGTTAGGGTGAGGACTAGGGTGAGGGTTAGGGTGAGAGTTAGGTTTAGGGAAAGGGTTAGGTTTAGGATTAGGGTTAATGTGAGTGTGAGAGTAAGGGTTAGGGTTGGGGTTAGGCTTAGTGTTAGGGTGAGGGTTAGGGTTAGGGCTTGGTTTAGGGTCAGAGAGAGGCTAAGGATTAGTGTTAACTTTAGGGTTAGGGTTAGGGTTAGGTTTAGGTTTAGGGTTAGGTTTAGGGTTACAGTGAGGGTTAGGGATAGGTTTAGGGTTAGGCTTAATGTTAGGCTGAGGGTAAGGGTGCGGGTGCGGATTCGGGTTAGGGTTAGGGTTAGGGTTAGGGTTAAGTTTGCGGTGAGGGATTGGCTGAGGGTGAGGGTTATGGTTAGGGTTAAGATTAGGGTTATGGATAGGGTTAGCGTTATTGTTATTGTTATTTTTAGGGTTAGAGATACAGTGAGGTTGAGGGTAAGGGTGAGGTTTAGGGTTAGGTTGAGGTTTCCTGTGAGGTTTAGGGTTAGGGTTAGGGTTAAGGTGAGGGTGAGGTTTAGGGTTAGAGTTAGGATTAGCGGAAGGGTTAGAGTGAGGTTTCGGGTTAGAGTTAGTGTTAGGGTTAGGGTGAGGGTGAGGGTTAGGTAGAGGTTTAGGGATAGGGTTACTTTTAGGATTAGAGTTAGAATGAGGGTGAGTATAAGTGTTAGGGTGAGGGTTAGACTTAGGCTTAGGGTTAGGCTGAGGGTGAGGGTGGGTGTGAGGATTAGGGTTAGGGTGATGGTTCGGTTTAGGGTTAGTGTTATTTTTAGGGTTAGTGTTAGAGTTAAGGTGAGGGTGAGGGAGATGCTTAGGGTTAGATTTAGGGTTAGTGTTAGGGTGAGTGTTAGTGTTAGTGTTAGGGTTAGTGTTAGGGTGAGGGTAAGTCTTAGGATGAGGGTTTTGGTTAGGATGAGGGTTATGGTTAGGGTGAGGGTTAGGATTAGGGTTAGGGTTATTTTTAGGTTTCGGTTTAAGGTTAAGGTTACGGTGAGGGTGAGGGTTAGGCTTAGGTTTAGGGTGAGGTTTAGGGTGAGGGTGAGGTTTAGGGTTAGAGGTAGGGTTAGGGTGAGGGTTAGGTTGAGGTTTAGGTTTAGGGTTAGTGTTAGGGTTAGGGTTAGGGTGAGAGTTAGAGGGAGGGTTAGGATTAAGGTTAGGGTTAGGATTTGGGTTAGCATGAGGGTGAGGGTTAAGGTTAGGGTTAGGATTAGTATTAGGGGTAGGGTTAGGGTGAGTGTGAAGGTGAGGGTTAGGGTTAGGCTTAGTGTTAGGCTGAGGGTGAGGGTGAGGGTTAGGGTTAGGGTGAGGGTTAGGGAAAGGGTGAGGGTTAGGGTTAGGGTTAGGTGGAGGGTTAGGATGAGTGTTAGGGTTAGGATTAGGGTTAGGGTGAGGGCTAGGGTAAGGGGGCGGCTTAGGGTTAGGGTTAGAGTGAGGTTTAGGGTTAGGGTTACTTTTAGGGTTAGGGTGAGTGTGAGTTTTAGGGTTATAGTTAGGGTTAAGGTGAGGCTGAGGTTGAGGGTTAGGGTTAGGGTTAGGATTAAGATTAGGGTAAGGGTTCGGGTGAGTGTGAGTGTTAGGGATAGGGTTAGGTTTAGGCTTAGGGTTACACTGAGGGTGACGGTGAGAGTAAGGGTTAGGGTTTTCTTAGGGTTAGGGTGAGGGTGAATGTGTGTGTTAGAATTAGGTTTAGGGTTAGGCTTAGGGTTAGGCTGAGGGTGAGGTTGAGGGTGAGGGTTAGGGTTAGGTTGAGGGTGAGGGTTATGGTTAGGTTTAGGGTGAGGGTTAGTGTTAGGATTCTGGTTAGGGTGAGGGCTAGTTTGTGGGCGAGGTTTAGGATTAGGGTCCGGGTGAGGTTTAGTGTTAGAGTTAAGGTTAGGATGAGGCTGAGGCTGAGGGTTAGGGTTAAGATTAATGTTAGGCTTTGGCTTAAGATGAGGGTTAGTTTGAGGGTGAGGTTTAGGATTAGGGTTAGGAGTAGGATTAGGTTTAGTGTGAGGGTGAGTGTTAGGATGAGGATTAGGGTTAGGTTTAGGGTGAGTGTGAGGGTTCGGGTTAGGGTGTGGGTTAGGCTTAAGTTTAGGATGAGGGTGAGGGTGATGATTAAGGTTAAGGTGGGGGTTAGGGTTAGGGTTACGGTGAGGGTTAGGGTTAGGGTTAGGGTGAGGGTTAGGATGAGGATTAGGGTTAGAATTAGGGTTAGGGTGAGGGCTAGGGTGAGGGTGATTGTTAGGGTTAGTGTTTGGATGAGGTTTAGGGTGAGGGTTAGGGTTAGGGTGAGGGTTAGGATGAGGGTTAGGGTTACAGTGAGGGTGAGGATTAGGTTTAGGGTGAGGGTTAGGGTTAGGTTTAGGGTTAGGGTGAGGTTGGGTATTTGCATTAGTGTTAGGGTTATGGTTAGGGTTAGGTGGAGGGTTAGGATTACTGTTATTGTTAGGTTCAGGGTTAGAGTTAGGATGAGGGTGAGGGTGAGTGTTACGGTTAGGTTGAGGTTTAGGGTCAGGGATAGGATTAGGGTTAGTGTGAGGTGAGGTTTATGGTTAGATTTAGGTTTAGTTGGAGGGTTGGGTGGAGGGTTAGGGTTAGGGTAAGTGTTAGGGTTAAGGTTAGGTTGAGGGTTAGGTTGAGGTTTAGGGCTAGGGTTAGGGTTAGGTTTAGGATTAGGGTTAGGGTGAGGGTGAATGTGAGGTTTAGGGTTAGGGTTAGGCTTATGCTTAGGGTTAGGCTGAGGGTGACGGTGGGGGTGAGGATTAGGGTTAGGGTGATGGTTAGGGTTAGGGTTAGGGTGAGGATTAGTGTTAGGGTTAGGGTTAGAGTTAGGGTTAGAGTGAGGGTGAGTTTTAGGGGTAGATTTAGGGTTAGGGTGAGGTTTAGGGTTAGAGTGAGGGTTAGGGTGGGGGTGATGGTAAGGGTAAAGGTCAGGGTTAGGCTGAGGGTAAGAGTTACAGTAAGGGTGAGGGTTAGGGTTAGGGTTAGGGTGAGGGTGAGGGTTAGATTGAGGATTAGCGTTACGGTTAGTGTGAAGTTTAAGGTGAGGATGAGGGTTAGGGTTAGGGCGAGGTCTAGCGAGAGCTTGAGGTTTAGGGTTAGATTTAGGGTGAGGTTTATGGTTAGGGTGATGGTTAGGTTTAATGTGAGGTTTAGTGTTAGGTTTAGGGTTAGTGTTAGGGTGAGAGTAAGGGTTAGGGTTAATGTTAGGGTTATTGTTAGTGTTAGGGTTAGGGTTAAGGTTATGGTGAGGGTGAGGATGATGGTTAGGTTTAGGTCTAGGATGAGGTTTAAGGATTAGGGTTAGGGTTAGTGTTAGGGTTAGGGTGAGGTTTAGTGTTAGTTTTAGGGTTAGGGCGAGGCTGCGGGTGAGGGTTAGGGTTAGGATTAATTTTAGGGTTAGGCTTAAGTTGAGGGTTAGGTTGAGAGTGAGGGTTAGGGTTAGGATTAGGAGTAGGATTAGGGTTAGTGTTAGGGTGAGGGTTAGGGTTAGGGTTAGGGTTAGGGTTAGGGACAGGCTTAGGGTTAAGCTGAGGTTAAGCTGAGGTTGAGTGTGAGGGTTAGGGTTAGGGTGAGGTTTAGGGTTAGGGTTAGGATGAGTGTGAGGGTTAGGGTTAGGGTTAATCTTAGGATTAGGCTTAGTGTGAGGGTGACCTTTACGGTTTGGATTAGGTTTAGAGTTAGGGTTAGGGTGAGGGTGAGTTTTAGGATTAGAGTTAGGTTTAGGATGAGGTTTAGGTTGAGGGTTATGTTATCGGTTAGTTTTAGGGTTAGGGTTAGGTTGAGAGTTAGGGGAAGTGTTAGGATTAGGGTTAGGGTTAGGTATAGGATTAAGGTTAGAGTGAGGGGGAGTGTGTGTGTTAGGTTTAGGTTTAGGGATAGGCTTAGGGTTAGGCTGAGGGTGAGGTTGAGGGTGAGGGTTAGGGTTAGGGGGAGGGTTAGGATGAGGGTTAGCATTAGGAATAGGTTTAGGGTAAGGTCTAGGGTGAGTGTGAGGGTGAGGTTTAAGGTTATGGTTAGGGTTAGGGATAGGGTGAGGGTGAGGTTTAGGTTAGAGTTAGGGTTACAGTGAGGCTGAGGGTGCGGGTTAGAGTTAGGGTTAGGATTAGGTTGAGGGTAAGGGTTAGGGTGAGTGTGAGGGTTACGGTTACGCTTAGGGTCAGGCTGAGGGTGAGGATGAGGGTGAGGCTTAGGGTTAGGGGGAGGGTTAGGGTTAGGGTTTGGGTGAGAGTTAGGGTTCGTTTATGTTTAGGGTTAGGGTGAGGGTTAGAGTTAAGGGGAGCGTGAGGTTTAGGGTTATGGTTAGGGTTAGGGTGAGAGTTAAGGTTAGGGTTAGGGTGAGGGTTAAGGTTAGGGTTACGGTGAGGGTAAGGATGAGGATTAGGTTTAGCATTAGGGTTAGGGTGAGGGCTAGGTTGAGGGTGTGGGTTAGGGTTAGTGTTAGGTTAAGGTTTAGGGTTAGGGTTAGGGTTAGGGTGAGGGTTAGGTTGAGGGTTAGGGTTACAGTGAGTGTGAGGATTAGGGTTAGGGTGAGCATTTCGGTTAGGATTAGGGTTAACATGAGGGTGAGTGTTAGGATTACAGTTATGGTTAGGGTTAGGGTTAGGTTGAGGGTTAAGATTAGTGTTATTGTTAGGGTTAGGGTTAAAGTTATGGTGAGGGTGAGGGTGAGGGTGATTGTTAGGTTTACGGTTAGGGTGAGGTTTAGGGTTAGGGTTAGGATTAGGGTTAGGGTGAGGGTGAGGTTTAGTGTTAGGGTTAGGGTAAGTGTTAGGGTTAGGGAGAGGGTGAGGTATAGGGGTACATTTAGTGTTAGGGTGAGGGTTAGGGTTTGGGTGCGGGTTAACGTGGGGGTGACGTTAAAGGTAAAGGTGAGGGTTAGGCTGAGGCTGAGGGTTACGGTAACGGTGAGTGTTAGGGTTAGGTTTACGGTCAGTGCTAGCGTTAGGGTGAAGTTGGGAGTTCAATTGAGGATTAGTGTTAGGGTTAGTGTGAGATTTATGGAGAGGATGAGGGTTGGGGTTACCCTGAAGTTAGTGTTAGGGTGAGGGTTAGGGTTAGTGTTAGGGTGAGGTTTAGGTTTAGGGTGATGTTTAGGGTTAGTGTGAGAGGTAGTGTTAGGATTAGGGTTAGTGTTAGGGTGAGGGTAAGTGTTAGGGTGAGGTTTAGGGTTAGGGTGAGTTTTATGATTAGGGTGAGGGTTAGGGTTAGGATAAGTTTAAGGGTAAGGGCTAGGCTAAGGGTTAGGCTGATGGTTAGGGTTAGGAATAGGGATAGGTTTAGGATTAGGGTTAGGGTGAGGGTTAGGACTAGGGTTAGGGTTAGGCTTAGAGTTAGGATGAGGTTTAGGGTTAGGTTTTGGGTTAGGGTGAGGGTGAGGCTGAGGATTAGGGTTAGGTTTAGGGTTAGGTTTAGGTTAGGTTTAGCGTTAGTGTTAGTGTTAGGGTTAGTGTTAGGGATCCAGTGAGGGTTGGGGTTAGGGTTAGGGTTAGGTTTAGGCTTAGAGTTAGGGTGAAGGTTAGAATGAAGATTAGACTTACGATTAGGGTTAGGGTCAGGGCTAGGGTGAATGTGAGGATTAGGGTTAGTGTTAGGGTAAGATTTAGGGTTAGTGTTAGAGTTAGGGTGAGGGTTAGGATGAGCGTTAGGGTTACAGTGAGGATGAGGGTTAGCGTGAGGGTGAGGATTAGGGTTAGGTTTAGGGTTAAGGTGAAGTTGAGTGTTAGCATTAGGGTTATGGTTATGGTTAGGTTTAGGGTTAGGATTACTGTTAGTTTTAGGGTTAGGGTTAGAGTTATGGTGAGGGTGAGGGTGAGGGTGAGTGTTAGGGTTAGGGTGAGGTTTAGGGTTATGGTTAGGATTAGGGTTAGGGTGAGGGTGAGGTTTATGGTTAGATTTAGGTTTAGTTGGAGGCTTAGGTGGAGGGTTAGGGTTATGGAAAGTGTTAGGGTTAAGTTTAGGTTGAGGGTTAGGTTGAGGGTTAGGTTGAGGTTTAGGGTTAGGGTTAGGATTAGTTTTAGAATTAGGGTAAGGGTGAGGGTGAGGGTGAGGTTTAGTCTTAGGCTTAGGATTAGGCTGAGGGTGAGGGTGGGGTGAGGATTAGGGTTAGGGTGATGGTTAATGTTAGGGTTAGGTTTAGAGTTAGGGTTAGGGTGAGGGTTAGGGTTAGGATTAGGGTTAGGGTGAGGTTGAGTGTTAGCATTAGGGTTATGGTTAGGGATAGGATTAGGTTTAGGGTTAGGATTATTGTTATTGTTAAGGTTAGGGTTAGAATTATGGTGAGGGTGAGGGTTGGGGTGAGGTTAGGGTTAGGGTTAGGGTGAGGTTTAGGGTTAGGGTTAGGATTAGGGTGAGGGTGAGGGTGAGGTTTAGGTTAGATTTAGGTTTAGTTGGAGGGTTAGGTCCAGGGTTAGGGTTACGGTTAGTGTTAGGTTTAAAGTTAGGGTCAGGGTTAGGTTGAGGTTTAGGGTTAGGGTTAGGGTTAGGTTTAGGATTAGTGTTAGGGTGAGGGTGAGTGTGAGGTTTAGGGTTAGGGTTATTCTTAGGCTTAGGGTAGGCTGAGCGTGAGGGCTGGGGTGAGGATTAGGGTTAGGGTGATGGTTAGGGTTAGGGTTATGGTGAGGGATAGTATTAGGGTTAGGGTTAGAGTTAGGGTTAGGGTCAGGGTGAGGTTTAGGGGTAGAGTTAGGTTTAGGGTGAGGGTTAGCCTTAGAGTGTGGGTTAGGGTGGGTGACGGTAAGGGTAGAGGTGACTTTTAGGCTGAGGGTGAGGGTTACAGTAAGGGTGAGCGTGAGGGTTAGGGTGAGCGTTAGAGTGAGGGTTAGGGTGAGGGTGAGGGTTAGATTGAGGATTACGGTTAGGGTTAGTGTGAAGTTTAGGGTGAGTATGAGGGTGAGGGCTAGGGAGAGGGTGAGGTTTAGGGTTAAGGTTAGAGTGAGGTTTAGGGTTAGGTTGATGGTTAGGGTTAGTTTTAGGGTTAGGGTTAGTGTAAGGGTGAGGGTAATTCTTAGGGTGAGGGTTAGCCTTAGGGTGAGGGTAAGTGTTAGGGTGAGGGTTAGGGTTAGGGTGAGGGTTATGCTTAGGGTGAGGGTTAGGGTTAGGGTTAGGATTATTGATAGCATTAGGGTTAGGGTTAAGATTATGTTGAGGGTGAGGGTGAAGGTTAGGTTTAGGGCTAGGAAGAGGTTTAGGGATAGGGTTCTGGTTAGGGTTAGGGTCAGGTTGAGGTTTAGTGTTAGAGTTAGGGGTAGGGTGAGGCTGAGGGTGAGGGTTAGGGTTAGGATTAATGTTAGGGTTAGGCTTAAGGTGAGGGTTAGGTTGAGGGTGAGGGTTAGGGTTAGGGTGAGGAGTAGGATTAGGGTCAGGTTTAGGGTGAGTGTGAGGGTTAGGGTTAGGGTTAGCGATAGGCTTAGGTTTAGGCTAAGGTTGAGGGTTAGGTTTAGGGTTAGGGTGAGTTTTAGGGTTAGGGTTAGGGTGAGTGAGAGGGTTAGGGTTTGGCTTAGGCTTAGAATTAGCCTGAGGATGAGGGTGTGGGTTAGGGTTAGGGTGAGGGTGAGGGTTAGTTTGACAGTTAGGGTTAGGGTTAGGGTGAGGTTTAGGGTCAGGTTTAGGATTAAGGTTAGGGTGAGGGTGAGATTTATGATTAGATTTAGGTTTAGTTGGAGGCTTAGGTCGAGGGTTAGGGTTAGGTTTACTGTTAGGGTGAGGTTTATGGTTTGGGTTAGAGTTAGAGTTAGGGTTAGGGTGAGGGTGAGGTTTAGGGTTAGAGTTAGTGTTAGGGTGAGGTTTAGGTTGAGGGTTATGATAAGGGTTAGATTTAGGGTTAGTTTTATGGTAAGAGTTAGGGGGACGGTTAGGATTAGGGTTAGGTTTAGTGATAGGATTAGGGCTAGAGTGAGGGGGAGTGTGTGTGTTAGGTTTAGGTTTAGGGTTAGGATTAAGATTAGGGAGAGGTTGAGGTTGAAGCTGAGCCTTAGGGTTATGGGGAAGGTTAGGATGAGGGTTAGGGTTAGGATTAGGGTTAGGGTAAGGGCTAGGGTGAATGTGAGGGTGAGGTTTAAGGTTATGGTCAGGGTTACGGTTAGGGAGATTGTGAGGTTTAGGGTTAGAGTTAGGGTTAGGGTGAAGCTGAGGGTGAGGGTTAGGGTTAGGGTTAGGATTAGTATTAGGGTAAGGTTTAGGGTGAGTGTGAGGGTTACAGTTAGGCTTAGGTTTGGGCTGAGGGTGAGGGTGAGGGTGAGGGTTAGTGTTACGGTGAGCGTGAGGGTTAGGATTAGGTTGAGGGTTAGGTTTAGGGTTAGGGTTAGGGTGAGGGTTAAGGTTAGGGATAGGGTGAGGGTAAGCATAAGGATTAGGGTAAGGATTAGGGTTAAGGTGAGGGCAAGGTTGAGGGTGAGGGTTAGGGTTAGTGTTAGATTAAGGTTTAGGGTTAGGGTTAGGGGTAGGGTGAGGGTTAGGTTGAGGGTTAGGGTTACGGTGAGGGTGAGGATTAGGGGTAGGGTGAGGGTTAGCGTTAGGATTAGGGTTAGCATGAGCGTGAGTGTTAGCATTATAGTTAGGGTTAGGGTTAGGGTTAGGTTTAGGGTTAGGATTAGTGTTATTGTTAGGGTTAGGGTTAGAGTTATGATGAGGGTGAGGTTGAGGGTGAGGGTTAGGCTTAGGGTTAGGGTGAGGTTTAGGTTAGGATTAGGATTAGGGTTAGGGTGAGGGTGAAATTTAGGTTAGATTTAGGGTTAGTTGGAGGGTTAGGTTGAGGGTTAGGGTTAGGGTTAGTTTTAGGGTTAAGGTTAGGGTGAGGGTTAGGTTGAGGTTTAGGGTTATGGTTAGGGTTAGGGTTAAGAGTAGGGTGAGGGTGAGGGTGAAGGTGAGTGTGCGGGTTATACTTAATCTTAGGCTTAGGGTTAGGCTGAGGGTGACAGTGGGGTTGAAGATTAGGTTTAGGGTGATGTTTAGGGTTGGGGCTAGGGTGAGGGTTAGGATGAGGGTTAGGTTTAGGATTAGGGTTAGGGTGAGGGCTATGGTGAGGTTCAGGGTTAGGGTAAGGATTAGGCTTAGTTTTAGGGTTAGGCTGAGCATGAGGTTGAGGGTGAGTGTTAGCGTTAGGGTGATGGTTAGGTTTACAGTTAGGGTGAGGATTAGGATGAGGTTTAGGTTTAGGGTGAGGGTTAGGGTGAGGATGTTGGTAAGGGTAAAGGTTAGGTTTAGGCTGAGGGTGAGGGTTAAGATAAGGGTGAGGTTTAGGGTTAGGGTTAGGGTTAGGGTAAGTGTTAGGGATAGGGTTAGGGTGAGCTTGAGGGTTAGATTAAGGATTAGGGTTAGGGTTAGTGTGAGGTTTAGGGTGAGGATGAGGGTTAAGGTTAGGGTGAGGATGAGGGTTAGAATTAGGGTTAGGGTGAGGGCTAGTGTGAGGATGAGGATTAGGGTTAGGCTTAAAGTTAGGGTGAGGTTTAGGATTAGGGTGAGGGTTAGGGTGAGGTTTAGGATTAGGGTGAGGGTTAGGATGAGGGTTAGGTTTAGGATTAGGGTTAAGGTGAGGGCTAGGGTGAGGGTGAGGTTTAGGGTTAGGGTTAGGATTAGGGTTAGGGAGAGGGTGAGATTTATGTTTACATTTAGGTTTAATTGGAAGGTTAAGTCGAGGGTTAAGGTTAGGGTAAGTGTTAGGGTTAAGGTTAGGTTGAGGGTTAGGTTGAGGTTTAGGGTTAGGTTTAGGTTTAGGATTAGGGTTAGGGTGAGGGTGAGTGTGAGGTTTAGGGTTAGGGTTAGGTTTAGGCTTAGGCTTAGGATGAGGGTAAGGGTGGGGGTGAGGATAAGGGTTAGGGTGATGGTTTGGGTTAGGGTTAGGGGGAGGGATAGTGTTAGGGTTTGGTTTAGAGTTAGGGTTAGTGTGAGGGTGAGGTTTAGGCGTAGAGTTAGGGTTAGGGTGAGGGTTAGGGTTAGAGTGAGGGTTAGGGTGGGGGTGACAGTAAGGGTAAATGTGAGGGTTAGGCTTAGTGTGAGGGTTACGGTAAGAGTGAGGGTTAGGGTTAGGGTGAGGTTTAGGGTTAGGGTGAGAGTTAGGGTGAGGGTTATGTTTAGGGTGAGGGTATGGGTTAGGGTTAGGCTTATTGTTAGTGTTAGGGTTAGGGTTAAGGTTATGGTGAGGGTGAGGGTGAGGGTTAGGTTTATGGCTAGGATTAGGTTTAGGGAGAGGGTTAGGGTTAGGGTTAGGGTCAGAGTGAGGTTTAGTGTTAGAGTTAGGGTTAGGGTGAGGCTGAAGGTGAGGGTTAGGGTTAGGATTAATGTTAGGGTTAGGCTTAAGATGAGGGTTAGTTTGAGGGTGAGGGTTTGGAATAGGATTAGGGTTAGTGTTAGGGTGAGTGTGCGAGTCATTGTTAGGGTTAGGGATAGGCTTAGTGTTAGGCTGAGCTTGATGGTGAGGGTTAGGGTTAGGGTGAGGTTGAGGTTTAGGGTTAGGATGAGTGTGAATTTAGGGTTAGGGTTACGCTTAGGATTAGGCTGAGGTTGAGGGTGTGGTTTAAGGTTAGGGTGAGGGTTAGGGTTATGGGGAGGGTTAGGATGAAGGTTCGCGTTAGGATTAGGGTGAGGGTGAGGGTGAGTGTGTGTGTTAGGGTTATGTTTAGGGTTTGGCTTAGGGTTAGGCTGAGTGAGAGGTTGAGGATGAGGGCTAGGGTGAGGGTGAGGTTTAGGGTAAGGGTTAGGGTGAGGGTTAGGGTTAGGTTAAGGGTGAGGGTTATGGTTCGGTTTAAGTTTAGGGTTAGGTTGAGGGTTTGGGTTCAGATTAGGGTTAGGGTGAGGGTGAGGGTGAGGGTTAGGTTTAGTGTTAGGGTGACGGTGTGGGTTAGGTTTAGTGTTAGTGTGAGCTTTAGGGTTAGGATTAGGGTTAGGGTTAGGGCTATTGTGAGGGTAAGGTATAGAGTTAGGGTTAGGGTGAGGTTTAGGGTTAGAGTTAGGTTATGTGTTATGTTTAGGGTTAAGTTGAGGGTGAGGTTTAGGCTTAGGGTAAGGATTAGTTTTAGGGTAAGGGTTAGGGTGGGTGTGAGCTTTAGGATTAAGGTTAGGCTTAGTGTTAGGCTGAGCTTGAGGTTTAGGGTTAGGTTGAGATTTAGAGTTAGTGTTAGGGTTTGGGTGAGGTTTAAGTTTAGGGTTAGGGTGAGAATAAGGATGATGATTAGGGTTAGCATTAGGGTTAGGGTGAGGGCTAGGGTGAGGCTGAGGGTTAGGGTTAGTGTTAGATTAAGGTTTAGGGTTAGGGTTAGTGTTAGGGTGAGGGTTAGGTTGAGGGTTACGGTTACAGTGAGTGTGAGGATTAAGGTTAGGGTGAGGGTTAGGGTTAGGATTAGGGTTAGCATGAGGGTGTGTGCTAGGATTAGGGTTAGGGTTAGGGTTAGGTTTCGGGTTAGGGTTAGTGTTACTGTTAGGGTTATGGTTAGAGTTATGGTGAGGGTGAGGGTGAGGGTTAGGGTTAGGATTAGGGTGAGGTTTAGGGTTAGGTTTAGGATTAGGGTTAGGGTTAGGGTGAGGATTAGGGTTAGATTTAGGTTAGTTGGATGTTAGGTCGAGGGATAGTGTTAGGGTTAGTTTTAGGGTTAAGGATAGGGTGAGGGTTAGGGTGAGGTTTAGGGTTATGGTTAGGATTAGGGTTAGGATTGGGGTGAGGGTGAGTTTGAAGGTTAGGGTTAGGGTTAGGCTTAGTTTTAGGGTAAGGCTGAGGGTGAGGGTGGGGGTGAGGATTACGTTTAAGGTGATGGTTAGGGTTAGGGTTAGTTTGAGTTTAGGATGAGGTTTAGGATTAGGATTAGGGTTAGGGTGAGGGCTAGGGTGAGGGTGAGGTTTAGTGTTAGGGTGATGGTTAGGTTTACGGTTAGGGTGAGGGTTAGGATGAGGTTTAGGGTTAGGGTGAGGGTTAGGGTGAGGATGATGTTAAGGGTAATGTTGAGGTTTAGGCTGAGGGTGAGGGTTAAGATAAGGGTGAGTGTTAGGGTTAGGTTTAGGTTTAGGGTAAAGGTTAGGGTTAGGATTAGGGTGAGGGTTAGATTGAGGATTAGGGTTAGGTTTAGTCTGAGGTATATGGTGAGGATGAGGGTTAGGATTAGGGTTAGGGTGAGGGTTAGGATGAGGGTGAGGATTAGGGTTAGGGTTAGGTTTAGGGTGACGTTTAAGATTAGTGTGAGGTTTAGGGTTAGTGTGAGGGTTAGTGTTAGGGTTAGGGTTAGTGTTAGGGTGAGGGTGTTAGTGTGAGGGTTAGGTTTAGGTTGAGTGTTATGTTTAGGTTGAGGGTTTGGGTTAGGTTTAGGGTTACTGTTAGGTTTAGGGTTAGGGTTACGGTTATGGTGAGGGTGAGCGTTAGGTTTAGGGTTACAGTGAGGTTTAGTGTTAGGATTAGGGTAAGAGTAAGGATTTGGTTGAAGGTGAGGTTTAGGGGTACAGTTTTAGTTAGGGTGAGGGTTAGGGTTAGGTTGCGGGTTAGCGTGGGGGTGACGGTAAGGGTAAATGTGACGGTTAGGCTGAGGGTGAGGGTTACTGTAAGGGTGAGGGTTAGGGTTAGGGTGAGGGTTAGTGTTAGGGTTAGGGTGAGGTTGATTGCTAGATTGAGGCTTAGTGTTATGGTTAGTGGGAGGTTTATGGTGAGGATGAGGGGTAGGGTTAGACTGAAGGCTAGGGTGAGGTTGAGAGTTAGGGTTAGTGTTAGAGTGAGGTTTAGGGTTAGGGTGATGTTTAGGGTTAGTGTTAGGGTTAGTGTTAGGATTAGGATTAGTGTTAGGTTGAGGGTAAGTGTTAGGGTGTGGTTTAGGGTTAGGGTGAGGGTTATGGTTAGGGTGAGGGTTAGGGTAAGGATAAGTGTAATGGTGAGGGCTAGGCTAAGGGTTAGGGTGAGGGTTAGGGTTAGGGATAGGGTGAGGTTTAGGATTAGGTTTAGGGTGAGGGTGAGTGTGAGGGTTAGGATTCGGGTTAGCATTAGGCTTAGAGTTAGGATGAGGGTTAGGGTTAGGGTTTGGGTTAGGGTGAGGCTGAGGCTGAGGATTAGGTTTAGGTTAAGTTTTAGTGTTAGTGTTAGGGTTAGTGTTAGCATTACAGTGGGGGTTGGGGTAAGGGTTAGGGTTAAGCTTAGGCTTAGAGTTAGGGACAGGGTTAAAATGAGGATTAGGTTTACGATTAGTGTTAAGGTGAGGGCTAGTGTGAAGGTGAGGATTAGGGTTAGTGTTAGGGTAAGGTTTAGGGTTAGGGTTAGGGTTAGGGTGAGGGTTAGGATGAGGGTTAGGGTTATGGTGAGGGTGATGGTTAGGGTTAGGGTGAGGGTTAGGGTTAGGATTAGGGTTAGGGTGAGGTTGAGTGTTAGCTTTATGGTTAGGGTTAGGGTAAGGTTTAGGGTTAGGATTACTATTATTGTTAGGGTTAGGGTTAGAGTTATGGTGAGGGTGAGGGTGAGGGTGAGTGTTAGGGTTAGGGTGAGGTTTAGGGTTAGGATTAGGTTTAGGGTTAGTGTGAGGGTGAGGTTTATGGTTAGATTTAGGTTATTTGGAGGGTTAGGTCTCGAGAGCTAGGTTTAGGGTAAGTGTTAGGGTTAAGGTTAGAGTGAGGGTTAGGTTGTGGTTTAGGTTAGGGTTAGGTTTAGCCTTAGGGTGAGGGTAAGTTTTATGGTTAGATTTAGGTTATTTGGAGGGTTAGGTCGAGAGTTAGGGTTAGGGTAAGTGTTAGGGTTAAGGTTAGGGTGAGGGTTAGGTTGAGGTTTTGGTTTTCGGTTAGGTTTAGGGTTAGGAATTGGGTTAGGGTGAGGGTGAGTGTGAGGTTTAGGGTTAGGCTTAGGCTTAGGCTTAGGGTTAGGCTGAGGGTGAGGGTGGAGGTGAGGATTAGGGTTAGGGTGATGGTTAGGGTTATGGTTAGGTTGAGGGTTAGTGTTAGGGTTAGGGTTAGAGTTAGGGTTAGGCTGAGGGTGAGGTTTCGGGGTAGAGTTAGGGTTAGGGTGAGGGTTAGGGTTAGAGTGAGGGTTATCGTGTGGGTGACGGTAAGGGTAAAATTGAGGTTTAGGCTGAGGGTGAGGGTTACGGTAAGGGTGAGGGTAAGGGTTAGGGTGAGGGTTAGTGTTAGTGTTAGTGTGAGGTTGACGGTTAGATTGAGGATTAGTGTTAGGGTTAGTGTGAGGTTTATGCTGAGGATGAGAATTAGGGTTAGTGTGAAGGCTATGGTGAGGGTGAGGGTTAGGTTTAGTGTTAGGGTGAGGTTTAGGTTTAGGGTGATGTTTAGGGTTAGTGTGAGTGTTAGTGTTATGGTTAGGCTTAGTGTTAGGTTGAGGGTAAGCGTTAGGGTAAGGGTTAGTGTTAGGGTGAGGTTTATGGTTAGTGTGAGGGTTAGGGTTAGGATAACTGTAAGGGTGAGGGCTAGGCTGAGGGTTAGGGTGAGTGTTAGGGTTAGGGATAGGCTAAGTTTAGGATTAGGTTTAGGTTGAGGGTGAGTGTGAGGGTTAGGATTAGGGTTAGAATTAGACTTAGAGTTAGGAGGAGGGTTAGGGTTAGGGTTTGCGTTACGGTGAGGGTGAGGCTGAGGATTAGGGTTAGGTTTAGTGTTAGGTTTAGGGTTAGCGTTAGGCTTAGAGTTAGGGTGAGTGTTAGGATGAGAATTAGGTTACAATTAGGGTTAGGGTGAGGGCTAGGGTGAAAGTGAGGTTTAGGGTAAGTGTTAGGCTAAGGTTTAGGGTTAGGGTTAGGGTGAGGGTGATGGTTAGGGTTCGGATTAGGGTTAAGGTTAGGATTAGGGTTAGGGTGAGGTTGAATGTTAGCATTAGGTTTAGGGTTAGGGTTAGGGTTTGGTTTAGGGTTAGGATTACTGTTATTGTTAGGGTTAGGGTTAGAGTTATCGTGAGGGTGAGGGTGAGGGTGAGTGTTAGGTTTAGGGTGAAGTTGAGTGTTAGGGTTAGGGTTAGGAGTAGGATTAGGGTTAGCGTAAGGGTGAGTGTGAGGGTTAGGGTTAGGGTTAGGAATAGGCTTAGGGTTAGGCTGAGGTTGAATGTGAGGGTTAGGGTTAGGGTGAGGTTTAGGGTTAGGATTACTGTTATTGTTAGGGTTAGGGTTAGAGTTATCGTGAGGGTGAGGGTGAGGGTGAGTGTTAGGTTTAGGGTGAGGTTGAGTGTTAGTGTTAGGATTAGGAGTAGGATTAGGGTTAGTGTAAGGGTGAGTGTGAGGATTAGGGTTAGGGTTAGGCTGAGGTTGAGGGTGAGGGTTAGGGTTAGGGTGAGGTTTCGGGTTAAGGATTGGGTGAGTGTCAGGGTTAGGTTTAGGGTTAGGCTGAGGGTGAAGGTGTGGGTTAGGTTTAGGGTTAGTGTTAGGGTGAGGTTTAGGTTTTGGGTTAGGGTTAGAGTTAGGTTTATGGTGAGGGTGAGGTTTAGGGTTAGAGTTAGGGTTAGGGTGAGGTTTAGCTTGAGGGTTAGGGTAAGGGTTAGTTTTAGGGTTGGGGTTGGGGTCAGAGTTAGGGGCAGGTTTAGGGTTAGACTTAGGTTTAGGGACAGGATTATGGTTAGAGTGAGCGTGAGTGTGTGTGTTAGGTTTAAGTTTAGGGTTAGGCTGAGGGTTAGGCTGAGGGTGAGGTTGAGGGTGAGGGTTAGGGTTAGGGGGAGTGTTGGGGTGAGGTTTAGATTTAGGGTAAGGGCTAGGGTGAGTGTGAGGGTGAAGTTTAAGGTTAGGCTTAGGGTTAGGGTTAGGGTGAGGGTGAGGTTTAGGGTTAGTGTTAGGGTTAGGGTGAGGCTGAGGGTGAAGGTTAGTGTTTAGGTTATTGTTAGGTTTAGGGTTCGGTTTAGGGTGAGGGTTAGGGTGAGGGTGAGGGTTAGGATTAGGATTAGGGTTAGGGTTAGGGTGAGTGTGAGGGTTAGGGTTAGGTTTAGGGTTAGGCTGAGGTTGAGAGTGAGGGTGAGGTTTAGGGTTAGGGTGAAGGCTAGGGTGAGGGTGAGGATTAGGGTTAGTGTTAGGGTGAGTGTTAGGGTTAGGGTGATGTTTAGGGTTAGTGTGAGAGTTAGTGTTAGGGGTAGGCTTAGTGATAGTGTGAGGTTAAGTGTTAGGTTGAGGGTTAGGGTTAGGGTGAGGTTTATGGTTAGGGTGAGGGTAAGGGTTAAGATAAGTGTAAGGGTGAGGTCTAGGCTGAGGGTTAGGTTGAGGTTTAGGGTTATTTATAGCTTTAGGTTTAGGATTAGGGTTAGGGTGAGGGTGAGTGTGAGGGTTAGGATTAGGGTTAGGGTTAATCTTAGAGTTAGGATGAGGGTTAGGGTTACGGTTTGTATCAGGGTGAGGGTGAGGCTGAGGATTAGGATTAGGTTTAGTGTTAAATTTAAGGTTAGGTTTAGTGTTAGGGTTAGGGTTAGGGTTAGTGTTAGGGTTACAGTGAGGGTTGGGGTTAGGATTAGGGTTAGGCTTAGAGTTAGGGTGAGGGTTAGGATAAGGATTAGGTTTACAACTAGGGTTTTGGGTGAGGGCTATGTTGAAGTTGAGGATTAGGGTTAGTGTTAGGGTAAGGTTTAGATTTAGGGTTAGGTTTAGGGTGAGGGTTAGGATGAGGGTTAGGGTTACGGTGAGAGTTAGGGTTAGGGTTAGGCTTAGGGTTAGGGTTAGGGTTAAGGTGAGGTTGAGTGTTAGCATTAGGTTTAGGTTAGGGTTAGGGTTAGGTTTAGGGTTAGGATTACTGCTATTGTTAGGGTTATGGTTAGAGTTATGGTGAGGGTGAGGGTGAGGGTGAGTGTTAGGATTAGTGTGAGGTTTAGGGTTAGGGTTAGGATTAGCGTTAGGATTAGCGTTAGGTTGAGTTTGAGGTTTAGGGTTAGATTTAGGTTTAGTTGGAGGGTTACGTCGAGGGTTAGGGTTAGGGTAAATGTTAGGGTTAAGGTTAGGTTGAGGGTTGGGGTGAGGTTTAGGGTTAGGTTTAGAGTTAGGATTAGGTTAGGGTGAGGGTGAGTGTGAGGTTTAGGGTTAGGTTTAGGCTTAGGCTTAGGGTTAGGCTGAGGGTGACGGTGGGGGTGAGGATTAGGGTTAGGGTGATGGTTACAGTTAGGGTTAGGGTGAGGGTTAGTTTTAGGCTCAGGGTTAGAGTTAGGGTTAGGTTGAGGGTGAGGTTTAGGGGTAGAGTTAGGGGTAGGGGGAGGGTTAGGGTTAGAGTGAGGGTTATGGTGGGGGTGAGAGTAAGGGTAAAGGTGAGGGTTAGGCTGAGTGTGAGGGTTATGGGAAGGGTGACGTTTATGGTTAGGGTAAGGGTTAGGGTTAGGGATAGGGTGAGGGTGAGTGTTAGATTGAGGATTAGTGTTAGGGTTAGGGTTAGGGTTAATGTGAAGTTTAGGGTGAGGATGAGGATTAGGGTTTGGGCGAGGTATAGCCAGAGGTTGAGGTTTAGGTTTAGTGTTAGGGTGAAGTTTATGGTTAGGGTAATTTTTAGGGTTAGTGTGAGGTTTAGTGTTAGGTTTAGGGTTAGTATTAGGGTGAAGATAAGCGTTATGGTGATGGTTAGGGTTAGGGTGAGGGTTAGGGTTATTGTTTGTGTTAGGGTTAGGGTTAAGGTTATGGTGAGGGTGAGGGTGAGGGTTAGGGATAGGGGTAGGATGAGGTTTAGGGATAGGGTTAGGGTTAGGGTTAGGTTCAGTGTGAGCTTTAGCGTTAGAGTTAGGGTTAGGGTGAGGCTGAGGGTGAGAGTTCATGTTAGAATTAATGTTAGGGTCAGGCTTAAGGTGAGGGTTAGGGTTAGGGTTAGTGTTAGGTTGAGGGCTAGGGTGAGGATGAGATTTAGGTTATGTTCAGGGTGAGGTTTAGTGGTATAGTTAGTGTTAGGGTGAGGCTGAAGGCGAGGGTTAGGGTTAGGATTAATGTTAGGCTTAGCCTTAATTTGAGGTTTAGTTTGAGGGTGAGGTTTAGGATTAGGGTTAGTAGTAGGATTAGGGTTAGGGATAGGCTTAGGGTTAGGCTGAGGTTGAGGGTGAGGGTTAGGGTTAGGGTGAGGTTTAGGGTTAGGTTTAGGGTGAGTGTGAGGGTTAGGGTTAGGGTTAGGCTTAGGATTATGCTGGGGGTGAGGGTGTGGGTTAGTGTTAGTGTTAGGGTTAGGGTTATGAGGAGGTTTAGGATGAGTGTTAGGGTTAGGGTGAGGTTTAGGGTGAGGGTGAGTGTGTGTGTTAGGGTTAGGTTTAGGGTTAGGCTTAGGGTTAGGCTGAGGGTGAGGTTAGGGTTAGGTTTAGGCTTAGGCTTAGGCTTAGGGTACGGCTGAGAGTGAGGGTAAGGCTGAGGGTTAGTGTTAGACTGAGGGTTAGGGTAAGGGTTAGGGGGAGGGTTAGGAAAAGGGATAGGGTTAGGATTAGGCTTGGGTGTGGCTAGGGTGAGAATGAGTTTTAGGGTTGGAGTTAGCTTGAGGGTTAGGATTATGGTAAATGTGAGAGTTAGTGTTCGGGTTAAGTTTAGGGCTAGGTTGAGGGTTAAGGTAAGGGTTACAGTGAGGTGAGGGTTAGGGTTAGACTGAGGGTGAGGGTTCGGATTAGGGTTAGGGTGAGCTTGAGGGTTATGGTTAGTGTTAGGGTGAGGGTTAGGATGAGGATTAGGGTTAGGATTAGTGTTAGGGTGAGGGCTATGGTGAGGGTGAGGTTTAGGGTTAGGGTTAGGGTGAGGTTTAGGTTTAGAGGTAGGGTTAGTGTTAGGGTGAGGGTGACGTTTAAGGTTAGAGTTAGGGGTAGGATGAGGCTGAGGTTGAGCGTTAGGGTTAGGTTTAGTGTTAGATTTAGGGTTAGGGTGAGGGTGAGGATGAGGATTAGGGTTAGGATTAGGATTAGGGTGAGGGCTAGGGTGAGGGTGAGGGTTAGGGTTAGTGTTAGATTAAGGTTTAGGGTTAGGGTTAGGGTGAGGGTAAGTTTGAGGGTTAGGGTTCCGTTCAGGGTGATGATTAGGTTTATGGTGAGAGTTAGGTTTAGGTTTAGGTTTAGCCTGAGGATGAGTGGTAGGATTAGTGTTAGGGTTAGGGTTAGGGTTAGGTTTAGGGTTAGGATTAGTGTTATTGTTAGGGTTAGGGTTAGAGTTATGGTGAGGGTGAGGGTGAGGGTGAGGGTAAGGGTAAGGGTTAGGGTTAGTGTGAGGTTTAGGGATAGGGTTAGGATTAGGGTTAGGGTGAGGTTGAGGGTTAGGGTTAGGGTGAGTGTTAGGGTTAGGGTTACGGTGAGAGTTAGTGTTCGGTTATGTGTAGGGTTAGGGTGAGGGTTAGAGTTAGGGTTATGGTGACCATGAGGTTTAGGGTTATGTTGAGGATTAGGCTTAGGGTTAGGGCTAGGGTGAGGGTTAAGGTTAGGGTGAGGGTAAGGATGAGGATTAGGGTTAGGATTACGGTTAGGGTGAGGGCTAGGGTGAGGGTGAGGGTTAGGGTTAGTGTTAGAATAAGGTTTTGGTTTAGGGTTAGGTTTAGGGTGTGGATTAGGTTGAGGGTTAGGGTTACGGTCAGGGTGATGATTAGGGTTAGGGTGAGGGTTAGGTTTAGGATTAAGGTTAGTGTAAGGGTGAATTTTAGGATTAGGGTTAGGGTTAGGGTTAGGGTTACAGTGAGCATGAGGTTTAGGGTTACATTGAGTATTAGGGTTAGGTTTAGGGCTAGGGTGTGGGTTAAGGTTAGGGTTAGGGTGAGGGTAAGGATGAGGATTAGGGTTAGGATTAGGGTTAGGGTGAGGGCTAGGGTGAGGTTCTGGTTTAGGGTTAGTGTTAGATTACTGTTTAGGGTTAGGGTTAGAGCTAGGTTGAGGGTTAGTTTGAGGGTTATGGTTATGGTCAAGGTAATGATTAGGGTTAGGTTGAGGGTTTGGTTTAGGATTAGGGTTAGCTTGAGGGTGAGTGTTAGGATTAGGGTTAGGGTTAGTGTTAGGGTTTGGATTGGGGTTAGGGTGAGGGTGAGTGTTAGGGTTAAGGTGAGTGTTAGGGTTAGGGTTAGGTGAGAGTTAGGGTTCGGTTATGTTTAGGGTTAGGGTGAGGGTTAGGGTTAGGGTTATGGTGAGCATGAGGTTTAGGGTTACATTGAGGATTAGATTTAGGGTTAGGGCTAGGGTGAGGGTTAAGGTTAGGGTTAGGGTGAGGGCAAGGATGAGGATTAGGTTTAGGATTAGGGTTATGGTGAGGGCTAGGCTGAGGGTGAGGGTTAGTGTTAGATTAAGGATTAGGGTTAGGGTTAGGGTTAGGGTGAGGGTGAGGTTGAGGGTTATGGTTACGGTGCGGGTGAGGATTAGGTTTAGAGTGAAGGTTAGGTTTATGATTAGGATTAGTATTATTGTTAGGGTTAGGGTTAGAGTAATGGTGAGGGTGAGGGTAAGGGTTAGGGTGAAGTTTACGGTTAGGGTTAGGATTAGGGTTAGTGTGAGGGTGAGGTTTAGGGTTAGATTTAGGGTTAGTTGAAGGGTTAGGTCGAGGTTTAAGGTTAGGGTTAGTTTTAGGGTTAAGGTTAGGGTGAGGGTTAGGTTGAGGTTTAGGTTTATTGTTAGGGTTAGGGTTAGGATCAGAATGAGGTTGAGGGTGAGTGTGAGGGTTAAGATTAGGGTTAGGCTTAGGCTTAGGGTTAGGCTGAGGGTGAGGGTAGGGGTGAAGATTAGGTTTAGGGTGATAGTTAGGTTTGGGGATAGGGTGAGGGTTAGGTTGAGGGTTAGGGTTACGGTGAGGGTGATGATTAGGGTTAGGGTTAGGGTTTGGTTTAGGATTAGGGTTAGCGTGAGGGTGAGTGTTAGCATTAGGGTTAGGGTTAGGTTTCGGGTTAGGATTAGTGTTATTGTTAGGGTTAGGGTTAGAGTTATAGTGAGGGTGAGAGTGAGGTTGAGGTTTACGGTTAGGGTGAGGTTTAGGTTGAGGGTTAGGATTAGGGTGAGGTTCAGGGTGAGGGTTAGGTTTAGGGTGAGGGTTAGGATAAGGGTTAGGGTGAGAGTTAGTGTTCGATTATGTTTAGGGATAGGGTGAGGGTTAGGGTTAAGGTTACGTTGAGCATGAGGTTTAGGGTTATGTTGAGGATTAGGCTTAAAGTTAGGGCTAGGGTGAGGGTTAAGGTTAGGGTTAGGGTGAGGGAAAGGATGAGGATTAGGGTTAGGATTAGGGTTAGGGTGAGGGCTAGGGTGAGGGTGAGGGTTAGGGTTAGAGTTAGATTAAGGTTTAGGGTTAGGGTTGCAGTTAGGGTGAGGGTTAGGTTGAGGGTTAGGGTTTCGGTGAGGGTGAGGATTAGGGATAGGGTGAGAGTTAGGGTTAGGATTAGGGTTAGCATGAGAGTGAGTGTTAGGATTAGGGTTAGGGTTTGGGTTAGATTTAGGGTTAGGATTAGTGTTATTGTTAGGGTTAGGGTTAGAGTTGTGGTGAGGGTGAGGGTGAGGGTGAGGCTTTTGGATAGCGTTAGGGTGAGGTTTAGGTTTAGGTTTAGGATTAGGGTTAGGGTGAGGGTGAGGTTTAGGGTTAGATTTAGGGTTAGTTGGAGGGTTAGGTCGAGGGTTAGGGTTAGGGTTAGTTTTAGGGTTAAGGTTAGGGACAAGGTTAGGTTGAGGTTTAGGGTTATGGTTAAGGTTAGGGTTAGGATTAGGGTGAGGGTGAAGGTGAGTGTGAGGGTTAGGGTTAGGGTTAGTCTTAGGCTTAAGGTTAGGCTTAAGAGTGAGGGTGGAGGTGAAGATTAGGTTTAGGGTGATGTTTAGGATTAGGGCTAGGATGAGTTTTAAGATGAGGGTTAGGGCGAGGTCTATGGTTAGGGTGAGGGTTAGGGTAAGGTTTAGGCTTAGGCTTACGGTTAGGCTGAGCATGAGGTTGAGGGTGAGGTTTAGGGTTAGGGTGATGGTTAGGTTTACGGTTAGGGTGAGGGTTGGGATGAGGTTTAGGGTTAGGGTGAGAGTTAGGGTGAGGATGATGGTAAGTGTAAGGGTGAGGGTTAGGGTAAAGTTTAGGGTTAGGGTTAGGGTTAGGGTTAGGATTAGGGTGAGGTTTAGGGTTAGGATTAGGGTTAGGGTGAGGTTGAGTGTTAGCATTAGGGTTAGGGTTAGGGTTAGGTTTAGGGTTAGGATTAGTGTTCTTGTTAGGGTTAGGGTTAGAGTTATGGTGAGGTTGAGGTTTAGGGTGAGGGTGAGATTTATGTTTAGATTTAGGTTCAGTTGGAGGGTTAGGTCGAGGGTGAGGGTTAGGGTTAGTGTTAGGGTTAAGGTTAGGGTGAGGGTGACTGTGAGTTTTAGTGTTAGGGTTAGGCTTATGCTTAGGGTTAGGCTGAGGGTGAGGGTGGGGGTGAGGATTAGGTTTAGGGTGATGGTTGGGGTTAGTGTTATGGTGAAGGATAGTGTTAGGATTAGGGTTAGAGTTAGGATTAGGGTGAGGATGAGTTTTAGGGGTAGAGTTAGGTTTAGGGTGAGGGTTAGCATTAGAGTGAGGGTTAGGGTGGCGTTGACGGTAAGGATAAAGGTGAGGGTTAGGCTGAGGGTGAGGGTTACAGTAAGGGTGAGGGTTAGGATTAGGGTGAGGGTTCAGGTGTTGGTGAGGGTTAGATTGAGGATTAGTGTTAGGGTTAGTGTGAAGTTTAGGGTGAGGATGAGGGTTAGGGTTAGGGTGAAGACTAGGGAGAGGGTCAGGTTTAGGGTTAGTGTTAGGGTGAGGTTTAGGGTTAGGGTTAGTGTGAGGGTTAGTGTTAGGGTTAGGGTTAGTGTTAGGGTGAGGGTAAGTGTTAGGGTGAGGTTTAGGGTTAGGGTGAGTTTTATGGTTAGGGTGAGGGTTAGGGTTAGGGTTAGGATTATTGTTATCATTAGGGTTAGGGTTTCGGTTATGGTGAGTATGAGGATTACATTTAGGGCTAGGATGAGTTTTAAGGATAGGGTTATGGTTAGGGTTAGGGTCAGGTTGAGGTTTAGTGTTAGAGTTACATTTAGGGTGAGGCTGAGGGTGAGGGTTAGGGTTAGGATTAATGTTAGGGATAGGCGTAAGGTGAGGGTTAAGTTGAGGGTGAGGGTTAGAGTTAGGGTGAGGAGTAGGATTAGGGTTACCGTTAGGGTGAGTGTGAAGGTTAGGGTTAGGGTTAGGGATAGGCTTAGGGTTAGGCTGAGGTTGAGGGTAAGGTTTGGGGTTAGGGTTAGGGTTAAGATGAGTGTGAGGGTTATTGTTAGGATTAGGGTTAGGGTGAGGGTGAGTGTGTGTGTTAGTGTTAGGTTTAGGGTTAGGTTTAAGTTTAGGCTTAGTGTGAGGTTTAGTGTTAAGGTGAGGGTTAGGTTTAGGTTTAGGTTGAGGTTTGAGGTTTTGTTTAGGGTTAGAGTTAGGTTTATTGTGAGGGTGAGGTTTAGGGTTAGGAGGAGGGTGAGGGTGGGTGTGAGGATTAGAGTTAGGGTTAGGATTAGGCTTAGGGTTAGAGTTATTGTTAGTGTTATGTTTAGGGTTAAGTTTGTGGTGAGGGTGAGGCTGAGGGTGCGGGTGAGGGTGAGGGTTAGGGATAGAATTAGGGTGAGGTTTAGGGTTAGGTTGAGGTTTAGGGTTAGTGTTAGTGTTAGGGGTAGGGTTAGCATGAGAGTTAGGGGGAGGTTTAGGGTTAGGGTTAGGGTGAGAGATAGGATTAGGGTTAGGGTGGGGATGAGTGTGTGTGTTAGGGTTAGGTTTAGGGTTAGGCTTAGGGTTAGGCTGATGGTGAGGTTGAGGGTGAGGGTTAGGGTTCGGGTTGGGGTGAGGGTTAGGGTTAGGGTTAGGGGTAGGTTGAGAGTTAGGATGAGGTTTATGGTTAGGATTTGGGTAAGGCTGAGGGCTAGGCTTAGGGTTAGGTTGAGGGTTAGGGTTAGGGATATGGTTAGGTTTAGGATTAGGGATAGGGTGAGGTTGAGTGTGAGGGTTAGTGTTAAGGTTAGGTTAGGCTTATAGTTAGGGTGAGGGTTAGGGTTAGGTTCTGGGTTAGGGTGAGGGTGAGGCTGAGGATTAGGTTTAGGGTTAGGATTAGGGATAGGGTTAGTGTTAGGGTTATGATTAGTGTTAGGGTTATGTTGAGGGTTAGGAATAGGATTAGGGTTAGGGTTAGACTTAGGGTTAGGCTGAGGGTGAGGATGGGTGTGATGATTAGGGTTAGGGTTAGGTTTAGGCTTAGGGTTAGGGTTATTGTTAGTGTTATGGTTAGGGTTAAGTTTGTGGTGAGGGTGAGGCTGAGGGTGAGGGTTATGTTTATGGATAGGGTTAGGGTTACGGTTAGTGTTAGGGTTATTATTATTGTTAGGGTTAGAGTTAGATTTACGGTGAGGGTGAGGATGCGGGTGAGGGTTAGGTTTAGGGTTAGGGTGAGGTTTACGGTTAGGGTTAGGATTATGGTTCGGGTGAGGTTGAGGTTTAGGGTTAGATTTAGGGTTAGTGTAAGTGTAAGGGTTAGTGTTAGCGTTAGGGTTAGTGTTACAGTGAGGGTACGACTTAGGGTGAGGGTTTGGGTTAGGGTGAGGGTTATGGTTAGGGTGAGGTTTAGCATTAGGGTTAGGGTTATTGTTAGGTTTTGGTTTAAGTTTACTGTTATGGTTCAGGTGAGGGTGAGGTTTAGGGTTTGGGTTAGGGTGAGGTTTAGGGTGAGGGTGAGGTTTAGGGTTAGAGTTAGGGTTAGGGTAAGGGTTAGGTTGAGGGTTAGGGTTAGGGTTAGGGTGAGAGTTAGGCCGAGGTTTAGGGTTAGGGTGAGGGTGAGGGTTAGGATTAGGGTTAGCATGCAGGTGAGTGTGTGTGTTAGGGTTAGGTTTAGGGTTAGGCTTAAGATTAGTCTGAAGGTGAGGTTGAGAGTGAGGGTTAGGATTAGGGTTAGGGTGAGGGTGAGGTTGAGGGTTAGGATTAGGGTTAGGGTGAGGGTTAGGATGAGGCTTAGTGTTAGGATTAGGGTTAGGGTGAGGGCTAGGGTGAGGGTTAGGGTTTGGGTTAGGCTGAGCGTGAGGTAGAGGTTGAGGGTTAGGGTTAGGGTGATGGTTAGGTTTATGGTAAGGGTGAGGGTTAGGATGAGGTTTAGGGTGAGGATGATGGTAAGGGTAAAGGTGAGGTTTAGGCTGAGGGTGAGGGTTAAGATAATGGTGAGTGTTAGGGTTAGGTTTACAGTTAGGGTGAGGGTTAGGATTAGGCTTAGGGTGAGGGTTAAATTGAGGTTTAGGGTTAGGGTTAGTGTAAGGTTTAGGGTGAGGTTGAGGGTTAGGGTTAGGTTAGGATTATTTTTAGGTTTAGGGTGAGGGTGAGGTTTTCTGTTGGAAATAGGGTTAGGGTGAGGGTTAGGGTGAAGGTTAAGGATAGGGTAAGGGTTATCATGGGGGTGATGGTAAGGGTAAACGTGAGGGTTAGGCTGAGGGTGAGGGTTACAGTGGGATGAGGGTTAGGGTTAGGGTGAGGGTTAGGGTTAGGGGAAGGGTGTGGGTTAAGGTTAGATTGAGAATTAGTGTTAGGGTTAGTGTGAGGTTTAGGGTGAGGATGAGGGTTAGTGTTAGGGTGATGGCTAGGGTGAGATGAGGGTTAGGTTTAGCTTTAGGGTGAGGTTTCGGGTTAGGGTGATGATTAGAGTTAGTGTGAGGGTTAGTGTTAGGGTTAGGGTTAGTGTTAGGGTGAGAGTAAGTGTTAGGGTGAGTGTTATGTTTAGGGTGAGTGTTATGGTTAGGTTGAGGGTTAGGGTTAGGGTTAGGGTTATTGTTAGGGTTAGGGTTACAGTTATAGTGAGGGTGAGGGTGAGGGTTAGAGTTAGGGTTAGATGAGTTTTAGGTTTAAGGTTAGGTTTAGAGTTAGTGTTAGGGTGAGAGTGAGGTTTATGGTTAGAGTTAGGGTTAATGTTAGAATTAGGGTTATAGTGAATGTTTGGGTTAGAGTTACGCTTAGGCTTAGGCTTATGCCAAGCATGAGGGTGAGGGTTAGGCTTATGGTTAAGGTGAGGTTTAGGGTTAGGGTTAGGGTGAGGGTTAGGATGAGGTTTAGGGTTAGGATTAGTGTTAGGGTGAGGGTTAGGGTGAGGGTTAGGTTTAGGGATAGGGTTAGGTTTAAGAGGGTTAAGGTTACGCTTAGGATGAGTGTGAGGTTCAGGTTTAGGATTAGGCTTAGGTTTAGGGTGAGGGTTAGGGTTAGGGGTTTGGTTAGGGTGAGGGTGAGGCTGAGGATTAGGGTAAGGTTTAGAGTTAGGTTTTGGGTTAGGTTTAGGGTTAGGGTTTGGGTTACAATTAGGGTTAGCGATAGGGTTAGTGTTAGGCTTAGGGTTAGGCTGAGGGTGAGGTTGGGGTTGAGGTTTAATGTTAGGTTTAGGATTATGATTATTGTTAGTGTTATGGTTATGGTTAAGTTTGCAGTGAGGGTGAGGCTGAGGGTGAATGTTAGGGTTAGCGTTAGGGTTAGGGTTAGTGTTATTTTTAGGGTTAGGTTTAGAGTTACGGTGAGATTGAGGGTGAGGGTGAGGGTTAGAGTTAGGGTGAAGTTTAGAGTGAGGTTTAGGGTTAGGGTTAGGGTGAGGGTGAGTTTTAGGGTTAGAGTTAGTGTTATGGGGAGGGTCAGGGTGAGGTTTATGGTTAAGGTTAGTGTTAATGTTAAGGGCAGGGTGAAGTATAGGTTGAGGTTTAGGGATAGGGTTAAGTTTAGTATTAGGTTTAGGGTGAGGGTGAGTGTGAGGGTTAGGGTGAGGTTTAAGCTTAGGCTCAGGTTTAGGCTGAGGGTGAGGGTGGGGGTGAGGATTAGGGTTTGGGTGATGGTTCAGGTTAGGGTTAGTGTTATTGTTAGGGTTAGGGTTAGAGTTACGGTGAGGGTGAGGGTGCGGGTGAGGGTTAGGCTTAGGGTTAAGGTGGGGTTTAGGGTTAGGGTTAGGGTTAGTGTGAGGGTGAGGTTTAGGTTTAGATTTAGGTTAGGGGGAGGGTTATGGTTAGGGTTAGGCATAGGGTTAGTGTTCGGGTTAGGGTGAGGGTGAGGGTTAGGTTGAGGTTTAGGGTTATGGTTAGGGTTAGTGTGAGGGTTAGTGTTAGGGTTAGGGTTAGTGTTAGGATGAGGGTAAGTTTTAGGCTGAGAGTTTTGGTTAGGGTGAGGGTTACGATTTGGGTGAGGGATAGGATTAGGGTTAGGGTTATTGTTAGGGTTAGGTTTAGGGTTTTGGTTATGGTGAGGGTGAGGTTGAGGTTTAGGGTTTGGGTTAGGGTTAGAGTGAGGGTTAGGATGAGGGTGAGGTTTACGGTTGGATTTAGGGTTAGGGTGAGGGTTAGGGTGAGGTTTAGGGTTAGGGTTACTGTTAGGGTTAGGGTTAGGGTGAAAGTTAGTTGTAGGATTAGGGTTAAGGTTAAGGTTAGGGTTAGGTTTATGGTTTCAGTTTCAGTGAGTGTGAGGGTTAGGATTAGGGTTGGGGTGAGGGTGACGTTTAGGGTTAGACTTAGGGATAGGGTGAGGCTGAGGGTGAGGGTCAGGTTTAGGGTTAGGGTTAGGATGAGGTTTAGGGTTAGGTTTAGGTTGAGTGTGAGGGCTATGGTTAGGGTTAGGGTTAGCCGTAAGTTTAGCTTGAGGGTTTGGCTGAGGGTGAGGGTTAGGGTTAGTTTGAGGGTTAGGGTTAGGGTTAGGGTGAGGTTTAGTGTTAGGCTTAGGGTTAGAGTTATGGTTAGGGTGAGGGTGAGATTTAGAGGTAGAGTTAGTTTTAGGGTGAAGGTTAGGGTGAGTGTGAGGGTTAGGGTGAGGGTTAGGGTAGGGGTGATGGTAAGGGTAAATGTGTGGGTTAGGCTGAGCGTGATGGTTACGCTAAGGTTGAGGGTTAGGGTTATGGTGAGGGTTAGGGTTAGGGTTAGGGTGAGAGTTAGGGTTCGGGTCAAGTTTAGGGTTAGGGTGAGGGTTAGAGTAATGGTTATGGTGAGGGTGAGGGTTAGGGTTAGGTTGAGGGTTAGGGTTAGGATTAGGGTTAGTGTGAGGGTGAGGGTTAGTGTTAGTGTTAGGGTGAGGGTAAGTGTTAAGTTGAATGTTAGGGTTAGGTTGAGGGTTATGTTTAGGTTGAGGGGTAGAGTTAGGGTTAGGGTTATTGTTAGGGTTAGGGTTAGGGTTACCATTACGGTGAGGGTGAGGGTGAGGGTTTGGTTTAGGATTAGTATGAGGTTTAGGTTTAGAGTAAGGGTTAGAGTTAGGGTTAGTGTGAGAGTGAGGTTTAGGGATAGAGTTAGGGTTAGTGTTATGTTTAGTGTTATGGTTAGGGTTAGGGTTAAGATGAGGGTTTGGGTTAGAGTTAGGCTTAGGCTTAGGCTTAGGCCAAGCATGAGGGTGAGGGTTAGGGTTAGGGTTAAGGTGAGGGTTAGGATGAGCTTTAGGTTTAGGATTAGTTTTAGGGTAAGGACTAGGGTGAGGGTTAGTGTGAGGGTTAGGTTTAGGTTTAGAATTAGGGTTGGGTTGAGGGTCAGTGTGAGAGTCAGGGTTATGGTTAGGCTTAGGGTTAGGGTGAGAGTTAGGGTTAGGGTTTAGGTTAGGGTGAGAGTGAGGCTGAGGATTGGGGTTAGGTTTAGGGTTAGGTTTTTTGTTAGGTTTAGGCTTAGTCTTAGTGTTAGGGTTAGGGTTATGGTTAGGGTTAGGGTTAGTCTTAGGATTAGGCTGAGTGTGAGGGTGGGTTTGAGAATTAGGGTAAGGGTTAGGATTAGGGGCATTGTTAGTGTTATGTTTAGGGTTAAGTTTGCACTGAGGGTGAGGCTGAATTTGAGGCTTATGGTTAAGGTTAGGGTTAGGGTTAGTGTTATTTTTAGGGTTAGGGTTAGATTTACGGTGAGATTGAGGGTTAGGGTGAAGGTTAGGGTTAGAGTGAGGTTTAGGGTGAGGTTTAGGGTTAGGGTTAGGGTGAGGGTGAGGTTTAGGGTTAGAGTTAGCGTTAGGGGGATGGTTAGGTTGAGGTTTAGGGTTAGGGTTATTGTTAGGGTTACGGGGAGGTTGAGGGTTAGGTTTTAGTTTAGGGATAGGGTAGATTTAGTATTAGGGGTAGGGTGAGGGTGAGTGTGACAGTTAGGGTGAGGGTTAGGCATAGGCTTAGGGTTAGGCTGAAGGTGAGGGTGGGGGTGAGGATTAGGGTTACGGTGATGGTTTGGGTTAGGGTTATTGTTATTGTTAGGGTTAAGCTTAGAGTTACGGTGAGGGTGAGGGTGCGGGTGAGGGTTAGGCTTAGGGTTAGGTTGGGATTTCGGATTAGGGTTTGGGTTAGTGTGAGGGTGAGGTTTAGGGTTAGAATTAGGGTTATGGTTAGGGTTAGGGTGAGGGTTAGGGATAGGGTTAGTGTTAGAGTTAAGGTGAGGGTGAGGGTTAGGTTGAGGTTTAGGGTTATGTTTATGGTTAGGTTTAGTGTGAGGGTTAGTGTTAGGGTTAGGGTTAGTGTTAGGTTGAGGGTATGTTTTAGGGTGAGGGTTTGGGTTAGGGTGAGGGTTATGGTTAGGGTGAGGGTTAGGATTAGTGTTAGGATTATTGTTAGGGTTAGGTTTAGGCTTTTGGTTTCAGTGAGGGTGAGGGTGAGTTTTAGGGTAAGGGTTAGGGTGAGGTTTTGGGTTAGGGTTAGGGTTAGGGTTAGGGCGAGAGTTAGGAGTACAGTTAGGGTTAGGGTTAGGCTTAAGGTTAGAGTTAGATTTAGGGTTTCGGTTACGGTGAGGGTGAGTTTCTGTATTAGGGTTAGGGTGAGTGTGAGGTTTAGGGTGAGAATTAGGTTTAGGGTGAGGCTGAACGTGAGGGTGAGGGTTAGGGTTAGGGTTAGGATTAGGATTAGGGTTAGGATTAGGGTGAGTGTGAAGGTTATGGTTAGGTTTAGTGTTAGCCTTAGGTTTAGGCTGAGGGTTTGCCTGAGGGTGAGGGTTATGGTTAGTTTGAGGGGTAGGGTTAGGGTTAGGGTGAGTTTTAGTGTTAGGGTTATGGTTAGAGTGATGGTTAGGGTGAGGGTGAGGTTTAGGGCTAGAGTTAGTTTTAGGGTGAGGGTTATGGTGAGTGTGAGGATTATGGTGAGGGTTAGGTTAGGGGTGAAGTTAAGGATAAACGTGAGGGTTAGGCTGAGGGTGACGGTTACGGTAAGGTTGAGGGTTAGGGTTAGGGTGACATTTAGGGTTAGGTTTAGTGTGCGAGTTAGGGTACACTTTAAGTGGAGGGTTAGGGTAAGGATTACAGTGAAGGTGAGTGTTAGGTTTAGGTTGAGGGCTAGGTTGAGGGTGAGGGTTAGGGTTAGAGTTAGGGTGAGCGCAAGGGTGAGGGTTAGGGTTAGGGATAGAGTTAGGTTTCGGATTAGTGTTAGGTTGAGGGTGAGTGTGAGGGTTAGAGTTAGGGTTAGGGTTAGGGGTAGAGTTGGGGTTAGGGTGAGGTTGAGGCTGAGGATTAGGGTTAGGTTTAGGGTTAGGGTTACGCTTAGGGTTAAGCTGAGGGTGAGGGTGGTGGTTAGGATTAGAGTTAGGGTTAGGTTAGGCTTAATTTTAGGGTTATTGTTAGTGCTATGGTTAGGGTTAAGTTTGCAGTGAGGGTGAGGCTGAGGGTGAGGGTTATAGTTAGAGTTAGGGTTAGGGTTAGGGTTAGTGTTATTGTTAGTTTTAGGTTTAGAGTTACGGTGAGGGTCAGGGTGAGGGTTAGGGTTAGGGTTAGGGTGAGGTTTAGGGTTAGTGTTAGGATTAGGGTTAGGGTGAGGGTGAAGTTTAGGGTTAGATTTAGACTTAGTTGGAGGGTTAGTTCGAGCGTTAATGTTAGGGTTAGTGTTAGGGTTAAGGTTAGGGTGAGGTTTAGGTTGAGGTTTAGGGTTAGGGTTAGGGTTAGGATTAGGGTTAGGGTGAGGTGAGTGTGAGGATTAGAGTTAGGGTTAGGCTTAGGCTGTGGGTTAGGCTGAGGGTGAGGGAGTGGGTGAGGATTAGGGTTAGCGTGATGTTAGGGTTCGGGTTAAGGTGAGGGCTAGGATTAGGGTTAGGTGTAGGCTTAAGGTTAGGGTGAGGGCTAGGGTGATGGTGAGGGTTAGGTTAAGTGTTAGGCTTAGGCTTAGTGTTAGGCTGAGCATGAGGTTGAGGGTGAGTGTTAGGGTTAAAGATAGGGTGAGATTTAGTTTTAGGGTTAGTGTTAGAGTTAGGGTTAGGACGAGAGTGAGGTTTAGGAGTAGGTTTAGGGTCAGCGTGAGGATTAGGGTTCGGGTGAGGGCTACGGTGGGGGTGACGTTAAGGGTAAAGGTGAGAGTTAGGTAAGGGTGAGGGTTAGGTTTAGGATGAGAGTTAGGGTTAGGTTTAGGGTGAGGTTGAGGGTTAGATTGAGGTTTAGTGTTAGGGTTAGTGTGAGGTTTAGGGTGATTATGAGGGTCAGGGTTAGGGTGAGGGTGAGGGTCAGGGTTAGGTTTAGGGTTTGGGTGAGGTTTAGGATTAGGGTGAGGTTTAGGGTTAGTGTGAGGGTTATGGTTAGTGTTAGGATTAAGATTAGGGTTAGTGTTAGGGTGAGTGTGAGGGTTAGTGTTAGGGTTAGGGTTAGGCTTAGTGTTAGGCTGAATGTGAGGGTGAAGTTGAGGGTTACGGTGAGGGTGAGGGTTACGTTTAGGGTTAGGGTGAGAGTTAGGGTTAGGGTTAGGGTTAGGGTTAGGGTGAAGGTGAGGGTGAGGGTGAGGGTTAGTGTTAGGGTGAGGTTTAGGATGAGGGTTAGGGTTAGGATTAGGGTTAGGGTGAGGGCTAAGGTGAGGGTGAGGTTTAGGGTGATGTTTAGGGTTAAGTTTAGGGTTAGGGTTAGGGTGAGGGTCAGGTTTTGGGTTAGAGTTAAGGTTAGTGTGAGGCTGAGGGTGAGGGTTAGGGTTAGGGTTAGTGTTAGAGTTAGGGTTACAGTGAGGGTGAGGGTGAGTGTGATGTTTAGGCTTAGTGATAAGTTTAGGTTTAGGGTATAGGTTAGGGTGAGTGTGAGGGTTAGGGTTAGGGTTAGGGTTAGCCTTATGATTAGGCTGAGAGTGAGGGTGAGGGTGAGGGATAGGGTTAGGGTGAGAGTTAGGGGTAGGATAGGGTGAGTGTTAGGGTTCAGGTTAAGTTTAGAGTTAGGGTGAGGGTTAGGGTTATGGTGAGCGTGAAGGTTAGGGTTAGGGTGAGAGTTAGGGGTAGAGTTAGGGTGAGAGTTAGGGTTCAGGTTAAGTTTAGGGTTACGGTGACTGTTAGGGTTAGGGTTACAGTGAGCATGAGGGTTAGGGTTAGGTTGAGGGTTAGGGTTAGGCTTACGATTAGGGTGAATGTTACGGTTAGGGTGACGGTTAGGATGAAGATTAGGGTTAGGATTAGGATTAGGGTGAGGTCTAGGGTGAGGGTCAGGGTTAGGGTTAGTGTTTGGGTGAGAATTAGGGTTAGGGTTTGGGTTAGTGTGAGGATTAGGATGAGGGTTAGTGTTACAGTGAGGGTGAGGTTTAGGGTTAGGGTGAGGGTTAGGGGTAGGATTAGGATTAGGGTGATGGTGAGTTGTAGGGTTAGATTTAGGGTTAGGGGGAGGGTTAGGTCGAGGGTTAAGGTTAGGATTAGTGTTAGGGTTAAGGTTAGGGTGAGGTTTAGGTTGATGTTTAGGGTTTGGGTTAGGGTTAGGGTTAGGATTAGGGTTAGTGTTAGGGTATGTGACTGTTAGGGTTAGGGTTAGGCTTAGGATTAGGGTTATGCTGAAGGTGAGGGTGGGGGTGAGGATTAGGGTTAGGGTGAGGGTTAGGGTTAGGGTGAGGATTAGCTTGAGGGATAGGGTAAGGATTAGTGTTGGGTGGGGGCTAGGGTGAGGGTGAGGGTTAGAGTAAGGGTTAGGCTTAGGCTTAGGGTTAGGCTGAGCATAAGGTTGAGGGTGACGGTTAGGGTTAGGGTGATGGTTAGGTTGAGGGTTAGGATGAGCTTTAGGGTTAGGGTGAGGGTTAGGGTGAGGATGATAGTAAGGGTAAAGGTGAGGTTTAGGCTGAGGTTGAGGGATAAGATAAGGATGAGGGTTAGGGTTAGGTTTAGGGTTAGGGTTAGGGTTATGGTGAGCTTCAGATTGAGGATTAGGGTTAGGGTTAGGGTTAGTGTGAGGTTTATGGTGAGGATGAGGGTTAGGGTTAGGGTGAGGGTGAAGGTTAGAATTAGGGTTAGGGTGAGGGCTAGGGTGATGATGAGGATTAGAGTTAGGGTTAGGGTGAGGTTTAGGATTAGGGTGATGGTTAGGGTTATTGTGAGGGTTAGTGTTAGGGTTAGGGTTAGTGTTAGGGTGAGGTTAAGTGTTAGGGTAAGGGTTAATGTTAGGGTGATGATTATGGTTAGGGTGAGGGTTTGGGTTAGGTTTAGGGTGAGGTTTAATGTTAGGGTTAGGGTTAGAGTTAGGGTTAGCATGAGAGTGAGGTTTAGGGTTAGATTTAGGGTAAGGTTGAGGCTGAGGTTGAGAGTTAGGTTTAGGGTTAGTGTTAGAGTAAGGGTTAGTGTGAGGTTTAGGGTGAAGGTGAGGGTGAGGGTTAGGTTTAGGATTGGGATTAGGATTAGTGTAAGGGTTCGGGTGAGTGTGAGGGTTAGGGTTAGGTTTAGGCTTAGGCTTAGGGTTAGGCTGAGTATGAGGTTGAGGGTGAGGGTTAGGGTTATGGTGATGGTTAGGTTTAAGGTTAGGTTGAGGGTCAGGATGAGGTTTAGGGATAGGGTGAGGATGATGTTAAGGGTAAAGGTGAGGTTTAGGCTGAGGGTGAGGGATAAGATAAGGGTGAGGGTTAGGGTTAGTTTTAGGGTTAGGGTTAGGGTTATGGTAAGCTTTTGATTGAGGATTAGTGTTAGGGTTAGGGTTAGTGTGAGGTTTATGTTGAGGATGAGGGTTAGGGTTAGGGTGAGGGTGAGGGTTAGATTTAGGTTAGGGTGAGGGCTAGGGTGATGGTGAGGGTTAGAGTTAGGGTTAGGGTGAGGTTCAGGATTAGGGTGAGGGTTAGGGTTATTGTGAGTGTTAGTGTTAGGGTTAGGGTTAGTGTTAGGGTGAGGTTAAGTGTTAGGGTAAGGGTTAATGTTAGGGTGAGGATTATGGTTAGGGTGAGGGTTCGGGTTAGGTTTAGGGTGAGGTGTAGTGTTAGGGTTAGGGTTAGAGTTAGGGTTAGCGTGAGAGTGAGGTTTAGGGTTAGAGTTAGGGTAAGGTTGAGGCTGAGGTTGAGAGTTAGGTTTAGGGTTATTGTTAGAGTTAGGGTTAGGGTGAGGTTTAGGGTGAAGGTGAGGGTGAGGGTGAGGGTGAGGCTTAGGATTGGGATTAGGATTAGTGTAAGTGTTCGGGTGAGTGTTAGGGTTAGGGTTAAGGTTAGGCTTAGGCTTAGGGTTAGGCTGAGAGTGAGGGTGAGGTTGAGGGTTAGGGTTAGGGTGAGGGTTATAGTTAGGTTTAGGGTGAGAGTTAGGGTTTGGGTTAAGTTTAGGGTTAGGTTAAGGGTTAGGGTAATGGTTACAGTGAGGGTGAGGGTTAGGGTTAGGTTGAGGATTAGGGTTAGGTTTAGGCTTACGGTGAGTGTGAGTGTGAGGGTTAGGATGAGTGTTAGGGTGAGGGTTAGGATGAGGGTGAGTTTTAGGATTAGGGTTAGGGTGAGGGCTAGGGTGAGGGTGAGGTTTATGGTTTGGGTTAGGCTGAGGTTTAGGGTTAGGTTTAGGCTTAGGGTTAGGGTGAGGGTTAGGTTTAGGGTTAGAGTTAGGGTTAGGGTGAGGCTGAGGGTGAGGGTTAGGGTTAGGCTTAGTGTTTGATTTAGGGTTACGGTGAGGGTTAGTGTGAGGGGGAGGGTTGGGGTTAGGGTTAGGATTCAGGTAAGGGTTAGGGTGAGTTCGAGAGTTAGGGTTAGAGCTTGGCTTAGGCTTAGGGTTAGGCTGAGTGAGAGGTTGAGGGTGAGGGTTAGGGTTAGGGTGATGGTTTTGATTATGGTTAGGGTGAGGGTTAGGATGAAGTTTAGGGTTAGGGTGAGGGTTAGGTTGAGGATGTTGGTAAGGGTTAAGTTGAGGTTTAGGCTGAGGGTGAGGGTTAAGATCAGGGTGAGGGTTAGGGTTAGGTTTAGGGTTAGGGTTAGGGTTAGGGTGAAGGTTAGATTGAGGATTAGGGTTACGGTTAGGTTTAGTGTGAGGTTTAGGTTGAGGATGAGGGTTAGGGTGAGGGTGAGGGTTAGAATTAGGGTTAGGGTGAGGGCTAGGGTGAGTGTGATGGTTAGAGTTAGGGTTAGGGTTAGGGTGAGGTTTAGGATTAGTTTGAAGTTTAGGGTTAGTGTGAGGGTTAGTGTTAGGGTTAGGGTTAGAGTGAGGGTATGTATTAGGGTGAGGGTTAATGTTAGGGTGAGGGTTATGTTTATGGTGAGGGTTAGGGTTAGGGTTATTGTTAGGCTTAGGGTTAGGGTTACGGTTATGATGAGGGTGAGTGTTAGGGTAAGGGTTAGGGTGAGGTTCAGTGTTAATGTTATTGTTAGAGTTAGGGTTAGGGTGAGGGTGAGGTTTAGGGTTAGATTTAGGGTAAGGGTGAGGCTGAGGTTGAGGGTTAGGTGCAGGGTTAGTGTTAGAGTTAGGGTTAGGTTGAGGGTTTGATTGAGGGTGAGGGTGAGGGTGGGGGTTAGGCTAGGGTTAGGATTAGGATTAGGGTAAGGGTTAGGGTGAGTGTGAGGGTTAGGGTTAGTGTTAGGCTTAGGCTTAGGGTTAGGCTGAGAGTAAGGGTGAGGTTGAGGGTTAGGGTTAGGGTGAGACTTAGGGTTTGGTTAATTTTAGGGTTACGGTGAAGGTTAGGGTAAGGGTTACAGTGATGGTGAGGGATAGTGTTAGGTTGAGCGTTAGGGTTAGGGTTAGCGTGAGGGTGAGTCTTAGGGTTAGTTTCAGGGTGAGGCTTAGGATGAGGGTTAGGGTTAGGATTAGGGTGAGGGTTAGGGTGAGGGTGAGGTTTAGGGTTTGGGTTAGGGTGTGGTTTACAGTTAGGTTTCGCGTTAGGGATAGGGTGAGGGTGAGGTTTATGGTTAGAGTTAAGGTTAGGGTGAGGCTGATGGTGAGGGTTAGTGTTAAGGTCAGTGTTAGAGTAAGAGTTACCTTGAAGGTTAGTGTGAGGTTTAGGGTGAGATGAGGTTTAGGGTTAGGGTTAAGTTTAGGATTAATGTTAGGGTTAGGCTTAAGGTGAGGGTTAGGTTGGGGGTGAGGCTTAGGGATAGTGTTAGAATTAGGATTAGGATTAGTGTTAGGGTTAGGGTTAGGTTTATGGTTAGGATTAGTGTTATTGTTAGGGTTAGGGTTAGAGATATGGTGAGGGTGAGAGTGAGGGTGAGGGTGAGGATTAGGTTTATCGTGAGGTTTAGGGTGAGGGTTAGGATTAGGGTTAGGGTGACGGGGAGGTTTAGGGTTAGATTTAGGGTTAGTTTTAGGGTTAGGTCGTGCGTTAATATTAGGGTTAGTGTTAGGGTTAAGGTTAGGGTGAGGGTTAGGTTGAGGATTAGTGTGAGGGTTAGTGTGAGGTTTAGTGTTTAAGATGAGGTTTAGGGTTAAGGTTAGGGTTAGGATTAATGTTAGGTTTAGGCTGAAGTTGAGGGTTAGGGTGAGGGTTAGGTTAACAGTTACAGTGAGGGTGAGGGTTAGGGTTAGGTTGAGGGTTAGGGCTAGGGTTAGGGTTAGGGTGAGGGTGAAGGTTAGGGTTAGTGTTAGGGTAAGGGTTAGGATGAGGGTTAGGGTTAGGATTAGGGTTAGTTTGAGGGCTAGGGTGAGGGTGAGGTTTAGGGTTAGGGTTAGGGTGAGGTTTAGCATTAGGTTTAGGGTTAGGGTTAGGCTGAGGGTGAGTGTTAGGATTAGGGTTAGTGTTAGCAATAGGATTAGGATAAGGGTTAGTGTGAGTGTGAGGGTTAGGGTTAGGGTTAGGTTTAGGCTTAGGCTTAGGCTGAGGGTGAGGGTGAGGGTAAGGGTTAGGTTTAGGGTGAGAGTTAGGGGTATGTTTAGGGTGAGAGCTAGGGTTCAGTTTAAGTTTAGGTTTAGGGTGAGGGTTAGGGTTAGAGGTACTGTGAGCATGAGGGTTAGGGTTAGGTTGAGGGTTATGGTTAGGCTTAGGATTAGGGTGAGGGTTAGTGTTAGGCTTAGGGTGAGGGTTAGGTTGAGGATTAGGGTTAGGATTAGGTTTACGGTGAGGGCTAGGGTGAGGGTGAGGGTTAGGGTTAGTGTTTGGGTGAGGTTTAGGTTTAGGGTTAGGGTGAGGGTTATGATGAGGATTAGGGTTACAGTGAGGGTGAGGGTTAGGGTAAAGGTGATGTTTAGGTTGAGGGTGAGTTTTAGGGTTAGATTTATTGTTAGGGGGAAGGTTAGGTCGAGGGTTAGGGTTAGCATTATGGATAAGGTTAGGGTGAGGGTTAGGTTGAGGTTTAGGGTTAGGGTTAGAGTAAGGGTGAGGGTAAGTGAAGGTTAGAGTTAGGGTTAGGCTTAGGGTTATGGTTAGGCTGAGGGTGAGGGTGGGTGTGAGGATTAGGGTTAGGGTGATGGTTAGGGTTAGGGTTAGGGTTAGGATGAGGGATAGGGTTAGGATTAGGGTTAGGGTGAGGGCTAGGGTGACAGTGAGAGTTAGAGTAAGGGTTTGGCTTAGGCTTAGGTTTAGGCTGAGCGTGAGGTTGAGGGTGAGGATTAGGGTTAGGGTTAGGATTATGGTGAGGTTGAGGGTTAAGGTTAGGGTGAGGGTTAGTGATAGGATGAGGGTTAGGGTAAGGTTGAGGGTTAAGATTAGGGTTAGGTTTAGGATTATTGTTAGTGTTATGGTTGTGGTTACATTTGCAGTGAGGTTGAGGCTGAGGGTGAGGGTGAGGGGTAGGGTTAGGTTTAGGGTGAGGTTTAGGGTTAGGGTTAGGATTAGCATTAGGGTGAGTGTGAGGTATAGGTTTAGAGTTAAGTTTAGGGGGAGGGTTATGGTGAGGGTTAAGGTTATGGTTAGTTTTAGGGTTAGGGTGAGGGTGAGGTTTAGGTTGAGGTTTAGGTTTAGGGTTAGGTTAGGTGTTATTGTTAGGGTTAGAGTTAGAGTTACGGTGAGGGTGAGAGTGAGGGTAATGGTGAGGGTTAGGGATAGGATGAGGGTTAGGGTTAGGGTGAGTGATAGGATGAGAGTTAGGGTTAGGGATAGTGTTAGGCTTAGGGTTAGGCTGAGGGTGAGGGTTAGGTTGAGGGTTAGGGTTAGGGTGAAGATTAGGGTTAGGTTTAGGGTGAGAGTTAGGTTTCAGGTTAAGTTTAGGGTTAGGGTGAGTGTTAGGGTAACGGTTACAGTGAGGGTGATGGTTAGGGTTAGGTTGAGGGTTAGGGTTAGGGTTAGGGTTAGGGTGAGGGTGAGGGTAAGGGTTAGGGTTAGTGTTAGGGTTTGGTTTATGATGAGGTTTAGTTTTAGGATTAGGGTTAGGGTGAGGGCTAGGGTGAGGGTGAGGTTTAGGGTTTGGGTTAGGGTGAGGTTTAGGGTTAGGTTTTGGGGTAGGGTTATGGTGAGTGTGAGGTTTAGGGTTAGAGTTAGGGTTAGGGTGAGGCTGAGGGTGAGGTTTAGTGTTAGGGTTAGTGTTAGATTTAGGGTTACAGTGAGGGTTAATGTGAGGGTGAGTGTTAGGCTTAGTGTTAGGATTAGGATTCGGGTAAGGGTTAGGGTGAGTGTGAGGGTAAGGGTGAGGGTTAGGGTTAGGTTTAGGGAGAGGTTTAGGGTTAGTGTTAGGATTAGGGTTAGGGTGAGTGTGAGATATAGGGTTAGAGTTTCGGTTAATGGGAGGGTTATGCTGAGGGTTAGGGTTAGGGTTAGGGTTAGGGTTAGGGTTAGGGTGAGGGTAAGGTTTAGGTTGAGGTTTAGGGTTAGTTTTAGTGTTATTGTTAGGGTTAGAGTTAGCGTTACGGTGAGGGTGAGGATGAGGGAATGGGTGAGGTTTAGAGTTAGGATGAGGGTTAGCGTTAGGGTGAGGGATAGGATGAGAGTTAGGGTTACGGATAGGGTTAGGCTTAGGGTCAGGCTGAGGGTGAGGGTTAGGGTAAAGGTTAGTGTTATGGTGAGGGTTAGGGTTAGGGTCAGAGTTAGGGTTCGTGTTAAGTTTAGGTTTAGGGTGAGGGTTAGGTTAAGGGTTACTGTGAGGGTTTGGGATAGGGTTAGGTTGAGGGTTAGGGCTAGGGTTAGGGTGAGGTTTAGGGTTAGGTTTAGGGTTAGGGTTAGGGTGAGGGTGAGGTTTAGGGTTAGAATTAGGCTTAGGGTGAGGCTGAGGTTGACGGTTTGGGTTAGGGTGAGTGTTAGAGTTAGGGTTACAGTGAGGGTTAGGGTGAGGTTGAGGGTTAGGCTTAAGGTTAGGATTAGGATTAGTGTGTTAGGGTAAGTGTGAGGGTTATGGTTAGGGTTAGGGTTAGGCTTAGGGTAAGGTTGAGGGTGAGGGTTAGGGTTAGGGTGAGAGTTAGGGGTAAGGTTAGGGTTAGAGTTAGGGTTCGGGTTAAGTCTAGGATTATGGTGAGGGTTAGGTTAAGGGTTACGGTGAGAGTGAGGGTTAGGGTTAGGTTGAGTGTTAGGGTTAGGGTTAGGGTGAGGGTTAGATTGAGAATTAGGGTTAGGGTTAGGGTTAGTGTGAAGGTTAGGCTGAGGATGAGCGTTAGGATTAGGTTTCGTGTTAAAGTGAGGGTAAGTGTTAAGGTGAGGGTTAATGTTATGGTGACGGTTATGGTTAGGGTGAGGATAGGGTTAGGGTTATTGTAAGGGTTACGGTTAGGGTTACGGTTAAGGTGAGGGTGAGGGTTAGGGTTAGGATTAGGGTGAGGTTCACTGTTAGGTTTAGGGTTAGAGTTAGGGTTAGGTTGAGGGTGAGGATTAGGGTTAGAGTTAGGGTAAGATTGAGGCTGAGGTTGAGGGTTAGGTGTAGGGTTAGTGTTAGAGTTAGGGTTAGGTTGAGGGTTTGGGTGAGGGTGAGGGTGAGGTTGAGCGTTAGGCTTAGGGTGAAGATTAGGATTAGGGTAAGGGTTAGGGTGAGTGCGAAGGTTAGGGTTAGGCTTCGGCATAGGCTTCGGGTTAGGCTGAGATGAAGGTGAGGTTGAGGTTTAGGGTTAGGGTGAGGGTTAGGGTTAGGGTTAGGGTGAGAGTTAGGGTTCGGTTAAGTTTAGGGTTAGGGTGAGTGTGAAGGTAAGGGTGACTGTGAGGGTGAGGGATCGGGTTAGGTTGAGGGTTAGGGCTAGGGTTAGCGTTAGGGTGAGGTTGAGGGTGAGGGTGAGGGTTAGTGTTAGGGTGAGGCTTATGATGAGGTTTAGGGTTAGGATTAGGGTTAGGGTGAGGTCTAGGGTGAGGGTCAGCTTTAGGGTTAGGCTTAGGATGAGGTTTAGGGTTAGATTTAGGGTTAGGGTTAGGGTGAGGGTGAGGTTTAGGGTTAGAGTTAGGGTTAGGGTGAGGCTGAGGGTGAGGGTTAGGGTTATGGTTAGTGTTAGAGTTAGGGTTACATTGAGGTTTAGTGTGTGGGTGAGGGTTAGGCTTAGTGTTAGGATTAGGATTAGGGTGTTAGGGGGAGTGGGAGGGTTAGTGTTAGGGTTAGGTTTAGGGTTAGGTTTAGGCTTAGGGTAAGGGTGAGGGTTATGTTTAGGGTGAGAGTTAGGGGTAGGGTTAGGGTGAGAGTTAGGGTTCAGGTTAAGTTTAGGGTTAGGGTGAGGGTTTGGGTTAGGGTTACAATGAGGGTGAGGGTTATTGTTAGGTTGAGGTTTAGGGTTAGGCTTAGGATTAGGGTGAGGGTTAGGGTTAGGTTTAGGGTGAGGTTTAGGATGAGGATTAGGGTTAAGATTAGGGTTTGGGTGAGGGCTAGGCTGAGTGTGAGGGTTAGGATTAGTGTTTGGGCGAGGTTTAGGGTTAGGGTTAGGGTGAGTGTTAGGATATGTGTTAGGATCACAGGGAGGGTGAGGGTTAGTGTTAGGGTGAGGGTTAGGGTTAGGATTTGGGTTAGGGTGAGGGTGAGTTTTAGGATTAAATTTAGGGTTAGGGGGAGGGTTAGGGTTAGGATTAGGGTTAGGGTGAGGGTATGTGAGGGTTAGGGTTAGGGTTAGGCTTAGGCGTGGGGTTAGGGTGAGGCTGAGGGTGGGGGTGAGGATTAGGTTTAGGGTGATAGTTAGGGTTAGGGTTAGGGTGAGGGTTAGGATGAGGGATATGGTTAGGATTAGGGTTAGGGTGAGGGCTAGGGTGAGGGTGAGGGTTAGAGTAAGGGTTAGGCTTTGGCTTAGCTTTAGGCTGAGCATGAGGTTGAGGGTGAGGGTTAGGGTTAGGGTGATAGTTAGCTTTATGTTTAGGATGAAGGTTAAGATTAGGTTTAGGGTTAGGGTGAGGATGATGGTAAGGGTAAAGGTGAGGTTTAGGCTGAGGGTGAGGGTTAAGATAAGGGTGAGGGTTAGGGTTAGGTTTAGGGTTAGCGTTAGGTTTAGGGTGAGGGTGAGGTTTAGGCTTAGGGTGCGGATGAGGGTTAGAATAAGGGTTATGGTGAGGGCTAGGTTGTTGGTGAGGTTTAGAGCTTGGGTAAGGGTTAAGTTGAGGTTTAGGATTAGGGTGAGGGCTAGGGTTAGTGTGAGGGTTAGTGTTAGGTTTAGGGTTAGTGTTAGGATGAGGTTAAGTGTTAGGGTGACGGTTAATGTTATGGTGAGGTTTCTGGTTAGGGTGAGGTTTAGGGTTAGGGTTAGGGTTATTGTTAGTGTCAGGGTTAGGGTGAGGGTTAGATTGAGGATTAGTTTTAGGGTTAGTGTGAGGTTTACTGTGAGGATGATGATTAGGGTTAAGGTGAGGGCTAGGGTGAGGGTGAGGTATAGGGTTAATTTTAGGGTGAGTTTTAGGGTTAGGGTGATGGTTAGAGTTAGTGTGAGCATTAGTGTTAGCGTTAGGGTTTATGTTAGGGTGAGGTTAAATGTTAGGGTGAAGGTGAGAGTTAGGGTGAGTGTTATGGTTAGGGTGAGGGTTAGGGTTAGGGTTAGGGTTATTGTTAGGGTTAGCGTTAGGGTTACTGTTACGCTGAGGTTGAGGGTTAAGGTTAGGTTTAGGATTAGAATGAGGTTTAGGTTTAGGGTTAGGGTTAGAGTTAGGGTTAGGGTGAGTGTGAGGTTTAGGGTTAGAGTTAGGGATAATGTTAGGGTTAGGGATAGGGTTAGGCTTAGGCTTAGGCTTAGGCTTAGGCTTAGGCAGAGCATGAGGGTGAGGGTTAGGGTTAGGGTTAGGGTGAGGGTTAGGGTTAGGGTTATGGAGAGGTTTAGGATGAGGTTTAGGGTTAGGATTAGTTTTAGGGTGAGGACTATGGTGAGGGTTAGGGTGAGGTTTAGGGATAGGTTTAGGTTTAGTATTTGGGTTAAGGTCAGGGTGAGTGTGAGGTTTAGGGTGAGGCTTAGGATTAGGGTGAGGGTGTTAGGGTGTTAGGTGTTAGGGTTTGTGTTAGGGTGAGGGTGAGGCTGAGGATTAGGGTTAGGTTTAGGGTTGGGTTTAGGTTTAATGTTAGTGTTAGGGTTAGGGTTACCTTGAGGGTTAGGGTTAGGGTTAGGGTTAGGCTGAGGGTGAGGGTGGTTGTGAGGATTAGCGTTATGGTTAGGTTTAGGGTTATTGTTAGTGTTGTGGTTAGGGTTGAGATTGGAGTGAGGGTGAGGCTGAGGCTGAGGGTAATGGTTAGGGTTAGGATTAAGGTTAGGGTTAGTGTTATTGTTAGGGTTAGGGTTAGAGTTACAGTGAGGTTGAGATTGAGGATGAGGGTAAGGTTTAGGGTGAGGTTTAGGGTTAGGGTTAGGGTTAAGGGGAGGGGGAGGTTTAGTGTTAGAGTTAGGGTTAGGGTGAGGGTTAGGGTGAGGTTTAGGGTTAGGGTTAGTGTTAGGGTTAGGGTGAGGGTTAGGTTGAGGTTTAGGGATAGGGTTAGGGTTAGGATTAGGGTTAGGGTGAATTTGAGTATGAGGGTTAGGGTGAGGCTTAGGCTTAGGCTTAGGGTTAGGCTGGGGGTGAGTGTGGGGGTGAGGATTAGGGTTAGGGATAGGGTGAGGTTTAGTGTTGGGGTCAGGGTTAGAGTTAAGGTTAGGTTGAGGGTGAGGTTTAGGGGTATGGTTAGAGTCAGGGTGAGGGTTAGGGTTAGGTTGAGGGTTAGGGTGGGGGTGACGGTTAGGGTAAAGGTGAGGTTTAGGCTGAAGGTGAGGGTTATGGTAAGGGTGAGGGTTAGGTTTAGGGTGAGGGTTAGGTTTACGGTTAGCATGAGGGTGAGGGTTAGATTGAGGATTAGTATTAGGGTTAGTGTGAGGTTTAGGGTGAATATGAGGGTTAGGGTTAGGGTGAGGGCTAGGGTGAGGGTGAGGGTGATGGTTAGATTGAGGATTAGTTTTAGGGTTAGTGTGAGGTTTAGGTTGAGGATGAGTTTTAGGGTTAGGTTTAGGGTTATGATTAATATTAGGGTTAGGCTTAAGGTGAAGGTTAGGGTGAGGGTGAGGTTCAGGGTTAGTGTTCGGATTAGGATTATGTTTAGGGTTAGGGTGAGTGTGAGGGTTAGAGTTAGGGTTAGGTTTAGGCTTAGTGTTTGGGTGAAGGTGAGGGTGAGGGTGAGGGTTAGGGTTAGGGTGAGTGTTAGGTTTAAGGTTAGGGTGAGAGTTGGGGTTTCGGGTTAAGTTTAGGGTTAGGGTGACGGTTAGGGTAAGGGTTACAGTGAGGGTGAGGGTTAGGGTTAGGTTGAGGGTTAGGGTTAGTGTTAGTGTTAGGGTAAGTGTTAGGCTTATGGTTAGGGTTTGGATTAGGGTTAGGGTGAGGGCTAGGGTGATGGTGAGGTTTAGGATTACGGTTAGGGTGAGATTTAGGTTTAGGTTTAGGGTTAAGGTTAGTGTTAGAGTGAGGGTTCGATTGAGCATTAGGGTTCGGGTTAGGGTTAGGGTTAGGGTGAGGTTGAGGTTAGGGTTAGGGTGAGGTTGAGGTTTAGATTTAGGCTTATGGTGAGTGCTAGGGTGAGGGTTAAGATGAGGGTGAGGGTGGGGGTGAGGATTAGGGTTAGGGTTACTGTGAGGGTGAGGGTGAGTTTTAGGGTTATAGTTAGGTTGTTTGGGAGGGTTTGGGTGAGGTTTAAGCTTAGGGTTAGTGTTAGGGTTAGGGTGAGGGTGAGGGTTAGTTTGAGGTTTAGGGATAGGGTTAGGTTTACGATTAGTGTAAGCTGAGCATGAGTATGAGGGTTAGGGTGAGGGTTAGGCTTAGGCTTAGGGTTAGGCTGAGGGTGAGAGTGGTGGTGAGGATTAGGGTTAGGGTGATGGTTAGGGTTAGGTTTAGTGTTATTGTTAGGTTTAGGGTTTGAGTTACTGTGATGGTGAGGGTGGGGGTGAGGGTTAGGCTTAGGGTTAAGGTGGGGTTTAGGAATAGGGTTAGTTTTAGAATGAGGGTGAGGTTGAGGGTTATATATAGGGTTAGGGGGAGGGTTAGGGTGAGGGTTAGGGTTAGTGTTAGTGTTAGAGTTCGGGTGATGGTGAGGGTTAGGGTTAGGGTGAGGTTTAGGGTTAGGGTTAGGGTTAGGGTTAGAATTTCGGTGAGGGTGAGTGTGCGGGTGAGTGTGAGGTTTAGGGTTAAGTTTATGGTTAGGCTTAGGTTTATGCTTAGGGTTAGGCAGAGAATGAGGGTGAGTGTGAGGTTTAGGGTTAGGGTGAGGGTTAGGGATAGGGTTATGGGGAGGGTTAGGATGAGGGTTAGGGTTAGGAATAGTGTTAATGTGAGGGCTAGGGTGAGGGTTATGTTTATGGTTAGGGTTAGGGTGAGGTTTAGGTTTAGGTTTAGGTTTAGGGTTAGGGTTAGGGTTAGGTTGAGGTTTAGAGTTAGAGTTAGTGTTAGGGTGAGGGTGAGGTTTAGGGTTAGAGTTACGTTTAGGGTAAGGGTTAGGTTGAGGGTTAGGGTTAGTGTTAGTGTTAGGGTTAGGTTTAGAGTGAGTGTTAGGGAGAGGGTTTGGGTTAGGGTTAGGGTTAGGGATAGGATTATTGTTAAGGTAAGGGTGAGTGTGTTTTTTAGGGTTAGGCTTAGGGGTAGGGTGAGGGTGAGATTGAGGGTGAGGGTTAAGGTTAGGTTGAGGTTTAAGGTTCCAGTTAAGGGGCGGGTTAGGATGAGGGTTAGGATTAGGATTAGGGTTAAGGTAAGGACTAGGGTGACAGTGAGGTTTAGGGTGAGTTTTAGCTTTAGGGTTAGGGTTAGGGACAGGGTGAGGTTGAGGTTTAGGGTTAGAGTTAGTGTTAGTGTTAGGGTTAGGGTTAGGGTGAGGTTTAGTGATAGGGTTAGGGTGAGGTTGAGGGTTAGATTGAAGATTAGTGTTAGGGTTAGTGTGAGGTTTAGGGTGAGGATGAGAGTTAGAGGTAGGGTGAGGGTTAGTGTTAGGTTTAGGGGTAGTGTTACAATAATGGTTAGGTTTAGCGTGAGTGTTACGGTTATGGTTAGGGTGAGTGTTAGGGTTAGGGTTAGGGTTATTGTTAGTGTAAGGGTTAGGGTTATGTTTACGGTGAGGGTAAGGGTGTGGGTTAGGTTTGGGGTTAGAATAAGGTTTATGTTTAGGATTAGGGTTAGAGCTAGGGTTAGGGTGAGGGTTAGGGTTAGGGTTAAGCTTAGGGTTAAGCTTAGGCTTAGGCAGAGCATGAGGGTGAGGGTTAGGGTTAGGGTGAAGGTTAGGTTTAGGTTTAGGATGAGGTTTAGGTTTAGGATTAGGGTTAGGGTGAGGGCTAGGGTGTGGCTTAGGGTGAGGGTTAGGGTTTGGGATAAAGTTAGGTTTAGGATTATGTTTAGGGTGAGGGTGAGTGTGATCGTTGGGTTTAGGGTTAGGGTTAGGTTTTGGGATAGGTTGAGGGTGAGGCTCAGGATTAGGGTTAGGTTTAGGGTTAGGTTTAGGGTTAGGGTTAGGGTTAGGTTTAGGGATACAGTGAGGGTTAGGGTTAGTCCTAGGGTTAGGCTTAGGGTTAGGCTGAGGGTGAGGGTGGGGGTGAGGATTAGGGTTAGTTTTAGGGTTAAAATTAGGGTTATTGTTAGTGTTATGTTTTGGGTTAAGTTTGCAGTGAGGGTGAGGCTGAGGGTGAGGGTTATAGCTAGGGTTTGGCTTAGGCTTAAAGTTAGGCTGAGGGTGAGGTTGGGGTGAGGAATAGGTTTTGGGTGATGGTTAGGGTTCGGGTTAGGGTTCGGTTTAGGATGAGGGTTCGGGTTAGGGTGAGTGTTAGGGTGAGCATGACAGTCAGAGTAATGGTGAGGGTTACGCTGAGGGTGAGAGTTCCACTAAGGGTGAGGGTTAGGATTAGGGTGATTGTTAGGGTAAGGGTTAGGGTGAGGGTTACGGTGAGGGTGAGGGATAGATTGAGGATTAGTGCTAGGATTAGTGTGAGGTTTAGGGTGAAGATGAGGGTTAGGGTTAGGGTAAGGGTTAGGGTTAGAATTAAAGTTAGGGTGGGGGCTAGGGTGAGGCTGAGGGATAGGGTTAGGTTTAGGGTGAAGTTTAGGTTTAGGGTGAGAGTTAGGTTTACTGTGAGGGTTAGTGTGAGAGTTAGGTTTAGTGTTAGGGTGAGGGTAAGTGTTAGGGTGAGGGTTAGGGTTAGGCTTAGGCTTAGGCTTAGGGTGAGGGTTAGGGTTAGGGTTTGGGTTAGGTTGGGGGTGAGGCTGAGGATTAGGGTTAGGTTTAGGGTTAGGTTTAGGGTTAGGCTTAGGTTTAGGGTTAAGGTTAGGATTATGGTGAGGGTTAGGATTAGGGTTAGGCTTAGGCTTAGGGTTAGGCTGAGGGTGAGGGTGAGGGTGGGGTTGCGGATTAGGTTTAGGGTTAGGGTTAGGGTTAGGTTTATTGTTAGTGTTATGGTTAGGGTTAAGTTTGTGGTGAGGGTGAGGCAGAGGGTGAGGGTTATGGTTAGGTTTAGGGTCAGGGTTAGGGTTAGGGTTAGTGTTATTGTTAGGGTTAGGGTTAGGTTTATTGTTAGTGTTATGGTTAGGGTTAAGTTTGTGGTGAGGGTGAGGCAGAGGGTGAGGGTTATGGTTAGGTTTAGGGTCAGGGTTAGGGTTAGGGTTAGTGTTATTGTTAGGGTTAGGGTTAGAGTTATGGTGAGGTTGAGGGTGAGGGTGAGGTTTTTGGTGAGGGGGAGGCTTAGGGTGAGGTTTTATGGTTAGTGTTAGTGTTAGGGTGAGGGTGAAATTTAGGGTTAGATTTAGGGTGAGGGGGAGGGTTAGGGTGAGGGTTAGTGTTAGGGTTAGGGGGAGGGGAGGGTTAGGTTGAGGTTTAGGGATACGGTTAGGTTTAGGATTAGGGTTAGGGTGAGGGTGAGTATGAGGGTTAGGGTGAGGGTTAGTCTAAGGCTTAGGGTTAGGCTGAGGGTGAGGGTGGGGGTGAGGATTATGGTTAGGGTGATGGTTCGGGTTTGGGTTAGTTTTATTGTTAGGGTTAGGGTTAGGGTTAGGGTGAGGATGAGGGTGCGGGTGAAGGTTAGGTTTAAGGTTAGGGCGAGGGTTAGGATGAGGATTAGGGTTAGGATTAGGGTTAGGGTGAGTGCTAGGGTTTGGGTGAGGGTTAGGGTTAGTGTTAGGGTGAGGTTTAGGGTTAGGATTATGGTTAGGGTGAGGGTGAGTGTTAGGATTAGGGTTGGGCTTAGGGTTAGGGTTAGGTTTAGGATTAGGATTAGTGTTATTGTTAGGTTTAGGGTTAGAGTTATGGTGAGGGTGAGGGTGCGGGTGAGGGTTTGGGTTAGTGTTATGGTGTGGTTTAAGGCTAGGGTTAGGTTTAGGGTTAAGGTGAGGTGAGGTTTAGGGTTACATATAGGTTGATGGTGAGGGTTAAGTTTAGGGTTAGTGTTATGTTAGTGTGAGAGTGAGGGTTATTTTGAGGTTTAGGGTTAGGGTTAGCGTTGGTGTGAGGGTTAGTGTTAGTGTTAGGGTTAGTGTTAGGGTGAGCGTATTTTTTGGGTGAGGGTTTGGGTTAGGGTGAAGGTTATGGTTAGGGTGAGGGTTGGGGTTAGGATTAGGGTTATTGTTAGGGTTAGGGTTAGAGTTACAGTTAATGTGAGGGTGAGAGTGAGGGTTATGGTTAGGGTTAAGATGAGGTTTAGGTTTAGGGTTAGGGTTAGAGTTAGGGTTAGGGTGAGAGTGAGGTTTAGGGTTAGAGTTAGCCTTAGTGTTACAGTGAGGTTTAGGGTTAGGATTAGTCTTAGGCTTAGGCCGAGCATGAAGTTGAGGGTTAAGGTTAGGGTTTTGGTGAGGGTTAGGGTTAGGGTTAGGGTGAGGGTTAGGATGAGGTTTAGGGTTAGCATTAGGGTTAGGCTTAGGGCTAGGGTGAGGGTTATGGTGAGGGTTAGGCTTAGGGATAGGGTTAGGGTAAGGATTAGGATTAGGGTGAGGGTGAGGGTGAGGGTTAGTGTTAGGGTTAGGATTAGGCTTAGGTTTAGGGTGAGGGTTAAGTTTAGGGTTTGGGTTAGGGTGAGGGTGAGGATGAGTATTAGGATAAGGTTTAGGGTTAGGGTTAGGGTGAGGTTTAGGTTTAGGTTTAGGGTTAGGCTTTCATTGTGAGGGTTAGGTTTAAGGTTAGGCTTAGGGTTAGGTTAAGGGTGAGGGTGGGGTTGAGGATTAGTGTTACGGTTAGGTTTTGGGTTATTGTTAATGTTATGGTTAGGGTTAAGTTTGTGGTGAGGGTGTGGCTGAGGGTTTTCGTTAGGGTGAGGTTTAGGTTGAGGTTTAGGGTTAGTGTTAGGGTTTGGGTTAGGGTGAGGGTGAGGTTTAGGGTTAGAGTTAGGGTTAGGGGGAGGTTTAGGATGAGGGTTAGGGTTAGTATTAGGGTTAGGGTAAGAGCTAGCGTTAGGGTTAGGTTGAGGTTTAGGGTTAGGTTTAGGGTTAGGGAGAAGGTGAGGTTTTGGGTTATATTTAGGTTTAGCATGAGGCTGAGGCTCAGGATTAGGGTTAGGGTGAGTGTTAGGGTTAGGGTGAGGGTTTATCTGAGGGAGAGGGTTAGGGTTAGGAGTAGGAGTAGGGTTAGGTTTTCAGTGAGTGTTAGGGTGAGGGTGAGGGATAGATTGAGGATTAGGGTTAGGGTTAGTGTGAGGTTTAGGGTGAGGATGAGGGTTAGGGTTAGTGTGAGGGTTAGGGTTAGAATTAAGTTTAGGGTGGGGGCTAGGGTGAGGCTGAGGGTTAGGGTTAGGGTTAGGGTGAGAGTTAGGGTTACTCTGAGGGTTATTGTTAGAGTTAGGTTTAGTGTAAGTGTGAGGGTAAGTGTTAGCCTGAGGGTTAGTGTTAGGTTGAGGGTTCAGTTTAGGGTGAGGTTTAGGGTTAGTTTTAGGGTTATTATTAGGTTTAGGGTTAGGGGTACTGTGAGGGTTAGAATTAGGGGAGGTTTGGGGTTAAGATTAGTGTTAGAGTTTGGGTTAGGGTGAGTGTGAGGTTTAGGGTTAGAGTTAGGGTTCAGGTGAGGGTTATGATGAGGGTTAGGGTTAGGGTTAGTTTTAGGTTTAGGGTTAGGGTTCAGGTGAGGGTTAGGGTTAGGGTTAGTGCGAGGGTTAGGATGAAGGTTAGGTTTAGGATTAGGGTTAGGGTGAGGGCTAGGGTAAAGGTGAGTTTTAGGGTTAGGTTTAGGGTGAGGTTTAGGGTTAGGGTTAGGGTCAGTATGAGTTTGAGGTTTAGGGTTAGAGATAGGGTTAGGGTGAGTGTTAGGGTGAGGGTATGGCTAAGTGTTAGTGTTAGAGTTAGGGTTAGGGTGAGGGTTAGGGTGAGGGTTAGGGTGAGGGTGTGTGTTAGGGTTAGGGTTAGGATTAGGATTAGGGTTAGGGAGAGGGGGAGTGTGAGGGTTAGAGATAGCCTTAGGTTTAGGCTGAGGGTGAGGGTGAGTGTTAGGGTTAGTTTGATGGTTAGGGTTAGGGTTAGGGTGTTTTTTAGTGTTAGGGTTAGTGTTAGAGTTAGGGTTAGGGTGAGGGTGAGGTTTAGGGTAGAGTTAGGGTTAGGTTGAGTATTAGGATGAGTGTTAGGGTTAGGGAGAGGTTTAGGGTGGGGGTGACGGTTAGGATAAACGTGAGGGTTAGTCTAAGGGTGAGGGTTAGGGTTAGGGTTAGAGTTAGGATGAGATTTAGGGTTCAGGTTAAGTTTAGGGTTAGGGTGAGGGTTAGGGTAAGGGTTAGGGTGAGGGTGAGAGTTAGGATGAGGGTGAGAGTTGAGGGTTAGGGTTAGGATTAGGATAAGTGTAAGGGTGAGGTTTGGGGTTAATGTTGGGGTGAGGGTTAGATTGAGGGTTAGGATTAGTATTAGTTTTAGGGTGAGGGCTAGGGTGAGAGTGAGATTTAGGGTTAGAGTTAGGGTGAGGTTTAGGGTTAGGGTTAGGGTTAGGGGTAGGATGAGGGTGAGTTTTAGGGTTAGATTTAGGGTTAGGTTGAGACTGAGGTTGAGGGTTAGCGTTTGTGTTAGTGTTAGAGTTAGGGTTAGGGTGAGGGTTAGGTAGAGGTTGAGGGTTAGGCTTAGGTTTAGGATTAGGATTACTGTAAGTGTTAGGGTGAGTGTGAGGGTTAGGGTTAGGGTTAGGGTTAGGCTTAGATTTAGGCTGAGGGTGAGGGCGAGGGTGAGGGTTAGGGTAAGGGTGAACGTTAGGGTTAGGGTTAGGGTGAGAGTTAGGTTTCAGTTAGGTTTAGGGTTAGAGAGAGGTTAGGGTTCGGGTATTGTTAGGGTTAGGGTTAGGGTTAGGTTTACAGTTACAGTGAGGGTGAGGGTTAGGGTTAGGTTTAGGATGAGGTTTAGGTTTAGGGTTAGGTTTAGAGTTAGGTTTAGGATGAGGGTGAGATTTAGGGTTAGAGTTAGGGTTAGTGTTAGTGTTAGGTTTAGGGTGAGGGTTAATGTTAGGCTTAGGCTTAGGCTTAGGCTTAGGCCGAGCATGAGGGTGAGGGTTAGGCTTCGGGTTAGGGTGATGGTTAGAGTTAGGGTTAGGGTGAGGTTTAGGATGAGGTTTAGGGTTAGGATTAGAGTAATCATGAGGGCTAGGGTGAGGGTTAGGGTGAGGGCTAGGGATAGGGATAGGGTTAGGTTTACGAATAGGGTTAGGGTGAGTGTGAGTGTGAGAGTTAGGGTTAGGGTTAGGTTTAGGCTTAGAGTTAGGGTGAGGGTTAGGGTTAGGGTTTGGATTAGGGTGAGGGTGAGACTGAGGATAAGGTTTAGATTTAGGGTTAAATTTAGGGTTAGGTTTAGGTTTAGTGTTAGTGTTAGGGTTAGGGTTTGGGTTAGGGTTAGGTTGAGGGTTAGGTTTAGGGTTAGGCTTAGGTTTAGGCTGAGGTTTGAGGGTGAGGGTTAGGGTTAGGGTTAGGGTTATGGAAAGGGTTTTGGTTAGGGTGAGTGTTTGGATGAGGGTTAGGGTTAGGGTGAGTGTTAGGGTCAGCATGAGGGATAGATTGAGGATTTGGGTTAGGGTTAGTTTGAGGTTTAGGGTGAGGATGAGGGTTAGGGTTAGGATGAGAGTTAGGGTTAGAATTAAGTTTAGGGTGGGGGCTAGGGTGAGGTTGAAGGTTAGGGTTAGGGTTAGGGTGAGTTTTAGGGTTAGGGTGAGAGTTAGGGTTACTGTGAGGGTTAGTGTTAGAGTTAGGGTTAGTGTTAGGGTGAGGGTAAGTGTTAGCGTGAGGGTTAGTGTTAGGTTGAGGGTTATGGTTAGGGTGAGGTTTAGGGTTAGTTTTAGGGTTATTGTTAGGTTTAGGGTTAGGGGTACGGTGAGGGTGAGGATGAGGGTTAGATTTAGGGGAGGTTTAGGGTTAGGATTAGGGTTAGAGTTAGGGTTAGGGTGAGTGTGAGCTTTAGGGTTAAAGTTAGGGTTCAGGTGAGGGTTAGGATGAGGGTTAGGGTTAGGGTTAGTTTTAGGGTTAGGGTTAGGGTTAGGGTTAGGGTTAGGGTTAGATTTAGGGTGATGTTGAAGGTTAGGGTTAGTGTTAGGGTGAGGGTTAGGATGAGAGTTAGGGTTAGGATTAGGTTTAGGGTGAGGGCTAGGGTGAGGGTGAGGTTTAGGGTTAAGGTTAGAGTGAGGTTTAGATTTAGGGTGAGGGTGAAGTTTAGGGTTAGATTTAAGGTTAGGGTTAGGTTGAGGGTTAGGTAAGGGTTACGGTGAGGGTGAGGGTTAGGGTTAGGTTGAGGGTTAGTGTTAGGATTAGGGTTAGGGTGAGGGTGAAGGTTAGGGTTAGTGTTAGGGTGAGGGTTAGGATGAGGGTTAGGGTTAGGTTTAGGGTTAGGGTGAGGGCTAGTTTGAGGTTGAGGTTTAGGGTTAGCGTTAGGGTGAGGTTTAGGCTTTGGGTTAGGGTTAGAGTGAGGGTTAGGTTGAGGTTGAGGGTTAGTGTTAGTGTTAGGGTGAGGGTTAGGGTGAAAGTTAGGGGGAGGGTTAGGGTTAGGGTTAGGGTTAGGGTTAGGCTTAGCCTTTGGGTTAGGGTGAGATTGAGGTTTAGGGTTAGAATTAGGGTTAAGTTGAGGTTGAGCGAGAGGGTGAGGGTTAGGTTTAGGGTTAGGATTAGGATTAGGGTTAGGGTTAGGGTGAGTGTGAGGGTTAGGGTTAGCCTTAGGTTTAGGCTGAGTGTGAGGGTGAGGGTAAGAGTTCAGGTTAGGGTTAGGGTTAGTGTTAGAGTTAAGGTTAGGGTGAGGGTGAGGTTTATGGGTAGAGTTAGGGTTAGGTTGAGGGTTAGGTTGCGTGTTAGGGTTAGGGTGAGTGTTAGGGTGGGGGTGATGGTAAGGGTAAACGTGAGGGTTAGGCTAAGGTTGATGGTTACTGTAAGGGTTAGGGTGAGGGTTAGGGTTAGGGTTAGGGTGAGAGTTAGGGTTCAGGTTAAGTTTAGGGTTAGGGTGAGGGTTAGGGTAAGGGTTATGGTGAGGGTGAGAGTTAGGGTTAGGTTGAGGGTTAGGGTTAGGATTAGGGTGAGGGTGAGGGTTAGGGTTAGTGTTAGGGTGAGGGTTAGGATGTGGGTTAGGGTTGGGATTAGGGTTAGGGTGAGGGTTAGGCTGAGGGTGAGGTTTAGGATTAGGGTTTGGGTGAGGTTTAGATTTAGGGTGAGGGTTAGTGTTAGGGTGAGGTTGAGGTTTAGGGTTAGATTTAGGGTTAGGTTGAGACTGAGGTTGAGGGCTATGATTAGGGTTAGTGTTAGAGTTAGGGTTAGGGTGAGGGTTAGGTTGTGGGTGAGAGTTAGGCTTAGGTTTAGTATAAGGATTAGAGTAAGGGTTAGGGTGAGTGTGAGGGTTAGGGTTGGGGTTAGGGTTATGCTTAGGTTTAGGCTGAGGCTGAGGGTGAGTTTGAGGGTTATGATAAGGGTGAGGGTTAGGTTAGGGTTATGGTGAGAATTAGGGTTTGGTTTAAGTTTAGAATTAGGGTGAGGGTGAGGTTTAGGGTTAGGGTTAGGGTTATTGTTAGGGTTAGGGTTACAGTTACAGTGAGGGTGAGGGTTAGGGTTAGGGTGAGGATGACGGTTAGGTTTAGGGTAGGTTTAGAGTTAGGTTTAGGATGAGGGTGAGATTTAGGGTTAGAGTTTGGATTAGTGTTAGGGTTAGGCTTCGGATTAGGGTGAGTGTTAGTGTTAGTGTTAGGGCGAGGGTTAGGATGAGGTTTAGGGTTAGGATTAGGGTATGGGTGAGGGCTAGGGTGAGGGTTAGGGTTAGGGCTAGGGCTAGGGATAGGGTTAGGTTTAGGATTAGGGTTAGGGTTAGGGCGAGTGTGAGAGATAGTTTTAGCGTTAGTGTTAGGGTGAGGGTTAGGGTTAGGGTTTGGGTTAGGGTGAGGGTGAGGCTCTCGATTAAGGTTAGGTTTAGGGTTAGGTTTAGTGTTAGTGTTAGTGTTAGGGTTATGGTGAGGGTTAGGGTTAGGTTTAGGGTTAGGATTAGGGTAAGGCTTAGGGTTAGGTTTATTGTTAGGGTTATGTTTAGGTTTAAGTTTGCAGTGAGGGTGAGGCTGAGTGTGACCGTTATCCTTAGGGTTAGGGTTAGGGTTAGTGTTATTGTTATCGTTAGGGTTAGAGTTACGGTGAGGTTGAGGGTGAGTTTGAGGGTTAGGGTTATGATGAGGTTTAGGATAAGGGTTAGGGTTAGGGTAAGGGTGAGGTTTAGGGATAGAGTTAGGGTTAGGGGGAGGTTTAGGGTTAAGGTTAGTGTTTTGTTAGTGTGAGGGTGAAGGTTAGGTTGAGAATGAGGGATAGGGTTACCTTTAGTATTAGGGTTAGGTTGAGGGTGAGTGTGAGGGTTAGTGTGAGGGTTAGGTTTACGGTTAGGGTGAGTGCTAGAATGAGGTTTAGGGTAAGGATGAGGTTAGGGTGAGGATGATGGTAAGGGTAAAGGTGAGGCTCACGTTTAGTTTGAGGGTGAGGTTTAGATATACAGATAGTGGGAGGGTTAGGGTGAGTGTTAGGACTAGGGTTAGTGTTAGGGTTAGGTTGAGGGTGAGGGTTAGGTTGAGGTTTAGGGTTAGGATTAAGGTTAGGGTTAGTGTGAGGGTTAGTGTTAGGGTTAGTGTTAGGATGAGGGTAAGTGTTAGGTTTAGGATATGGTTTAGGGTGTGTGTTATGGTAAGGGTGAAGGTTAGGATTAGGGTTAGGGTTATTGTTAGGGTTAGGTTTAGGGTTACGGTTACTGTGAGGGTGAGGGTTAGGGTTAGGATTAGGTTGAGGTTTAGGTTGGGGTTAGGGTTAGAGTTAGGGTTTGGGTGAGGGTGAGGTTTAGGGTTATAGTTAGGCTTAGGGCGTGGGTTAGGGTTAGGGTTAGGGTGATAGGGGGAGGGTTACAGTTAGGGTTAGGGATAGGATTAGGATTAGGTTGAGGGTGAGTATGTGTGTTAGGATTAGGTCTATGGTTAGGCTTAGGTTTAGGCTGAGGTTGAGGGTGAGGTTGAGGGTTAGGGTGAGGGTTATGGTTAGGGTTAGGGGGAGGGTTAGTATGAGGGTTAGGGTTAGGATTAGGGTTAGGGTAAGGTCTAGGGTGAGGGTGAGGTTTAGGGTTAGGGTTAGGGTGAAGTTTATGGTTAGGGTTAGGGTTAGGGTTAGGGTGAAGGTGAGGTTTAGGATTAGCCTTAGGGTTAGGGTGAGGCTGAGGGTGAAGTTTAGAGTTAGGGTTAGTGTTAGTTTTAGGGTTAGGGTTAGGGTGAGGGTGAGGGTGAGGGTGAGGGATAGGTTTAGGATTAGGATTAGGTTTAGGGTTAGGCTGAGGGTGAGGGTGAGTGTGAGGGTTAGGGTGAGGATGAGTGTTAGTGTTAGGGTGAGGGCTAGGGTGAGGGTGAGGGTTAGGGATAGGGTTAGAGTGAGGGTGAGGGTTAGAGTGATGGTTAGGGTTGGTGTTAGAGTTAGGGTTAGTGTTAGTGTGAGGGGAAGTGTTAAGGTGAGGGTTAGGTTTAGGGTGAGGGTTATTGTTAGAGTTAGGGTTAGGGTTATGGTTATGGTGAGGGTGAGGTTGAGAGTTAGGGTTAGGTTTAGGATGAGGTTTAGGTTTAGGGTTAGGGTTAGGGTTAGGGTTAGGGTTAGGTTGAGTTTTAGGGTTTGGGTTAGGGTTAGAGTTAGGTTCAGGGTGAGCAGGAGGTTTAGGGTTAGAGTTAGGGTTAGGGTGACGGTTAGGTTGAGGGTTAGGGTTAGTGTTAGCGTTAGGGTTATGGTGAGAGTTAGGGGGAGGGTTAGGGTTAGGGTTAGGGTTAGGTTTAGGATTAGGTTTAGGGTGAGGGTGTGTGTGTGTGTTAAGCTTAGGTTTAGGGTTCGGCTTAGGTTTAGGTTGAGGGTGAGTTTTAAGGTGAGGATTAGGGTTCGGTTGAGGTTTAGGGTTTGTATTAGGGTTAGGGTGAGGGTGAGGTTTATGGTTAGAATTAGGCTTAGGGAGAGGCTGAGGGTGAGGGTTAGGGTTAGGGTTAGTGTTAGATTTTGGGTTAGGTTGAGAGTTAGGGTGAGGGTGAGGGTTAGGCTTAGGGTTAGGATTAGTCTTAGGGTAAGGGTTAGGGTGAGTGTGAGGGTTAGCTTTAGGATTAGGGTTAGGCTAGGTTTAGACTGAGGGTGAGGGTGAGGGTTAGGGTTAGGGTGAAGGTTAGGTTCAGGGTTATTGTGAGACTTAGGGTTTGGGTTAAGTTGAGGGTTAGGGTGAGTGTTAGGGTTAACATTAGGGTTAGGGTGAGGGTTAGGGTTAGGCTTAGGGTGAGGGTTAGGATGAGGATTAGGGTTAGGGTTTAGGGTTTAGGGTTAAGGTTTAGGGTTATTATTAGGGTTAGGGTGAGGATGAGTGGTAGGATTAAGGTTAGGTTTAGGTTTAGGGTTAGGATTAGTGTTATTGTTAGGGTTATTTTTAGAGTAACAGAGAGAGTGATGGTGAGGGTCAGGGTGATGTTTAGCGTGAGGGTTAGGGTGAGGTTTAGGGATAGGTTTAGGATTAGGGTTAGGGTGAGTGTGAGGTTTAGGGTTAGATTTAGGGGTAGGGGGAGTGTTAGGTCGAGGGTTAGGGTTAGGGTTAGTGTTAGGGTTAAGGTTAGGGCGAGGGTTAGTTTGAGGTTTAGAGTTAGGGTTATGGTTAGTGTTAGGATTAGGGTGAGGGTGAGGGTGACTGTGAGGTTTAGGGTAAGGTTTAGGCTTCGGCTTAGGGTTAGGCTGAGTGTGAATGTGGGGGTGAGGATTAGGGATAGGGTGATGGTTAGGATTAGGGTAAGGGTGAGGGCTCGGGTCAGGGTAAGGGTTAGGGTAAGGCTTAGGCTTAGGCTTAGGTTTAGGCTGAGGGTGAGGTTGAGGGTGAGGTTTAGGCTTAGGGTGATGGTTAGGTTTACGGTTAGGGTGAGTGTTAGGATGAGGTTTAGGGTTAGGGTGAGGTTAGGGTGAGGATGATGGTAAGGGTAAAGGTGAGGTTTATGCTAAGGGTGAGGGTTAAGATAAGGGTGAGTGTTAGGGTTAGGTTTAGGGTTAGTGTAAGGGTTAGGGTTAAGGATAGGATGAGGGTGAGATTGATGATTAGTGTTAGGGTTATTGTGAGGTTTAGGGTGAGGATGAGGGTCAGGTTTAGGGTGAGGGTGAGGGTTAGAATTAGGGTTAGGGTGAGTGCTAGAATGAGGGTCAGGTTTAGTGTGATGGTTAGTGTTAGCGTTAGAGTTAGGGTTAGGTTGACCGTAAGTGGTAGGGTGAGGGTTAGGGTTAGGTTGAGGATTATGGTTAGAGTGAGTGTTAGAGTTAGGGTTAGGGTTAGGTTTAGGGTTAGGGTTAGGATTTTGGTGAGGGTTAATATTAGGGTTAGGCTTATGCTTACATTTAGGGTGAGGTTGAGGCTGAGGGTGAGCGTTATGGTTAGGGTTAGGGTAAGTGTTATTGTTAGGGTTAGGGTTAGATTTATGGTGAAGTTGAGAGTGAGGGTGAGGTTTAGGTTTAGTGTGAGGTTTAGGATTAGGGTTAGGGTTAGGGTTAGGGTGAGGGTGTCGGTAAGGTTAAAGTTGAGGGTTAGCCTGAGGGTGAGGGTTACGGTAAGGGTGAGTTTTAGGGTTAGGGCAAGGGTTAGGATTAGGGTTAAGTTTAGTGTTACGTTGAGGGTTAGGGTAAGGGTTAAGGTGAGGGTGAGGGTTAGGGTTAGGTTGAGGGTTAATGTTGTATTAGGGTTAGGATGAGGGTGAAGTTTAGGGTTAGTGTTAGGGTGAGGGTTAGGATGAGGGTTAGGGTTAGGGTGAGGGCAAGTTTGAGGTTGAGGTTTAGGGTTAGCGTTAGGGTGAGGTTTAGGGTTAGGGTTAGGGTTAGTGTTAGGGTGAGGGTGTCGGTAAGGTTAGGGTTAGGGTTAGGGTGAGGGTTACGGTAAGGGTGAGGGTTAGGGTTAGGGTGAGGGCTGGTGTTAGGGTGGGTTGAGAGTTAGGGTTGGGTTTAAGTTTAGGGTTAGGTTGAGGATTAGGGTAAGGGTTATGGTGAGGGTGAGGGTTAGGGTTAGGTTGAGGGTTAGTGTTAGGATTAGGGTTAGGGTGAGGGCTAGTTTGAGGTTGAGCTTTAGGGTTAGCATTAGGGTGAGGTTTAGGGTTAGGTTAGGGTTAGGGTGAGGGTGAGGTTTACGGTTAGAGTTAGTGTTAGGGTGAGGCTGAGATTGAGGGTTAGGGTTAGGGTTAGTGTTAGAGTAAGGGTTAGGGTGAGGGTTAGGTTGAGGGTGAGGGTTAGGCTTAAGGTTAGGATTAGGGTTAGCAAAAGGGTTAGGGTGAGTGTGAGGGTTAGGGTTAGGGTTAGGCTTAGGGTTAGGCTGAGGATAAGGTTGAGAGTGAGGGTTAGAGTTAGGTTTACATTGAGAGTTTTGGTTTGGTTAAGTTTAGGGTTAGGGTGAGGGTTGGGGTTAGGTTTATGGTGAGCTTGAATGTTAGGGTTAGGGTGAGGGTTACGGTTAAGATTAGGGTTAGGGTAAGGGTTAAGGTTAGAGTTAGGGTGAGGGTAAGGATGAGGACTAGGGATAGGGTGAGGGCTAGGTTGAGGGTGAGTTTTAGGGTTAGTGTTAGATTAAGGTTTAGGGTTAGGGTGATGTTTAGGGATAAGGTGAGGTTTAGGTTTAGGTTTAGGTTTAGGATGAGGATTAGGCTGAGGGGTGGGGTTAGTTTTAGGTTTAAGGTGAGGGTTAGGGTTAGGTTTAGAGTTATTGTTAGGGTTAGGGTTAGGGTCAAGGTTAGGGTGAGGGTGAGGGTGAGGATTTGGGTTAGGGATAGGGTTATTGTTAGGGTTAGGGTGAGGGTGAGGGTGAGGATTTGGGTTAGGGATAGGGTTATTGTTAGGGTTAGGGTGAGGGTGAGGGTGAGGGTTAGGTTTAAGGTTGTGTGAGGGTTAAGGTTATGGTGAGGGTTAGGGTTCGGTTTTGGGTTAGGTTGAGGTTGAGGGTGAGAGTGAGGGTTAGGTTTAGTGTTAGGTTGAGGTTTAGGCTTAGTATGAGGGTTGGGTGAGTGTGAGGTTAAGGGATAGGGTGAGGGTTAAGGTGAGGGTGAGAGTTTGGTTTAGGGTTAGGGTTAGGGTGAGGGTTCATGTGAGGGTTAGTGTTAGGTTTAGGGTTAGTGTGAGGATTAGGGTTAGGGTTAGGGTGATGGTTAGGTTTAGTGTGAGGGGTAGGGTGACTGTGAGTGTAAGGGTTAGTGTGAGGCTGAGGGTTAGGTTATTGTTAGTGTTAGGGTCAGGGTTCGGTTTTGGGTTAGGTTGAGGTTGAGGGTGAGAGTGAGGGTTAGGGTGAGGGTGAAGGTGAGGGTTAGGTTTAGTGTTAGGTTGAGGTTTAGGCTTAGTATGAGGGTTGGGTGAGTGTGAGGTTAAGGGATAGGGTGAGGGTTAAGGTGAGGGTGAGAGTTTGGTTTAGGGTTAGGGTTAGGGTGAGGGTTCATGTGAGGGTTAGTGTTAGGTTTAGGGTTAGTGTGAGGATTAGGGTTCGGGTTAGGGTGATGGTTAGGTTTAGTGTGAGGGGTAGGGTGACTGTGAGGGTAAGGGTTAGTGTGAGGCTGAGGGTTAGGTTATTGTTAGTGTTAGGGTCAGGGTTCGGTTTTGGGTTAGGTTGAGGTTGAGTGTGAGAGTGAGGGTTAGGGTGAGGGTGAAGTTGAGGGTGAGGGTGAGGGTTAGGTTTAGTGTTAGGTTGAGGTTTAGGCTTAGTATGAGGGTTGGGTGAGTGTGAGGTTAAGGAATAGGGTGAGGGTTAAGGTGAGGGTGAGAGTGGTTTAGGGTTAGGGTTAGGGTGAGGGTTCTTGTGAGGGTTAGTGTTAGGTTTAGGGTTAGTGTGAGGATTAGGGTTAGGGTTAGGGTGATGGTTAGGTTTAGTGTGAGGGGTAGGGTGACTGTGAGGGTAAGGGTTAGTGTGAGGCTGAGGGTTAGGTTATTGTTAGTGTTAGGGTCAGGGTTAGGGTTAGGTTTAGGTTTATGGTGGGGGTTAGGATGAGGGATGGGTTTAGGGTTAGGTTTATGGTTAGGATGAGGTTTAGGGTTAGGGTGAGGGTGAAGGTTAGGGTGAGGGTTAGGGATAGGGTTAGGGATAGGTTTAGGGATATGATGAGGGCTAGGGTGAGGGTGAGGATTAGGGTTATGTTGAGGGCTCGGGTGAGGGATAGGTTTAGGGTTAGGGTTATGGTGAGGGTAAAGTTTCGGGTGAGGTTTAGGGTGAGGCTGAGGTTTAGAGAGAGCGTGAGGATTAGGGTGAGGGATAGCGTTAGGATTAGGGTGAGGTTATGTGTTAGAGTGAGGGTTAGGGTTAGGGTTAGGATGAGGGTTAGGAATAGGCTTAGGGTTATGGTTGGGGTGACGATGATGGTGAGGGTTAGTTTTAGGGTTAGGTGAAGGGTGAGGGTGAGGTTCACTGCTGGGATTAGTGTTAGGGTCAGGGTTAGGCTGAGGGTGAGGGTAAGACTGAGGGTTAGGGTTAGGGTGAGGGTGAGGGTTAGGGTTAGGTTTGGGGTGAGGGTTAGTGTTAGTGTGAGTATTAGGGTTCGGGTTAGGGTGAGAGTAAGGGTTATGGTGAGGTTTAGGGTTAAGGTTAGCGTCAGGGTAAGCATGAGGGTGAGGGAGAGGTTTAGGTTTATATTATGGTTAGGTTTACGGTTAGGCTTAGGGTGAGGGTCATGGTGAGGGTGAGGCTTAGGGTGAGGGTTAGGGTGAGGGTTAGGTTTAGAGTGATACTTATGGTGAGGGTGTGGATTATGGTGAGGGTGACAGTTAGGGTGAGTGTGAGGGTTAGTGTGTGGTTAGGGTTAGGGTGACAGTGAGGGTTTGGGTGAGGGTGAGGGTTGGGGTGAGGGTTAGTATTAGGGTTATGGTTAGGGTTAGGGTTAGTGTGAGAATTAGGGTTAGGGTTAGGGTTAGGGTGAGGGTAAGAGTTAGGGTTAGGGTTAAGGTAAGGTTTAGTGTGAGGGTTAGGGTGAGAGTGTGTGTTAAGTTTAGTGTGAGTGTTAGGGTGAGGGTTAGGTTTAGTGTTAGGTTTAGGTTGAGGGTGAGGGTGAGTGTTAGGGTGAGGGTGAGGGTTAGGGATATGTTTAATGTTAGTATTAGGGTTATTGTTAGGGTTATGGTTAGGTTTAGGGTTAGGGTGAGGGTTAGGGTGAGGGTTAGGGTTAGGGATAGCATTAGGGTAAGCATGAGGGTGAAGGAGAGAGTTAAGTTTAGGATTAAGGTTAGGTTTACGGTTAGAGTTAGGGTTAGGGTGTTGGTTAGGGTGAGGCTTCAGGTCAGGATTAGGGTTAGGGTGAGGGTTAGTGTTAGGGTGATATTTAGGGAAAGGGTGGGGGTTAAGGTGAGGGTGAGGGTTAGGGTGATTGTGAGGGTTAGGGTTTGGGTGAGGGTTTGGGTGATGGTGAGGTTTAGGGTGAGGGCGAGGGTTAGGGTTAGCTTTAGGGTGAGGGTGAGGGTTAGGGTTAGCATTAGGGTGACGGTTAGGGTTAGGGTTATGTTGAGGGTGAGGTTTAGGGTTAGGGTTATGTTGAGGGTGAGGGTTAGGGTGAGGGTTAGGGTTAGGGTTATCATTATGGTTAGCGTGAGGGTGAGTGAGAGGGTTAGGTTTAGGATTAGGATTAGGTTTGGGGTTACGCTTAGGGTGAGGGTGATGGTGTGGGTGAGGCTTAGGGTCAGCGTTAGGGTTAGGGTTAAGTGAGGGTTAGTGTAAGGGTGATATTTAGGGAAAGGGTAAGGGTTAGGAGGTTGGTGAGGGTTAGGGTGAGTGTGAGGGTTAGGGTTTGGGTGAGGGTTAGGGTGACGGTGAGGGTTAGGGTGAGGTGAGGTTTAGGGTTAGGGTGAACATTAGGGTGAAGGTTAGGGTTCGGTTATGTTGCGGGTGAGAGTAAGGGTTCGGGTTCGGGTTAGGGTTAGGGTTAGTGTTAGTTTGAGGATTAGGGTTAAGGTTATGGTTATGTTTAGTGTGAGGGTAAGTTGTAGGATGAGGTTTAGGTTGAGAGGTGAGGGTTAGGGTGAGGTTTAGGGTTAGGGTTAGGGTGAGGGTATGTGTTAGGGTGAGGGTTAGGGTGAGGATTAAAATTAGGGTGAGGGTTAGGGATAGGGTTAGGGTTAGGGTTACGATGAGGGTGAGGGTGAGTGTTAGGGTTAGGTTTAGGTTTACGGTTAGGTTTAGGGTGAGGGTAAGGGTTAGGGTGAGAGTTAGGGTACAGTTGAGCTTTAGGGTTAGCATTAGGGTTATGGTTAGGGTTAGGGTGAGGGTTAGGGTGAGGGTTAGGGTGAGGGTAAGTGTGAGGGTTAGGGTGAGGGTGAGGTTTATGGTGTGGGTTAGGTTTAGGGTAAGGGAGAGGGTGAAGATGAGGTTTAGGGTTAGGATTAGGGTTAGGGTGAGGTTGAGGGTTAGGTTAACAGTTAGGTTCAGGTTTAGGGTTAGTGTGAGGGTTGGGTGAGCATGAGGGTAAGGGTTAGGGTGAGGGTTAGGGTGAGGGTGAGACTTAATGTTAGGGTTAATGTTAGAGTAAGGTTTAGTGTGAGGGTAAGGTTTAGGGTTTGTTTTAGGGTTAATGTGAGGATGAGGGTTAGGATTAGGGTTAGGGGTAGGGTTAGAGTTAGTGTGAGGGGTAGGGTGAAGTTGAGGGTAATGGTTAGGGTCAGGGTTAGGGTTAGGTTTAGGGTTATGATGGGGGTTAGGGTGAGGTTTCGGGTTAGGGTTAGGGTTATGTTTAGGATGAGGGTTAGAGTGAGGGTGAGGGTTAAGATGAGGGTGAGGGTTAGTTTGAGGGTGAGGGTTAGGGTTAGCGTGAGTTTTAGGGTTAGGATTAGGGTTAAGATGAGGGCTATGGTGAGGGTGAGGGTTAGTGTTAGGGTTAGCGTTAGGTTGAGGATTAGGGTTAGGGTGAGGGATCGGGTGAGGGGTACGTTTAGGGTTAGATTTAGGGTGAGTGTAAAGGTTAGGATGAGTTTTAGGGTGAGGATGAGGTTTAGGGAGAGGATTAGGGTTAGGTTGAGGGTTAGGGTTAGGATTAGGTGAGGGTATGCTTTAGGGTGAGGGTTAGGGTGAGGGTTAGCTTTAGGGTGAAGGTTAGGGATACGGTTAGGATTATGGTTAGAGTGACAGTGAGAGTGAAGGTTAGTTTTTAGGTTAGGGTTAGGGTTAGAGATACGGTTAGGGTTAGGGTTAGGGTGACGGTGAGGGTTAGGGTTAGGGTTAGGGTTAGGGTGAGGGTAAGGTTTAGGGTGAAGTTTAGGGTGAGGTGAGGTTTAGGGTGAGTGTTAGGGTGAGGGTTAAGGTGAGGGTGAGGGTATGTGTTAGATTGAGGGTTAGGTTTAGGGTTCGGTTTAGGGTGAGGGTTAGTGATAGGTTTACGGTTAGGGTTAGGGTGAGGGTGAGGGTGAGGATTAGGGTTAGGGTTAGGTTCAGGGTGAGGGTGAGGTTCAGAGTTAGGATTAGGGTTAAGGTTAGGGTTAGGCTTAGGCTGAAGGTGAGGGTGTGGGTGAGGGTTAGGGTTTAGTTGAGGGTGAGGTTTAGGGTGAGTTTTAGTGTGTGGGTTAGTGTTAGGGTTAGTGTGAGGATTAGGGTTAGTGTTAGGGGTAGGGTGAGGGTAAGGGTTAGGGTTAGGGTTAAGGTAAGGTTTAGTGTGAGGGTTAGGGTGAGAGTGTGGGTTAGGTTTAGTGTGGGTGATAGGGTGAGGGTTAGGTTTAATGTTAGGTTTAGGTTGAGGGTGAAGGTTAGTGTTAGGGTGAGGGTGAGGTTTAAGGATATGTTTAATGTTAGGATTAGTGTTATTGTTAGGGTTATGGTTAGGTTTAGGGTTAGGGTGAAGGTTAGGGTTAGGGATAGCATTAGAGTAAGCATGAGGGTGAAGGAGAGAGTTAAGTTTAGGATTAGGGTTAGGTTTATGGTTAGAGTTAGGGTTAGGGTGATGGTTAGGGTGAGGCTTCAGGTCAGGATTAGGGTTAGGGTGAGGGTTAGTGTTAGGGTGATATTTAGGGAAAGGGTGGGGGTTAAGGTGAGGGTGAGGGTTAGGGTGATTGTGAGGGTTAGGGTTTGGGTGAGGGTTTGGGTGATGGTGAGGTTTAGGGTGAGGGCGAGGGTTAGGGTTAGCTTTAGGGTGAGGGTGAGGGTTAGGGTTAGCATTAGGGTGACGGTTAGGGTTAGGGTTATGTTGAGGGTGAGGTTTAGGGTTAGGGTTATGTTGAGGGTGAGGGTTAGGGTGAGGGTTAGGGTTAGGGTTATCATTATGGTTAGCGTGAGGGTGAGTGAGAGGGTTAGGTTTAGGATTAGGATTAGGTTTGGGGTTAGGCTTAGGGTGAGGGTGATGGTGTGGTTGAGGCTTAGGGTCAGCTTTAGGGTTAGGGTTAGGTGAGGGTTAGTGTAAGGGTGATATTTATGGAAAGGGTGAGGGTTAGGAGGTTGGTGAGGGTTAGGGTGAGTGTGAGGGTTAGGGTTTGGGTGAGGGTTAGGGTGAGGGTGAGGTTTAGGGTGAGGGTGAGGTTTAGGGTTAGGGTGAACATTAGGGTGAGGGTTAGGGTTCGGGTTATGTTGGGGGTGAGAGTTAGGGTTCGGGTTCGTGTTCGGGTTCGGGTTAGTTTTAGTTTGAGGATTAGGATTAAGGTTAGGGTTATATTTAGTGTGAGGGTAAGGTGTAGGATGAGGTTTAGGTTGAGAGGTGAGGGTTAGGGTGAGGTTTAGGGTTAGGGTTAGGGTGAGGGTATGTGTTAGGGTGAGGGTTAGGGTGAGGATTAAAATTAGGGTGAGGGTTAGGGATAGGGTTAGGGTTAGGGTTACGATGAGGGTGAGGGTGAGTGTTAGGGTTATGTTTAGGTTTAGGGTGAGGGTGAGGTTCATGGTTAGAATTAGGATTAGGGTTAGGGTTAGGCTAGGGTGAGGGTGAGGGTGAGGGTTAGGGTTAGGGTGATCTTTAGGGTTAGGGCGAGGTTTAGGATTAGGTTTAGGTTTAGAATGAGGATTAGGCTGAGGGGTGGGGTTAGTATTAGGGTTAGTGTGAGGGTTAGGGTTATTGTTAGGGTTAGGCTTAGGGTTAGAGTTAGGGTTAGGGTGAGGATGAGGATGAGTGTTAGGATTAGGCTTAGGAATAGGGTTTTTGTTATGGTTAGGGTTAGCGTTAGGGTGAGGGTGAGGGTTAGGTTTGGGGTTAGCGTTAGGATTATTGTTAGGGTTAGGGTTAGGGTGAGGGTGAGGGTTAGGTTTAGTGTGAGGTTTAGGTTTACAGTTAGGTTTAGGGTGAGGGTAAGGGTTAGGGTGAGGGTTAGGGTTCGGTTGAGCTTTAGGGTTAGCATTAGGGTTAGGGTTAGGGTTAGGTTGAGGGTTAGGGTGAGGGTTAGGGTGAGGGTGAGGGTGAGGGTTAGGGTGAGGGTGAGGTTTATGGTGTGGGTTAGGTTTAGGATAAGGGAGAGGGTGAAGATGAGGTTTAGGGTTAGGATTAGGGTTAGGGTTAGGGTGAGGTTGAGGGTTAGGTTAACTGTTAGGTTGAGGTTTAGGGTTAGTGTGAGGGTTGGGTGAGCATGAGGGTAAGGGTTAGGGTGAGGGTTAGGGTGAGGTTGAGACTTAATGTTAGGATTAATGTTAGGGTAAGGTTTAGTGTGAGGGTAAGGTTTAGGGTTTGTCTTAGGGTTAGTGTGAGGATAAGGGTTAGGATTAGGGTTAGGGGTAGGGTTAGGGTTAGTGTGAGGGGTAGGGTGAAGGTGAGGGTAAGGGTTAGGGTGAAGGTTAGGGTTAGGTTTAGGGTTATGATGGGGGTTAGGGTGAGGTTTCGGGTTAGGGTTAGGGTTATGTTTAGGATGAGGGTTAGGGTGAGGGTGAGGGTTAAGATGAGGGTGAGGGTTAGTTTGAGGGTGAGGGTTAGGGTTAGCGTGAGTGTTAGGGTTAGGATTAGGGTTAGGATGATGGCTATAGTGAGGGTGAGGGTTAGTGTTAAGCTTAGCGTTAGGTTGAGGATTAGGGTTAGGGTGAGGGATCGGGTGAGGGGTACGTTTAGGGTTAGATTTAGGGTGAGTGTAAAGGTTAGGATGAGTTTTAGGGTGAGGATGAGGTTTAGGGAGAGGATTAGGGTTAGGTTGAGGGTTAGGGTTAGGATTAGGTGAGGGTATGCTTTAGAGTGAGGGTTAGGGTGAGGGTTAGCGTTAGGGTGAAAGTTAGGGATATGGTTAGGGTTATGGTTAGAGTGACAGTGAGAGTGAAGGTTAGTTTTTAGGTTAGGGTTAGGGTTAGGGATACGGTTAGGGTTAGGGTTAGGGTGATGGTGAGGGTTAGGGTTAGGGTTAGGGTTAGGGTGAGGGTAAGGTTTAGGGTGAAGTTTAGGGTGAGGTGAGGTTTAGGGTGAGTGTTAGGGTGAGGGTTAAGGTGAGGGTGAGGGTATATGTTAGATTGAGGGTTAGGTTTAGGGTTCGGTTTAGGGTGAAGAGTAGTGATAGGTTTACGGTTAGGGTTAGGGTGAGGATGAGGGTGAGGTTTAGGGTTAGGGTTAGGTTCAGGGTGAGGGTGAGGTTCAGGGTTAGGATTAGGTTTAAGGTTAGGGTTAGGCTTAGGCTGAAGGTGAGGGTGTGGGTGAGGGTTAGGGTTTGGGTGAGGGTGAGGATTAGGGTGAGTTTTAGTGTGTGGGTTAGTGTTAGGGTTAGTGTGAGGATTAGGGGTAGAGTTATGGTGAGGGTAAGTGTTAGGGTTAGATTTAGGGTAAGGTTTAGAGTTAGGGTTATGGTGAGAGTGAGGGTTAGGTTTAGTGTGAGTGTTAGGTTGAGGGTTAGGTTTAGTATTATCTTTAGGGTGAGGGTGAGGGTTAGGGTGAGTGTGAGGGTTAGGGTTTGGCTGAGGGTTAGGGTGAAGATGAAGGTTAGGGGGAGGGTGAGACTTAGAGTTAGGGTAGGTTTAGGGTGAGGGTTAGTGTGAGGATAATGGTTAGGGTTAGGTTTAGGGTTAGTGTAAGGATTAGGGTTAGGGTGAGGGTTAGAGTTATGGTGAGGGTGAGGGTTAAGTTTAAGGTTGTGTGAGGGGTAAGGTTAGGTTTTGGTTTAGGGTTAGGGTCACGGTGAGGGTGAGGGTGAGGTTTAGGGTGAGGGTGAAGTTGAGGGTTATGGTGAGGGTTAGGGTTAGGGTTAGGTTGAGGTTTAGGCTTAGTGTGAGTTTTGGGTGAGCATGAGGTTAAGGGATAGGGTAAGGGTTAAGGTGAGGGTGAGAGTTAGGGTTAGCGTTAGTGTTTGGGTGAGGGTTAGGGTTAGGGTTAGTGTGAGGATTAGGGTTAGGGTGAGGGTAAGTGTTAGGGTGAGGGTTAGGATTAGGCTGAGGGTTATGGTTAGGGTGAGGGTTTGGGTTAGGGTTATTGTTAGGGTTAGGTTTAGGGTTACAGTTACAGTGAGTGTGAGGGTGAGAGTTAGGGTTAGGGTTAGGGTGAAGTTTAGTGTTAGGGTTAAGGTTAGAGTTAGGGTTAAGGTGAGGGTGAGGTTTAGGGTTAGAGTTAGGATTAGGGTGAGGGTTAGGGTGAGGGTTAGGTTTAGGGTGCGGGTTAGGGTGGGGTTGAAGGTAAGGGTAAATTTGAGGGCTAGGCTGAGGGTGAGGGTTACAGTAATGGTGAGGGTTAGGGTTAGGGTGAGGGTTAGTGTTAGGATTAGGGTGAGGGTGAGGTTTAGTTTGAGGATTAGTGTTAAGGTTAGTGTGAGGTTTAGGGTGAGGATGAGGGTTAGGGTTAGTGTTATGGTGAGGTTTACGGTTAGGGTGATGCTTAGGGTTAGTGTGAGCATTAGTGTTAGCATTAGGTTTTATGTTAGGATGAGGGTAAGTGTAAGGGTGAGGGTTAGGTTAGGGGTTAGGTTAGGGTGAGGGTTATAGTTAGGGTGAGTGTGAGGGTTAGGGTTAGGGTTAATGTTAGGTTTAGGGTTAGGTTAGGGTTATGTTTATGGTTAGGGTTAGCGTTAGGTTTAGGATGAATTGTAGTTTTCGGGTTAGGTTTAGAGTTAAAGTTAGGGTGAGAGTGAGATTTAGGGTTAGAGTTAGGGTTAGTGTTACTGTTAGGGTTAGGGTGAGGGTTAGACTTAGGCTTAGGCTTAGGCCGAGCATGAGGGTGAGGGTTAGGGTTCGGGTTAGGGTTCAGGTTAGGGCAAAGTTTAGATTGAGGTTTGGGGTTAGGATTAGGGTAAGGGTGAGGGCTAGGTTTAAGGTTAGGGTGAGGGCTAGGGTTAGGGATAGCGTTAGGTTTAGTATTAGGGTTAGGGTGAGTGTGAGTGTGAGATTTAGGGTTAGGGTTAGGCTTAGATTTAGGGTGAGGGTTAGGGTTAGGATTTGGGTTAGTGTGAGGGTGAGGCTGAGGATTAGGTTTAGGGATAGGGTTAGGTTTAGGGTTAGGGTTAGTGTTAGTGTTAGGGTTAGGGTTAGCGTTAGAATTAGGGTGAGGGTATGTTTTAGGGTGCGGGTTAGGGTGAGGGTTAGTTTTAGGGATACGGTTAGGGTTATGGTTAGATTGATGGTGTGAGTGAGTGTTAGGTTTAATGTTAGGGTTAGGTTTAGGGTTAGGGTTAGGGATAAATTTAGGGTTAGGTTTAGGCTGATGGTGAGGTTTAGGGTTAGGATTAGCGTTAGGGTTAGGGTGAGGGTGAGTGTAAGGTTTAGTGTGAGGTTTAGGGTGAGGGTGAGGTTTAGGGAGAGGGTTAGGTTGAGGGTTTGGGTGAGGGTGAGGGTATGTGTTAGATTGAGGGTTAGGTTCAGGGTTAGGTTTAGGGTGAGGGTTAGTGATAGGTTTACGGTTAGGTTTAGGGTGAGGGTGAGGTTGAGGATTAGGGTTAAGTTCAGGGTGAGGGTGAGGTTCAGGGTTAGGATTAGGGTTAGGGTTAGGGTTAGGCTGAAGGTGAGGGTGTGGGTGAGGGTTACGTTTAGGGTGAGGGTGAGGTTTAGGGTGAGTTTTAGTGTGTGGGTTAGTGTTAGGGTTATTGTGAGGATTAGGGTTAGGGTTATGGTGAGGGTAAGGGTTAGGGTAAGGGTTAGGGTAAGGTTTAGTGTTAGGGTTATGGTGAGAGTGAGGGTTAGGTTTAGTGTGAGTGTTAGGGTGAGGTTTAGGTTTAGTGTTAGCTTTAGGGTGAGGGTGAGGTTTAGGGTGAGTGTGAGGGTTTAGGTTTGGGTGAGGGTTAGGGTGAAGGTGAAGGTTATGGTGAGGGTGAGACTTAGATTTAGGGTTAGGGTTAGGGTGAGGGTTAGTGTGTGGATAAGGGTAAGGGTTAGGTTTAGGGTTAGTGTGAGGATTAGGGTTAGGGTGAGGGTTAGGGTTAGGTTTTGTGTTAGGGTGAGGATGAAGGTGAGGGTGAGGGTTAGGGTGAGGGTGAAGTTTAGGGTGATGATGAGGGAGAGAGTTAGGGTTAGGTTGAGGTTTAGGCTTAGTGTGAGGGTTGGGTTAGCATGAGTTTAAGGGATAGGTTGAGGGTTAGGGTTAGGGTGAGGGTTATGGTTAGGGTGAGTGTGAGGGTTAGGGTTATTGTTATGGTTAGGGTTAGAGTTAGGGTTATGGTTATGGTTATGTTGAGTGTTAGGGTTAGAATGAAGTTTAGTTTTAGGGTTTGTGTTAGAGTTAAGGTTTGGTTGAGGGTGAGATTTAGGGTTATAGTTAGGGTTAGTGTTAGTGTTACGGTTAGTGTGAGGGTTAGGGTTAGGCTTAGGCTTAGGCTTAGGCTTATGCCGAGCATGAGGGTGAGGGGTAGGTTTCGGGTTAGGGTTCGGGTTATGATGAAGGTTAGATTGAGGTTTAGGGTTAGGATTAGGGTAAGGGTGAGGGCTAGGTTTAGGGTTAGGGTGAGGGCTAGGGTTAGGGATAGGGTTAGGTTTAGGATTAGGTTTAGGGTGAGGGTGAGTGTGAGGTTTCGGGTTAGGGTTAGGGTTTGGGTTAGTGTGAGGTTGAGGCTGAGGATTAGGCTTATTTTTAGGGTTAGTTTTATTGTTAGGGTTGGTGTTAGGGTTAGGGTTAGGGTTAGGGTTATGGTGAGAGTTAGGGTTAGAGTTAGGCTAAGGCTTAGGGTTAGGATGAGGGTGAGGGTGGGTTTGAGGATTAGAGTTAGGTTTAGGGTTAGGCCTAGGGTTAGGCTTATTGTTAGTGTTATGCTTAGGGTTAAGTGAGCATGAGGTGAGCATGAGGCTGAAGGTGAGGGTTATGGTTAGGGTTAAGGTTAGTGTTATTCTTAGGGTTATGGTTAGAGATACGGTCAGGATGAGTTTGAGGGTGAGGGTTAGGGTTAGGGTGCGGTTTAGGGATAGGTTTATGGTAAGGGTTAGGGTGAGGGTGAGGTTTAGAATTAGGGTTATTGTTAGCGGGAGGGTTAGGGTTAGGGTTTGGGTTAGGGTGAGGGTGGGGGTGAGGATTAGGGTTAGGTTTAGTGTTAGGTTTAGGGTTAGGTTTTTAGGTTAGGGTTAGGGTTAGGGTTACAGTGAGGGTTAGTGTTAGGGTTAGGCTTAGGGTTAAGCTGAGTGTGAGGGTGCGTGTGAGGATTAGGGTTAGGGTTAGGGTAAGTGATAGGGTAATTGTTAGTGATATGTTTAGGGTTAAGTTTGCTGTGAGGGTGAGGGTGTGGGTGAGGGTGAGGGTTAGGGTTCAGGTTAGGGTTCGGGTTAGGGTGAAGGTTAGATTGAGGTTTAAGGTTAGGATTAGGGTAAGGGTGAGGGCTAGGTTTAGGGTTAGGGTGAGGGCTAGGTTTAGGGCTAGGGTTAGGTTTAGGATTAGGGTTAGTGTGAGGGTGAGTGTGAGGTTTATGGTTAGGGTTAGGCTTAGAATTAGGGTGAGGGTTAGGGTTAGGTTTTGGGTTAGTGTGAGGGTGAGGCTGAGGATTAGGGTTAGGTTTAGGGTTAGGTTTAAGGCTATAGTTAGGGTGAGGCTGAGGTTTAGGGTTAGATATAGGGTTAGGGGGAGGGTTAGGGGAAGGGTCAGGGATAGGATTATTGTTAGGGTAATGGTGAGGGTGAGGGTCAGGTTGAGGTTTAGGGTTAGGGTTAAGATTAGGGTTAGTGTGAAGCTTAGTTGTGTCAGGGTGAGGGTCTGGATTATTGTCAGGGTTATGGTTAGGGTGAGGTTTAGGATAAGGATTAGGGTTATTGTTAGGGTTATGTTTAGTGTTTCGGTTACGGTGAGGGTGAAGGTGAGAGTTAGGGTTAGGTTTAGGGCGAGGTTTCGGGTTTGGGTTATTGTTAGAGTCAGGGTTAGCGTGAATGTCGGGTTTAGGGTTAGAGTTAGGGTTAGGGTGAAATTTAGGTTGAGGTTTAGGGTTAGGGTTAGTGTTAGTGTTAGGGTTAGGTTGAGAGTTAGGGGGAGGTGTTAGGATTACAGTTAGGGTTAGGTTTATGGTTAGGGTTAGCCTCAGGGTTAGGTGAGGGTGAGGTTTAGGGTTAGAATTAGGGTTAGGGTGAGGCTGAGGGTGAGGGTGAGGGTTAGGATTAGGGTTAGGATTAGGATTAGGGTTAGGTTTAGGGTGAGTTTGAGGGTTAGGGTTAGGGTTAGGTTTAGCCTCAGGTTTAGGCTGAGGGTGAGGGTGAGGGTGAGGGTTAGGATTAGTTTGAGGGTTAGGGTTAGGGTTTGGGTGAGGTTTAGTGTTAGGGTTAGTGTTAGAGTTAGGGTTAGGGTGAGGGTGAAGTTTTGGGGTAGAGTTAGGGTTAGGGTGAGGGTTAGGTTGAGTGTTAGGGTTAGGGTGAGGGTTAGGAATGTTGATGAAGGTAAGGGAAAACGTGACGGTTAGGCTGAGTGTCAAGGTCCTTGCAAGGGTGAGGGTTAGGTTTAGGGTGAGGGTGAGGGTTAGGGTTAGTGTGAGAGTTAGGGTTCGGGTTAATTTTAGGGTTAGGGTTAGGGTTAGTGTAAGGGTTACGGTGAGGGTGAGGGTTAGTGTCATTTTCAGAGTTAGGGTTAGGATTAGGGTTAGCTTGAGGGTTAGGGTTAGGGTTAATGTTAGGGTGAGGGTTAGGATGAGGGTTAGGGTTAGGATTAGGGTTAGGGTGAAGGCTAGGGGCGGGTGAGGTTTAGGGTTAGGGTGAGGGTGAGGTTTACTTACGGTTAGGGTTAGTGTGAGGGTTAGGATGAGATTTAGGGTTACGGTGATGTGAGGGTTAGGGTTAGGGTGAGGTTTAGGGTTAGTATTAGGCTTAGGGTGAGGGTGAGTGTTAGGATTAAGGTTAGGGTTAGAGTTAGGTTTAGGGTTAGGATTAGTGTTATTGTTAGGGTTAAGGTCAAAGTAACAGTGAGGGTGAGGGTGAGGATGAGGGTGAGGGTTAGGGAGAGTGTTCGGGTGAGGTTTAGGTTTAGGGTTAGGATTAGGGTTAGTGTGAGGGTGAGGTTTAGGGTTAGATTTAGGGTTAGGGGGAGTGTTAGGTCGAGGGTTAGGGTTAGGGTTAGTGTTAGTGTTAAGGTTAGGGTGAGGGTTAGTTTGAGGTTTAGGGTTAGGGTTATGGTTAGTGTTAGGATTAGGGTGAAGGTGAGGGTGAGTGTGAGGGTTAGGTTTAGGCTTACGCTTAGGCTTAGGGTTAGGCTGAGGGTGAGGATGGGCTGAGGGTTAGGGTTAGGGTGATGGTTAGGATTAGGGTAAGGGTGAGGGCTCGGGTGAGGGTGAGGGTTAGGGTAAGGCTTAGGCTTAGGTTTAGGGTTAGGCTAAGGGTGAGTTTGAGGGTGAGCGTTACGGTTAGGGTGATGGTTAAGTTTACGGTTAGGGTGAGGGTTAGGATGAGGTTTAGGGTTAGGGTGAGGTTAGGGTGAGGATGATGGTAAGCGTAAAGGTGAGGTTTACGCTGAGGGTGAGGGTTAAGATAAGGGTGAGGATTAGGGTTAGGTTTAGGGTTAGTGTAAGTGTTAGGGTTAGGGATAGGATGAGGGTTAGAATGAGGATTAGTGTTAGGGTTAGTGTGAGGTTTAGGGTGAGGATGAGGGTCAGGTTTAGGGTGAGGGTGAGGGTTAGAATTAGGGTTAGGGTGAGGGCTAGGGTGAGGGTTAGGTTTAGTGTGACGGTTAGTGTTAGCGTTAGGGTTAGTGTTAGGTTTACGGTAAGTGGTAGGTTGAGGGTTAGGGTTAGGGTGAGGGTTATGGTTAGGGTGAGGGTTAGGGTTAGGGTGAGGGTGAATGTTAGGTTGATTGTTAGGGTGAGGGTTAGGGTTAGGGATAACGTTAGGTTTAGGATTAGGGTTAGGGTGAGGGTGAGTGTGAGGGTTAGGTTAAGGTTAGGCTTAGGATTAGGGTGAGGGTTAGGGTAAGGGTTTGGTTTAGGATGAGGGTGAGGCTGAGTATTAGGGTTAGGTTTAGGGTTATGGTTAGGGTTACATTTAGGGTTAGGGTTAGGATTATGGTTAGGGTTAGGGTTAGAGTTAGGGTTAGGCTTATGCTTATGGTTAGGCTGAGGTTGAGGCTGAGGGTGAGGGTTATGGTTATGGTTATGGTTAGGATTAAGGTTAGGGGAAGTGTTATTGTTAGGATTAGGGTTAGAGTTATGGTGAGGTTGAGGGTGAGGGTTAGAATTAGCGTTAGGGTGAAGGCTAGGGTGTGGGTTAGTATTCGGGTTAGGGTTAGTGTTAGGGTGAGGGTAAGTGTTAGGGTGAAGGTTAGATTTAGGGTGAGGGTTATTGTTAGGGTGAGTGTTAGGGTTAGGGTTATTGTTAGGGTTAGGCTTAGGGTTACGTTTACGGTGAGTGTGAGGGTGAGAGTTAGGGTTAGGGTTAGGGTGAAGTTTAGTGTTAGGGTTAGGGTTAGAGTTAGTGTTAAGGTGAGGGTGAGGTTTAGGGGTAGAGTAAGGGTTAGAGTGAGGGTTAGGGTCAAGGTTAGGGTTAGGGTGCGGGTTAGGGTGGGGTTGAAGGTAAGGGTAAATTTGAGGGTTAGGCTGAGGGTGAGGGTTAAGGTTAGGGTGAGGGTTAGTGTTAGGTTTAGGGTGAGGGTGAGGGTTAGATTGAGGATTAGTGTTAGGGTTAGTGTGAGGTTTAGGGTGAGGATGAGGGTTAGGGTTAGTGTTAGGGTGAGGTTTACGGTTAGGGTGATGCTTAGGGTTAGTGTGAGCGTTAGTGTTAGCGTTAGGGTTTATGTTAGGGTGAGGGTTAGGGTTAGGGTGAGATTTATGGTTTGGGTGAGTGTGAGGGTTAGGGTTAGGGTTATAGTTAGGGTTAGGGTTAGGGTTATGGTTAGTGTTAGTGTTAGGGTTAGGGTTAGGTTTAGGGTTAGGATGAGGTTTAGTTTTACTGTTAGGGTTAGAGTTAAGGTTAGGGTGAGGGTGAGATTTAGGGTTAGAGTTAGGGTTAGTGTTAGTGTTAGGGTTAGGGTGAGGGTTAGGGTTAGGTATAGGCTTAAGCTTAGGCTTGGGCTTAGGCCGAGCATGAGGGTGAGGGTTAGGGTTTGGGTTATGGTTCAGGTTAGTGTGAAGGTTAGATTGAGGTTTAGGGTTAGGATTCGGGTAAGGGTGAGGGATAGGGTTAGGGTTAGGGTATGGGCTAGGGTTAGGGAAAGTGTTAGGTTTAGGATTAGGGTTAGGGTGAGTGTGAGTGTGAGGTTTAGGGTTAGGGTTAGCCTTAGAGTTAGGGTGAGGGTTAGGGTTAGGGTTTGGGTTAGTGTGAGGGTGAGGCTGAGTATTAGGTTTAGTTTTAGCGTTAGGTTTAGGATTAGAGTTATTGTTAGGCTTAGGCTTAGGATGAGGGTCAGGCTGGGGTTGAGGATTAGAGTTAGGGTTTGGGTTAGGGTTAGGGTTAGGTTTATTATTAGTGTTATGCTTAGGGTTAAGTTTGCGGTGAGCATGAGGCTGAAGGTGAGGGTTATGGTTATGGTTATGCTTATGGTTAGGGTTAGGGGGAGGGATAGGGTGAGGTTTAGGGTTAGGGTTAGTGTTAGGGTAAGTGTGAGGGTGAGGGTTAGGTTGAGGTTTAGGGATATGGTTAGGTTTAGGATTAGGGTTAGGGTGAGACTGAGTGTGAGGTTTAGGGTGAGGATTAGGCTTCGGCTTATGGTTAGGCTAAGGGTGAGGGTGGGGGTGAGGATTAGGGTTAGGGCTAGGCTTAGGCTTAGGGTTAGGCTGAGGGTGAGGGTGGAGGTGAGGATTAGGGTTATGGTGATGGTTAGGATTAGGGTAAGAGTGAGGGCTCGGGTGAGGGTGATGGTTAGGGTAAGGCTTAGGCTTAGGCTTCGGGTTAGGCTTCGGGTGTGTTTGAGGGTGAGGGTTAGGTTTAGCGTGATGGTTAGGTTTACTGTTAGGGTGAGGTTTAGGATGAGGTTTAGGGTTCGGGGGAGGTTAGGGTGAGGATGATGGTAAGGGTAAAGGTGAGGTTTACGCTGAGGGTGACTGTTAAGATGAGGGTGAGGCTTAAGGTAACGTTGAGGGTTAGGGTTAGGGTGAGGCTGAGTCTGAGATTTAGGGTGAGGATTAGGCTTAGGCTTACAGTTAGGCTAAGGGTGAGGGTGGGGGTGAGGATTAGGGTTAGGGTGATGGTTAGGGTTAGGGGTAGTGTTATTGTTAGGGTTAGGATTAGAATTACTGTGAGGGTGAGGGTGGGGGTGAGGGTTAGGGATAGGGTTAGGGTGGGGTTTAGGGTTGGGTTAGGATTATGGTTAGGGTTTGGGTGAGGTTTAGGGTTAGATATAGTGTTAGGGGAGGGAAAGGGTGAGGATCAGGGATAGGGTTATTGTTAGGGTTTGCGTGAGGTTGAGGGTTAGCTTGAGGTTTAGGGTTAGGGTTAGGATTAGGGTTAGTGTGAGGGTTAATGTTAGGGTTAAGGTTAGTTTTAGGTGAGGGTTGGTGTTAGGTTGATGGTTTGGGTTATTGTGAGGGTTATGGTTAAGGTGAGGTTTAGGATAAGGATTAGGGTTATTGTTAGGGTTAGGTTTAATGTTTCGGTTAAGGTGAGTGTGAGGGTTAGGGTTAGGGTTAGGGTGAGGTTTAGGGTTTGGTTTAGGGTTAGAGTGAGGGTTAGGGTAAGTGTGAGGATTAGGGTTAGAGTTAGGGTTAGGGTGAATGTTAGGTTGAGGTTTAGGGTTAGGGTTAGTGTTAGGTTTAGGGTTAGGGTGAGAGTTAGGGGGAGGGTTAGGATTACAGTTAGGGTTAGGTTTATGGTTAGGGTTAGCCTTAGGGTTAGGTGAGGGTGAGGTTTAGGGTTAGAATTAGGGTTAGGCTGAGGCTGAGGGTGAGGGTGAGGGTTAGGATTAGGGTTAGGATTAGGATTCGGGCTTGGGTTAGGGTAAGTGTGAGGGTTAGGTTAAGGTTAGGGTTAGCCTGAGGTTTAGGCTGAGGGTGAGGGTGAGGGTGAGGGTCAGGGTCAGTTTGAGGGTTAGGGTTAGGGTTAGGGTGAGGTTTAGTCTTAGGGTTAGTGTTAGAGTTAGGGTTAGATGGAGGGTGAGGTTTAGGGGTAGAGTTAGAGTTAGGGTGAGTTTTAGGTTGAGGGTTAGGGTGAGGGATATGGTGGGGGTGAAGGTAAGGGTAAACGTGATGGTTACGCTGAGTGTGAGGGTTATGGCAAGGGTGAGGATTAGGGTTAGGGTGAGGGTTAGGGTTAGGGTTAGTGTGAGAGTTAGGGTTCGGGTAAAGTTTAGGGTTAGGGTTAGGGTTAGGGTAAGGGTTTCGGTGAGGGTGAGTGTTAGTGTCAGTTTGAGAGTTAGGGTTAGGATTAGGGTTAGGGTGAGGGTTAGTGTTAGGGTTAGTGTTAGGGTGAGGGTTAGGATGAGGGTTAGGGTTAGGATTATGGTTAGGGTGAGGGCTAGTGGCAGGTGATGTTTAGCGTTAGGGTTAGGGTGAGGTTTACTGTTAGGTTTAGGGTTAGGGTTAGGGTGAGGTTGAGGTTTAGGGTTAGAGTTAGGGTTAGAGTGAGGCTGAGGTTGAGGGTTAGGGTTAGGGTGAGGTTTAGTGTTAGGATTAGTGTTAGAGTTAGGGTTAGAGTGAGTGTTAGGTAGTTTGTGAGGGTTAGGCTTAGCGTTAGGATTAGGTTTAGGATGAGGGTGAGGATGAGTTTGAGGGTTAGGGTTAGGTTGAGGGTTAGGGTTAGGATTAGGGTTAGGGTGAGGGTTGAATTTAGGGTTAGGGTGAGGGTAAAGATGAGGATTAGGGTTAGGATTAGTGTTATGGTGAGTGCTAGGGTGAGGGTGAGGGTTAGGGTTAGTGTTAGATTAAGGTTTAGGGTTAGGGTTAGCTTTAGGGTGAGGGTTAGGTTTACAGTGAGTGTGAGGGTTAGGGTTAGGGTTTGACTTAGGTTTAGGGTTAGGCTTAGGGTGAGGGTAGAGGTGAGGATTAGGGTTAGGGTGATGGTTAGGGTTAGGGTGAGGTTTAAAGTTAGGATGAGTGTTAGGTTTAGGATTAGGGTTAGGGTGAGGGCTATGGTGAGGTTGAGGATTAGAATAAGGTTTAGGGTTAGGGTGAGGGTTTGGGTGAGGATGATGGTAAGAGTAAAGGTGAGGGTTAGGGTGAGGGTGAGGTTTAAGATAAGGGTGAGGGTTAGGTTTAGGTTTAGGGTTAGAGTAAGGGGTCAGGTTAGGGTCAGGGTGATTGTAAGATTGAGGATTAGGGTTAAGGTTAGTGTGAGGTTTAGAGTGAGGATGAGGGTTAGGTTTAGGGTGAGGGTGAGGGTTAGAATTAGGGTTAGGTTGAGGGCTAGGGATCAGGTTAGCGTGAGGTTTAGGGTTAGGGTGATGGTTAGTGTTAGTGTGAGGGTTAGTGTTAGGGTTAGGGTTATTTTGAGGGTTAGGGTAAGTGTTACGGTGAGGGTTAGTGTTAGGGTGAGGGTTATGTTTTGGGTGAGTATTAGGGTTATGGTTAAGGTTATTTTTAGGGTTAGGTTTAGGGTTATGGTTAGGTTGAGGGTGAGGGTTACATTTAGGGTTAGGATGAGGTTTAGGTTTAGGGTTAGGGATAGAATTAAGGTTAGGGTGACAGTGAGGTTTAAGGTTAGAGTTAGGGTTTGTGATAGGGATAGGTTTAGGGTGAGGGTTAGGGTTAGGCTTAGGCTTAGGCTTAGGATTAGGCCGAGCATGAGGGTGAGGGTTAGGGTTAGGGTGATGGTTCTGGTTAGGATTAGTGTTATTGTGAGTGTTAGGTTAGAGTTCCGGTGAGGGTGAGGGTGCAGGTGAGGGTTAGGGTTAGGGTTAGGCTGGGGTTTACGTTTAGGGTTAGGGTTAGGGTTACGGTGAGCCTGAGGGTGAGGGATAGGTTTAGTATTAATGTTAGGGTTAGGCTTAAGGTGAGGGTTAGGTTGAGGGTTAGGGATAGGGTTAGGGTTAGGATTAGGATTAGGGTTAGGGTTAGGGTGAGGGTGAGGGTTAGGGTTAGGGTTAGGATTAGGCTAAGGATCAGGGTGAGGGTTAGGCTTAGGTTGAGGGTTAGGGTTATGGGGAGGTTGAGGATGAGGGTTAGGGTTAGGATTAGGGTTAGGGTGAGGGTGAGTGTGTGTGTTAGGGTTAGGTTTAGGGTTAGGTTTAGGGTTAGGCTGAGGGTGAGTTTGAGGGTTAGGGTTAGGTGATGGGTGAGATTTAGGGTTCGGGTTAAGTTTAGTGTTAGGTTGAGCGTTAGGGTAAGGGTTATGGTGAAGGTGAGGGTTAGGGTTGGGTTGAGGGTTAGGGTTCGGATTAGGGGTTGAGTGAGGGTGATGGTGAGGGTTCGGTTTAGTGTTAGGGTCAGGGTTAGGTTGAGGGTTACTTTTAGGATTAGGGTGAGGGTGAGGGCTATGGTGAGGGTGAGGTTTAGGGTTAGGGTTTGGGTGAGGTTTAGGATTAGGTTTAGGGTTAGGGTGAGTGTAAGGTTTAGGGTTACAGTTAGGGTTAGGGTGAGGCTGAGTTTGAGGGTTAGGGTTAGTGTTAGTGTTAGATTTAGGCTTAGGGTGAAGTTTAGGTTGAGTGTGAGGGTTAGGCTTAGGGTTAGGATTAGGTTTAGGGTAAGGGTTAGGGTGAGTGTGAGCAATATGGTTAGGGTTAGATTTAGACTTAGGGTTAGATTGAGGGTGAGGGTGGGGGTGAGGGTTAGGTTTAGGGTGAGTGTGAGGGTTAGGGTTAGGTTGAGGGTTAGATTTAGGGTTACAGTGAGCGTGAGGGTTAGGGTTAGTTTGAGAGTTAGGGTTAGAGTTAGGGTTAGGGTGAGGGTTAAGCTTAGGGTTAGGGTGAGGGTAAGGATGAGGATTAGGGTTAGGGTGAGGGCTTGGGTGAGGTTGAGGGTTAGGGTTAGTGTTAGATTAAGGTTTAGGGTTAGCGTTAGGGTTATGGTGAGGATTAGGTTGAGGGTTAGGGTTACAGTGAAGGTGACGATTAGGGTTAGGGTGAGGGTTGGGGTTAGGCTTAGGCTTAGGCTTAGGCTTAGGCTTAGGCCGAGCATGAGGGTTCGGGTTCGGGTTCGGGTTCGGGTTCGGGTTCGGGTGAGGGTTAGGGTTAGGTTGAGGTTTAGGGTTAGGATAAGTTTAAGGGTGAGGGCTAGGCTGAGGGTTAGGGTGAGGGTTAGGGTTAGGGATAGGTTTAGGTTTAGAATTAGGGTTAGAGTGAGTGTGAGGGTTAGGATTAGGGTTAGGGTTAGCCTTAGAGTTAGGATGAGGTTTAGGGTTAGGGTTTGGGTTAGGTAGAGGTTGAGGCTGAGGATTAGGGATAGGTTTAGGGTTAGGTTTAGGGGTACTGTTAGTGTTAGTTTTAGGGTTAGGGTTAGGGTTAGGGTGAGGTTTAGATATATGGTTAGGGGGAGGGTTAGGGTGAGGGTTAGGGTTAGGGTTAGTGTTAGATTAAGGTTTAGGGTTAGGGTTAGGGTTAGGGTGAAGATTAGGTTGAGGGTTAGGGTTACAGTGAAGGTGAGGATTAGGGTTAGGGTGAGGGTTAGGGTTAGGGTTAGGCTTAGGCTTAGGCTTAGGCTTAGGCCGAGCATGAGGGTGAGGGTTCGGGTTTGAGTTCAGGTTCGGGTTAAGGTTAGGTTGAGAGTTAGGTTGAGGTTTAGGGTTAGGATAAGTTTAAGGATGAGGGCTAGGCTGAGGGTTAGGGTGAGGGTTAGGGTTAGGGATAGGGTTAGGTTTAGGATTAGGGTTAGGGTGAGTGTGAGGGTTAGGATTAGGGTTAGGGTTAGGCTTAGAGTTAGGATGAGGTTTAGGGTTAGGGTTTGGGTTAGGATGAGGTTGAGGCTGAGGATTAGGGTTAGGTTTAGGGTTAGGTTTAGGGGTACTGTTAGTGTTAGGTTTAGGGTTAGGGTTAGGGTTAGGGTGAGGTTAGGATATAGGGTTAGGGGGAGGATTAGGGTTAGGGGTAGTGTTAGGTTTAGGTTGAGGGTGAGGGTTAGGTTGACGTTTAGGGTTAGGGTTAGGGTTAGGGTCAGTGTGAGGGTTAGTGTTAGTGTTAGGGTTAGTGTTAGGGTGAGGGTAAGTGTTAGGGTGAGGTTATGGGTTATGGTGACGGTTATGGTTAGGGTGAGGGTTAGGGTTACGGTTAGGGTTATTGTTAGGTTTAGGTTTAGGGTTACGGTTACGGTGAGGGTGAGGATGAAGGTTAGATTTTGGTTTAGGGTTTGAGTTAGGGTTAGGGTTAGGGTTAGGTTGAGGGTGAGGTTTAGGGTTAGAGTTAGGGTTAGGGTGACGCTTAGGTTTAGGGTTACTTTGAGAGTTAGGGGGAGGGTAAGGTTAATGTTAGTGTTAGGGATAGGATTAAGGTTAGGGTTAGGGTGAGGGTCAGTGTGTTTGATAGGGTTAGGTCTAGGATTACGCTTAGGTTTAGGCTGAGGGTGATGGTGATGGTTAGGTTTAGGGTTAGGTTTAGGGATGGGGGAGGGTTAGGATTAGGTTTAGGGTTAGGATTAGTTTTAGGGCAAGGGCTAGGGTGAGGGTGAGGTTTAGGGTTAGAGTTAGGGTTAGGGTGAAGCTGAGGGTGAGGGTTAGGGTTAGGGTTAGTGTTAGGTTTAGGGTTAGGATTAGGGTGAGGGTTAGGGTGAGGGTTAGGGTTAGGATTAGGGTTAGGGTTAGGCTGAGGGTGAGCGTGAGTGTGAGGGTTAGGTTGAGGATGAGTGTTAGGGTTAGGGTGAGGGCTAGGGTTGGGTTAAGGTTAGGGATCGGGTAAGGTTTAGGGTTAGGGTGATGGTTTGTGTTAGTGTGAGTGTTAGTGTTAGGGTTAGGGTTATTTTTAGGGTTAGGGTAAGTGTTAGGGTGAGGGTTAGGGATAAGTTGAGGGTTATGTTTAGGGTGTGGATTAGGGTTATGGTTAAGGTTATTGTTAGGGTTAGGGTTAGGGTTATGGTTAGGGTGAGGGTGAGGGTTACATTTAGGGTTAGGATGAGGTTTAGGTTTAGGGTTAGGGATAGAATTAAGGTTAGGGTGACAGTGAGGTTTAGGGTTAGAGTTAGGGTTTGTGATAGGGTTGGGGTTAGGGTGAGGGATAGGGTTAGGCTTAGGCTTAGGCTTAAGCTTAGGCCGAGCATGAGGGTGAGGGTTAGGGTTAGGGTGATGGTTCTGGTTAGGATTAGTGTTATTGTGCGTGTTAGGGTTAGAGTTCCGGTGAGGGTGAGGGTTCAGGTGAGGTTTATGGTTAGGGTTAAGCTGGGGTTTACGTGTAGGGTTAGGGTTAGTGTTAGGGTGAGCCTGAGGGTGAGGGATAGGTTTAGTATTAATGTTAGGGTTAGGCTTAAGGTGAGGGTTAGGTTGAGGGTTAGGGATAGGGTTAGGGTTAGGATTAGGATTAGGGTTAGTGTTAGGGTGAGTGTGAAGGTCAGGGTGAGGGTTAGGCTTAGGTTGAGGGTTAGGGTTATGGGGAGGTTGAGGATGAGGGTTAGGGTTAGGATTAGGGTTAGGGTGAGGGTGAGTGTGTGTGTTAGGGTTAGGTTTAAGGTTAGGCTTAGGGTTAGGCTGAGGGTGAGTTTGAGGGTTAGGGTTAGGTGATGGGTGAGATTTAGGGTTCAGGTTAAGTTTAGGGTTAGGTTGAGCGTTAGGGTAAGTGTTATGGTGAAGGTGAGGGTTAGGGTTGGGTTGAGGGTTAGGGTTCAGATTAGGGGTTGAGTGAGGGTGACGGTGAGGGTTCGGTTTAGTGTTAGGGTCAGGGTTAGGATGAGGGTTACGTTTAGGATTAGGGTGAGGGTGAGGTCTAGGGTGAGGTTGAGGTTTAGGGTTATGGTTAGGGTGAGGTTTAGGATTAGATTTAGAGTTAGGGTTAGGGTGAGTGTAAGGTTTAGGGTTACAGTTAGGGTTAGGGTGAGGCTGAGTTTGAGGGTTAGGGTTAGTGTTAGTGTTAGATTTAGGGTTAGGGTGAGGGTTAGGTTGAGTGTGAGGGTTAGGCTTAGGGTTAGGATTAGGTTTAGGGTAAGGGTTAGGGTGAGTGTGAGCGATATGGTTAGTGTTAGGTTTAGACTTAGGGTTAGATTGAGGGTGAGGGTGGGGGTGAGGGTTAGGTTTAGGGTGAGTGTGAGGGTGAGGGCTAGGTTGAGGGTTAGGGTTAGGGTTACAGTGAGCGTGAGGGTTAGGGTTAAGTTGAGAGTTAGGGTTAGAGTTAGGGTTAGGGTGAGGGTTAAGGTTAGGGTTAGGGTTAGGTTGAGGTTAAGGATGAGGATTAGGGTTAGGATTAGGGTTAGGGTGAGGGCTTCAGTGAGGTTGAGGGTTAGGGTTAGTGTTAGATTAAGGTTTAGGTTTAGGGTTAGGTTTAGGGTGAGGATTAGGTTGAGGGTTAGCGTTACAGTGAAGGTGAGGATTAGGGTTAGGGTGAGGGTTAGGGTTAGGCTTAGGCTTAGGCTTAGGCTTAGGCTTAGGCCGAACATGAGGGTTCGGGTTCGGGTGAGGTTTCGGGTGAGGGTTAGGGTTAGGTTGAGAGTTAGTTTGAGGTTTAGGGTTAGGATAAGTTTAAGGGTGAGGGCTAGGCTGAGGGTTAGGGTGAGGGTTAGGGTTAGGGATAGGTTTAGGTTTAGAATTAGGGTTAGGGTGAGTGTGAGGGTTAGGATTAGGGTTAGGGTTAGGCTTAGAGTTAGGATGAGGTTTAGGGTTAGGGTTTGGGTTAGGAAGAGGTTGAGGCTGAGGATTAGGGTTAGGTTTAGGGTTAGGTTTAGGGGTACTGTTAGTGTTAGTTTTAGGGTTAGGGTTAGGGTTAGGGTGAGGTTTAGATATAGGGTTAGGGGGAGGGTTAGGGTTAGGGGTAGTGTTAGGTTTAGGTTGAGGGTGAGGGTTAGGTTGACATTTAGGATTAGGGTTAGGGTTAGGGTCGGTGTGAGGGTTAGTGTTAGTGTTAGGGTTAGTGTTAGGGTGAGGGTAAGTGTTAGGGTGAGTTAATGGGTTATGGTGACGGTTATGGTTAGGGTGAGCGTTAGGGTTATGGTTAAGCTTGTTGTTAGGGTTAGGGTTAGGGTTACGGTTACGGTGTGGTTGAGGGTGCGGGTTACGGTTAGTGTTAGGATGAGGTTTAGATTTAGGGTTAGGGATAGAATTAGGGTTTGGGTGACAGTGAGTTTTAGGGTTAGAGTTAGGGTTTGTGATAGGGTTAGGGTTAGGGTTAGGGTTGGGGTTAGCCTTAGGCTTAGGCTTAGGCTTATGCCCAGCATGAGTGTGAGGGTTAGGATTCGGGTGATGGTTCTGATTAGGATTAGTGTTATTGTTAGTGTTAGGGTCAGAGTTATAGGGAGGGTGAGGGTGCAGGTGAGGGTTAGGTTTAGAGTTAGTGTGGGGTTTACGGTTAGGGTTAGGGTTATGGTTAGTTTGAGGGTGAGGTTTAGGGTTAGATTTAGGGTTAGTGTTAGGGTAAGGTTTAGTGTTAGAGTTAGGGTTAGGGTGAGGCTGAGGGTGAGGGTTAGGGTTAGGATTAATGTTAGGGTTAGGCTTATGGTGAGGGTTAGGTTGAGAGTGAGGGTTAGGGTTCGTGTTAGGAGTAGGATTAGGGTTAGGATTAGGGTGAGTGTGAGGGTTAGGGTTAGGTATAGGCTTAGGGTTAGGCTGAGGTTGAGGGTTAGCGTTAGGGTTAGCGTGAGGTATAGGGTTAGGGTTAGGGTGAGTGTCAGGGTTAGGGTTAGGGTTAGGCTTAGGTTTAGGCTGAGGGTGAGGGTGTGGGTTAGGGTTAGGATGAGGGTAATGGTTATGGGGAGGGTTAGGATGAGGGTTAGTGTTAGGATTAGGGTTAGGGTGAGTGTGAGGGTTAGGGTTAGGGTTAGGCTTAGGTTTAGGCTGAGGGTGAGGGTGTGGGTTAGGGTTAGGATGAGGGTAATGGTTATGGGGAGGGTTAGGATGAGGGTTAGTGTTAGGATTAGGGTTAGGGTGAGGGTGAGTGTGTGTGTTAGGGTTAGGGTTAGGGATAGGCTTAGGGTTAGGCTGAGCGTGAGTTTGAGTGTTAGGGTTAGGGTTAGGGTGAGGGTTAGGGTAAGGTTTCGGGGGAGGCTTAGGAAGAGGGTTAGTGTAAGGATTAGGGTTGGGTGAGGTCTAGGGTGAGGGTGAGTTTTAGGGTTAGGTTTGGAGTGAGGGTTAAGGTAAGGGTAAGGGTGAGAATTAGGGTTCGGGTTAAGTTTAGGCTTAGTTTGAGGGTTACGGTGAGTGTGAGGGTTAGGGTTAGGTTGAGGGTTAGGGGTCGGGTTAGGGGTTAGGTGAGGGTGACGGTGATGGTTATGTTTAGAGTTAGGGTGAGGGTTATGATGAGGGTTATGGTTACGATTAGGGTTTGAGTGAGGACTAGGGTGAGGTTTAGGGTTAGGGTTATGGTGTGGTTTAGGTTTAAGTTTAGTGTTAGGGTTAGGGTGAGTTTAAGGTTTAGGATTAGATTTAGGTTTAGGGTGAGGCTGAGTTTGGGGGTTAGGATTAGTTTTAGTTTTAGATTTAGGGTTAGGTGGAGGGTTAGGTTGAGTGTGAGGGTTAGGCTTAGGGTTAGGTTTAGGTTTAGGGTAAGGGTTAGGGTGAGTGAGCCATATGGTTAGGGTTAGGGTTTGGTTTAGGGTTAGACTGAGCGTGAGGGTGGGGGTCAGGGTTAGGTTTAGGGTGAGTGTAAGGGTTAGGGTTAGGTTGAGAGTTAGGGTTAGAGTTAGGGTTAGGGTGAGAGTTAAGGTTAGGTTTAGGGTGAGGTTAAGAATGAGGTTTTGGGTTAGGATTGTGGTGAGGGTGAGGTCTAGGGTGAGGTTGAGGGTTAGGGCTAGTGTTAGATTAAGGTTTGGGGTTAGGGTTAGGTTGAGGATTAGGTTGAGGGTTAGGGGTACAGTGAGGGTGAGGATTACGGTTAGGTTGAGGGTAAGGGTTAGGATTAGGGTTAGCTTGAGGGTGAGTGTTAGCATTAGGTTTAGGTTAGGGTTAGGGTTAGGTTTAGGGATAGGATTTGTGTTATTGTTAGGGTTAGGTTTAGAGTTATTGTAAGGGTGAAGTTGAGGGTGAGGTTTAGGCTTAGGGTTAGGGTTAGGATTAGGGTTTTGGTGAGGGTGAGGTTTAGGGTTAGATTTAGTGTTAGTTGGAGGGTTAGGTCTAGGGTGAGGCTTAGGTTTAGTTTCAGGTTTAAGGTTAGGGTGAGGGTTAGGTTGAGGTTTTGTGTTACGGTTAGGGTTAGGGTTAGGATTAGGGTGAGGGTGAGGGTGAGTGTGAGGTTTAGGGATAGGGTTAGGATTAGGTTAGGTTTAGGCTGAGGGTGAGGGTGGGGGTTAGGGTTAGGGTTAGGGTGAGGGTTAGGATGAGGGTTAGGATTATGATTAGTTTTAGGGGGAGGGCTAGGGTGAGGGTGAGGGTTAGTGTAAGGGTTAGGCTTCGGCTTAGGTTTAGGCTGAGCGTGAGGTTGAAAGTGTGGTTTAGGGTTAGGGTGATGGTTACGTTTACAGGTAGGGTGAGGGTTAAGAGGAGGTTTAGGGTTAAGGTGATTGTTAGGGTGAGGTTTAGTGTTAGGGTTAGGGTTAGACTTAGGGTTATGATGAGGGTGAGATTCAGGGGTACAGTTAGGGTTAGGTTTAGGGTGCTGGCTAGCCTGGGGGTGACAGTAAGGGTAAAGTTGAGGGTTAGGCTGAGGGTGAGGGTTCCGGTAAGCGTGAAGGTTAGGGTTAGGGTGAGGGTTAGTGTTAGCGTTAGGGTCAGGGTGAGGGTTAGATTGAGGATTAGTGTTAGGGTTAGTGTGAGGTTTATGGTGAGGATGATGGTTAGGATTAGGGTGAAGGCTAGGGTGAGTGTGAGGTTTAGGGTTAGGGTGATGGTTAGGGTTAGTGTGAGGGTTAGTGTTAGGGTGAGGGTAAGTATTAGGGTGAGGGTTAGGGTTAGGGTTAGGTTTATTGTTAGGTTTAGGGGTAGGGTTACAGTTACTGTGAGGTTGAGCTTGAGGATTAGGGTTAGGGTTAGGGTTAGAGTTAGGGTTAGGGTGAGTGTTAGGGTTAGGGTTAGGCTTAGCCTTAGGCCGAGCATGAGGGTGAGGGTGAGGGTGAGGGTTTCGGCGAGGGTTAGGGTTAGGTTTAGGGTCAGGTTGAGAGTTAGGTTGAGGTTTAGGGTTAGGATAAGTTTAAGGGTGAAGGCTAGGCTGAGTGTTAGGGTGAGGGTTAGGATTAGGGATAGGGTTATGTTTAGGATTAGGGTTAGGGTGAGGGTGAGTGTGAGGATTAGGATTAGGGTTAGGGTTAGGCTTAGAGTTAGGATGAGGGTTAGGGTTTGGGTTAGGGTGAGGTTGAGGCTGAGGCTTAGGGTTAGGTTTAGGGTTTGGTTTAGGGTTAGTGTTAGGGTTTGGGTTAGGGTTAGGGTGAGGGTGAAGTTGAGGTTTTGATATAGGGTTAGGGGGAGGGTTAAGGTGAGGATTAGTGTTAGGGGTAGTGTTAGGTTTAGGTTGAGTGTGAGTGTTCGGTTGAGGTTGAGGGTTAGGGTTTGGTTTAGGGTCAGTGTGAGGGTTAGTGTTAATGTTAGGGTTAGTGTTATGGTGAGGGTAAGTGTTAGGGTGAGGTTATGGGTTAGGGTGACGGTTATGGTTAGGGTGAGGGTTAGGGTTAGGGTTTGGGTTATTGTTAGGTTTAGGTTTAGGGTTACGGTTACGTTTACAGTGAGGGTGAAGGTGAGGGTTAGGGTTAGGTTGAGGTTTAGGGTTTGGCTTAGCTGTAGAGTTAGGGTTAGGGTGAGGGTCAGGTTTAGGGTTAGAGTTAGGGTTAGGGTGACGGTTAGGGTTAGGTTTAGGGTGAGAGTTAGGGTAAGAGTAAGGGTTAGTGTTAGGGTTAGGGATAGGATTAATTAGGGTGAGGGTGAGTTTGTTTGTTAGTGTTAGGTCTAGGGTTAGGCTTAGATTTAGGCTGAGGGTGAGGGTGATGGTTAGGGTTAGGGTTAGGGTTAGGGTTAGGGTTAGGGGGAGGGTTAGGATGAAGGATAGGGTTAGGATTACTGTTAGGGCAAGGGCTAGGGTGAGGGTGAGGTTTAGACTTAGAGTTAGGGTGAGGTTTATGGTTAGGGTTAGGATTAGGGTGAGGGTGAGGCTTAGGGTTAGAGTTAGGGTTAGGGTGAGGCTGAGGGTGAGGGTTAGGGTTAGGTTTAGTGTTAGGTTTAGGGTTAGGGTGAGGGTTAGTGTTAGGGTGAGGGTTAGGGTTAGGGTTAGAGTTAGGCTGAGGTTGAGGGTGAGGGTGAGGGATAGGGTGAGTATGAGGTTTAGTTTTAGGGTGAGGGCTAGGGTTGGGTGAGGATTAGGGAAAGGGTTAGCGTGAGGTTTAGGGTTAGGGTGATGGTTTGGGTTAGTCTGAGGGTTAGTGTTATTGTTAGGGTTATTGTTAGGATTAGGCTAAGTGTTAGGGTGAGGGTTAGGGTTAGGTTGAGGTTTATGGTTAGGGTGGGGGTTAGGGTTATGGTTAAGGTTATTTTTAGGGATAGGGTTAGGGTTATGGTTAAGGTGACGGTGAGGGTGAGGGTTACGGCTAGGGTTACGATGAGGTTTCGGTTTAGGGTTAGGGTTAGAATTATGGTTAGGGTGACAGTGAGTGTTATGGTTAGAGTTAGGGTTTGTGATAGTTTTAGGGTTAGGGTGAGGGTTAGGGTTAGGCTTAGGCTTAGGCTTAGGCTTTGACCGAGCATGAGGGTGAGGGTTAGGGTTGGGGTGATGGTTCTGGTTAGGATTAGTGTTACTGTTAGGGTTAGATTTAGAGTTACGGTGAGGGTGAGGGTGCAGGTGAGGGTTAGGGTTAGGGTTACTGTGGGGTTTACGGTTAGGGTTAGGGTTAGTGTTAGATTGAGGGTGAGGTTCAGGTTTAGATTTAGCGTTAGTGTTAGGGTGAGGGTTAGTGTTAGGGTTAGGGTTAGTTTTAGGGTGAGGGTAAGGGTTATGGTGAGGATTTGGTTTTGGGTGAAGGTTATGGTTAAGGTCGAGGGTTAGGGTTAGGGTTATTTTTAGCATTAAGTTTAGGTTGAGTGTTAGGTTGAGCTTTAGTGTTATAATTAGGTTTAGGGTTATGATTAGGGTGAGGTTGAGGGTAAGTGTGAGGGTTTGGGTTAGGGTCAGGCTTAGGCTTAGGGTTAGGCTGAGGGTGAGGGTGGGGTTGAGGATTAGGTTTAGGGTGATGGTTAGGGTTAGGGTTAGGGTGAGGCTTAGGATGAGGGTTATGGTTAGTATTAGGGTTAGGGTGAAGGCTAGGGTAAGTGTTATGTTTAGGGTGAGGTTTAGGATTAGGGTGAGGGTTAGGGTTAGTGTGAGGGTTAGTGTTAGTGTTAGGGTTAGTGTTAGGGTGAGGGTAAGTGTTAGGGTGAGGGTCACGGGTAGGGTGAGGTTTATGGTTAGGGTGAGGGTTAAGGTTAGGGTTAGGGTTATTGTTAGGTTTAGGATTAGGGTTACAGTTATGGTGATGGTGAGGGTTAGGGTTAGGGTTAGCGTGAGGTTTAGTGTTAGGGTTAGGGTTAGATTTAGGGTTAGGGTGATGATGAGGTTTAGGGTTAGATTTAGGTTTAGTGTTAGTGTTAGGGTCAGGGTGAGGGTTAGTGTTAGGTTTAGGCTTAGGCTTAGGCCGAGCATGAGGGTGAGGGTTAGGGTTCAGGTTAGGGTTTGGGTTAGGTTTAGGGTTAGGGGTAGGTTGTGGGTTAGGATGAGGATTAGGGCAACGGTAAAGGCTAGGCTGAGGGTTAGGTTGAGGGTTAGGGTTAGGCTGAGGGTGAGTGTGAGAGTTAGGGTTAGGGTTTGGGTTAGGCTTAGAATTAGGGTGAGGGTTAGGGTTAGCTTTTGGGTTAGGGTGAGGGTGAGGCTGAGGATTAGGTTTAGGGTTAGGTTTAGGATTAAGTTTAGGGTTAGGGTTAGGGTTAGGGTTAGGGTTAGGGCTAGGCTTAGTGTTAAGCTGAGGGTGTGGATGAGGATTAGTGTTATGGTTAGGGTTAGGCTTAGGGTTAGGGTTATTGTTAGTGTTATGGTTAGGGTTAAGTTTGTAGTGAGGGTGAGGCTGAGTGTGAGCGTTATGTTTATGGTTAGGGTTAGGGTTAGGGTTAATGTTAGGGTTAGTATTATTGTTAGGGTTAGAGTTAGATTTACTGTGAGGGTGAGGATGCGGGTGAGGGTTAGTTTTAGGGTTAGGGTGGGGTTTATGGTTAGGGTTAGCGTTCGGGTGAGGATGAAGTTTATAGTTGGGGTTAGGCTGAGCGTTAGGGTTAGGTTTAGGGTGAGAGTTAGGGTTCGGGTTAAGTTTAGGGTTAGTTTGAGGGTTAGGGTAAGGTTTACGGTGAGGTTGATGGTTAGGATTAGGTTGAGGGTTAGGGTTAGAATTAGGGTTAGGGTGAGGGTGAGTGTGAAGATTAGGATTAGTGTTAGGGTGAGGGTTAGGATGAGGGTTAGGTTTAGGATTAGGGTTAGGGTGAGGGCTAGGGTGAGGGTGAGGGTTAGGGTAAGGTTTAGGGTGAGGTTTAGGGTTAGGGTGATGATTAGGGTTAGTGTGAGGGTTAGTGTTAGGGTTAGGGTTAGGGTGAGGGTGAGGGTAAGTGTTAGGGTGAGGGTTAGGTTTAGGGTGAGGGTTATTGTTAGGTTGAGGGTTAGGGTTTGGGTTAGGGTTAGGGTTACGGTCACGGTGAGGGTGAGGGTGAGGGTTAGGTTTAGGGTTAGTATGAGGTTTAGGTTTAGGGTAAGTGTTAGAGTTAGGGTTAGGGTGAGAGTGAGGTTTACGGTTAGCGTTAGGGTTAGTGTTAGGTTTAGTGTTAGGGTGAGGGTTTGTGTTAGAGTTATGCTTAGGCTTAGGCTTAGGCCAAGCATGAGGGTGAGGGTGAGGGTTAGGGTTATGGTGAGGTTTAGGATGAGGTTTAGGGTTAGGATTAGTGTTAGGGTGAGGACTAGGTTGAGGGTTAGGGTGAGAGTTAGCTTTAGGGATAGGTTTAGGTTTAGGATTAGGGTTAGGTTGAGGGTGATTCTGAGGGTCAGGTTTAGGGTTAGGCTAAGGGTTAGGGTGAGGGTTAGGGTTAGGGTTTTCGTTAATGTGAGGGTGAGGCTGAGGATTAGGGTTAGGCTTAGGGTTGGGTTTAGGGTTAGGGTTAGGCTTAGGGTTAGGCTGAGGATGAAGATGGGGTTGAGGATTAGGGTTAGGGTTAGGATTAGGGTTATTGTTAGTGCTAAGTTAGGTTTAAGTTTGCCCTGACATCAAGGCTGAAGGTGAGGGTTATGGTTAGGGTTAGGGTTAGTATTAGTGTTATTTTTAGGGTTAGGTTTACAGTTACGGTGAGATTGAGGGTGAGGGTGAGGGTTAGGGTTAGGGTGAGGTTTAGCGTGAGGTTTAGGGTTAGGGTTAGGGTGAGGGTGAGGTTTAGGGTTAGAGTTAGTGTTAGATTGGGGGTTAGGGGGAGGTTCAGGGTTATTGTTAGTGTTAGGTTTAGGGGGAGGGGGCGGGTTAGGTTGAGGTTTAGGGATAGGTATAGTTTAGTATTAGATTTAGTGTGAGGGTGAGTGTGATGGTTAGGGTGAGGGCTAGGATTAGGCTTAGGGTTAGGCTGAGGGTGAGGGAGGGGGTGTGGATTAGGTTTAGGGTGATGGTTTGGATTAGGGTTAGTGTTATTGTTGGGGTTACGGTTAGAGTTATTGTGAGGTTGAGGGTGTGGGTGAGGGTTAGGGTTAGGGTTAGGATGAGGTTTAGGGTTAGGGTTAGTGTGAGGGTGAGGTTTAGGGTTAGATATAGGGTTTGGGGGAAGGTTAGGGGGAGGTTTGGGATAGGATTAGTGTTAGAGTTAGGGTGAGGGTAAGGGTTAGGTTGAGGTTTAGGGTTAGGGTAATGAATAGTTAGGGTTAGTGTGAGGGTTAGTGTTAGCGTTAAGGTTAGTTTTAGGGTGAGGGTAAGTTTTAGGGTGAGGTTTTGGGTTGGGGTGAGAGTTGTGGTTAGGGTGAGTGTTAGGATTAGAATTAGGGTTATTGTTAGGGTTAGGTTTGGGTTTTGGTTACGATGAGGGTGAGGTTTAGGGTTGGAGTTAGGGTGAGGTTTAGGGTTGGGGTTAGGGTTAGAGTGAGGGGTAGGATGAAGGTGAGGTTTACCGTTAGAGTTAGGGTGATGGTTAGGGTTTGGATTAGGGATAAGGAGAGGGTGAGTGTGTGTGTTAGAGTTAGGGTTAGGTTTAGGCTTAGCCTAAGGCTAAGTGTGAGGTTGAGTGTGAGGGTTAGGGTTAGGATTAGTGTTATTGTGAGAGTGAGGGTGAGGGTTTGGTTTAGTGTTAGGTTGAGGGTTAGGATGAGTGTTAGGATTAGGGTTAGGCTTATGGTGAGCATTAGGTTTAGGGTTAGTTTGAGGGTTTGGGTTAGGAGAAGGATGAGGGTTAGTTTTAGGGTTAGGGTGAGGGTTAGGATGAGGATTAAGGTTACGATTAGTGTTAGGGTGAAGGCTAGGGTGAGGGTGAGAACTAGGTTTAGTGTTAGGGTAAGTTTTAGGGTTATAGTTAGGGTTAGGGTGAGGGTTAGGATGAGGGTTAGGGTTACGGTGAGGGTGAGGGTTAGGGTTAGGGTGAGGTTTAGTGTTAGGTTTAGGGTAAGGGTTAGGATGAGGATGAGGTTTAGGGTTAGTGTTAGGGATGGGGTGAAGCTGACGATGAGTGTTAGGGTGACAGTTAGTGTTAGGTTTAGGGTTAGGGTAAGGTTCAGGGTTATGGTGAGTGTAATGATGAGGGTTAGGGTGAGGGTGAGGGTTAGGGTTAGGGTTAGGGGGAGGGTTAGGGTGAGGTTTAGGGCTAGGGTGAGGGTGAGGTTTAGGGTTAGGGTTAGGGTGAGGTTTAAGGTTAGGTTTTGGGTTAGGCTTAGGGTGAGGGTGAGGTTTAGGGTTAAAGTTAGGTTAAGCTGAGGCTGAGGGTGAGGGTTAGGGTTAGGTTTAGGATTAGGGTAAAGGTTAGGGTGAGTGTGAAGGTTAGGGTTAGGGTTAGGCTTAGGCTTAGGGTTAAACTGAGGGTGAGGGTGAGGGTGAGGTTTAGGGTTAGGATTAGGGTTAGGGTGAGGGTGAGTGTGTGTGTTATAGTTAGGTTTAGGCTTAGGCTTAGGGTTAGGCTGAGGGTGAGGTTGAGGGTGAGGGTTAGGGTTAGGGTGAGGGTTTGTGCAAGACTTAGGGGGAGGGTTAGGATGAGGGTTAGTGTTAGGATTAGGGTTAGGGTGAGGGCTAGGGTGAGGATGAGGTCTAGGTTTAGGGTCAGGGTGAGGTTTAGTGTTAGAGTTAGTGTTAGAGTGAGGCTGAGGGCGAGGGTTAGGGTTAGGATTAATGTTAGGCTTATCCTTAAGGTGAGGTTTAGGTTGAGGGTGAGGGTTAGGATTAGGGTTAGGGGTAGGTTTAGGGTTAGGATGAGGGTGAGGGTTAGGGTTAGGTTTAGGTATATGCGTAGGGTTAGGCTGAGGTTGAGGTTGAGGGTTAGGGTAAGGGTGAGGTTTAGGGGTAGGGTTAGGGTGAATGTGAGGTTTAGGGTTAGGGTTAGGGTTAGGCTTAGGATTATGCTGAGGGTGAAGGTGTGGGTTAGTGTTTGGGTTATGGTTAGGGTTATGGGGAGGGTTAGGATCAGGGTTAGGGTTAGTGTGAGGTTTAGGATGAGGGTGAGTGTGTGTGTAGGGTTAGGTTTAGGGTTAGGCTTAGGGTTAGGCTGAGGGTGAAGTTAGGGTTAGGGTTAGGGTTAGGCTTAGGCTTTGGTTTAGGCTGAGAATGAGGGTGAGGCTGTGGGTTAGTGTTAGGGTGAGGGTTAGGGTAAGGGTTAGGGGGAGGTTTAGGAAAAGGGATAGGGTTAGGATTAGGGTTGGGTGTGGCTAGGGTGAGAATGAGGTTTAGGGTTAGGGTTAGCTTGAGGGTTAGGATTATGTTAAGTGTGAGAGTTAGTGTTCGGGTTAAGTTTAGGGTTAGGTAGAGGGTTAAGGTAAGGGTTACGATGAGGGTGAAGGTTAGGGTTCGGTTGAGGGTGAGGGTTCGGATTAGGGTTAGGGTGAGCTTGAGGGTTATGGTTAGTGTTAGGGTGAGGGTTAGGATGAGGGTTAGGGTTAGGATTAGTGTTCTGGTGAGGGCTAGGGTGAGGGTGAGGTTTAGGGTTAGGGTTAGGGTTAGGGTGAGGTTTAGGGTTAGGGATAGGGTTAGTGTTAGGGTGAGGGTGACGTTTATGTTTAGAGTTAGGGGTAGGATGAGGCTGAAGTTGAGGGTTAGGGTTAGGGTTAGTGTAAGATTTAGGGTTAGGGTGAGGGTTAGGATTGAGGGTGAAGGTTAGGTTTAGGGTTAGGATTAGGTTTAGGGTAAGGGTTAGGGTGAGTGTGAGCATTAGGGTGAGTGTGAGCATTAGGGTTTGGCTTAGGGTTAGGCTGAGGTTGAGGGTGAGGGTTAGGGTTAGTGTTAGATTAAGGTTTAGGGTTAGGGTTAGGGTTAGGGTGAAATTTAGGGTTCGGTTATATTTAGCGTTAGGGTGAGGGTTATGGTTAGGGTTAAGGTGAGCATGAGGTTTAGGATTATGTTGAGGATTAGGCTTAGGTTTAGGGCTAGGGTGAGGGTTAAGGTTAGGGTGAGGGTGAGGGTAAGGATGAGGATTAGGGTTAGGATTAGGGTTAGGGTGAAGCCTAGGGTGAGGGTGAGGGTTAGGGTTAGTGTTAGATTAAGGTTTAGGGTTAGGGTGAGGGTGATGGTAAGTTTGAGGGCTAGGGTTACGGTCAGGGTGATGATTACGTTTAGGGTGAGGCTTAGGTTTAGGATTAGTGTTAGCCTGAGGATGAGTGTTAGGATTAGGGTTAGGGTTAGGGTTAGGGTTAGGTTTCAGGTTAGGATAAGTGTTATTGTTAGGGTTAGGTTTAGATTTATGGGGAGGGTGAGGGTGAGAATGAGGGTTAGGGTTAGGGTGAGGTTTAGGTTTAGGTTTAGGATTAGGGTTAGGGTGAGGGTGATGGTTAGAGTTAGGGTGATTGTTAATGTTAGGGTGAGAGTGAGAGTTAGGGTTCGGTTATGTTTAGGGTTAGGGTGAGTGTTAGGGTTAGGGTTACGGTGAGCATGAGGTTTAGGGTTAAGTTGAGGATTAGGCTTAGGGTTAGGGCTAGGGTGAGGGTTAAGTTTAGGGTTAGGGTGAGGGTAAGGATGAGGATTAGGGTTAGGACTAGGGTTAGGGTGAGGGATAGGGCGAGCTTGAGGGTTAGCATTAGTATTAGATTAAAGTTTAGGGTTAGGGTTACGGTTAGGGTGAGGGTTAGGTTGAGGGTTAGGGTTATGGTGAGGGTGATGATTAGGGTTAGGGTGAGGGTTTGGTTTAGGATTAGGGTTAGCTTGAGGGTGAGTGTTAGGATTACTGTTAGCGTTAGGGTTAGGTTTCGGTTTAGGATTAGTGTTATTGTTAGGGTTAGGGTTAGAGTTATGGTGAGGGTGAGGGTGAGGATTAGGGTTAGGGTGAGGTTTAGGGTTAGGGTTAGGATTAGGATTAGGGTGAGGGTGAGGGTTAGAGTTAGGTTGAGGGTGAGGATTAGGGTTGCGGTGAGGGTTAGGGTTAGGATTACGGTTAGCAACAGGGTGAGTGTTAGGATTACAGTTAGGGTTAGGATTAGGGTTAGGATTAGTGTTCTTGTTAGGGTTAGGGTTAGAGTTATGGTGAGGGGAAGGCGAGGGTGAGGGTTAGGGTTTGGGTTAGGGTGAGGTTTAGGGTTAGGGTTAGGATTAGAGTTAGGGTGAGGGTGAGGATGAGGGTTAGGGTTATGGTGAGAGTTAGTGTTAGGGTTAGGCGCAGGGTTAGGATGAGGGTTAGGGTTAGGATTAGGGTTAGGGTGAGGACTAGGGTGAGGGTGAGGTTTAGGGTTAGGGTTAGGGTGAGGTTTAGGGTTAGGTTTAGGGTGAGTGTGAGGGTTAGGGTTAGGGTTAGGTTTAGGCTTAGGGTTACACTGAGGGTGAGGGTGAGGGTGAGGTTTAGGCTTCGGATTAGGGTTAGGGTGAGGGTGAATTTGTGTGCTAGAGTTAGGTTTAGGATTAGGCTTAGGGTTAGGCTGAGGGTGAGGTTGAGGGTAAGGGTTAGTGTTAGGGTGAGGTTAAGGTAAGGGTTAGGGGGAGGGTTAGGATGAGGTTTAGTGTTAGGATTAGGGTTAGGGTGAGGGCTAGGGTGAGGGTTAGGTTTAGGTTTAGTGTCAGGGTGAGGTTTAGTGTTAGAGTTAGTGTTTGGGTGATGCTGAGGGTGAGGGTTAGGGTTAGTATTAATGTTAGGCTTAGGCTTAAGGTGAGGTTTAGGTTGAGGGTTAGGATTTGGGTTAGTAGTAGTATTAAGGTTAAGGTGAGGGTGAGGATTAGGGTTAGGGTTAGGGTAAGGCTTAGGGTAAGGCTGAGGTTGAGGGTATGGGTTAGTGTTAGGGTGAGGTTTAGGGTTAGGTTTAGGGTGAGTGTGAGGGTTAGGGTTAGGGTTAGGCTTAGGCTTATGCTGAGGGTGAGGGTGTGGTTTAGTGTTAGGGTTAGGGTTAGGGTTATGTGGTCGGTTAGGATGAGGGTTAGGGTTATTGTGAGGTTTAGGGTGAGGGTGAGTGTGTTGTTAGGGTTAGGTTTAGGGTTAGGCTTAGGGTTAGGCTGAGAGTGAGTTTGAGGCTGAAGGTTAGTGTTAGGGTGAGGTTTAGGATAAGGGTTAGGGGGAGGTTTAGGAAAAGGGATAGGGTTAGGATTAGGGTTGGGTGAGGCTAGAGTGAGAATGAGGTTTAGGGTTAGGGTTAGCTTGAGGGTTAGGATTATGGTAAGGGTGAGAGTTAGTGTTCGGGTTAAGTTTAGGGTTAGGTTGAGGGTGAAGGTAAGGGTTACGGTGAGGGTTCGGATTAAGGTTAGGGTGAGCATGAGGGTTATGGTTAGTGTTAGGGTGTGGGTTAGGATGAGGGTTCGGGTTAGGATTAGTGTTAGGTTGAGGACTAGGCTGAGGATGAAGTTTAGGGTTAGGGTTAGGTTTAGGGTGAGGTTTAGGTTTAGGGGTAGGGTTAGTGTTCGGGTGAGGGTGACATTTACGGTTAGAGTTAGGGGTAGGATGAGGCTGAGGTTGAGGGTTAGTGTTAGGGTTACTGTTAGATTTAGGGTTAGGGTGAGGGTTAGGCTGAGGGTGAGGGTTAGTGTTAGGGTTAGGATTAGGTTTAGGGTAAGGTTTAGGGTGAGTGTGAGCATTAGGTCTAGGGTTAGGGTTTGGCTTAGGGTTAGGCTGAGGGTGAGGGTGAGGATGAGGGTTAGGGTTAGTGTTAGATTAAGGTTTAGGGTTAGGATTAGAGTTAGGGTGAGAGTTAGGGTTCGATTATGTTTAGGGTTAGGGTGAGGGTTATGGTTATGGTTAAGTTGAGCATGAGGTTTAGGGTTACATTGAAGATTAGGCTTAGGGTTAGGGCTAGGGTGAGGGTTAAGTTTAGGGTTAGTGTGAGTGTAAGGATGAGGATTAGGGTTAGGGTAAGGGCTAGGGTGAGGTTGAGGGTTAGGGTTAGTTTTAGATTAAGGTTTCGGTTTAGGGTTTGGGTTAGGGTGAGGGTTAGGTTGAGGATTAGGGTTAGCCTGAGGATAAGTGTTAGGATTAGGGTTAGGGTTAGGGTTAGGGTTAGGTTTCGGGTTAGGATTAGTGTTATAGTTAGGGTTAGGGTTAGAGTTATGGTGAGGGTGAGGGTGAGGGTGAGGGTTAGGGTTAGGGTGAGGTTTAGGGTTAGTGTTAGGATTAGTGTTAGTGTGAGGGTGAGGTTTAGGGTTAGATTCAGGGTTAGTTGGAGGGTTAGGTCTAGGGTTAGGCTTAGGGTTAGTTTTAGGGTTAAGGATACGGTGAGGGTTAGGTTGAGGTTTAGGTTTATGGTTAGGGTTAGGATTAAGATGAGCGTGAGGGTGAGTGTGAGGGTTAAGTTTAGGGATAGGCTTAGCCTTAAGGTTAGGCTGAGGGTGAGGGTATGGGTGAAGATTAGGTTTAGGGTGATGGTTAGCATTAGGGCTAGGGTGAGGGTTAAGATGAGGGTTAGGATTAGGATTAGGGTTAGGGTGAGGGCTAGGGTGAGGGTGAGGGTCAGCGTAAGGTTTTGGCTTAGGCTTAGGTTTAGGCTGAGCATGAGCTTGAGGGTGAGGGTTAGGGTTAGGGTGATGTTTAGGTTTACAATTAGGATGAGTGTTAGGATGAGGTTTAGGGTTAGGGTGAGGATGATGGTAAGGGTAAAGGTGAGGTTTAGGCCGAGGGTCAGGATTAAGATAAGGGTGAGGTTTAGGGTTAAGTTTAGGGTTAGGGTAAAGGTTAAGGTTAGGGTTAGGGTGAGGGTTAGATTGAGGATTAGGGTTATGGTTAGTGTGAGATGTAGGGTGAGGTTGAAGGTTAGGGTTAGGGTCAGGGTGATGGTTAGAATTAGGGTTAGGGTGAGGGCTAGGGTGAGGGTGAGGATTAGTGTTTTGGTTAGGGTTAGGATGAGGTTTAGGATTAGGGTGAGGTTTAGGGTTAGGGTGAGGGTTAGTGTTAGGGTTAGGGTTAGCATTAGGGTGCGGGTTATGGTTAGTGTGCGGGTTAGGGTTAGGGATAGGTTTATTGTTAGGTTTAAGGTTAGGGTTACGGTTACGGTGATGGTGAGGGTTAGGGTTAGGGTTAGGGTGAGGTTTAGTGTTAGGGTCAGGGTTAGAGTTAGGTTTATGATGAGGGTGAGGTTTATGGGTACAGTTTGGGTTATGGTGAGGGGTAGGGTTAGGGTGTGTGTTAGCGTGGGGGTGACAGTAAGGGTAAAGTTGAGGGTTAGGCTGAGGCTGAGGGTTACGGTAAGGGTGAGGGTTAGGATTAGGGTGAGGGTTAGTGTTAGCTTTAGGGTGAGGTTGAGGGTTAGATTGAGGATTAGTGTTAGGGTTAGTGTGAGGTTTAGGGTGAGGATGAGGGTTAGGATTAGGGTGAAGGTTTGGGTGAGGGTGAGGGTTGGGGTTAGTGTTAGGTTGAGGTTTAAGGTTAGGGTGATGTTTAGGGTCAGTGTGCGGGTTAGTGTTAGTGTTAGGTTTAGTGTTAAGGTGAGGGTAAGTGTTAGGGTGAACATTAGGGTTAGGGTGAGGGTTATGGTTAGGGTGAGTGTTAGGGTTAGGTTTATGTTTATTGTTAGGGTTTGGGATAGTGTTATGGTTTCGGTTAGGGTGAGGGTGAGGGTTAGGGTTAGGGTGAGGTTTAGGGTTAGGGTTAGGGTTAGTATTAGGTTGAGGTTGAGGTTTAGGGTTAGATTTAGGGTTAGTGTTAGTGTGAGGGTTAGTGTTAGCATTAGGGTTAGTGTTACAGTGAGGGTACGTCTTAGGGTGAGGGTTTGGGTCAGGGTGAGGGTTATGGTTAGTGTGAGGGTTAGGATTGGTGATAGGGTTATTGTTAGGGATCGGTTTAAGGTTATGGTTATAGTGCGATTGAGGGTGAGGGTTAGGGTTAGGGTTAGGGTGAGGTTTAGAGTGAGGGTGAGGTTTAGGGTTAGAGTTAGGGTTAGGGTGAGGGTTAGGTTGAGGGTTAGGGTTAGGGTTAATGTTAGGTTTAGGCTTACGGTGAAAGTTAATGGGAGGTTTAGGGTTAGGGTTAGGGTTAGGATTAGGGTTAGGGTGAGGGTGAGTGTGTGTGTTAGGGTTTGGTTTAGGGTTAGGCTTAGCGTTAGGCTGAGGGTGAGGTTGAGGGTGAGGGTTAGGTTTAGCTTTAGTGTTAGGGTTTCGGTGAGTGTGAGGGTTAGGATTAGGTTGAGGGTGGGGTTAGGATTAGGGTTAGGGTGAGGGTGAGGTTGAGGTTTACGTTTAGGGTTAGGATGATGGTTAGGGTTAGGATTAGTGTTAGGGTGAGTGCTAGTGTGAGGGTGATGGTTAGTGTTAGGGTGACGGTTAGGTTTACGGTTAGGGTGAGGGTTTGGATGACGTTTAGGGTTAGGAGGAGGTTTAGGGTGAGCATGATGGTAAGGGTAAAGGTGAGGTTTAGGCTGAGGGTTAGGGTTAAGATAAGGGTGAGTGTAAGGGTTAGGTTTAGTGTTAGGGTAAGGGTTAGGATTAGGGTTAGGATGAGGGTTAAATTGAGGTTTAGGGTTAGGGTTAGTTTCAGGTTTAGTTTGAGGATGAGGGTTAGGGTTAAGGTTAGGGTTAGGGTGAGGATGAGTTTTTGTGTTGTCATTAGGGTTAGGGTGCGAGTTAGGGTGAGGGTTAAGTTTAGGGTAAGGATTAGAGTGGGGGTGCTGGTAAGTGTAAAAGTGAAGGTTAGGCTGAGGTTGAGGGTTACAGTGGGGTGAGGTTTAGGGTTAGGGTGAGGGTTAGGGTTATGGGAAGGGTGTGGGTGATAGTTAGATTGAGGATTAGTGTTAGGGTTAGTGTGAGGTTTAGGGTGAGGATGAGAGTTAGGGCTAGGGTGAGGGCTAGGGTGAGGGTGAGGGTTAGGTTTAGGTTTAGGGTGAGGTTTAGGGTTAGGGTCATGATTAGGGTTAGTGTGAGGGTTAGTGTTAGGTTTCGGGTTAGTGTTAGGCTGAGGGTAAGTGTTAGGGTGAGGGTTAGGGTCAGGGTGAGGGTTATGGTTAGGTTGAGTGTTAGGGTTAGGGTTATTGTTAGGGTTAGGGTTACGGTTATGGTGAGGGTGAGGGTGAGGGTTAGGGTTAGGGTTAGTATGAGGTTTAGGTTTAGGGTAAGGGCTAGAGTTAGGGTTAGGGTGAGAGTGAGTTTTACGGTTAGAGTTAGGGTTAGTGTTAGGGTTAGTGTTAGTGTGAGGGTTTGGGTTAGCGTTATGCTTATGCTTAGGCTTAGGCTTAGGCCAAGCATGAGGGTGAGGTTTAGGGTTAGGGTTAGGGTGCAGGTTAGGTTTAGGGTTAGGGTTAGGGTGAGGTTTAGGATGAGGTTTAGGGTTAGGATTAGTGTTAGGGTTAGGATTAGTGTTAGGGTGAGGACTAGGGTGAGGGTTAGGATGAGAGTTAGGATTAGGGTTAGGGTTAGTTTGAGTGTGAGTCTGAGGGTCAGTGTTAGGGTTAAGGTGAGGGTGAGGGTTAGGGTTTTGGTTAGTGTGAGGGTGAGGCAAATGATTAGGGTTAGGTTTAGGGTTAGGGTTAGGTTTAGGGTTAGGTTTACAGTTAGGGTTCGGGTTAGGTTTAGGCTTAGGGTTAGGCTGAGGGTGAGGCTGGGGTTTAGCATTAGGGTTAGATTTAGGATTAGGGTTATTGTTAGTGTTATGGTTAGGGTTAAGTTTGCACTTAGATTGAGGCTGAAGGTGAGGGTTATGGTTAATGTTAGGGTTAGGGTTAGGGTTAGTGTTATTTTTAGGGTTAGGTTTACAGTTACGGTGAGATTGAGGGTGAGGGTTAGGTTTAGGGTTAGGGTGAGGTTTAGCGTGAGGTTTAGGGTTAGGGTAAGGGTGAGGATGAGGTTTAGGTTTAGAGTTAGTGTTAGGGGGAGGGTTAGCGGGAGGTTTACGGTTATTGTTAGTGTTAGGGTTAGGGGATGATGAGTGATCGGTTGAGGTTTAGGGATAGGGTTAGGTTTAGTATTAGGGTTAGGGTGAGGGTGAGGGTGACCATTAGGGTGACGGCTAGGCTTAGGGTTAGGGTTAGGCTGAGGGTGAGGGTGGGGGTGAGGATTAGGGTTAGGGTGATTGTTTGGGTTAGGGTTAGTGTTACTGTTAGTGTTAAGGTTAGAGTTACGGTAAGGGTGAGGGTGAGGGTTAGGGTTAGGGTTAGGTTGAGGTTTAGGGTTAAGGTTAGGATTAGGGTTAGGGTGAGGGTGAGGTTTAGGTTAGATTTAGGGTTAGTTGGAGGGTTAGGTCGAGGGTTAGGGTTAGGGTTAATTTTAGGGTTAAGGTTACGGTGAGGGTTAGGTTGAGGTTTAGGGTTATGGTTAGGGTTAGTGTTAGGAGTAGGGTGAGTGTGAGGGTGAGGGTGAGGGTTAGGGTTAGTCTTAAGTGTAGGCTCAGGGTTAGGCTGAGTGTGAGGGTGGGGGTGAAGATTAGGTTTATCGTGATGGTTAGGGTTGGGGCTAGGGTGAGGGTTAGGATTAGGATTAGGGTTAAGGTGAGGGCTAGGGTGAGGGTGAGGGTAAGGGTTAAGCTTCGGCTTAGGGTTAGGCTGAGCGTGAGTTTGAGGGTGAGGGTTAGGTTTAGAGCGATGGTTAGGTTTACGGTTAGGGTGAAGGTTAGGATGAACTTTAGGGTTAGGGTGAGGGTTAGGGTGAGGATGATGGTAAGGGTAAAGGTGAGGTTTAGGCTAATGGTGAGGGTTAAGATAAGGGTGAGGCTTAGGGTTTGGTTTAGGGTTAGGGTTAGGGTTAGGGTTAGGGTGAGGGTTAGATTGAGGATTAGGGTTAGGGTTAGTGTGAGGTTTAGAGTGAGGATGAGGGTTAGGGTTAGGGTGAGGGTGAGGGTTAGGATGAGGTTTAGTTTTAGGATTAGGGTTAGGGTGAGGGGTAGGGTGAGGTTGAGGTTTAGGGGTTGGTTTAGGGTTAGGGTTAGGGTGAGGGTGAGGTTTAGGGATAGAGTTAGGGTTAGGGGGAGGGTTAGGGTGAGGTTTATGGTTATTGTTAGTGTTAGGGTTATGGGATGGTGTGGGTTAGGTTGAGGTTTAGGGATTGGGTTAGGTTTAGTATTAGGGTTACGGTGAGGGTGAGTGTGATGGTTAGGGTGAAGGCTAGTCTTAGGCTTAGGGTTAGGCTGAGGGTGAGGGTGGGGGTGAGTATTAGGGTTAGGGTGATGGTTTGGGTTAGGGTTAGTGTTATTGTTAGGGTTACGGTTAGAGTTACGGTGAGGGTGAGGGTGAGGGTGCGGGTTAGGGTTAGAGTTATGGTGGGGTTTAGGATTAGGTTTAGGGTTAGTGTGAGGTTGAGGTTTAGGGTTAGATATAGGGTTAGGGGGAGGGTTAGGGTTAGGGTTACGGATAGGGTTAGTGTTAGAGATAGGGTGAGGTTGAGGGTTAGGTTGAGGTTTAGGGTTCGGTTTATGGTTATGGTTAGTTTGAGGATTAGTGTTAGGGTTAGGGTTAGTATTAGGGTGATGGTAAGTTTTAGGGTGAGGTTTTGGGTTATGGTGAGGGTTATGGTTAGGGTGAGTGTTAGGATTACGGTTAGGGTGATTGTTAGGTTTAGGTTTAGGGTTTGGGTTACGGTGAGGGTGAGGTATAGGGTTAGGGTTAAGGTGAGGTTTAGGGTTTGGGTTAGGGTTAGAATGAGGGTTAGGATGAAGGTGAGGTTTGCGGTTAAAGTTAGGGTGATGGTGAGGGTTAGGGTTAGGATTTGTGTTAGGGTGAGGGTGAGTGTGTGTGTTAGGGTTAGGTTTATGTTTAGGCTAAGGGTGAGGTTGAGGGTGAAGGTTAGGGTTAGGGTTAGGGATAGGGTTAGGGTTTGGTTTAGTGTTAGGGTGATGGTTAAGGTGAGTGTTAGGATTAGGGTTAGGGTTATGGTGAGTGTTAGGGTTAGGGTTAGGTTGAGGTTTTGGGTTAGGGTAAGAGTTAGGGTTCGATTAAGTTCAGGGTTAGGGTGAGGTTTAGGGTTAGGGTTATGGTGATCATTAGGGTTAGGGTTAGGTTGAAGGTTTGGGTTAAGTTAAGGATGAGGGTTGGTTTTAGGGTTAGAGTGAGGGTTAGGATGAGGATTAGGGTTAAGATTTGTGTTAGGGTGAGGGATAGGGTGAGGGTGAGAACTAGGGTTAGTGTTAGGTTAAGGTTTAGGGTTAAGGATAGCGTTAGGACGAGGGTTAGGGTTACGGTGAGGGTGAGGGTTAGGGTTAGGGTGAGGGTTAGGGTTAGGGTTATGGTTAGGGTGAGGGTGAGGTTTACGGTTAGAGTTAGGGTTAGGGTGAAGCTGAGGGTGAGTGTTAGGGTTCCAGTTAGTGTTAGGTTTAGGGTGAGTGTAAGGGTCAGGGTTAGAGTGAGGGTAAGGGTGAGTGTTAGGGTTAGGGTGAGGGTTAGGGTTAAGGTTATGGGGAGGGTTAGGATGAGGGTTAGGACAAGGATTAGGGTTAGGGTGAGGGCTAGGGTGAGGGTGAGCTTTAGGGTTAGGTTTAGGGTGAGGTTTATGGTTAGGATTAGGGTTAGGGTTAGGGTGTGGCTGAGGTTTAGGGTTAGAGTTAGGGTTAAGTTTAGGCTGAGGGTGAGTGTTAGGGTTAGGATTAGGATTAGGATTAGGGTTAGGATTAGGAATAGGTTTAGAGTTAGGGTGAGTGTGAGGGTTAGGGTTAGGTTTAGGGTTGGGCTTAGGGTTAGGCTCAGGATGAGGGTGAGGGTGAGGGTTAGGGTTAGGGTGAGGGTTAGGGTTAGGGTTATGGGGAGGGTTAGGATGAGGGTTAGGGTTAGGATTAGGGTTAGAGTGAGGGCTAGGAAGAGGTTGAGGTTTATGGTTAGGGTTAGTGTGAGGGTTAGTGTGAGTGTTAGTTATAGGGTTAGAATTAGGGTTAAGCTGAGGATGAGGGTGAGGCTTAGGGTTCTGGTTAGGATTAGGATTAGGGTAAGGGTTAGAGTGAGTGTGAGGGTTAAGGTTCTGGTTAGGATTAGGCTTAGGATTACACTGAGGGTGAGGGTGAGGGATAGGATTAGGCTTAGGGTTAAGGTGAGGGTGAGTGAGTGTGTTAGGTTAGGTTTAGGTTTAGGTTAAGGGTTAGGCTAAGGGTGAGGTTGAAGGTGAGGTTTAGGGTTAGGGTGAGGTTTAGGGTTAGGGTTAGGGTTAAATTGAGAGTAAGGTGAGGGTTAGGGTTAGTGTTAGGGTGAGGGTCAGGATGAAGTTTAGAATTAGGGTTAGGGTGAGGGCTAGGCTGAGGGTGAGGTTTAGGGTTAGGGTTAGGGTTAGGGTTAGGGTTAGGGTGAGGGTGAGGTTTAGGGTTAGAGTTAGTGTAAGGGTGAGGCTGAGGTTGAGGTTTAGGTTTAGGGTTAGTTTTCGAGTTAGGGTTAGGGTAACGGTTAGGGTGATGGTGAGGATTAAGGTTAGGGTTAGGATTAGGATTAGAGTAAGGGTTAGGGTGAGTTTGAGGGTTAGGTTTAGGGTTTGGTTTAGGCTTAGGGTTAGGCTGAGGCTGAGGATGAGGGTGAGGGTTAGGGTTAGGGTTAGGGTGGGGTTTAGGGATAGGGTTAGTGTTAGGTTAGGGATTAGTGTGAGGGTTAGGGTTAGGGTTAGTATTACGATTATGGTGAGGGTGAGGGTGAGTGTGATGGTTAGGGTTAGGGTGAGAGTTAGGGTTCGGTTAAGTTTAGGGGTAGGGTGATTGTTAGGTTTAGGATTACGGTGAGTGTAAGTGTTAGGGTTAGGTTGAGGGTTAGGGTTAGGGTAAGGATGAGGGTTAGTGTTAGGTTTCGTGTGAGGGTTAGGATGATGATTAGGGTTACGATTAGTGTTAGGGTGAGGGCTAGGTTGAATGTGAGGATTAGGGTTTGTTTTAGTGTAAGGTTTAGGATTAGGTTTGGGGTTAGGGTGAGGGTTAGGATGAGGGTTAGAGTTACGGTGAGGGTGAGGGTTAGGGTGAGGTTTAGGGTTAGGATTAGGGTTAGGGTGAGGTTGAGTGTTAGCATTAACGTTAGGGTTAGGATTAGGTTTAGGGTTAGGATTACTGTTATAGTTAGGGTTAGGGTTAGAGTAATGGTGAGGGTGAGGGTTAGGGTGATTGTGAGGTTTATGGTTAGATTTAGGTTCAGTTGGAGGGTTAGTTCGAGGGTTAGGGTTTGTGGTAGGGTTAAGGTTAGGGTGAGGGTTAGGTTGAGGTTTAGGGTTAGGGTTAGGGTTAGGGTTAGGATTAGGGTTAGGGTGAGGGTGAGTGTGAGGTTTAGGTTTAGGGTTAGGCTTAGGCTTAGGGTTAGGCTGAGGGTGAGGGTGGGGGTGAGGATTAGGTTTAGGGTGATGGTTAGGGTTAGGGTTATGGTGAAGGTTAGTGTTAGGGTTAGGGATAGAGTGAGGATTAGGGTGAGGATGAGGTTTAGGGATAGAGTTAGGGTTACGGTGAGGGTTAGCGTTAGAGTGAGGGTTAGGGTGGAGTTGACGTTTAGGATAAAGGTGAGGGTTAGGCTGAGGGTGAGGTTACAGTAAGGGTGAGGGTTAGGGTTAGGGTGAGGGTTAGGGTGAGGGTAAGTGTTAGGGTGAGGGTTAGGGTTAAGGTGAGAGTAAGTGTTAAGGCGAGGGTTAAGGTTAGGGTGAGGGTTATGGTTAGTTTCAGGTTTAGGGTTAGGGTTACGATTATTGTTAGCATTAGGATTAGGTTTACGGTTATGGTGAGGGTTAGGGTTAGGGCTAGGATGAGATTTAGGGATAGGGTTAGGGTTAGGTTTAGGGTCAGGGTGAGGTTTAGTGTTAGAGTTATGGTTAGGGTGAGACTAAGGGTGAGGGTTAGGGTTAGGGTTAGTGTTAGGGTTAGGGTTAGGGTGAAAGTTAGGTGTAGAGTTAGGGTTAGCGTTAGGCTTAAGGTTAGACTTAGGTTTAGGGTTTCAGTTACGGTGAGTGTGAGTTTCAGTATTAGGGTTTGGGTGAGTGTGAGGTTTAGGGTTAGAATTAGGGTTAGGATTAGGATTATGGTTAGGGTTAGCTTGAGTGTGAGGGTTAGGGTTAGTGTTAGCCTTAGGTTTAGGCTGAGGTTTTGCGTGAGCGTTAGGGTTATGGTTAGCTTGATGGGTAGGATTAGGATTAGGGTGAGTTTTAGTGTTAGGGTTATGTTTAGAGTTATGGTTAGGGTGAGGGTGAGGTTTAGGGGTAGAGTTAGTTTTAGGGTGAGGGTTATGGTGAGTGTGAGGGTTATGTTGAGGGTTAGGGTAGGGGTGAAGGTAAGGGTAAACGTGAGGGTTAGGCTGAGGGTCAGGGTTACATTAAGGTTGAGGGTTAGGGTTAGGGTGACCGTTAGGGTTAGGGTTAGTGTGAGAGTTAGGGTACAGGTTAAGTGTAGGGTTAGGGTGAGGTTTAGGGTAAGGGTTACGGTGAGGGTGAGGGTTGAGGGCTAGGTTGAGGGTGAGGGTTAGGGTGAGGGTTAGGGTGATGGTTAGGGTTAGATATAGGGTTAGGTTTAGGATTAGTGTTAGGTTGAGGGTGGGTGTGAGGGTTAGGGTTAGGGTTAGGATTAGGCTTAGAGTTAGGTTGAGGATTACGGGTAGGGTTTGGGTTAGGGTGAGGCTGAGGCTGAGGATTAGGGAAAGGTTTAGGGTTAGGGTTATGCTTAGTGTTAGGCTGAGGTTGAGGGTGGTGGTTAGGATTAGAGTTAGGGTTATCTTAGGCTTAGGTTTAGGGTTATTGTTAGTGTTATGGTTCGGGTTAAGTTTGCAGTGAGGGTGAGGCTGAGGGTGAGGGTTATGGTTAGAGTTAGGGTTAGGGTTAGGGTTAGTGTTATTGTTAGGTTTAGGGTTAGAGTTACGGTGAGGTTGAGGGTGAAGGTGAGGTTAGTGTTAGGGTGAGGTTTAGGGTTAGGGTTTGGGTTAGGGTTAGGGTGAGGTTGATATTTAGGGTTAGAGTTAGGGTTAGGGGGAAGGTTAGGGTGAGGTTTAGGGTTAGGGTTAGTGTTATGGTTAGATTGAGGGTGAGGGTTAGGTTGAAGTTTAGGGATAGGGTTAGGTTTACTATTAGGGTTTGTGTGAGGGTTAGGGTGAGCGTTAGGATGAGGATTAGGCTTATACTTTTGGTTCGGCTGAGGGTGAGTGTTGGGGTTAGGATTAGGGTTAGGGTGATGGTTTGGGTTAGGGTTAGGGGGAGGTTTAGGGTGAGGGTTAGGGTTAGGTTTAGTGTTAGGATTAGGGTAAGGATGAGGGTTAGGGTTCGGGTTCGGGTTAGGGTTAGGGTAAGGGTGAGGTTTAGGGTTAGGGTTAGGGTTAGGGTTAGATTTATGGTGAGGGTGACAGTGCGGATGAGTGTGAGGTTTAGGGTTAGGCTTACGATTAGGCTTAGGGTTAGGCTAATGGTCAGGGTGAGTTTTAGGGTTAGGGTGAGGGTTAGGTTTAAGGTTATGGGGGGGTTTAGGATGAGGGTTAGTGTTAGGATTAGGGTTAGGGTGATTGCTAGGGTGAGGGTGAGGTTTAGGTTTAGGTTAGGTTGAGGTTTATGGTTAGGGTTAGGGTTAGGGTTAGGGTCACGTTGAGGTTTATGGTAAGAGTTAGGGTTAAGGTGAGGCTGAGGGTGAGGGTTATGGTTAGGGTTAGGATTAGGATTAGGGTAAGGGTTAGGGTGAGTGTTGAGTGAAAGGGTTAGGGTTAGGGTTAGGCTTAGGTTTACACTGAGGTGAGGGTGAGGGTGAGACTTAGGGTTAGGGTGAGAGTTAGGGTTCAGGGTAAGTTTAGGGTTAGGTTGAGGGTTAGGGTTAGGTTTACGTTGAGTGTGAGGGTTAGAGTTACGTTGATGGTTAGGGTTAGGGTTAGGGTTGTGGTGAGGGTTAGTGTTAGTGTTACGGTGAGGTTTAGAGTTAGGGTTAGAGTTAGAGTGAGGCTTAGTATGAGGGTAAGGGTTAACGGTAAGTGTGAGGGTTAGGGTTAGGGTGAGGGTTAGGGTTAGGGTTAGGGTTAGGGTGAGGGTGAGGGTTTTGATTATGGTTAGTGTTAGGGTTATTTTTAGGGTTACGGTTAGGGTGAGGGTGAGGGTGAGGGTTAGGGTTAGGGTTAAGTTGAGGTTTTTAGTGTTAGGGTTAGGGTTAGAGTTAGGGTTAGGGTTAGAGTTAGGGTTAGGGTGAGGTTAGGGTTAGGTTTAGTGTGAGGGTTAGTGTTTGGGTTATGTTATGCGTTACGGTTAGGGTTGAGGTTAGGGTTAGTGTTAGGATAAGAGTTAGGGTTACAGTAAGGGTGTGTTTTAGGGTTTGGGTGAGGGTTATGATTAGGTTTAGGGTTAGGGTGAGGGTCTGGGTTAGGATTAGGGTTAGGGTTAGGGTTATTGTTAGGTTTAAGATTATGGTGAGGATTATGGTTAGGGTTCGGTTGAGGTTTTTAGTGTTAGTGTTAGGGTTAAAGTTAGGGTTAGGGTGAGGTTAGGGTTAGGGTTAGTGTGAGGTTTAGTGTTTGGGTTAGGGTATGGGTTAGGGTGATGGTTGTGTTTAGGGTGAGGGTTAGGATTAGGGTTAGGGTTATTGTTAGGGTTAGGTTTAGGGTTACGGTTACGGTGAGGGTAAGGGTGAGGGTTCGGGTTTAGGGTTAAGGTCAGTTTTAGGGCTTGAGTAAGGGTTAGAGTTAGGGTTAGGGTTAGGGTAAGGTTTAGGGTCAGAGTATGGTTAGGATGATGGTTAGGTTGAGGGTTAGGGTTAGGGTTAGTGTTAGGGTTAGGGTGAGGCTTAGGTTGAGGTTGAGGGTTAGGGTTAGTGTTATGGGGAGGGTTAGGATGAGGGTTAGGGTTAGGATTAGGGTTAGGGTGAGGTCTAGGGTGAGGGTGATTTCTAGGGTTAGGGTTAAGGTGAGGTTTAGGTTTAGGGTTAGGGTTAGTGTTAGAGTGAGGGTTACGGTTAGCGTTATGGTGATGGTTAGGATTAGGGTTAGGGTTAGGGTTAGGATGAGGGTGAGGGTGGCGTTGAGGATTAGTGTTAGGGTTACCGTTAGGGTTATTGTGAGTTTTATGGTTAGGGTTAAGTTTGCAGTGAGGCTGAGGCTGAGGGTGAGTGTTATGTTTAGGGTTAGGGTCAGGTTTAGGGTTAATGTTATTGTTATGGTTAGGGTTAGAGTTACAGTGAGGTTGAAGGTGAGGGTGAGGATTAGCGTTAGCGTGAGTTTTAGAGTTAGGGTTAGGGTTAGGGTTAGGGTGAGTTTGAGCTTTAGGGTTAGATTTAGGGTTAGGGGGAGGGTTAGGGTGAGGTTTAGGTTTAGGGTTAGTGTTAGGTTTAGGGTGAGGTTGAGGGTTAGGTTGAGGTTTAGGGAAAGGGTTAGGTTTAGGATTAGGTTTAAGGTGACCATGAGTGTGAGGATAAGGGTAAAGGTTAGGCTTAGGCTTAGGAATAGGCAGAGGGTGAGGGTGGGATGAGGATTAGGGTTAGGGTGATGGTTTGGTTTAGGGGTAGTTTTATTGTAAGGGTTAGGGTTAGAGTTACGGTGAGAGTGAGGGTGCGGGTGAGGTTTAGGGTTAGGGTTAGGGTGGGGTTTAGGGTTAGGTTTAGGGTTAGGGTGAGAGTGAGGGTGAGGTTTAGGGTTAGATATAGCGTTAGGGTGACTGTTAGGGTGAGGGTTAGGGTTGGGTTTAGTGTTAGGGTTAGGGTGAGGATGAGGGTTAGGGTTAGGGTTAGGGTAAGGGTTAGGTTTAGGGTTAGGGTTACAGTTAGGGTTAGAGTTACAGTGAGGGTGATAGTGGGGAATGAGTGTGAAGTTTACGGTTAAGTTTAGGGTTAGGCTTAGGGTTAGGCTTAGGTTTGGGCTAAGGGTGATTGTGAGGTTAATGGTTATTGTGAGGGTTAGGGTTAGGGTTATGGGGAGGGTTAGGATGAGGGCTAGTGTTAGGATTAGGGTTAGGGTAATGGCTAGGGTGAGGGTGATGTTTAGGGTTAGTTTAGTGTGAGGTTTAGGGTTAGGGCTGGGGTAGGGTTAGGGTGAGGGTGAGGTTTAGGGTTAGAGTTAGGGTTAAGGTGAGGCTGAGGGTGAGGGTTACGGTTAGGGTTAGGATTAAGATTTGGGTAAGGGTTAGGGTGAGTGTGAGGGTTAAGGTTAAGGTTAGCGTTAGGCTTAGGGTTACATTGAGCGTGAGCGTGAGGGTGAGGGTTAGGGTGAGAGTTAGGGGTCAGGTTAAGTTTACAGTTAGAATGAGGGTTATGGTTAGGTTTACGTTGAATGTGAGTGTTAGGGTTAGGTTGAGGATTAGGGTTAGGGTTAGGGTGAGGTTTAGGTTTAGGGTTAGGGTGAGGGTTAGGATGAGGATTAGGGTTAGGATTAGGGTTAGGTTGAGGGATAGGTTTAGGGTGAGGGTTAGGGTTAGTTTTAGGGTGAGTTTTAGGGTTAGGGATAGGTTTATGGTGAGGGTTAGGGTTACGTAAGGGTGAGGGTTAGGGTTTGGGTGAAGGTTAGAGTTAGGTTTAGTGTTAGGATGAGGGTGAGGGTTAGGATTAGGGTTAGGGTTAGGGTTATTGTTAGGGTTACGGTTACGGTGAGGGTGAGGGTGAGGGTGAGGGTTAGGGTTAGGGTTAGGTTGAGGTTTTTAGTGTTTGGGTTAGGGTTAGAGTTAGGGTTAGGATGAGGTTAGGTTAGGGTTACTCTGAGGGTTAGTGTTTGGTTTAGAGTATGGGTTACGGTGAGGGTTGTGGTTAGGGTGAGGGTTAGGATTAGGGTTAGGGTTATTGTTAGGGTTAGGTTTAGGTTTTGGTTTAGGGTTAGAGTTAAGATTAGGGTGAGGGTGAGGTTTAGAGTTAGATTTATTGTAAGGGTGAGGGTTAGCTTAAGGGTTAGGGTTAGTGTTAATGTTAGGGTTAGGGTTAAGTTTAGGTTGAGGGTGAGTTTTAGGGTTAGGGTTATGGGGAAGTTTAGGATGAGGGTTAAGGTTAGGATTAGGGCTAGGGTGAGTGCTAGGTTGAGGGTGAGGTTTAGTCTTAGGGTTAGGGTGAGGTTTAGTTTTAGCGATAGGGTTAGGGATAGGGTGAGGGTGAGGTTTAGGTTTAGAGTTAGGGTAAGGGTGAGGCTGAGGATGAGCGTTAGCGTTAGGGTTAGTGTTAGAGTTAGGGTTAGGGTGAGGGTTAGGATTAGGGTGAGGATAAAGGTGAGGGTTTGGATTAGGCTTAGGTTACGATTAGGATTAGGGTAAGGGTTAGGGTGAGTAGATGGTTAGGGTTAGGGTAAGGCTTAGGCTTAGGTTTAGGCTGAGAGTGAAGGTGAGGTTGAGTGTTAGGGTTAGGGTGAAAGTTAGGGTTAGGGTTAGGGTGAGACTTAGGGTTCGATTATATTTAGGGTTAGGGTTAGGGTTAGGGTTAGGATTAGGGTTAGGGTGAGGGCTAGGGTGAGGGTGACGTTAGGGTTTGTGTTAGGGTAAGGTTTAGGGTTAGGGTTAGGGTTTGAGTTAGGGTTCGGATGAGGGTTAGGGTTCCTGTGAGGGTGAGGGTTAGGGTTAGGTTGAGAGTTAGGGTTACGATTATGGTTAGGGTGAGGGTGAGTTTTAGGATTAGGGTTAGGGTTAGGGTTAGGTTTAGTGTTAGGTTTAGTGTTATGGTTACTGTTAGGGTTAGAGTTATGGTGAAGGTGAGGGTGAGTGTGAGGGTGAGGGTTAGGGTTAGGGTGAGGTTTAGGGTTAAGTTTAGGATTAGGGTTAGAATGATGGGGAGGTTTAGGGTTAGATTTAGGGTTAGTTGTAGGGTTAGGTCCAACGTTAATGTTAGGGTTAGTGTTAGGGTTAAGTTTAGGGTGAGGGTTAGGGTGAGGTTTAGGGTTTAGGATGAGGTTTATGGTTAGGGTTAGGTATAGGATTAATGTTAGTGTTAGGCTTAAGTTGAGGGTTAGGGTGAGGGTGAGGTTTAGGTTTAGGGTTAGGATTAGGATTAGTATTAGTGTTAGGGTTAAGGATAGGGTGAGGGTTATGGTTAGGGATAGGGTTAGGCTTAGGATTAGGCTGAGGGTGAAGTTGAGGGTGAGGGTTAGGGTTATGATGAGGGTTCGGGTCAGGATAAGTGTGAGAGTTAGGTTTCGGGTTAAGTTTAGGGTTAGGGTGAGGGTTAGGGTAAAGGTTACAGTGAGGGTAAGGGTTAGGGTTAGGTTGAGGGTTAGGGTTAGGCTTAGGGTTAGTGTGAGGATGAGGGTGAGGGTTACAGTTAGTGTTAGGGTGAGGGTTAGGATGAGGGTTAGGGTTAGGATTAGGGTTAGGCTGAGGGCTAGGTTGAGGTTGAGGGTTAGAGTAAGGGTTAGGCTTAGTCTTAGTAAGTTTAGGCTGAGCATGAGGTTGAGAGTGAGGGTTAGGGTTCGGGTGATGGTTAGGTTTAAGGTTAGAGTGAGGGTTAGGATGAGGTTTAAGGTTAGGGTGAGGTTTAGGGTGAGGATGATGGTAAGGGTAAAGGTGAGGTTAAGGCTGAGGTTGAGGGTTAAGATAAGGGTGAGGGTTAGGCTTAGGTTTATGGTTAGGGTTAGGGTTAGGATGAGGGTTAGATTGAGGATTAGAGTTAGGGTTAGTGTGAGGTATAGGGTGAGGATGAGGGTTAGGGTTATGGTGAGAGTGAGGGTTAGAATTAGGGTTAGTGTGAGGGCTAGAGAGAGGGTGAGGGTTAGAGTTAGGGTTAGGGTTAGGGTGAGGTTTAGGTTTAGGGTGAGGTTTAAGGTTAGTGTGAAATTTACTGTTAGGGTAAGGGTTAGTGTTAGGGTGAGGGTAAGTGTTAGGGTGAAGGTCAATGTTAGAGTTAGGGTTATGTTTAGGGTGAGGGTTAGTGTTAGGGTTAGGGTTATTGTTAGGGTTATTGTTAGGATTAGGGTTATGGTAACAGTTACTGTGAGGGTGAGGCTTAGGGTTAGGGTTAGGGTGAGGTTGAGGCAGAGTTGGAGGGTAAGGTTTAGGGTTAGGTTTAGAGTTAGGGTTAGGGTGAGGGTTAGGGTGAGGATGAGTGTGAGGGTGAGGGTTAATCTTAGGGTTAGGATTAGGATTAGTGTAAGGGTTCGGGTGAGTTTGAGGGTTAGGTTTAGGGTTAGGCTTAGGCTTAGGGTTCGGCTGAGAGTGACGGTGAGGTTGAGGGTTAGGGTTAGGGTGAGGGTTAGGGTTAGGATTAGGGTGAGGGTGAGGGCTAGGGTGATGGTGAGGGTTAGGATTGGTTAGGGTTAGTGTTTGGGTAAGGTTTAGAGTTAGGGTTAGGGTTTCGGTTAAGGTTAGGTTGAGGGTTATTGTTATGGTGAGGTTGAGGGTTAGGGTTAGTTTGAGGGTTAGGGTTAATATTATGTTTAGGGAGAGGGTGAGTGTTAGGATTAGGGTTAGAGTTATGGTTAGGTTTAGGGTTAGGGTTAGGGTTAGTTTTAGGGTGAGGTTTAGGGTTAGGGTTCGGATTAGTGTTAGGGTGAGGTTGAAATTTAGGGTTAGATTTAGGCTTGGTTGGAAGGTTAGGTCGAGCGTTAATGTTAGTTAGAGTTAGGGTTAAGGTTAGGGTGAGGGTTAGGTTGAAGTTTAGGGTTAGGGTTAGGGTTAGGATTAGGCTTAGGGTGAGGTGAGTGTGAGTTTTAGGGTTAGGGTCAGGCTTAGGCTGAGGGTTTAGCTGAGGGTGAGGGAGTGGGTGAGCATTAGGGTAAGGTTGATGTTTAGGTTTCGGGTTAAGGTGAGGGTTAGAGTTAGGCTTAGGGTTAGGGTGAGGGCTAGGGTGATGGTGAGGGTTAGGGTAAGTGTTAGGCTTAGGCTTAGGGTTAGCCTGAGCATGAGGTTGAGGGTGAGGTTTATGGTTGAGGATAGGGTGAGATTTAGTGTTAGGGTTAGGGTTAGAGTTAGGGTTAGGACGAGAGTGAGGTTTAGGGGTAGGGTTAGGGTCAGCGTGAGGGTTAGCTTTCGGGTGAGGGTTAGGGTGGGAGTGACGGTATGGGTAAAGGTGAGGTTTAGGCTGAGGGTGAGGGTTATGGTAAGGGTGAGGGTTAGGTTTAGGATGAGCGTTAGGGTTAGGGTTAGGGTGAGGGTTAGATTGAGGATTAGTGTTAGGGTTTGTGTGAGGTTTAGGGTGAGGATGAGGGTTAGGTTTAGGGTGAGGGATAGGGTGAGGGTGAGGGTGAGGTTTAGATTCAGGACTAGTGTTTGGGTTAGTGTGAGCTTTAGGGTGAGGATGAGTTTTAGGGTTAGGGTTAGGGTTAGGATTAATGTTCGGGTTAGGCTTAAGGTGAGGGTTAGAGTGAGGTTGAGCTTTAGTGTTAGTGTTAGGATTAGGGTTAGGGTTAGTGTTAGGGTGAGTGTGAGGGTTAGTGTTAAGGTTAGGGTTAGGCTTAGTGTTAGGCTGAATGTGAGGGTGAGGTTGAGGGTTACTGTGAGGCTGAGGGTTAGGGTTAGGGTTAGGGTGAGAGTTAGGGTTAGGGTTAGGTTGAGGGTTAGGGTTAGGGTTAGGGTTAGCATGAAGGTGAGGGTGAGGGTGAGGGTTAGTGTTAGGGTGAGGGTTAGGATAAGTGTTAGGTTTAGGATTAGGTTTAGGGTGAGGGCTAGGGTGAGGGTGAGGTTTAGGGTTAGGTTTAGGGTGAGGTTTAGGTTTAGGGTTAGGGTTAGGTTTAGGGTGAGGTTCAGGTTTAGGGTTAGAGTTAAGGTTAGCGTGAGGCTGATGGTGAGGGTTAGGGTTAGGGTTAGTGTTAGAGTTAGGGTTACAATGAGGATTCGGGTGAGGGTGAGGTTTAGGGTTAGGTTTAGGGTGAGGTTTAGGTTTAGGTTTAGGGTTAGGTTTAGGGTGAGGTTCAGGTTTAGGGTTAGAGTTAAGGTTAGCGTGAGGCTGATGGTGAGGGTTAGGGTTAGGGTTAGTGTTAGAGTTAGGGTTACAATGAGGGTTCGGGTGAGGGTGAGGTTTAGGCTTAGTGTTAGGATTAGGATTAGGGTACAGGTTAGGGTAAGTGTGAGGGTTAGTGTTAGGGTTACGGTTAGCCTTATGATTAGGCTGAGGGTGCGGGTAAGGGTGAGGGTGAGGGATAGGGTTAGGGTGAGAGTTAGGGGTAGGATTAGGGTGAGTGTTAGGGTTCTTGTTAAGTTTAGGGTTAGGGTGAGGTTTAGGGTTATGGTGAGGGTTAGGGTTAGGTTGAGGGTTAGGGTTAGGATTAGGATTAGGGTGAGGGTTAGTGTTAGGGTTAGGGTGAGGGTTAGGATGAGGATTAGGGTAAGGATTACGGTTAGGGTGAGGGCTAGGGTGAGGGTGAGTGTTAAAGTGAGGGGGTTTTGTTAGGGTAAGGGTGAGGGTTAGGGTTATGATTTGGGTTAGTGTAAGGGTGACTTTTAGAGTTAGATTTAGGGTTGGGGGAGGGTTAGGTCAAGGTTTAGGGTTACGGTCAGTGTTAGGGTTAAGGTTATGGTGAAGGTTAGGTTGAGGTTTAGGGTTAGGGTTAGGGTTCGGATTAGGGTTAGGGTGAGGGTATGTGAGGGTTAGGGTTAGGGTTAGGCTTAGGCTTAGGGTTAGGGTTATGCAGAAGGTGAGGTTGGGGTGAGTATTAAGGTTAGGGTGATGGTTAGGGTTAGGATTAGGGTGAGGGTTAGGATGAGGGGTTGGGTTAGGATTTGGTTTAGTGTCAGGGCTAGGGTGAGGGTGAGGTTTAGAGTAAGGTATAGGATTAGGCTTCGGGTTAGGCTGAGCAGGAGGTTGAGGGTGAGGGTTAGGGTTATGGTGATGGTTAGGTTTAAGGTTAGGTTGAGTGTTCGGATGAGGTTTAGGGTTAGGGTGAGGATGATGGTAAGGGTAAATGTGAGGTTTAGGCTGAGGGTGAGGAATAAGATAAGGGTGAGGGTTAGGGTTAGCTTTAGCATTAGGGTTAGGGTTATTGTAAGGTTTAGATTGAGGATTAGGGTTAGGTTTAGGGTTAGTGTGAGGTTTAGGGTGAGGATTAGGGTAAGGGTTAGGGAGAGGGTGAGGGTTAGAATTAGGGTTAGGGTGAGGGCTACAGTGAAGGTGAGGGTTAGAGTTAGGTTTAGGGTGAGGTTTAGTTTTAGGGTGAGTTTTAGGGTTATTGTGAGTTAGTGTTATGGTTAGGGTTAGTGTTAGGGTGAGGTTAAGTGTTAGGGTAAGGGTAAATGTTAGGGTGAGGATTATGGTTAGGGTGAGGGTTCAGGTTAGGTTTAGGGTGAGGTTTATTGTTGGGGTTAGGATTAGAGTTAGGGTTAGCGTGAGAGTGAGGTTTAGGTTTAGAGTTAGGGTAAGGTTGAGACTGAGGTTAAGAGTTAGGTTTAGGGTTAGTGTTAGAGTTAGGGTTAGGGTGAGGTTTAGGGTGAGGGTGAGGGTTAGGATTAGGATTGGAATTAGGACTAGTGTAAGGGTTTGAGTGAGTGTGAGGGTTAGGGTTAGGCTTAGGCTTAGGCTTAGGGTTAGGCTGAGAGTGAGGGTGAGGTTGAGGGTTAGGGTTAGGGTGAGGGTTAGAGTTAGGTTCAGGGTGAGAGTTAGGGTTCGGTTTAAGTTTAGGGTTAGGGTGAGGGTTAGGGTAACGGTTACAGTGAGGGTGAGGGTTAGGGTTAGTTTGAGGGTTAGGGTTAGGTTTAGGGTTAGGGTGAGATGAGGGTGAGTGTTAGGGTTAGTGTTAGGGTGAGGGTTAGGATGAGGGTTAGTTTAAGGATTAGGGTTAGGGTGAGGGCTAGGGTGAGGGTGAGGTTTATGGTTTCGTTTAGGCTGAGGTTTAGGGTTAGGTTTAGGCTTAGGTTAGGGTGAGGGTGAGGTTTAGGGTTAGAGTTAGGGTTTGGGTGAGGCTGAGGGTGAGGGTTAGGTTTAGGCTTAGTGTTAGAGTTAGGGTTACGGTGAGGGTTAGTATGAGGGGGAGGGTTGGGTTTATGGTTAGGATTCAGGTAAGGGTTAGGGTGAGTGTGAGAGTTAGGGTTAGGGTTAGGCTTAGGGTTAGGGTTAGGCTGAGAGTGAGGGTGAGTTTCAGGGTTAGGGTTAGGGTGAAGGTTAGGGTTAGGGTTAGAGTGTCAGTTAGGGTTCGGTTAATTTTACGGTTAGGGTGAGGGTTAGGGTAAGGGTTACATTGAGGGTGAGGGATAGGGTTAGGTTGAGCGTTAGGGTTAGGGTTACGGTGGGGGTGAGGGTGAGGGTTAGGGTTAGCTTTAGGGTGAGGCTTAGGATGAGGGTTAGGGTTAGGATTAGGGTTAGGGTGAGGGCTAGAGTGAGGGTGAGGTTTAGGGTTAGGGTCAGGGTGCGGTTTAGGGTGAGGTTTAGGATTAGGGTTAGGGTGAGGGTGAGGTTTAAGGTTAGAGTTAAGGTTAGGGTGAGGCTGAGGGTGAGGGTTAGTGTTAGGTTCAGTGTTAGAGTTAGTGTTACCTTGAGGGTTAGGGTGAGGGTAAGGTTTAGCCTTAGTGTTAGGATTAGGTTTAGGGTAAGGTTTAGGGTGAGTGTGAGGGTTAGGGTTAGGGTGAGAGTTAGGGGTAGAGTTAGGGTGAGGGTTAGGGTTCGGGTTAAGTTTAGGGTTACTGTGAGGGTTAGTGTTAGGTTGAGGGTTAGGGTTAAGCTTAGGATTAGGGCGAGGGTTAGGGTTAGGTTTAGGGTTAGAAGAGGATTAAGGTTAGGATTAGGGTTAGGTTGAGGGCTAGGGTGAGGGTGCGGGTTAGGGTTAGTGTTTTGGTGAGATTTAGGGTTAGGGTAGCGTTAGGGTGAGGGTTAGGATGAGGGTTATGGTTACAGTGAGGGTGAGGTTTAGGGTGTAGGGTCAGGGTTAGGTTTAGGATTAGGGTTAGGGTGATGGTGAGTTTTAGGGTTAGATTTAGGGTTAGGGGGAGGGTAAAGTCGACGGTTAGGGTTAGGATTAGTGTTAGGGTTAAGGTTAGGGTGAGGGTTAGGTTGATGTTTAGGGTTAGGTTTAGGGTTAGTGTTCAGATTAGGAAGAGGGTTAGGGTATGTGAGGGTTAGGGTTATGGTTAGGCTTAGGGTTAGGGTTATGCTGAGGGTGAGGGTGGGGTTTAGGATTAGGGTTAGGGTGATGGTTAGGGCTAGGGTTAGGGTGAGGGTTAGGATGAGGGATAGGGTTAGGATTAGGGTTAGGGTGAGGGTGAGGGTTAGGGTGAGGGTGAGGGTTAGAGTAAGGTTTAGGCTTAGGCTTAGGGTGACGCTGAACTTGACGTTGATGGTGAGGGCTAGGATTAGGGTGATGGTTAGGGTTAAGGTTAGGTTGAGGGTTAGGATGTGGTTTTGGGTTAGGGTGAGCTTTAGGGTGAGGATGATGGTAAGGGTAAAGTTGAGGTTTAGGCTGAGGTTGCGGGTTCAGATAAGGGTGAGAGTTAGGGTTAGGTTTATATTTAGGGTTAGGTTGAGGGTTAGATTGAGGATTAGGGTTAGGGTTAAGGTTAGTGTGAGGTTTAGGGTGAGGATGAGGGTTAGAGTTAGGGTGAGGGTGAGGGTTAGAATTAGGGTTAGGATGAGGGCTAGGGTGAGGGTGAAGGTTAGAGTTAGGGTTAGGGTTAGTGTGAGATTTAGTGTTAGGTTTAGGGTTAGGGTTAGCGTGTGGGTAAGTGTTAGGGTGAGGATTAATGTTAGGGTGAGGGTTATGGTTAGGGTGAGGGTTAGTGTAAGGGTTACGGTTAGAGTTAGGGTAAGTTTGAAGCTGAGGTTGAGGGCTAGGTTTAGTATTAGTGTTTGAGTTAGGGTTAGAGTTATGGTGAGAGTGAGGGTGATGGTGAGGGTGTTAGGTTTTGGGTTAGGGTGAGGTTTAGGTTTAGGTTTAGGGTTACGGTTCGGCTGAGGGTGAGGTTTAGGGTTAGAGTTAGGGTTAGGGTAAGGGTTATGGTTAGGGTTAGTTTTAGAGTTAGGGTTACAGTGAGGGTTAGGGTGAGGGTGAGTGTTAGGCTTAGTGTTAGGGTTAGGATTAGTGTAAGGTTTGGGTGAGTGTGAGGGTTAGTGTTAGGGTTAGGCTTAGGCTTAGGTTTAGGCTGAGAGTGAGGGTGAGGGTGAGGGTTAGGGTTAGTGTGAGGGTTAGGGTTAGGTTTAGAGTGAGAGTTAAGGTTCTGTTAACTATAGGGTTAGGGTGAGGATCAGGGTTAGGTTTAGGTTGATGTTGAGGGCTAGGGTGATGGTGAGGGTTAGGGTTAGTGTGAGGGTAAGGTTTTGGGTTAGGTTTAGGTTTTCGGTTACGGTTAGGATGAGGCTTAGGGTTACAGTGAGGGTGAGGGTTAGGGTTAGGTTGAGGGTTAGGGTTAAGATTATGGTTAGTGTGAGGGTGAGTTTTAGAATTATGGTTAGGGTTAGGGTTAGGTTTAGGGTTAGGATTAGTGTTATTGTTAGGGTTAAGGTTAGAGTTATGGTGAGGGTGAGGGTGAGGGTTAGGGTTAGTGTTAGGGTGAGGTTTAGGGTTAGGGTTAGGATTAGGGTGAGGGTGAGGGTGAGGTTTAGGGTTAGATTTAGGGTTAAGTTGGAGGGTAAGGTCGAGCGTTAATGTTAGGTTTAGTGTTAGGGTTAAAGTTAGGGTGAGGGTTAGGTTGAGGTTTAGTGTTAGGGTTAGGGTTAGGATGAGGGTTAGGTTGAGGGTGAGTGTGAGGGTTAAGGTTAGGGTTAGGCTGAGGCTTAGGGTTAGGCTGAGGGTGAGGATTAGGGTTAGGGTTAGGGTGAGGGTGAGGGTTAAAATTAGAGTTAGGTTGAGTGCTAGGGTGAGGGTTAGGGTGAGGGTTAGGGATAGGTTTAGGTTTAGGATTTGGATTAGAGTGAGGTTGAGTGTGAGGGTTAGGGTTAGGGTTAGGCTTAGGGTTAGGTGAGGGTTAGTGTTAGGGTTTGGGTTAGGGTGAGATTGAGGCTGAGGATTAGGGTTAGGTTTAGGGTTTGTTTTAGGGTTAGGGTTAGTGTTAGTGTTAGTGTTAGGGTTAGGGTTACTTTGAGGTTTAGGGTTAGGTTTAGGGTTAGGGTTAGGGTTAGGCTGAGTGTGAGGGTGCGGGTGAGGATTAGGGTTAGGGTTAGGGTTAGGGTTATTGTTAGTGTTATGGTTAGGGTTAAGTTTGCAGTGAGGGTGAGGCTGAGGGTGAGAGTTATGGTTAGTGTTAGGATTAGGGTTAGGGTTAGTGTTATTGTTAAGGTTAGGGTTAGAGTTACAGTGAGGTTGAGGGTGAGGGTTAGGTTTAGGGTTAGGTTTACTGTTAGAGTTAGGGTTAGGGTTAGGGTGAGGGTGAGGTTTAGGGTTAGAGTTAGGGTTAGGGGAGGTTTAAGGTGAGGTTTAGGGTGAGGGTGAGGGTTAGGATGAGCGTTAGAGTTATGTTGAGGGTGAGAGTTAGGGTTATGATGAGGGTTAGGGTTAGGATTAGGGTTACAGTGAGGGTGAGGGTTATTGTTAGGGTTAGGGTTAGGGTTAGGGTTACTGTGAGGGTGAGGGTGAGGGTTAGGGTTAGGGTGAGGTTTAATCTTAGGGTTAGGTTTAGAGTTTGGGTTAGGGTGAGGTTGAGGTTTAGGTTTAGAGTTAGGGTAAGGGTGAGGCTGAGGTTGAGGTTTGGGTTTAGGGTTAGTGTTAGAGTTAGAGTTAGGGTGAGTGTTAGGGTGAGGGTGAGGGTGAGGGTGAGGGTTAGTCTTAGGGTTAGGATTAGGATTAGGGTAAGGGTTAGGGTGAGTGTGAGGGTTAGGGATATGGTTAGTCTTAGGCTTAGGGTTAGGCTGAGAGTGAGGGTGAGGGTGAGGGTGAGGGTTAAGTTGAGGGTTAGGTTTAGGTTTAGGGTGAGAGTTAGGATTCGGTTAAGTTTAGTGTTATGGTGAGGTTTAGGGTTAGGATTAGTGTTAGGGTGAGGGCTATGGTGAGGGTGAGGTTTAGGGTTAGTGTTAGGGTAAGATTTAGGGTTAGGGTTAGGGTTTGGTTTAGGGTTAGGAAGAGGGTTAGGGTTAAGATTATGGTTGGGGTGAGGGTGAGTGTAAGGATTAGGGATAGGTTTAGGGATAGGATTAGTGTTATTGTTAGGGTTAGGGTTAGAGTTATGGTGAGGGTGAGGGTGAGTGTGAGGTTGAGGGTTAGGGTTAGATTTAGGGTTAGTTGAAGTGTTCGAGGGTCAATGTTAGGGTTAGTGTTAGGGTTAAGGTTAAGGTTAGGTTGAGGTTGAGGTTTAGGTTTAGGGTTAGGGTTAGGGTAAGGATTAGGGTTAGGGTGAGTGTGAGTGTGAGGGTTACGGTTAGGCTTAGGCTTAGGCTTAGGGTTATGCTGAGGGTGAGGATGGGGGTGAGGATTAGGGTTAGGGTGATGGTTATAGTTAGGGTTAGGGTGAGGGTTAGGGTTAGGATTCGGTTTAAGGTGATGGCTAGGGTGAGGGTGAAGTTTAGGGTAAGGGATAAACTTAGGCTTAGGTTTAGGCTGAGCATGAGGTATAGGCTGAGGGTTAGGATTAGGGATAGGGTGAGGTTTAGTGTTAGGGTTAAGGTTAGAGTTAGGGTTAGGGTGAGGGTGAGGTTTAGCGGTAGGGTTAGGGTCAGGGTGAGGGCTAGGGTTAGGGTGAGTGTTAGGGTGGGGGTGACGGTAAGGGTATATGTGAGAGTTAGGCTGAGGGTGAGGGTTATTGTAAGGGTGAGGGTTAGGTTTAGGGTGAGGGTTAGGGTTAGGGTGAGGGGGAGGGTTAGGTTGAGGATTTGTGTTAGGGTTAGTGTGAGGTTTAGGGTGAGGATGAGGGTTAGGATTAGGTTGAGGGCTAGGGTGAGGTTGAGGGTGAGGGTTAGATTGAGGATTACTGTTATGGTTAGTCTGAGGTTTAGGGTGAGGATGAGGCTTAGGGTTGGGGTTAGGGTTAGGATTAATGTTAGGGTTAGGCTTAAGTTGAGGGTGAGGGTGAGGGTGAGTTTTAGGGTTAGTGTTAGGATTAGGATTAGGGTAGGTTTAGGGTGAGTGTGAGGTTTAGGGTTAGTTTTAGGATTAGGCTTAGTGTTTGGCTGAAGGTGAGGGTACGGGTGAGGGTTATGGTTAGGGTGATTGTTAGGGTTAGGGTTTGGGTGATAGTTAGGGTTCAGGTTAAGTTTAGGGTTAGGGTGAGGGTTAGGGTAAGGGTTAAATTGAGGGTGAGGGTTAGTGTTAGGTTGAGGGTTAGGGTTAGGGTGAGGGTGAGGGTGAGGGTGAGGGTTGGGTTTAGTGTTAGGGTGAGGGTTAGGATGATCGTCTGGGTTAGGATTACGGTTAGCGTGAGGGCTAGGGTGAGGGTGAGGTTTAGGTTTAGGGTTAGGGTGAGGTTTATGTTTATGTTTATGTTTAGGGTTAGGGTTAGGGTGAGGGTGAGGTTTAGGGTTAGAGTTAGCGTTAGGGTGAGGCTGAGGGTGAGGGTCAGGGTTAGGGTTAGTGTTAGAGTTAGGGTTACGGTGAGGGTTAGAGTGAGGTTGAGGGTAAGGCTTAGTGTTATGATTAGGATTAGTTTAAGTGTTAGGGTGTGTGTGAGGGTTAGGGTGAGGGTTAAGCTTAGGCTTAGGTTTAAGCTTAGGGTGAGGGTGAGGGTGAGTGTTAGGGTTAGGGTGAGAGTTAGGAGTAGGGTTAGGGTGAGAGTTAGGGATCAGGTTAAGTTTAGAGTCAGAGTGACGGTTAGGGTTAGGGTTACAGTGAGGGTGAGGGTTAGAGTTAGGTTGAGGGTTAGGGTTAGGCTTAGGATTAGGGTGAGGGTTAGTGTAAGTGTTAGGGTGAGGGTTAGGATGAGGATTAGGGTTATGATTAGGGTTCGGGTGAGGGCTAGGGTGCGGGTGAGTGTTAGGATTAGTGATTGGGTGAGGTTTTGGGTTAGGTTTAGGCTGAGGTTTAGGATATGGGTTAGGGTTACAGTGAGGGTGAGGGTTAGGGTTAGGGTGAGGTTTAGGGTTAGGATTTGGGTTAGGGTGAGGGTGAGTTTTAGGATTATATTTAGGGTTAGGGGGAGGGTTTGGGTCAACGGTTAGGTTTAGGGTTAGCGTTAGGGTTAAGGTTAGGTTGAGAGTTAGGTTGAGGTTTAGGTTTAGGGTTAGGATTAGGGTTAGGGTAAGGCTATGTGAGAGTTAGGGTTAGGCTTAGGCTTAGGGTTAGGGTTGTCCTGAGGGTGAGGGTGGGGGTGAGGATTAGGGTTAGGGTGATGGTTAGGGTGAGGGCTAGGGTGAGGGTGAGTGTAAGGGTAAGGGTTAGGCTTAGGCTTAGGTTTAGGCTGAGCGTGAGGTTGAGGGTGAGGGTTAGGGTTAGGGTGATGGTTAGGTTTACGGTTAGGGTGAGGGTTAGGATGAGGTTTATTGTTAGGATGAAGATGATGGTAAGGGTAAACAAGAGGTTTAGGCTGAGGGTGAGGATTAAGATAAGGGTGAGGGTTAGGATTATGGGTTTAGGGTTATGGTTATGGTTAGTGTGAGGGTTCGATTGAGCATTAGGGTTAGAGTGACAGTTAGTGTGAGGTTTAGGGTGAGGATGAGGGTTAGGGTTAGGGTGAGGGTGAGGGTTAGAATTAGAGTTAGGTTGAGTGCTAGTGTGAGGATTAGGGTGAGGGTTAGGGATAAGTTTAGGTTTAGGATTTGGATTAGGGTGAGTTTGAATGTTAGGGTTAGGGTTAGGGTTAGGGTTAGGCTTAGGGTTAGGGTGAGGGTTAGTGTTAGGGTTTGGGTTAGGGTGAGGTTGAGGCTGAGGATTAGGGTTAGGTTTAGGGTTTGGTTTTGGGTTAGTGTTAGGGTTAGGGTTAGGGTTACCTTGATGGTTAGTGTTAGGTTTAGAGTTAGGGTTAGGGTTAGGCTGAGTTTGAGTGTGCGGGTGAGGATTAGAGTTAGGGAGCGGGTTAGGGTTATTGTTAGTGTTATGGTTAGGATTAAGTTTGCAGTGAGGGTGAGGCTGAGGGTGAGGGTTATGGTTAGTGTTAGGATTAGGGTTAAGGTTATTGTTATTGTTAGGGTTAGGGTTAGAGTTACAGAGAGGTTGAGGGTGAGGATTAGGTTTAGGGTGAGGTTTAGGTTTAGAGTTAGTGTTAGGGTTACGGTGAGGGTGAGGTTTAGTGTTAGAGTTAGGGTTAGGGGGAGGGTTAGGGTGAGGTTTAGGGTTAGTTTTAGGGTTAAGGGGAGGGTGTCTGTTAGGTTGAGGTTTAGGGATAGGCTTAGGGTTAGGATTAGGGTTAGGGTGAGCGTGAGTATGAGGGTTAGGGTGAGGGTTAGGCTTAGGCTTAGGGATAGGCTGAGGGAGAGGGTGGGCTTGAGGATTAGGGTTAGGGTGATAGATAGTGTTAGGGTTAGTGTTATTGTTAGGGTTAAGGTTCATGTTAGGGTGAAGATGAGGGTTAGAGTGAGGATTAGGGTAAGGGTTAGGGTTAGGGTTAGTGTTAGGGTTAGGGTGAGGATGAGGTTTAGGGTTAGATATAGCGTTAGGGGGATGGTTAGGGTTAGGGTTAGGTTTAGGGATAAAGTTAGATTGAGGTTTAGGTTTAGGGTTAAGTTTAGGGTTAGAATTACAGTGAGGTTGAGGGTGCAGGTTAGTGTGAGGTTTAGGGTTAGGGTTAGGGTTAGGGTTAGGCTGAGTGTTAGGGTTAGGGTTAGTGTTAGAATTAGAGTTATAGTGAGGGTTAGGGTGAGGGTGAGGGTAAGGCTTAGTGTTAGGATTGGGATTAGGCTAAGGGTTATTGCGAGTGTGAGGGTTAGGATTAGGGTTTCAGTTAGGCTTAGGGTTAGGCTGAACTTGAGGTTGAGTGTGAGTGTTAGGGTTAGGGATAGGGTGAGGTTTAATTTTAGGGTTAGGGTTAGAGTTAGGGTGAGGTTGAGGGTGAGCTTTAGGGATAGGTTTAGGGTGGGGTTGAGGGTTAGGGTTAGGGTGAGGGTTAGGGTGAGGGTCAGGGTGAGGGTTAGGGTTAAGGTGAGAGTTAGGGTTCGGATTAAGTTTAGGGTTAAGGTGAGGGTTAGGTTAAGGGTTACAGTGAAGGTGAGGGTTAGGGTTAGCTTGAGGGTTAGGGTTAGGATTATTGTTAGGGTGAGGTTTAGGATGAGGGTTAGGGTTAGGATTAGGGTCAGGGTGAGGGCTAGGGTGAGGGTGAGGTTTAGGGTTAGGGTTAGGGTGAGGTTTAGGTTTTGGTTTAGGGTTAAAGTTAGTGTTAGTTTGAGGGTTTGATTGAGGATTAGTGTACGGAGTAGGGTTAGTGTTAGGTTTAGGGTGAGCATGAGGGTTAGGGTTAGGGTTTGAGGTTTAGAATTAGGGTTATGGTGAGTGCTAGGGTGAGGGTTAGGATGAGGGTGAGGGTGAGGGTGAGGATTAGGGTTAAGGTTAGGGTTATTGTTAGGGTGAGGGTGAGATTTAGGGTTAGAGTTAGGTTTTGGGGGAGGGTTTGGGTGAGGTTTAAGGTTAGGGTTAGTGTTAGGGTTAGGGTGAGGGTGAGGGTTAGGTTGAGGTTTGGCGATAGGGTTAGGTTTAGGATTAGGGTTAGGGTGAGCATGAGTATGAAGGTTAGGGTTAGGCTTAGGCTTAGGGTTATGCTGAGGGTGACAATGGGTGTGAGTATTAGGGTTAGGGTGATGGTTTGGGTTAGGTTTAGTGTTATTGTTAGCGTTAGGGTTTGAGTTACGGTGATGGTGAGGGTGGGGGTGAGGTTTAGGCTTCAGCTTAGGGTGGAGTTTAGAATTAGGGTTAGTTTTAGAATGAGGATGAGGTTTAGGGTTAGATATAGTGTTAGGGGAAGGGTTAGGGTTAGGGTTTGTGTTAGGGTTAGTGTGAGGGTGAGGGTTAGGGTTAGGTGTAGGGTTAGGGTTAGGGTGAGATTTAGGGTTAGGGTTAGAATTTCGGTGAGGGTAAGGGTGCGGGTGAGTGTGAAGTTTAGGGTTAAGAGTATGGTTAGGCTTAGGTTTATGCTTAGGGTTAGGTTGAGAGTGAGGGTGAGTGTGAGGGTTAGGGTTAGGGTGAGGTTTAGGGTTAGGGTTATGGGGAGGGTTAGGATGAGGGTTAGGGTTAGGATTAGGGTTAGGGTGAGGGCTAGGGTGAGGGTTATGTTTATGTTTATGGTTAGGGTGAGGTTTAGGTTTAGGGTTAGTGTTAGGGTTAGGGTTAGGTTGAGGTTTAGAGTTAGAGTTAGTGTTAGGGTGATGGTGAGGTTTAGGGTTAGAGTTAGGTTTAGGGTGAGGTTTAGGTAGAGGGTTAGGGATAGGGTTAGTGTTAGGGTTAGGTTTAGAGTGAGTGTTAGGGAGAGGGTTTGGGTTAGGGTTAGGGTTAGGTATAGGATTATTGTTAGGGTAAGGGTGAGTGTGTTTTTTAGGGTTAGGTTTAAGGTTAGGCTTAGGGTTAGGGTGAGGGTGAGGTTGAGGGTGAGGGTTACGTTTAGGTTGAGGGTTAGGGTTACGGTTAGGGGGAGGGTTAGGATGAGGGTTAGGGTTAGGATTAGGGTTAAGGTAAGGACTAGGGTGAGGGTGAGGTTTAGGGTGAGGTTTAGCTTTAGGGTTAGGGTTAGGGAAAGGGTGAAATTGATGTTTAGGGTTGGAGTTAGGGTTAGGGTGAGGCTGAGTTTGAGGGTTAGGTTTAGGGTTAGTGTTAGGGTTAGAGTTAGGGTTAGGGTGAGGTTTAGGGTGAGGGTGAGGGTTAGGGTTAGGGTTAGGATTACGATTAGGGTTAGGGTTAGGGGGAGTGTGAGGGTTAGGCTAAGGTTTAGGGTTAGGCTTAAGGTTAGGCTGAGGGTGAGGGTGAGGGTGAGGGTTAGGGTTAGGGTGAGGGTTAGGGTTAGGGTTATGGGGAGGTTTAGGATGAGGGTTAGGGTTAGGATTAGTTTTAGGGTGAGGGCTAGGGCGAGGGTTAGGTTTAGTGTTAGGTTTAGGGTGAGGTTTAGGTTTAGGGTTAGGGTTAGGATGAGGGTGAGGTTTAGGGTTAGATTTATGGTAAGGTTGATGCTGAAGTTGAGATTTTGTGTTAAGGTTAGTTTTAGAGTTAGGGTTTGGGTGAGGGTTAGGGTGAGGGTGAGGGTTAGGCTTAGAGTTAGGATTAGGGATTGGGTAAGGTAAGGGTGAGTGTGAGGGTTAGGGTTAGGGTTAGAATTAGGCTTAGGGTTAGGCTGTGGGTGAGGGTGAGGGTGAGGATTAGGGTTAGGGTGAGGGTTAGAGTTAGGGTTGGGGTGAGAGTAAGGTTGCGTTTAAATTTGGGGTTAGTGTGAGAATTAGGGTTAGGGTGAGGGCTAGGGTGAGGGTGAGGGTTAGGGTTAGTGTTAAGGTAAGGTTTAGGTTTAGGGTTAGGGTTAGGGTGAGGGTTAGGATGGGGATTAGTGTTACTGTGAGGGTGAGGGTTAGGGTTATGGTGAGGGTTAGTGTTAGGATTAGGGTTACGGTGAGGGTGAGTGTTATTGTTAGGGTTAGGGTTACAGTTGGGTTTATGGTGAGGTTGAGGGTTAGGGTTAGGGTAAGAGTGAGGTTTAGTGTTAGGGTTAAGGTTAGAGTTATGTTTAGCGTGAGGGCGAGGTTTAGGGTTAGAGTTAGGGTAAAGGTGAGGTTGAGATTTAGGGTTAGGGTTAGGCTTAGGTTTTGGATTAGGATTAGGTTAAGGGTTAGGGTGAGTGTCAGATTTAGGGTTAGGGTTAGGCTTAGGCTTAGGCTTAGGCTGAGAGTGAGGGTGAGGGTGAATGTTAGGATAAGGTTGAGGGTTAGGGTTAGGGTTAGGATTACGATTAGGGTTAGGGTTAGGGGGAGTGTGAGGGTTAGGGTTAGGTTTAGGGTTATGCTTAAGGTTAGGCTGAGGGTGAGGGTGAGGGTTAGGGTTAGGGTGAGGGTGAGGGTTAGGGTTATGGGGAGGGTTAGGATGAGGGTTAGGGTTAGGGTTAGGGTTAGGGTGAGGGCTAAGGTAAGGGTGAGGTTTAGGGTTAGTGTTAGGGTAAGGTGTAGGGTTAGGGGTAGGGTTTCGGTTAGGGTTAGGATGAGGCTTAGTGTTAAGATTATGGTTAGGGTGAGTGTTAGGTTTAGGGTTAGGTTTAGGGTTAGGTTTAGGTATAAGATTAGTGTTATTTGTAGGGTTAGGGTTAGAGTTATGGTCAGGGTGAGGGTGAGGGTTAGGGTGAGGGTTAGGGATAGGGTTAGGGTGAGGTTTAGGGTTAGGTTTAGGATTAGAGTTAGGGTCAGGGTGAGGTTTAGTGATAGATTTAATGTTGGAGGGTTAGGTCGAGCGTTAATATTAGGGTTAGTGTTACGGTTAAGGTTAGGGTTAGGGTTAGGCTGGGGTTTAGGGATAGGGTTAACTTTAGGCTTAGGGTTAGGATTAGGTTTAGGTTGAGGGTGAGTGTGAGGGTTAGGGTTAGGCTTAGGCTTTGGGTTAGGCTGAGGGTGAGGGTGGGGGTGAGGATTAGGGTTAGGGTAATGGTTATTGTTAGGGTTAGGGTGATTGTTAGGATGAGGTTTAGTGTTAGGCTTAGGGTTATGGTGAGGGCTAGGATGAGGGTGAAGTTTAGGGTAAGGGATAAGCTTGGGCTTAGGGTTAGGCTGAGCATGAGTTTGAGGGTTAGGGATAGGGTAAGGTTAAGGTTAGGTTTAGGGTTAGAGTTAGGGTTAGGGTGAGGGTTAGGTTGAGGGTTAGGTTTAGGGTCAGAGTGAGGGGTAGGGTTATGGTGAGGGTTAGCGTGGGGGTGACGGTAAGGGTAAAGGTGAAAGTTAGGCTGAGGGTCAGGGTTATGACAAGGGTGAGGGTTAGGTTTAGGTTGACGTTTAGGGTTAGGGTGAGGGTGAGGGTGAGGGTTAGATTGAGGATTAGTGTTAGGGTTAGTGTGAGGTTTAGGTTGAGGATGAGGGTTAGGGTTAGGGTGAGGGCTAGGGTGAGGGTGAGGTTGAGGGTTAGATTGAGGATTAGTGTTAGGGTTAGTGTGAGGTTTAGGGTGAGGATGAGGTTTAGGGTTAGGTTTAGCGTTAGGATTAATGTTAGGGTTAGTCTTAACGTGAGGGTTAGGGTGAGGGTGAGGTTTAGGGTTAGTGTTAGGATTAGGATTAGGGTTGGGTTCAGGGTGAGTGTGAGTGTTAGGATTAGGGTTAGGGTTAGGCTTAGTGTTAGGCTGAAGGTGAGGTTGAGTGTGAGGGTTAGGGTTAGGATGAGTGTTAGGGTTAGGGTTAGGGTGAGAGTTAGGGTTAGGGTTAAGTTTAGGGTTAGAGTGAGGTTTAGTGTAAGGGTTACAGTGAGGGTGAGGGTTAGAGTTACGTTGAGGGTTAGGGTTAGGGTTAGGGTTAGGGTTAGGGTGAGGTTTAGGGTTAGGGTTAGAGTTAGGGTTAGAATTACAATGACGGTGAGGGTGCAGGTTAGTGTGAGGTTTAGGTTTAGAGTTAGGGTTAGGGTTATGCTCAGTGTTAGGGTTAGGGTTAGTGTTAGAGTTAGGGTTATGGTGAGGGAGTAGGGTGAGGGTGAGTGTAAGGCTTAGTGTTAGGATTAGGAATAGGGTAAGGTTAGGGTGAGTGTGAGGCTTAGGTTTAGGGTTAGTGTTAGGCTTAGGGTAAGGCTGAGCATGAGGTTGAGTGTGAGGATTAGGGTTAGGGATATGGTGAGGTTTAGTGTTAGGGTTAGGGTTAGAGTTAGGGTTAGGATGAGGGTGAGCGTGGGGTTGATTAGGTTTAGGCTTAGGGTTATTGTTAGGGTGATGGTGAGTTTTATGGTTAGAGTTAGGATTAGGGAGAGGGTTGGTGTGAGGTTTAGGGTTAGGGTTAGTGTTAGGGTTAGGGTGAGGGTGAGGGTTAGGTTGAGGTTTAGGGATAGGGTTAGGTTTAGGATTAGGGTTAGGTTGAGCATGAGTATGAGGCTTAAGGTGAGGGTTAGGCTTAGGGTTAGGCTGAGGGTGAGCGTGGGGGAGAGGATTAGGGTTAGGGTGATGGTTAGGGTTAGGTTTAGTGTTATTGTTAGGATTAGGGTTTGCGTTATGGTGACGGTGAGGGTGCGGGTGAGGGTTAGCCTTAGCGTTAGGGTGGGGTTTAGTGTTAGGGTTAGTTTGAGGGTGAGGGTGAGGTTTAGGGTTAGATATAGAGTTAGGGGGAAGGTTAGGGTGAGGGTTAGGGTTAGGGTTAGTGTTAGGGTTAGGGTGAGGGTGAGGGTTAGGTTGAGGTTTAGGGATAGGGTTAGGGTTAGGATTAGGGTTAGGTTGAGCATGTGTATGAGGGTTAGGGTGAGGGTTAGGCTTAGGCTTAGGGTTAGGCTGAGGGTGAGGGTTGGGGGTGAGGATTAGGTTTAGGGTGAGGGTTAGGGTTAGGGTTAGTGTTATTGTTAGGGTTAGGTTTCGAGTTACGGTGAAGGTGAGAGTGCAGGTGAGGGTTAAGGTTAGGGTTAGGGTGGGGTTTAGGGTTAGGGTTAGTGTTAGGGTTAGGGTGAGGGTGACGCTTAGGGTTAGATATAGGGTTATGGGGAGGGTTAGGGTGAGGGTTAGTGTTAGGGTTAGTGTTAGGTTTACGGTGAGGGTGGGGTTTAGGGTTAGATATAGGGTTAGGGTGAGGATTAGGGTTAGGTTTAGGGTTAGGGTTAGGGTGAGATTTAGGGTTAGGGTTAGTGTTAGGGTTAGAATTACAGTGACAGTGATGGTGCAGGTTAGTGTGAGGTTTAGGGTTAGAGTTAGGGTTAGTGTTAGGCTGAGTGTTAAGGTTAGGGTTAGTGTAAGAGTTAGGGTTATGGTGAGGGTTAGAGTGAGGGTGAGTGTAAGGCTTAGTGTTCAGATTAGGAATACCTTAAGGGTTAGGGTGAGTGTGAGGGTTAGGGTTAGGTTTAGTGGTAGGCTTAGGGTAAGCCTGAGCATGAAGTTGAGTGTGAGGGTTTGGGTTAGGGATATGGTGAGTTTTAGTGTTAGGGTTAGTGTTAGATTTAGGGTTAGGGTTAGGGTAAGGGTCAGGGTGGGGCTGAGGATTTGGGTTAGGCTTAGGGTTATTGTTAGGGTGATGATGAGTTTTAGGGTTAGAGTTAGGTTTAGGATGAGGGTTAGGGTGAGGCTTAGGGTTTGGGTCAGTGTTAGGGTTAGGGTGAGGGTGAGGGTTCGGTTGAGGTTCAGGGATAGGGTTAAGTTTAGGATTAGGGTTAGGGTGAGCAAGAGTATGAGGCTTAGGGTGAGGGTTAGGCTTAGGCTTAGGGTTAGGCTGAGGGTGAGGGTGGGGGTGAGGATTAGGGTTATTGTGATGTTTATGGTTAGGGTTAGTGTTATTGTTAGGGTTAGGGTTTGAGTTTCGGTGAGGGTGAGGGTGCGGGTGAGGGTTAGGTTTAGGGTTAGGGTGGGGTTTATGGTTAGGGTTAGGTTTAGGATGAGGGTGAGGTTTAGGGTTAGGGGGACGATTAGGGTGAGGGTTACGGTTAGGTTTAGTGTTAGGGTTAGGGTGAGGGTGAGGGTTAGGTTGAGGTTTAGGGATAGGGTTAGGTTTATGATTAGGGGTAGGGTGAGCATGAGTATGAGGCTTAGGGTGAGCATTAGGCTTAGGCTTAGGCTTAGGGTGAGGGTGAGGCTGGGGGTGAGGATTAGGGTTAGGGTGATGGTTAGCGTTAGGGTTAGTGTTATTGTTAGCGTTAGGGTTTGATTTTTGGTGACGGTGGGCGTGCGGGTGAGGGTTAGGTTTAGGGTTAGGGTGGGGTTTAGGTTTAGGGTTAGGTTTACGTTGAGGGTGAGGTTTAGGTTTACATATAGGGTTAGGGGGAGGGTTAGGTTGAGGGTTAGGGTTAGGGTTAGTGTTAAGGTTAGGGTCAGGTTGAGGGTTAGGTTTAGGGTTAGGGTTATGTTGAGGGTGAGAGTGCGGGTGAGTGTGAGGTTTAGGGTTAGGTTTATGCTTAAGCTTAGGTTTATGCTTAGGGATAAGCTGAGGGTGAGGGTGAGGGTTAGGTTTAGGGTCAGGGTTAGGGTTAGGGTTATGGGGAGGGTTAGGATGAGGGTTACGGTTAGGATTAGGGTTAGAGTGAGGGCTAGGGTGAGGGTTATGTTTAGGGTTAGGGTTAGGGTGAGGTTTAGGGTTAGGGTTAGGGTTAGGGTTAGGGTGAGGGTGAGGTTTAGGGTTAGACTTTGGGTTAAGGTGAGGCTTAGGGTGAGGTTTAGGATTAGGGTTAGGATTAGCATTACAGTAAGGGTTACATTGAGTGTGAGTGTTAGGGTTACATTTAGGTTGAGGGTTAGGGTTAGGTTGTTGGTTAGGGTTAGGGTTATGGTGAGGTTTAGAGTTAGGGTTAGTGTGATGGATAGGATGAGTATTAGGGTTAGGATTAGGGTTAGGGTGAGTGCTAGGTTGAGGGTTTAGTGTTAGTGTTAGGGTGAGGTTTAGGATTAGGTTTAGGTTTAGGGTGAGGGTTAGGATGAGGGTTATGGTTAGGGTGAGGGTGAGGATTAGGGTTAGTGTTATTGTTAGGGTTAGGGTTATAGTTATAGTGAGGGTGAGGGTTAGGTTTAGGGTTAGGATGAGGTTTAGGTTTAGGGTCAGGGTTAGAGTTCGGTTTAGGGTGAGGGTGAGGTTTAGGGTTAGAGTTAGTGATCTTGTTAGGGTTAGGGATAGGTTGAGGGTTAGGGTTAGGCTTAGGCTTATGCTTAGGCTTAGGCTGAGCATGAGGGTGAGTGTTAGAATTAGGGTTAGGGTGAGGGTTAGGGTTAGGGTTAGGGTGAGGTTTAGGATGAGGTTTAGGGTTAGGATTAGGCTTAGGGTGAGGGCTAGGGTGAGTTTTAGGAATAGGTTTAGGTTTAGGATTTGGGTTAGGGTGAGGGTAAGTGTGAGGGTTAGGATTAGTGTTAGGGTTAGGCTTAGTGTTAGGGTGAGAGTTAGTGTTAGGATTTGGGTTAGGGTGAGGTTGAGGCTGAGGATTAGGGTTAGATTTAGGGTTTGGTTTAGGGTTAGGGTTAGTGTTAGTGTTAGGGTTAGGGTTAGGGTTACCTTGAGTGTTAGGTTTAGGTTTAGGGTTAGGGTTAGGCTGAGGGTGAGGGTGCGGGTGAGTATTAGGGTTAGGGTTCGGGTTAGCGTTATTGTTAGTGTTATGGGTAGGGTTAAGTTTGCTGTGAGGGTGAGGCTGAGGGTTATGGTTAGGTTTAGGACTAGGGTTAGGTTTAGTGTTATTTTTAGGGTTAGGGTTAGAGTTACAATGAGGTTGAGGTTGAGGGTAAGGGTTAGGTTTAGGATGAGGTTTAGGGTTAGAGTTAGGGTTAGGGTTAGGGTGAGGGTGAGGTTTAGGTTTAGAGGTAGGGTTAGGGGGAGGGTTAGCGTGAGGTTTAGGGATAGGGTTAGTTTTAGGGTGAGGGTGAGGGGTAGGTTGAGGTGTAGGGATAGGGTTAGGGTTAGGATTAGCGTTACGGTGAGTGTGAGTATGAGGGTTAGCGTGAGGGTTAGGCTTAGGCTGAGGGTGGGGGTGGGGGTGAGGATTAGGGTTAGGGTGATGGTTAGGGTTAGGGTTAGTGTTATTGTTAGGGTTAGGGTTCGAATTCTGGTGAATGTGAGAGTGCGGGTGAGGGTTAGGGTTAGGGTTAGGGTGGGGTTTAGAGTTAGGGTTAGGGTTAGGGTTAGGGTGAGGGTCAGGTTTAGGGTTAGATATAGGGTTAGGATGAGGGTTAGGTTGAGGGTTAGGGTTAGGGTTAGTGTTAAGGTTAGGGTGAGGGTGAGGTTTAGGGTTAGATATAGGGTTATTGGGAGGGTTAGGGTTAGGGTTAGGGTTATGGTTAGGGTGAGGTTTAGGGTTAGGGTTAAGGTTAGGTTTAGAGTTACTGTAAGGGTGAGGGTTAGGGTTAGGGTTAGGGTTAGGGTTAGAGTTAGGGTGAGGTTTAGGGTTAGGGTTAGGTTTAGGGTTAGAATTACAGTGACAGTGAGGGTGCAGGTGAGTGTGAGGTTTAGGGTTAGAGTTAGGGTTAGGGTTAGGCTGAGTGTTAGGGTTAGTGTTTGTGTTAGGCTTAGGATTAGGCTGAGCATGAGGTTGAGTGTGAGGGTTAGGGTTAGGGATAGGGTGAGGTTTAGTGTTAGGGTTAGGGTTAGAGTTATGTTTAGGTTGAGGGTGAGGTTTAGGGGTAGGGTTAGGGTCAGGGTGAGGGTTAGGTTTAGGGTTAGGTTAAGGGTGAGGGTTAGATTGACGATTAGTGTTAGGGTTAGTGTGAGGTTTAGGGCGAGGATGAGGGATAGGGTTAGGGTGAGGGCTAGGGTGAGGATGAGGGTGAGGGTTAGATTGAGGATTAGTGTTAGGGTTAGTGTGAGGTTTAGGGTGAAGATGAGGTTTAGGGTTGGGGTTAGGGTTTGGATTAATATTAGGGTTAGGCTTAAGGTGAGGGTGTGGATTAGGGTTAGTGTTAGGATTAGGATTAGGGTTAGGTTTATGGTGAATGTGAGGGTTAGAGTTAGGGTTACATTTAGTCTTAGTGTTAGGCTGAAGATGAGGGTTAGGGTTAGGGTGAGTGTTAGGGTTAGGATTAGGGTGAGAGTTAGCATTCCTGTTAAGTTTAGGGTTAGGGTGAGTGTTAGGGTTTGGGTTAGTGTTAGGGTGAGAGTTAGGATGACGGTTAAGGTTAGGATTAGGGTTAGGGTGAGGGCTAGGGTGAGGTTTAGGGTTAGGGTTAGGGTGAGGTTTAGGGTTAGGTTTAGGGTTAGTGTTAGGGAGAGGGTGAGGTTTAGAGTTAGAGTTAGGGTTAGGGTGAGTCTGAGGGTGAGGGTTAGGGTTAGTGTTAGAATTACAGTTATGGTGAGGGTTAGGTTGAGGTTGAGGGTAAGGCTTAGTGTTCTTTTTAGTATTAGGGTAAGTATTAGTGTGAGTGTGAGAGTTAGGGTTAGGGTTAGGTTTACGCTTAGAGTTAGGCTTAGTGTGAGGGTGAGGGTGAGCATTAGGGTTAGGGTGAGATTTAGGGGAAGGGTTAGGGTGAGAGTTAGGGTTCGGTTTAAGTTTAGTGTTATGGTGAGGGTTAAGGTTAGGGTTAGAGTTAGGTGTAGGGTTAGGCTTAGGCTTAGGGTGAGGGTGAGGTTAATGATTAGGGTTAGGGTGAGAGTTATGGGTAGGGTTAGGGTGAGAGTTAGAGTTCGTGTTAAGTTTAGGGTTAGGGTGAGGGTTAGAGTTAAGGTTACAGTGAGGGTGAGGGTTAGGGTTAGGTTGAGGGTTAGGGTTAGGCTTAGGATTAGGGTGAGGGTTAGGGTTAGTGTTAGGGTGATGGTTAGGATGAGGATTAGGGTTATGATTAGGGTTCGGTTTAGGACTAGGGTGAGGGTGAGGGTTAGGATTAGTGTTTGGGTGAGGTTTAGGGTTAGGGTTAGGGTGAGGGTTAGGATATGGGTTAGAGTCACAGTGAGGTTGAGGGTTAGGGTTAGGGTGAGGGTTAGGGTTAGGATTTGGGTTAGGGTGAGGGTGAGTTTTAGGATTATATTTAGGGTTATGGGGAGGGTTAGATCAAGGCTTAGGGTTAGGGTTAGTGTTAGGGTTAAGTTTAGGGTGAGGGTTAGGTTGAGGTTTCGGGTTATGGTTAGGTTTAGGATTACAGTAAGGATTAGGGTATGTGAGGGTTAGGGTTAGGGTTAGGCTTAGGGTTATGGTTATGCTGAGGGTGAGGGTGGGGATGAGGATTAGGGTTAGGGTGATGGTTAGGGTTAGGCATAGGGTGTGGGTTAGGATGAGGGATAGGGTTAGGATTATTGTTAGGGTGAGGGCTAGTGTGAGGGTGAGGGTAAGGTTAGTGTTAGGCTTAGGCTTAGGTTTAGGCTGAGTGTGAGGTTGAGGGTGAGGTTTAGGGTTAGGGTGATGGTTAGATTTAAGGTTAGGGTGAGGGTTAGGGTTAGGGTTTGGGTTAGGCTGAGGGTGAGTTTGAGGGTTAGAGTTAGGGTAAGGTTGAGGCTGAAGTTGTGGGTTAGTGTTAGGGGTAGTGTTAGAGTTAGGGTTAGGGTGAGGTTTAGTTTGAGGGTGAAGGTTAGGTTTAGGGTTAGGATTAGGATTAGAGTAAGGTAAAGGTGAGTGTGAGGGTTAGGGTTAGGGTGAGGGTTAGTGTAAGGATTATGGGGAGGGTTAAGATGAGGGTTAGGGTTAGGATTAGCTTTAGGGTGAGGGCTAGGGTGAGGGTGATGTTTAGGGTTAGGGTTAGGGTGAGGTTTATGGTTAGGGTTAGGGTTAGAATTAGGGTGAGTGTGAGGTTTAGGGTTAGACTTAGGGTTAAGTTGAGGCTGAGGGTTAAGGTTAGGATTAGGGTTAGGATTAGGATTTGGGTAAGCGTTAGGGTGAGTGTGAGGGGTAATTTTAGGGTTAGGGTTAGGCTAAGCATTACACTGAGGGTGAGGGAGAGGGTGAGGTTTACGGTTAGGGTGAGGGTTAGTGTTAGGGTTAGGATGAGAGTTAGATTTCAGGTTAAGTTTAGGGTTAGGGTGAGGGTTAGGGTTAGGTTGTGGTTTAGGGTTAGGGTTAGGGTTAGGGTGAGCTTTAGGGTTAGGGTTAGGGTGAGGGTTAGGATGAGGATTAGGGTTAGGATTAGGGTTAGGGTGAGGGCTAGGGTGAGGGCGGTGTTTGGGTTAGTGTTAGGGTGAGGTTTAGGGTTAGGGTTAGGTTAGGGTGATGGTTAGGTTGAGAGTTAGGGTTACAGAAATGGTTAGGGTTAGGGTTAGGGTTAGGGTTAGGGTTAAGGTTAGGGTTAGGGTGAGGGTTAGTTTTAGGATTAGGGTTAGGGTGAGGGTGATGGTTAGGATTAGGGGTAGATTTAGGGTTATTGTTAGGGTTAGGGTTAGGTTTATGGTGAGGGTTAAGATTAGCGTTATTGTTAGGGTTAGGGTTAGGCTGAGGGTGAGGTTGGGGGTGGGTGTGAGGATTATGATTAGGGTTAGGATTATTGTTAGTGTTATGGTTAGGGTTAAGTTTGCAGTGAGGGTGAGGCTGAGGGTGAGGGTTATGGTTAGGGTTATGGTTAGGGTTAAGGTTAGTGTTATTGTTAGGGTTAGGGTTAGACTTATGGTGAGGTTGAGGGTGAGGGTGAGGGTTAAGTTTATGGTGAGGTTTAGGGTTAGGGTTAGGGTTAGAGTCAGTGTTAGTGAGAGGGTGAGGTTTAGGGTTAGAGTTAGGGTTAGGGTGAGGGTTATGTTGAGGGTGAGGTTTATGGTTAGTATTAGGGTTAGGTTTAGAGTGAGAGTTAGGGGGAGGGATTGGGTTAGGGTTAGTGTTAGGGATAGGATTAGGGTTAGGGTGAGGGTGAGTGTGTGTCTTAGGGTTAGGTTTAGGGTTAGGTTTAGGGTTGGGCTGAGGGTGAGGTTGAGGGTGAGGGTTAGGTTTAGCGTGAGGGTTAGGGGGAGGGTTAGTGAGAGGGTTAGGATTAGGGTTAGGGTTAGGATTAGGCTTAAGGTTAGGGCAAGGGTGAGAGTTAGGTTTAGGGTTAGTGTTAGGATGAGGGTTAGGGTTAGGGTTAGGGTTAGGATTAGGTTGAGGTTGAGGTTTAGGGTTAGAGTTAGGGTTAGGGTGAGGCTGAGGGTGAGTGTTAGGTTTAGGGTTAATGTTAGGATTAGGGTTAGGTTTAGGTGAGGGTTAGGGTGAGTGTGAGGGTTAGGGTTAGGTTTAGGATTACGATTAGGGTTAGGGTTAGTGTGAGTCTGAGGTTTAGGGTTAGGTTTAGGGTTAGGGTTAGGGTGCCGTGAGTATGACGATTAGGGTGAGGGTTTGGCTTAGGCTTAGGGTTAGGCTGAGGCTGAGGGTGAGCTTGCGGGTGAGGGTTAGGTTTAGGGTTAGGGTGGGGTTTAGGGTTAGGGTTAAGTTTAGGGTGAGGGTGAGGTTTAGGGTTAGATATTGGGTTAGGGTGAGGGTTAGGGTGAGGGTTAGTGTTAGGGATAGTGTTAGGGTTAGGGTGAGGGTGAGTGTTAGGGTTAGGGTTAGGGTTCGGGTGAAGTTTGGGGTTAGGGTTAGGGTTAGGGTTAATGTTATTTTTAGGGTTAGGGTTAGAGTTATGTTGAGGTTGAGGGTGAGGGTGAGGTTTAGGTTTAGGGTGAGGTGTAGGTTTTGGGTTAGGGTTAGAGTTAGGGTTAGTGTGAGGGTGAGGTTTAGGGTTAGATTTAGGGTTAGAGTGAGGTTTAAGTTGAGGGTTAGGTTTAGGGTTAGTGTTAGGATTAGGTTTATATTGAGAGTTAGGGGGTGTGTTTGGGTTGATGTTAGGCTTAGGGATAGGATTAGGTTTAGGATGAGGGTGAGTGTGTGGGTTAGGATTAGGTTTAGGATTAGGTTTAGGGTTAGGCTGAGAGTAAGTTTGAGGGTGAGGTTTAGGGTTAAGTTGAGGGTTAGGGTTAGGGTTAGGGGGAGGGTTAGGATGAGGGTTAGTGGTAGGTTTAGGGTTAAGGTAAGGGCTAGGGAGAGGGTGAGGTTTAGGGTTAGGGTTAGGGTGAGGTTTAGGTTTAGGGTTAGGGTTAGGGTTAGGGTGAGGGTGAGGTTTAGTGGTATGGTTAGGGTTAGAGTTAGGGTTAGGGTGAAGATGAGGTTCAGGGTTAGAATTAGGGTATGTTGAGGCTGAGGTTGAGGGTTAGGTTTAGTGTTAGTGTTAGAGTTAGGGTTAGGGTGAGGGTTAGGGTGGGGTTGAGTTTGAGGGTGAGGGTTAGGCTTAGGCTTAGGATTAGGATTAGGGTAAGGGTTAGGGTGAGTGTGAAGGTTAGGATTAGGGTTAGGCTTAGGCTTAGGTTTAGGCTGAGAGTGAGGGTGAGTGTGAGGGTAAGGGTTAGGGTGAAGGTTAGGGTTAGGTTTAGGGTGAGAGTTACGGTTCGGTTAAGTTTTGGGTTAGGGTGAGGATTAGGATTAGGGTTAGGGTGAGGGCTAGGGTGAAGGTGAGGGTTAGGTTTAGTTTTACGGTAAGGTTTAGAGTTAGTGTTAGGGTTTGGGTTAGGGTTAGGATGAGGGTTAGGGTTATGGTGAGGGTGAGGGTTAGGGTTAGGTTAAGGGTGAGGGTTAAGGTTGTGTTTAGGGTGAGGGTGAGTGTTAGGATTAGGGTTAGGTTGAGGTCTAAGTTGGGGGTGAGTTTTAGAGTTAGGCTTAGGGTTAGGGTGAGGTTTAGTTTTAGGGTGAGGGTTAGGGTTAGTTTGAGGGTTAGTGTTAGTGTTAGGGTTAGTGTTAGGATGAGGGTAAGTGTTAGGGTGAGGGTTAATGTTAGGGTGAGGGTTATGGTTAGGGTGAGGGTTAGGGTTAGGGTTAGGGATATTGTTAAGGTTAGGGTTAGGGTTACGGTTAAGGTGAGGGTGAAGTTGAGGGTTAGATTTAGGGTAAAGTTTAGAGTTAGGGTTAGGGTTAGAATTAGGGTTAGGGTGAGGGTGAGGTTTAGGGGTAGAGTTAGGGTTAGGGTGAGGGTTAGGGTTAGGGTGAGCGTTAGGGTGGGGTTGATGGTAAGGGTAAAGGTGAGGGTTAGGCTGAGGGTGAGGGTTACACTAAGGGTGAGGGTTAGGGTTAGGGTGAGGGTTAGGTTTATGATTAGGGTGAGGGTGAGGGTTAGTTTGAGGATTAGTGTAAGGGTTAATGTGAGGTTTAGGATGCGGACCAGGATTAGCGTTATGGTGAGGGCTAGGGTGAGGTTGAGTGTTAGGGTTATTTTTAGGGTGCGGTTTAGGGTTAGGGTGATAGGGTTAGTGTGAGCGTTAGTGTTATTGTTAGGGTTCGTGAGGGTAAATGTTAGGATGAGTGTAAGTGTTAGAGTGAGGGTTATGGTTAGGGTGAGGGTTAGGAATAGGGTTAGGGTTATTTAGGTTTGGGGTTACTGTTACAGTGAGGGTGATGGTGAGGGTTAGAGTTAGGTTTAGGATGAGGTTTAGGTTTAGGGTTAGGGTTAGAGTTAGGGTTAGGGTGAGGGTGAGGTTTAGGGTTAGAGTTTGGGATAGTGTTAGTGTTAGGGATAGGGTGAGTGTTAGGATTAGGGTTAGGGTTAGGCTTAGGCTTAGTCTTAGGCTGACCATGAGGGTGAGGGTTAGGTTTAGGGTGAGGGTTAGGATGAGGTTTAGGGTTAGGATTATGTTTAGGGTGAAGGCTAGGGTGAGGGTTAGGGTAAGGTTTAGGGTTAGGGATAGGGTTAGGTTTAGGATTTGAGTTAGGGTGAGGGTCAGTGTGAGGGTTAGTGTTAAGGTTAGGGTTAGGCTTAGAGTTAGGGTGAGGTTTAGTGTTAGGGATTGGTTAGGGTTAGGGTGAGGCTGAGGATTAGGGTTAGGTTTAGGGTTAGGTTTAGGGTTTGGTTTAGGGTTAGGGTTAGTGTTAGGGTTAGGTTTAGGGTTAGGCTGAGGGTGAGGGTGGGTGTGAGGATTAGGGTTAGGTTTAGGTTTATTGTTAGGGTGAGGGTGAGTTTTAGGGTTAGAGTTAGGTTCAGGGGGAGTGTTAACGTGAGGTTTATGGTTAGGGTTATTGTTAGGGTTCGGGGGAGGGAGAGGGTTAGGTTGAGATTTAGGGATAGTGTTAGGTTTAGGATTAAGGTTAGGGTGCTGTGAGTATGAGGATTAGGGTGAGGGTTAGGCTTAGGCTTAGGGTTAGGCTGAGGGTGAGGGTGGTTGTGACATTAGGGTTAGGGTGATGGTTAGGGTTAGGGTTAGGGTTATTGTTAGGGTTAGGGTTCGAGTTACGGTGAGGGTGAGGGTGGGGGTGAGGTTTAGGGTTAGGGTTAGGGTGAGGGTGAGGTTTAGGGTTAGATATTGGGTTAGGGTGAGGGTTAGTGTTAGGGATAGTGCTAGGGTTAGGGTGAGGGTGAGGGTTAGGGTTAGGGTTAGGGTTAGAATTATGGTGAGGGTGAGGGTGCGGGTGTGTGTGAGGTTAGGGTTAGGTTTAGGGTTAGGCTTAGGGTTAGGCTGACTGTGAGGGTGAGGGTGAGGTTTAGGGTTAGGGTGAGGGGTAGGGTTATAGTTATGGGGAGGGTTAGGGTGAGGGTTAGGGTTAGTATTAGGGTTAGGGTGAGGGCTAGGGTGAGGGTGATGTTTAGGGTTAGGGTTAGGGTGAGGTTTAGGGTTAGGGTTAGAGTTAGGGTGAGGGTGAGGTTTAGGGTTAGACTTAGGATTAAGGTGAGGCTTAGGATTATGGTTAGGATTAGGATTAGGTTAAGGTTTAGTGTTAGTGTTTGTGTTAAGGTTAGGGTGAGGGTTAGGTTGAGGTTTAGGGTTAGGGTTAGGGTTAGGGTTAAGATTAGGGTTAGTGTGAGTTTTAGGGTGAGGATGAGGGTTAGGGTTAGGGTGAGGTCTAGAGTGAGGGTGAGGGTGAGGGTTAGATTGAGTATTAGTTTTAGGGTTAATGTGAGGTTTAGGTTTAGGATGTGGTTTAGTGTTAAGGTTAGGGTTAGAATTAATATTAGGGTTAGGCTTAAGGTGAGGGTTAGGGTGAGGGTGAGGTTTAGGATTAGTGTTAGGATTAGGATTAGGGTTAGGGTTAGGGTGAGTGTGAGGGTTAGGTTTGGGTTAGGGTTAGGCTTAGTTAACACTAAGGCTGAAGGTGAGGGTGAGGGAGGAGGGTTAGGGTTAGGGTGTGGGTTAGGATTAGGGTTATGATGAGGGCTAGGGTGAGGGTGAGGTTTAGGATTAGGGTTTTGGTGAGCTTTATGTTTAGGTTTAGGTTTAGGGGTATGGTGAGGTTGAGGTTTAGGGTTAGAGTTAGGGTTACGGTGAGGCTGAGGGTGAGGTTTAGGGTTAGGTTTAGTGTTAGAGTTAGGGTTACAGTGAGGGTTAGGTTGAGGGTGAGGGTTAGGCTTAGTTTTAGGATTACGATTAGGGTAAGGTTTAGGGTGAGGGTTAGGATGAGGATTAGGGTTAGGATTAGGGTTAGGATGAGGACTCGTGTGAGAGTGAGGGTTAGGGTTAGAATTTGGGTGAGGTTTAGGGTTAGGGTTAGAGTTAGGGTGAGGGTTAGGATGAGGGTTAGGGTTACGGTGAGGGTGAGAGTTAGGGTTAGGGTGAGATTTAGGGTTAGGTTTAGGGTTACGGTGAGGGTAAGTGTGAGTGTGAGGGTTAGGGTTAGGGTTAGGGTTAGGCTTAGGGTTAGGGTGAGGGTTAGGTTTAGGGTTTGGATTAGGGTGAGGGTGAGGCTGAGGATTAGGTTTAGGATGAGGTTTAGGGTTAGGCTGAGGGTGAGGGTGGGAGTGAGTATTAGGGTTAGGGTTAGGGTTTTGGTTATTGTTATTGTTATGCTTAGGGTTAAGTTAGTGGTGAGATTGAGGCTGAGGGTGAGGGTTACGGTTAGGGTTAGGGTTATTGTTAGGGTTAGTGTTATTGTTAAGGTTAGGGTTAGAGTTATGGTGAGGTTGAGAGTGCGGGTGTGGGTTACGGTTAGGGTGAGGTTTAGCGTGAGATTTAGTGTTAGGGTGAGGGTGAGTGTGAGGTTTAGGATTAGAGTTAGGGTTAGGGTGAGGGTTAGGGTGAGGTTTAGGGTTAGGGTTAGTGTTAGGTTTAGGGTGTGGGTGAGGTTTAGGTTGATGTTTAGGGATAGGGCTAGCTTTAGGATTCGGGTTAGTGTGAGGGTGAGTGTGAGGGTTAGGCTGTGGCTTAGGTTTAGGCTGAGGATGAGGGTGGGGCTGAGGATTATGGTTAGTGTGATGGTTAGGGTTAGGTTTAGTGTTAGAGTTAGGGTTAGAATTATGGTGAGGGTGAGGGTGGGGGTGAGGATTAGGTTTAGGTTTAGGGTGAGGGTTAGTGTAAGGGTTATGGTGAGGGTGAGGGTTAGGGTTAGGTTGAGCTTCAGTGTTAGGTTTAGGGTTAGGGTGAGTGTGAGTGTTAGGGTTACTGTGAGGTTGAAGATTAGGTTGAGGGTTAGGTTTAGGATTAGGGTTAGGGTGAGGGCTAGGGTGAGGGTGAGGTTTAGGGTTAGGTTTAGGGTGAGGTTTAGGATTAGGGTTAGGGTTAAGGTGAGGTTTAGGGTTAGAGTTAGGGTTAGGATATGGCTGAGGGTGAGGGTTAAGGTTAGGGTTAGTGTTAGAGTTAGGGTTAGGGTGAGGATTAGGATGAGGGTGAGGGTTAGGCTTAGGGTTAGGATTAGGATTAGGGTAAGGGTTAGGGTGAGTGTGGGGGTTAGGTTCAGGGTTAGGCTTAGGCTTAGGGTTAGGCTGAGGGTAAGGGTGAGGGTGAGTGTTAGGGTTAGGGTTAGTGTTATTGTTAGGGTTAGTGTTAGATTTACGGTGAGGGTGAGGGTTAGGTTTAGGTTTTGGGTGAGGTTAAGAGTTAGGGTTAGGGTTAGGCTGAGGGTGAGGTTTAGCATTAGATATAGTGTTAGGGGGAGGCTTCGGGTGAGGGTTAGTTTAAGGTTTAGTGTTAGTGTTACTATTAGGGTTAGTGTTAGATTTGGGGTTAGGGTGAGGTATAGGGTTAGGGTTAGTGTAAGGGTTAGGGTGAGGGTGAGGGTTAAGTTGAGGTTTAGGGATAGGTTTAGGTTTAGGATTAGGGTTAGGGTGAGGGTGAGTGTGAGTGTTAGGGTGAGGGTTAGGCTTAGGATTAGGGTTAGGCTGAGGGAGAGGTTGGGGGTGAGGACTAAGATGATGGTGATGGTTCGGGTTAGGGTTAGTGTTATTGTTAGGGTTAGGCTTAGTGTTAGGGTTAGGGTGAGAGTGAGGCTTAAGTTGAGGTTTAGGCTTAGGGTTACAGTTAGTGTTAGTGTGAGGGTTAGTGTTAGGGTTAGGGTTAGTGTTAGGGTGAGGTTAAGTGTTAGGTTGAGATCTTGGTTTAGGGTGAGGGTTGTGGTTAGGGTGAGGTTTAGGATTAGGGTTAGGGTTATTGTTAGGGTTAGGTTTAAGGTTAAGGTTACGGTGAGGTTGAGGGTTAGGTTTAGTTTTAGGGTGAGGTTTAGGGTTTAGGTAAGGGTAGAGTTAGGTTTAGGGTGAGGGTGAGGTTTAGGGTTAGAGTTAGGGGTAGGGTGAGGCTGAGGGTCAGCGTTAGGTTTAGGGATAGTGTTAGGTTTAGGGTTAGGGTAAGAGTTAGGGTGAGGTTTAGGGTTAGGTTAGGGATAGGTTTAGGCTTAGGGTGAGGGTGAGTGTGTGTGTTATGGTTAGGTTTAGGGTTAGCCTTAGGGTTAGGATGAGGGTGAGGTTGAGGGTGAGGTCTAGGGTAAGGTTCAGGGTTAGGGTTAGGTTTAGGGGGAGGGTTAGTATGAAGGTTAGAGTTAGGATTAGGGTTAGGGTAAGGGCTAGGGTGAGGGTGAGGTTTAGGGTTAGGTTTAGGGTGAGGTTTAGGGTTAGGTTTAGGGATAGGGTGAGGGTGAGGTTGAGGTTTAGGTAGGGTTAGAGTTAGGGTTAGGGTGAGGCTGAGGGTGAGGTTTAGGGTTAGGGTTAGTTTTAGGGATAGGGTTAGGGTGAGGGTTAGGGTGATGGTGTGGGTTAGGATGAGGATTAGGGTTAGGTTTAGGGTGAGTGTGGGGGTTAGGGTTAATGTTAGGGTTAGGCTTAATGTTAGGCTACGGGAGAGGGTGAGGGTGAGGTTTTGGGTTAGGGTGAGGGTTAGGGTTAGTGTCATGGCTATGGTTAGGATGAATGTTAGGTTTAGGATTAGGGTTAGGGTGAGAGCTACGGTGAAGGTGATGTTTAGGGTTAGGTTTAGGGTGAGGTTTAGGATTAGGTTAGGGTTAGGGTTAGGGTGAGGGTGAGGTTTAGGGTTAGAGTTAGGTTTAGAGTGAGGCTGAGTGTGAGGGTTAGAGTTAGTGTTAGTGTTAGAGTTAGGGTTAAGGTGAGGGTTAGTTGAGGGTGATGGTTAGTGTTAGTGTTGGGTTAGGCTTAGGTTTAGGCTGAGGTTGAGGGTGAGGGTTAGGATTAGTGTTAGAGTGAGGGTTATTGTTAGGATTAGTGTTAGGGTGAGGGTTAGGGTGAGGTTTAGGATGAGGATTAGGGTTAGGATTAGTGTTAGGGTGAGGGCTAGGGTGAGGGTGAGAGTTAGGGTTAGTGTTAGGGTGAGGATTAGGGTAATGCTTAGGGTGAGGGTTAGGATGAGGGTTAGGGTTACAGTAATGGTGAGGGTTAGGGTTAGGGTGAGGATTATGATTAGGATTACATTTAGGGTGAGGATGAGGGTTAGGATTAGGGTTAGGGTTAAGGTTAGGATTAGTGTTATTGTTAGGGTTAGGGTTAGAGTTATGGTGAGGGTGAGGGTTAAGGTTAGGGTTAGCGTGAGGTGTAGAGTTAGGTTTAGGTTTAGGGTTAGGGTGAGGGTGAGCTTTAGGGTTAGAGTTAGGGTTAGGGGGAGGTTTAGGTCGAGGGTTAGGGTTAGGATTAGGATTAGGGTAAGGGTTCGTGTGAGGGTTCGGTTGAGATTTATCATTAAGTTTAGGGTGAGGTTTAGTTTTAGGGTTAGGATTAGGGTAAGGGTGAGGGTGGGGTTTTGGGTTAGAGTTAGGGTTAGGTTGAGGCTTAGGGTGAGGGTTAGGTTTAGGGCTAGTTTTAGTGTTAGGGATATGGTGAGGGTTAGTGTGAGGGTGAGGGTTAGGCTTAGGGTTAGGATTAGGATTAGGGTAAGGGTTAAGGTGAGTGTGACTGTTAGGGTTAGGGTTTCGCTGAGGTTGATGATCAGCGTGAGGGATATGTTTAGGGTGAAGGTTAGGTTTAGGGTGAGGGTTAGTGTTAGCGTTAGGGTTAGGGTGTGGGTTAGTCTTAGGGTTATGGTTAGGGTGTGGGTTAGTCTTAGGGTTAGTGTGAGGGTTAGGATGAGGATTAGGGTTAGGATTAGGGTTAGGGTGATGGCTAGGGAGAGGGTGAGGGTCAGGGTTAGTGTTAGGGTGAGGTTTAGGTTTAGGGTTTAGGGTTAGGGTGAGGGTTAGGTTGAGGGTTAAGGTTACTATAAGGGTGAGGGTTAGCATTAGGGTGAGGGTTAGGGTTAGGATTAGTGTTAGGGTGAGGTTGAGTGTTAGGATTAAGGTAGGGTTAGGGTTAGGGTTTGGTTTAGGCTTAGGATTAGTTTCATTGTTTTGGTTAGGGTTAGAGTTACAGTGAGGGTGAGCGTGAGGGTAAGGGATAGGCTTAAGCTTATGCTTAGGAATAGGCTGAGCGTGAGGTTGACGGTGAGGGTTAGGGTTAGGGGGATGGTTAGGTTTATGGTAGGGTGAGGATTAGGATGTGATTTAGGGTTAGGGTGATGTTGGGTAAAGGTATGGTTTAGGCTGAGGGTGAGGGTTAAAGTTCGGTTTAGGGTTAGGGTAAGGGTTAGGGTTAGAGTTAGGGTGAGTATTAGATTGAGGATTAGGGTTAGGGTCAGTGTGAGGTTTAGTGTGAGGATGAGGGTTAGGGTTAGGGTGAGGGTGAGCATTAGAATTACGGTTAGGGTGGGCGTTACGGTGAGGGTGAGGGTATGGGTTATGGTTAGGGTGAGGTTTAGTATTAGGGTGAGGGTTAGGTTTAGTGTGAGGGTTAGTGATAGGGTTAGGGTTAGTGTTAGAGTGAGGGTAAGTGTTATGTTGAGGGTTAGGCTTAGGGTGAGGGTTATGGTTAAGGTGAGGGTTAGGGATAGGGTTAGGGTTAATTTTCGGGTTAGGGTTAGGGTTACGGTTATGGTGAGGGTGAGGGTGTGGATTAGGCTTAGGCTTAGGGTGAGGTTTACTGTTAGGGTTAGGGATAGAGTTAGGGTTAGGGTGAGGCTGAGGATGGGGCTTAGGGTTAGGGTTAATGTTAGAGTTAGGGATAGGGTGAAGGTTAGGTTGAGGGTTAAGTTTAGGGTTAGGATTAGGGATAGGCTGAGGGTTAGGTTTAGGGTTTGGGTTAGGGTGAGGGTGATGTTGAGTATTATGGTTAGGTTTAGGGTTAGGGTTAGGGTTAGAGTTAGGGTTAGGGTTAAAGTTACAGTGAGGTTTAGAGTTAGGGTCAGGCTTAGGGTTAGGCTGTGGGTGAGGGTGGGCTTGAGGATTAGGGTAGGGGTTAGGGTTAGGGTTAGGGGAAGGTTAGGATGAGCATTACGGTAAGGATTAGGGTTAGAGTGAGGGCTAGGATGAGGGTGAGATTTAGGGTTAGCTTAGGATGAGGTTTAGGGTTAGGCTTAGGGTTAGGGTGAGGCTGAGGCTGAGGGTTAGGGTTAGGGTTAGTGTTAGAGTTAAAGTTAGGTTGAGGGTTAGGGTGAGGGTGAGGTTTAGGCTTAGGTTTTGGATTAGGATTAGGGTAAGGGTTAGGTTGAGTGTGTGGGTTAGGGTTAGGGTTAGGGTTATGCTTAGGATTAAGCTGAGGGTGAGGTTGAGGGTGAAGGTTAGGGTTGGGTTGAGGGTAAGGGTTAGGGTTACGTTGAGCGTGAGGGTTAGGTTTAGGTTGAGGGTTAGGGTGAGGGTAAGCGTTAGAATTAGTGTGAGTGTTAGGGTTAGGGGTAGGGTTAGGCCTAGGGTTACACTGAGGCAGAGGGTGAGCATGAGGTTTAGGGTTAGGGTGAGGTTTAGTGGTAGAGTTAGGGTTAGGGTGAGGGCTAGGGTGAATGTTAGGGTTAGCTTGAGGATTATATTAGGGGTAGGGTGAGGGTGAGGGCTAGACTGAGGATTAGTGTTAGGGTTATTGTGAGGTTCAGGGTGAGGATGAGGGTTAGGTTTAGGTTGAGGGTTAGGTTGAGGGTGAGGGTTAGGGTTAGGGTGAGTGTGAGAATTAGGGTTAGGTTGATGGTTTGTGTTAGGTTTAGAGTTAGTATTAGGGTGAGGGTAAGTGTTAGGGTGAGGGTGAGGGTTAGGGTGAGGGTTATAGTAAGGTTGAGTGTTAGGGCTAGGGTTAGGGTTACTGTTAGGGTTAGGGCTACGGTTACGTGGAGGGGGAGGGGGAGGGTTAAGTTTAGGGTTTGGATGAGGTTTAGGTTTAGGGTTAGGGTTAGAGTTAGTGTTAGGGTGAGGGCTAGGGTGAGGGTTAGGGTGAGGGTTAGGTTTAGGATAGGGTTAGGTTTAGGATTATGGTCAGGGTGAGTGTGAGGGTTAGGGTTAGGGTTAGGCTTAGACTTAGGGTCAGGGTGGGGGTTAGGGTTAGTGTTTGGGTTAGGGTGAGGGTGAGGCTGAGGATTAGGGTTAGGGTTTGGGTTAGGTTTAGGGTTAGGGTTAGGGTTACAGTGAGGGTTAGGGTTAGGGTCTGGCTTAGAGTTAGGCTGAGGGTGAGCTTGGGGGTGAGGATTAGGGTGAGTTTTAGGGTTAGGTTATTGACAGTGTTATGGTTAGGGTTAAGTTTGCGGTGAGGGTGACGCTGAGAGTGAGGGTTATGGTTAAGTTTAGGGTTAGGGTTTGGGTTAGTGTTATTGTTAGGTTTAGAGTTAGACTTACTTTGAGGTTTTGGGTGAGGATGTGGGTTAGGGTTAGGGTTAGGTTTAGGGTGAGTCTTAGGTTTATGGTTAGGGTGAGGGTGATGTTTATGGTTAGAGTTAGGGTTAGGGGGATAGTTAGGTTGAGGTTCAGCGTTACGGTTAGTGTTAGGTTTAGGGTGAGGGTGAGGTTGAGGTTGAGGTTTAGGGATAGGTTTAGGTTTAGAATTAGGGTTAGGGTGAGGGTGAGTGTGAGTATTAGGGTGAGGGTTAGGTTTAGGCTTAGGGTTAGGCTGAGGGTGAAGGAGAGGTTGAGGGTTAGGGTTAGGGTGAGGGCTAGGGTTAAGATTGTGGGGAGGGCTTGCATGAGCGTTAGGGTTAGTATTAGGGTTAGGGTGAAGGCTAGGGTGAGGGTGAGTTTTAGGGTTAGGGTTAGGTTAAGGTTTAGCGTTAGGTTTAGTGTTAGGGTTAGGGTGAGGTTGAGTTTTATGGTTATAGTTAGGGTTAGGGTGATGCTGAGGGTGAGGGTGAGGGTTGGGGTTAGGGTTAGAGTTAGGGTTAGGGTGAGGGTTAGGGTGTGGATGAGGGTTAGGCTTAGTGAAAGGATTAGGATTAGGGTAAGGGTTAGGGTGTGTGTGAGGATTAGGGTTAGGATGAGGTTTAGGTTTAGGGTTAGGTTTAGAGTTAGGGTTAGGGTGAGGGTGAGGTTTAGGGTTAGGGTTAGGGTTAGTGTTAGGTTTAGGGTTAGGGTGAGGGTTAGGCTTAGGGTTAGGCTTAGGTTTAGGCTTAGGTGTAGGCTTTGGCTGAGCATGAGGGTGAGGTTTAGGGTTAGGGTTAGGGTGAGGGTTAGGGTTAGGATTAGGGTGAGGGTTAGGATGAGGTTTAGGGTTAGGATTAGGTTTAGGGTGTGGGCTAGGTTGAGGCTGACTATGAGGGTTGGGTTTAGGGATAGATTTAGGTTTACGATTAGGTTTAGGGTGAGTGTGAGTGTCAGAGTTAGGGTTAGGGTTAGGGTTAGGCTTAGGGTTAGGGTTAGGGTGAAGGTTAGGATTTTGATTATGGTGAGGGTGAGGCTGAGGATTAGTGTTAGGTTTAGGGTTAGGGTTAAGGTTAGAGTTACAGTGAAGGTTACGGTTATGGTTATGGTTATGGTTAGGTTTAGGGTTAGGGTGGGGGTTAGGGTTAGGGTTTGTGTTAGGGTGAGGGTGAGGCTGAGGATTAGGGTTAGGTTTAGGATTAGGGTTTGGGTTAGGGTTAGGGTTAGGTTTAGGTTTATGGTTATGGTTATGGTGAGGTTTAGGGTTAGGTTTTAGCTTAGGGTTAGGCTGAGGTTGAGGGTGGGGCTGAGGATTAGGGTTAGTGGTAGGGTTAGGGTTATTTTTAGTGTTATGGTTAGGGTTAAGTTTGCTGTGAGGGTTAGGCTAAGGGTGAGGGTTATGGTTATGTTTATGGTTAGGTTTAGGGTTATTGTTAGGTTTAGAGTTAGACTTACTTTGAGGTTTTGGGTGAGGGTGAAGGTTAGGGTTAGTGTGAGGTTTAGGGTGAGGTTTAGGTTTAGGGTTAGGGTTAGGGTGAGTGTGAGGTTTAGGGTTAGAGTTAGGGTTAGGGGGACAGTTAGCGTGAGGTTTAGGTTTAGGGTGAAGGTGAGTTTCAGGGTGAGTTTGAGGTTTAGGTTGAGGTTTAGGGATAGTGCTAGGTTTAGGATTAGGGTTACGTTGAGGGTAAGTGTGAGGGTTACGGTGAGGGTTAGGTTTAGGCTTAGGGTTAGGCCGAGGGTGAGGGTGAGTTTGTGGGTTAGGGTTAGGGTGAGGGATAGGGTGAGGGTGGGTTTTAGGGTTAGTGTTAGGGTGAGGTTTAGCGTTAGGTTTAGGGTTAGGGTTAGGGTGAGATTGAGGTTTAGGATTAGAGTTAGGGTTAGGGTGAGGCTGAGGGTGAGGGTTAGGGTTACTGTTAGAGTTAGGGTTAGGGTGAGGGTTAGGGTGTGGGTGAGGGTTAGGCTTAGTGATAGGATTAGGATTGTGGTAATGGTTAGGCTGTGTGTGAGGATTAGGGTTAGCATGAGGTTTAGGTTTAGGGTTAGGGTTAGAATGAGGGTGAGGTTTAGGGTTAGAGTTATGGTTAGTGTTAGGGTTAGGGTTAGTGTGAGGATTAGGGTTAGGGTTAGGGTTAGGGTGAGGGTGAGTCAGGTTGAGGTTTAGGGATAGGGCTAGGTTTAGGATTAGGGTTAGGGTGAGGGTGAGTGTGAGGGTTAGGGTGAGGGTTAGGCTTAGGCTTAGGGTTAAGCTGAGGATGAGGGTGAGTGTGAGTATTAAGGTTAGGGTGATGGTTAGATTTAGGGTTAGTATTATTGTTAGGGTTAGGGTTAGAGTGAGGGATAGGGTGAGGGTGAGTTTTAGGGTTAGGGTTAGGGTGAGGTTTAGCGTTAGGTTTAGTGTTAGGGTTAGGGTGAGGTTGAGTTTTATGGTTATAGTTAGTGTTAGGGTGATGCTGAGGGTGAGGGTGAGGGTTGGGGTTAGGGTTAGAGTTAGGGTTAGGGTGAGGCTTAGGGTGTGGATAAGGGTTAGGCTTAGTGAAAGGATTAGGATTAGGGTAAGGGTTAGGGTGTGTGTGAGGTTTAGGGTTAAGATGAGGTTTAGGTTTAGGGTTAGGGTTAGAGTTAGGGTTAGGATGAGGGTGAGGTTTAGGGTTAGGGTTAGGGTTAGTGTTAGGTTTAGGGTTAGTGTGAGGGTTAGGCTTAGGGTTAGGCTTGGGTTTAAGCTTAGGTGTAGGCTTTGGCTGAGCATGAGTGTGAGGGTTAGGGTTAGGGTTAGGATGAGGTTTAGGGTTAGGATTAGGGTTAGGGTGAGGGCTAGGTTGAGGCTGACTGTGAGGGTTGAGGTTAGGGATAAATTTAGGTTTACGATTAGGTTTAGGGTGAGTGTGAGTGTGAGAGTTAAGGTTAGAGTTAGGGTTAGGCTTAGGGTTAGGGTGAGGGTTAGGGTTAGGATTTTGGTTATGGTGAGGGTGAGGCTGAGGATTAGTGTTAGGTTTAGGGTTAGGGTTTGTGTTAGGGTGAGCGTGAGGCTGAGGATTAGGGTTAGGTTTGGGTTTAGGGTTTGGGTTAGGTTTAGGGTTGGTTTAGGTTTAGGGTTATGGTTATGGTGAGGTTTAGGGTTAGGGTTTAGCTTAGGGTTAGGCTGAGGTTGAGGGTGGGTGTGAGGATTAGGGTTAGTGTTTGGGTTAGGGTTATTTTTAGTGTTATGGTTAGGGTTAAGTTTGCTGTGAGGGTGAGGCTGAGGGTGAGGGTTAGGGTTAGGGTTACGGTTAGGGTTAGGGTTATTGTTAGGTTTAGAGTTAGACTTACTTTGAGGTTTTGGGAGAGAGTGAAGGTTAGGGTTAGTGTGAGGTTTAGGGTGAGGTTTAGGTTTAGGGTTAGGGTTAGGTTGAGGGTGAGGTTTAGGGTTAGAGTTTGGGTTAGGGGGACAGTTAGGGTGAGATTTAAGGTTAGGGTTAGTGTTAGGTTTAGGGTGAGGGTGAGGTTTAGGTTGAGGTTTAGGGATAGTGCTAGGTTTAGGATTAGGGTTAGGTTGAGGGTGAGTGTGAGGGTTAGGGTGAGGGTTAGGTTTATGGGGAGGGTTTGGATGAGAGTTAGGGTTAGGATTAGGGTTAGGGTGAGGGTGAGTTTTAGGGTTAGTGTTAGGGTGAGGTTTAGCGTTAAGTTTAGGGTTAGGGTTAGGGTGAGGTTGAGGTTTAGGGTTAGAGTTAGGGTTAGGGTGAGGCTGAGGGTGAGGGTTAGGGTTACTGTTAGAGTTAGGGTTAGGGTGAGGGTTAGGGTGTGGGTGAGGGTTAGGCTTAGTGATAGGATTAGGATTGTGGTAATGGTTAGGCTGTGTGTGAGGATTAGGTTTAAGATGTGGTTTAGGTTTAGGGTTAGGGTTAGGGTTAGGGTTATAATGAGGGTGAGGTTGAGGGTTAGACTTAGGGTTAGTGTTAGGTTAGGGTTAGTGTGAGGTTTAGGGTTAGCGTTAGGGTTAGGGTGAGGGTGAGTTTTAGGTTGAGGTTTAGGGATAGGGCTAAGTTTAGGATTAGGGTTAGGGTGAGGGTGAGTGTGAGGGTTAGGGTGAGGGTTAGGCTTAGGCTTAGGGTTAAGCTGAGGATGAAGGTGAGTGTGAGGATTAGGGTTATGGTGATGGTTAGGGATAGGGTTAGTGTTATTGTTAGGGTTAGGGTTAGAGTTATGGTGAGGGTGAGGGTGGGGGTGAGGGTTAGGTTTAGGGTTAGGGTGAGGGTTAGGGTAAGGGTTATGGTGAGGGTGAGGTTTTGGGTTAATTTGAGCTTTAGTGTTAGGTTTATGGTTAGGGTGAATTTGAGGATTAGGGTTAGTGTGAGGGTGAGGGTTAGGATGAGGGTTAGGTTTAGGAATAGGTTTAGAGTGAGGGCTAGTCTGAGGGTGAGGTTTAGGGTTAGGTTTAGGGTGAGATATAAGATTAGGGTTAGGGTGAAGGTGAAGTTTAGGGTTAGAGTTAGGGTTAAGCTGAGGCTGATGGTGAAGGTTAGGTTTAGGGTTATTGTTAGAGTTAGGGTTAGGTTGAGGTTGAAGGTTAGTTTTAGGGTTAGGATTAGGATTAGGGTAAAGGTTAGGGTGAGTGTGAGGGTTAGGGTGAGGGTTAGGGTTAGGCTTAGGTTTAGGCTGAGGGTGAGGGTGAGGGTAAGGGTTAGGGGAAGTTTAGGATGAGCATTACGGTAAGGATTAGGGTTAGAGTGAGGGCTAGGATGAGGGTGAGATTTAGGGTTAGGCTTAGGGTGAGGTTTACGGTTAGGTTTAAGGTTAGGGTGAGGCTGAGGGTGAGGGTTAGGGTTAGGGTTAGTGTTAGAGTTAGGGTTAGGGTGAGGGTTAGGGTGAGGGTGAGGTTTAGGCTTAGGTTTAGGATTAGGATTAGGATTAGGGTAAGAGTTAGGTTGAGTGTGAGGTTTAGGGTTAGGTTTATGCTTAGGATTAAGCTGAGGGTGAGGTTGAGTGTGAAGGTTAGGGTTAGGGTGAGGGTAAGGGTTAGGGTTACGGTGAGCGTGAGGGTTAAGTTTAGGTTGAGGGTTAGGGGGAGGGTAAGCGTTAGAGTTAGTGTCAGGGTTAGGGTTAGGGTTAGGGTTAGGCATAGGGTTACACTGAGGGAGAGGGTGAGCATGAGGGTTAGGTTTAGGGTGAGGTTTAGCGGTAGAGTTAGGGTTAGGGTGAGGGCTAGGGTGAGGGTTAGGGATAGCATGAGGATTAGGTTTAGGGGTATGGTTAGGGTGAGGGCTACATTGAGGATTAGTGTTAGGGTTATTGTGAGGTTCAGGGTGAGGATGAGGGTTAGGTTTAGGGTGAGTGTTATGTTGAGGGTGAGGGTTAGGGTTAGGGTGAGTGTGAGGATTAGGATTAGGGTGATGGTTTGTGTTAGGGTTAGAGTTAGTATTAGGGTGAGGGTAAGTGTTAGGGTGAGGGTGAGTGTTAGGGTGAGGGTTATAGTAAGGTTGAGGGTTAGGGCTAGGGTTAGGGTTACTGTTAGGGTTAGGGCTATGGTTACGGTGAGGGTGAGGGTGAGGGTTAGTTTAAGGGTTAGGATGAGGTTTAGGTTTAGGGATAGGGTTAGAGTTCAGGTTAGGTTGAGGGTGAGGTTTATTGTTAGAATAAGGTTTAGTGTTAGTGTTAGGGTTAGGTTGAGGGTTAGGGTTAGGCTTAGGCTTAGGCTTAGGCTTAGGCGGAGCATGAGGTTGAGAATTAGGGTTAGGGTTAGGGTGAGGGTTAGGTTTAGGGTTAGGGTGAGGGTTAAGATGAGGTTTAGGGTTAGGATTAGGGTTAGGATTAGGGCTAGGTTGAGTATTCGGGTGAGGGTTAGGTTTAGGGATAGGGTTAGGATTAGGATTAGGGTGAGGGTGAGGGTGAGTGTGAGGTTAGGGTTAGGGTTCTGGATTAGGCTTGGGGTTAGGGCTAGGGTGAGTATTCGGGTGAGCGTTAGGGTTAGGGATAGGGTTAGGGTTAGGATTAGGGTTAGGGTGAGGGTGAGTGTGAGGGTTAGGGTTAGGGTGAGGGTTAGGCTTAGGGTTAGGGTGAGGGTTAAGTTTAGGGATTGGACTAGTGTGAGTGTGAGGATGAGGATTAGGGTTAGGTTTAGGATTAGGCTTAAGTTTAATTTTAGGTTAAGGGTTAGGGTTAGGGTTAGGGTTATGGTGAGAGTTACTGTGAGGATTAGGATTAAGCTTAGGGTTTGCCTGAGGGTGAGGGTGGGGTGAGGATTAGGGTTAGTGTTAATTTTAGGGCTATTTATGGCTATTAGGGCTATTAGGGCTGTTTAGGGCTATTGTTAGTGTTATGGTTAGGGTTAAGTTTGTGGTGAGGGTGAGACTGAGGGTGAGTGTTATGGTTATACTAAGTGTTAGGGTTAGGGTTAGTGTTAGTGTTATTGTTAGGGTTAGGGTTAGAGTTATGGTGAGGGTAAGGATGAGGGTGAGGGTGAGGTTTAGGTTTAGGGTGAGTGTAAGGGTTAGGGTGAGGGTTAGGCTTAGGCTTATGGTTAGGCTGAGGGTGAGATTGGGGGTGAGGATTAGGTTTATGGTGATGGTTCGTGTTAGGGTTAGTGTTATTGATAGGGTTAGGTTTAGAGTAAAGGTGAGGGTGAGGTTATGGGTGAGAGTTCGGAGGAGGGTTAAGGTAGGGTTAGGCTTAGGATTAGAGTTAGGGTGAGGGTGAGTGTGTGTGTTAGGGTTAGTTTTAGGGTTAGGCTTTCGGTTAGGCTGAGGGTGAGGTTGAGGGTGAGGGTTAGCGTTAGGGTTCGGGTTTGGGTTCGGGTTAAATTTAGTGTTAGTGTGAGACTTAGGGTAAGGGTGATAGTGAGGGTGAGGGGTAGGGTTAGGTTAGAGTTAGGTTTAGGGTTAGGGTGAGGGTGAGGGTGAGGATTAGGCTTATGGTGAGGGTTAGGATGAGGGTTAGTTTTAGGACTAGGGTTAGGGTGAGGGCTATTGTGAGGGTGAGGTTTAGGGTTAGGGTTAGGGTTAGGGTGAGGTTTAGGGTTAGGGTTAGGGTGAGTGTGAGGTTTAGGGTTAGAGTTAGGGTTAGGGTGAGGCTGAGGGTGAGGGTTAGGGTTAGGGTTAGTGTTAGATTTAGGATTAGGGTGAGGGTTAGGGTGAGGGTGAGGGTTAGGCTAAGGGTTAGGATTAGGATTAGGGTAGGGGTTAGGATGAGTCTGAGGGTTACTGATAGCTTTAGGGTTAGGCTTAGGGTTAGGCTGAGGGTGAGGGTTAGGATTAGGGTGAGGTTTAGGGTTAGGGTTAGGGTTCGCCTTAAGTTTAGGGTTAGGGTGAGGTTTATGGTTAGGCTTACAGTGAGCATGAGAGTTAGGGTTAGGTTGACAGTTAGGATTAGGGTTACGGTTACTGTGGTGGTTAGGGTTAAGGTTAGGGTGAGGGTTAGGATGAAGTTTAGGGTTAGGATTAGGGTTAGAGTGAGGGCTAGTATGAAGTTGAGGGTTGTGGTTAGTGTTAGGGTGAGGTTTAGGGTTAGGGTTAGGGTGAGGGTTAGGATGAGGGTTAGGGTTATGGTGACATGAGGGTTAGGGTCAGAGTTGGGGTTAGGGTTAGAATTAGTGTTAGGGTGAGGGTGAGTGCTATTATTAGGGTTAGGGTTATGGTTAGGGTTGGGTTTAGGGTTAGGATTAGTGTTATTGTTAGTGTTAGTGTTAGCGTTAAGGTAAGGGTGAGGGTGAGGGTGAGGTTGAGGGTTAGGGTTAGGGTGAGGTTTAGGGTTAGGTTTAGGATTAGGGTTAGGGTGAGGGTGAGGTTTAGGGTTAGATTTAGGGTTAGGGTGAGGGCTAGGGTGAGGGTTAGGGCTTGGGATAGGAGGTGGAGGGTAAGGGTGAGGGTTAGGGTTAGGGTGAAGTTTAGGGTAAGGTTTAGGGTTAGTGTTAGGATTATAGTTAGGATTAGGGTTAGGGTGAGGGTGAGTGTGAGGGTTACAGTTAGGGTTAGGCTTAGGCGTGGGGTTAGGGTGAGGCTGAGCGTGGGGGTGAGGATTAGGTTTAGAGTGATGGTGAGGATTAGGGTTAGGGTGTTGGATAGGGTGAGGGTGAGGTGTAGGGTAAGGCTTAGGCTTTGGCTTAGGGTTAGACTGAGTGTGAGGTTGAGGGTGAGGCTTAGGGTTAGGGTGATGGTAGGGTTTACAGTTAGGGTGAGGGTTAGAATGAGATTTAGTGTTAGGGTGAGGGTGAGGCTTAGGCTTAGTCCGAGCATGAGGGTGAGGGTTAGGGTTAGGGTGAGGGTTAGGTTTAGGGTTATGGTGAGGGATAGGATGAGGTTTAGGGTTAGGATTAGGGTTAGGGTTAGGGCTAGGGTGAGTGTTAGGGTGAGGGTTTGGGTTAGGGATAGGGTTAGGTTTCTGATTAGGATTAGCGTGAGGGTGAGTGGGAGGGTTAGGGTTAGGTTTAGGATTAGGCTTAGGGTTAGGGTGAGGGTTAGGGTTAGGGTTTGGGTTAGGGTGAGGTTGACCCTGAGGATTAGGGTTAGGATGAGTTTTAGGTTTAGGGTTAGGGATAGAGTTAAGGTTAGGGTGAGGGTGAGATTTAGGGTTAGAGTTACTGTTAGGGTTAGGGTTTGTGTTAGGGTGAGGGTGATATTTTGGGTTAGGATTAGGGTTAGAGTTAGGCTTAGGGCTAAGTTTGCGGTGAGGGTGAGGCTGAGGGTGAGGGTTATGGTTAGGGTTAGGGTTAGTGTTATTGTTAGGGTTAGGGTTAGAGTTACGGTGAGGTTGATGGTGAGGGTGAGGATTAGGGTTAGTGTGTGCTTTAGGGTTAGGGTTAGTGTTATGGTTAGGGTGAAACTGAGGTTTAGGTTTAGAGTTAGGGTGAGGGTTAAGTTTAGAAATTGGGCTAGGGTGAGTGTGAGGATGAGGATTAGGGTTCGGTTTAGGGTTAGGCTTAGGTTTAGGTTTAGAGTTAGGGTTAGGGTTATGGTTATGGTGAGAGTTAGTGTTTGGATTAGGGTTAGGCTTAGGGTTAGGCTCAGGTGAGTGTGGGGGTGAGGATTAGGGTTAGGGTTAGGGTTAGGTTTAGGGTTATTGTTAGTGTTATGGTTAGGGTTAAGTTGGTGGTGAGGTTGAGGCTGAGGGTGAGGGTTATGTTTATACTGAGCGTTAGGGTTAGGGTTAGGGTTAGTGTTATTGTTAGGGTTAGGGTTGGAGTTACGGTGAGGTTGAGGGTGAAGGTGAGCGTGAGGGTTAGGGTGAGGTTTAGGGTTGAGGTGTAGGGTTAGGTTTAGGGTTAGGGTGAGGGTGAGGTTTAGGTTTAGAGTTAGGGTTACGAGGCGGGTTAGGGTAAGGTTTAGGGTTAGGGTTAGTGTTAGGGTTAGGATGAGGGTGAGGGTTAGGATGAGGTTTAGGGCTAGGTTTAGGGTTAAGATTAGGGTTAGGGTGAGGGTGAGTGCAAGGGTTAGGGTGAGGGTTGGGCATAGACTTATGGTTAGGCTGAGGGTGAGGGTGGGGGTGAGGATTAGGGTTAGGGTGATAGTTTGGGTTAGGTAGGGTTAGTGTTATTGTTAGGGTTATGTTTAGAGTTACGGTGAGGGTGAGGGTACGGGTGAGGGTTAGGTTTAGGGTGAGGTTTAGGGTTTGGGTTAGGTTTACAGTTAGATTTAGGGTGAGGGTGAGGTTTAGGGTTAGAATTAGTTTTCGGGTGAGGGTTAGGTTGAGGGTTAGAGTTAGTGTTAGGGTTAGGGTTAGGTTTACGGGGAGAGTTAGGGGGAGGGTTAAGGTTAGGGTAAGGGCTAGGATTAGAGTTAGGTTGAGGGTGAGTGTGTGTTTTAGGGTTAGGTTTAGGGTTAGGCTTAGGGTTAGTCTGAGGGTGAGGTTGAGGGTGAGGTTTAGGGTTAGGGTTCGGGTTAGGGTTCGGGTTAAGTTTAGGTTTAGGGTGAGGGTTAGGGTAAGGGTTATGGTGAGGGTGAGGGGTAGGGTTAGGTTGAGGGTTAGGTTTAGGGTTAGGGTTAGGGTGAGGGTGAGGGTTAGGCTTATGGTGAGTGTTAGGATGAGAGTTAGCTTTAGGATTAGGGTTAGGGTGAGGGCTATTGTGAGGGTGAGGTTTAGGGTTAGGTTTAGGGTGAGGGTTAGGGTTAGGGTTAGGGTGAGCTTTATGGTTCAGGTTAAGTTTAGGTTTTGGGTGAGGGTTAGGGTTAGGGTTACCTTGAGCGTGAGGGTTAGGGATAGGTTGAGGGTTAGGGTTAGGGTTAGGGTTGGGTGAGGTTAGGGTTAGGGTTATTGTAAGGGTTAGTGTTAGGGTTAGGGTTAGTGTTAGGGTGAGGGTAAGTCTTACGGTGAGGGTTGGGTTAGGGTGAGGGTTTTGATTAAGGTTAGGGTCAGGATTAGGTTTAGGGTTATTGTTAGTGTTAGGTTTAGGGTTACGGTTACAGTGAGGCTGAGGGTGAGGGTTAGGGTTAGGGTTAGGGTGAGCTTTAGGGTTTGGGTTAGGGTTAGAGTTAAGTTAAGGGTGAGGGTGAGGTTTAGGGATAGACTTAGTGTTAGGGTGACGGTTAGGTTGAGGGTTCGTGTTAGGGTTAGTGTTAGGGTTAGGCTTAGGGTAAGAGTTAGGGGGAAGGTTAGGGTTAGGGTTAGGGTTAGGATTAGGGTTAGGCTGAGGGTGAGTTTGTGTCTTAGGGTTAGTTTTAGGGTTAGGGTTAGGGTTAGGCTGAGGGTGAGGGTTAGGGTTAGGGTGAGGGTTAGGGTAACGGTTAGGGGGAGGGTTAGGATGAGGGTGAGGGTTAGGTTTAGGGTTAGTGTGAGTCCTAGGGTGAGCAGGAGGTTTAGGGTTAGGGTTAGGGTGAGAATTTTATTTCGGGTTATGTTTAGGGTTAGTTGAGGTTAGGGTAAGAGTTAAGGTGAGGGTGAGTGTTAGGGTTAGGTTGAGGATTAGGGTTCGGATTAGGGTTAGGATGAGGGTGAGGGTGAGGGTTAGGGTTAGTGTTTGGGTCAAAGTTAGGATGAGGGGTAGGGTTAGGATTAGGGTTAGGGTGAGGGCTTGGGTGAGGATGAGGTTTAAGGTTAGGGTTAGGTTGAGGTTTAGGGTTAGGCTTAGTGTTAGATTTAGGGTAAGGGTGAGGCTGAGGTTGAGGGTTAGGTTTAGGGGTAGTGTAAGAGTTAGGGTTAGAGTGAGGGTTAGGGTGAGGGTGAGGGTTATTCTTAGTGTTAGGATTAGGTTTAGGGTAAGGGTTAGGGTGAGGTTTAGGGTGAGGGTGAGGGTTAGGGTTAGTGTTAGGGTAAGGTTTAAGGTTAGGGTGAGGGTTAGGGTTATGATCAGTGTGAGTGTTAGGGTTAGGGTGAGGGTTGGGGTTTTGATTAGGCTTAGGGTAAGGTTGAGTGTTAGCATTAGGGTTAGGGTTAGGGTTAGGTTTACGGTTAGGATTAGTGTTATTCTTAGGGTTAGGGTTAGAGTTATGGTCAGGGTGAGGGTGAGGATTAGGGTTAGGGTGAGGTTTAGGGTGCCGGTTAGGATTAGGGTTAGGGTGAGGGTGAAGTTTAGGGTTAGATTTAGGGTTAGTTGGAGGCTTAGGTCGAGGGTTAGGTTTAGGGTTAATGTTAGGGTTAAAGTTAGGGTGAGTGTTAGGTTGAGGTTTAGGGTGAGGGTTAGGGTTAGGGTGAGGGTGAGTGTGAGGGTTAGATTTAGGCTTAGGCTTAGGCTTATGGTTAGGCTGAGGTGAGGGTCATGGTGAGGATTAGGGTTAGGGTGATGGTTAGGGTTAGGGTTAATGTGAGGGTTTGGAATGAGGGTTAGGGTTAGGATTAGTGTTTGGGTGAGGGTTAGGGTACGGATTAGGCTTAGACTTAGGGTTAGGTTTAGACTTAGGGTTAGGTTGAGCATAAGGTTGAGGGTGAGGTTTAGGGTTAGTGTTAGGGTGAGGTTTATGTGTAGAGTATGGGTTAGGGTGAGGGTTAGGATTAGGGTGAGGGTTAGGGTTGGGGTGATGGTAAGGGTAAAAGTGAGCGTTAGGCTGAGGGTGAGGGTTACTGTAAGGGTGAGGGTTAGGGTTAGGGTGAGGTTTAAGGTTAGGGTTATGTTGAGGGTGAGGTTTACATTGAGGATTAGTGTTAGGGTTAGTGTGAGGTTTAGGGTGAGGATGAGGGTTTAGGTAAAGTGAGGGCTGGGGTGAGGATGAGGTTTAGGGTTAGTGTTTGGGTGAGATTTAGGGTTAGGGTGATGGTGAGGGTTAGTGTGAGGGTTAGATTTAGGGTTAGGTTTAGTGTTAGGGTGAGGGTAAGTGTTAGGCTGAGGGTTAGGGTTAGGGTGAGGGTTATGGTTAGGGTCAGGGTGAGGATTAGTGTTAGGATTTTTGTTAGGGTTCGGGTTAGTGTTACGGTTACAGTGAGCCTGATGTTGAGGGTTAGGTTTAGGGTAGGATGAGGTTTAGGGATATGGTTAGGGTTAGGGTCAGGGTGAGGTTTAGGGCTAGATTTAGGTTTAGGGTGAGGCTGAGCATGATGGCTAGGGTTAGGATTAATGTTAGGGTTAAGGTGAGGGTTAGGGTGAGGGTGAGGGTTAGGGATAGGGGGAGGGTTAGGATGAGGGTTAGGTTTAGGATTAGGGTTAGGATTTGGGCTAGAGAGAGGGTGAGGTTTAGGGTTAGGTTAGGGTAAGGTTTAGGGTTAGGGTCAGGGTTGGGGATAGGGTGAGGTTGAGGTTTAGGTTTAGAGTTAAGGTTATGGTGAGGCTGAGGGTGAGGTTTAGGGTTAGGGTTAGTGTTAGGTTTAGGGTTAAGGTTAGGGTGAGGGTTAGAGTGAGGGTGAGGGATAAGGTTAAGAATAGGATTAGGATTAGGGTTAGGGTTAGTGTGAGTGTGAGGGTTAGGGTACGGATTAGGGTTGGGCTGAGGGTGAGGGTGAGGGTGAGGTTTAGGATTAGGTTTAGGTTTATGATGAGGGTCAGGATGAGGGTAGGGTTTAGGATTAGGGTTAGGGTGAGGGCTAGGGTGAGGGTGAGGTTTAGGGTTAGGGTTAGGGTGAGGTTTAGGGTTAGGCTTAATGTTAGGGTGAGGGTGAGGGTGAGGTTTAGGATTAGAGTTAGGGTTAAGGTGAGGCTGAGGGTGAGGGTTAGGGTTAGGATTAGGATTAGGATTAGGGTAAGGGTTAGGGTGAGTGTGAGAGTTAGGGTTAGTGTTAGGGTTCGGCTTAGGGTTAAACTGAGGGTGAGGGTGAGGGTGAGGGTTTGGGTTAGTATTGGGATTAGTGTGAGGGTGATTGTGTGTGTTAGGCTTAGGTTTAGCGTTAGGTTTAGGGTTAGGCTGAAGGTGAGGTTCTGGGTGAGGGTTAGGTATAGGGTGAGGGTTGGCGTAAGGGTTAGGGGGAGGGTTAGGATGAGGGTTAGGGTTAGGATGAGGGTGAGGGTGAGGGTGAGGATTAGGGTTAGGGTGATGGTTAGGGTTAGGTTTAGGGTGAATTTTAGGATCAGGGTTAGGGTTAGGGTGAGGATTAGGGTGAGTGTGACAGTAAGAGTAAAGGTGAGGGTTAGGCTGAGGGTGAGTGTTCCACTAAGGGTGAGGGTTACATTTAGGGTGAAGGTTAGGGTAAGGGTTAGGGTGAGGGTAAGGTGAGGGTGAGGGTTAGATTGAGGATTAGGGTTAGTATGAGGTTTAGGGTGAGGATTACGGTTAGTGTTAGGGTGAGGGTTTAGGGTTAGCATTAGGGTTAGGGTGAGGGTTAGGGTGAGGGTGAGTGTTAGGATTAGGGTTAGTGTTAGGGCGAGGTTTAGGTTTAGGTTGAGAGTTAGGGTTACTGTGAGGGTTAGTATTAGAGTTAGGGTTAGGGTAAGGTTGAGGGTAAGTGTTAGGGTGAGGGTTAGGGTTAGGGTGAGTGTTATGGTTAGGGTGAGGGTTAGGGTTAGGTTTAGGGTTATTGTTAGGTTTAGGGTTAGGGTTACAGTGAGAGTGAGTGTGACGGTTAGTGTTAGGGTGAGGTTTAGGTTTAGGGTTAAGGTTTGAGTTAGGGTTAGTGTGAGGGTGAGGTTAAGGTTTAGGTTTAGTTTTAGGGTGAGTGCTAGGGTGAGGGTAAGGTTTAGGGTTAGGGTTAGGGTGAAGTTTAGTGTTAGGATTAGGGTGAGTGTCAGGGTGAGTTTGAGGTTTAGGGTTAGATAGGGTTAGGGTGAGGGTTAGGGTAAGGGTAAGTGTTAGGATTAGGGTTAGGGTGAGGGTTAGGGTGAGGTTGTGTGTTAGGGTTAGGGTTAGGATTAGGATTAGGGTTAGTGAGACAGTGAATGTGAGGGTTAGGGTTAGGGTTAGGGTTAGGCTTTGGGATAGGCTGAGGGTGAGGTTGAGGGTGAGGGTGAGGGTTAGGGTGAGGGTTAGGGTTAGGGTGATAATTAGGTTTCGGGTTAAGTTTAGGGTTAGGGTGAGATTTAGTTTGAGGGTGTCGGTAAGTTTAAAGGTGAGAGTTATGCTGAGGATGAGGGTTACGGTAATGGTGAGGGTTAGGGTTAGAGTGAGGGTTAGGGTAAGGGCTAGGGTTAGAGTTAGGGTGAGGGTAAGGGTTAGATTGAGGATTAGGGTTAGGGTGAGAGTGAGGTTTAGGGTGAGGATGAGGGTTAGGGTTAGGGTGAGGTTTAGGGTTAGATTTAGGTTTAGGGTGAGGGTTAGGGTTAGGGTTAGGGTTTGGGTGAGGGTGAGGGTTAGAATTAGGGTGAGGGTTAGGTTTAGTGTGAGGTTTATTGTTAGGGTTAGTGTTAGGGTGAGGGTAAGTGTTATGGTGAGGGTTAGGTTTAGGGTGAGGTTTAGGGTTAGGGTTACGCTGAGGGTGAGGGTGAGGGTGAGGATTAGGGTTAGGGTTAGGGTGAGATTTTGGGTTAGGGTTAGGGTTAGAGTTAGGGTTACTGTGAAGTTGAGGTTTAGGGTTAGAGTTAGGGTTAGGGTAAGGGTGAGGGTGTGGTTTAGGGTTAGGGTTAGTGTTAAGGTTAGGGTTAGGGTGAGCTTTAGTGTGAGGGTTAGGTTTGGGTTTAGGATTAGGGTTAGGGTGAGGGTGAGTGTGAGGGTTAGGGTTAGGGCTAGGTCTAGGTTTAGGGTTAGGCTGAGGGAGAGGTTGAGGGTGAGAGTTAGGGTTAGGGTTAGAATTAGCCTTAAGGAGAGGTTTCGGGTTAGAGTTAAGTTAGGGTTCTGGTAAGGGTGAGGTTTAGAGTTAGCATGATGGTTAGGGTGAGAAGTAGGATTAGGGTTAGGTTGAGGGTTAGGGTGAGGGTTAGGTTGAGGGTTTGGGTTTGGGTTAGGGTTAGGGTGAGCATGAGGTTTAGGGTGAGGTTTAGGTTAGGCTTAGTTTTAGGATTAGGGTGAGGTTAAGCATTAGGGTGAGGATTAGATTTAGGGTTAGGGTGAGGGTTAAGATGAGGTTTAGGGTTAAAATGAGGGTGAGGGTTAGGGTTAAGGTGAGGGTTCATGTTAGGATTAGGATTAGAGTGAGGGTGATGTTTAGGATTAATGTTAATGTTATTGTAAGTGTTATGGTTAGGGTTACATTTGCAGTGAAGGTGAGGTTGAGGGTGAAGGTTAGGGTTAGGGTTAGGGTTAGTTTTAGGTTTAGGATTAGTGTTAATGTTAGGGTTAGGTTTAGAGTTATGGTTTGGGTGTGGGTGAGGGTGAGGGTTAGGGTGAGGGTTAGGGTGACATTTAGGTTTAGGGTTAGGATTAGGGATTGGGTGAGTGTGAGGTTTAGGGTTAGAGTTAGGATGAGGGGGAGGTTGAGGTGTTGGTTTAGGGTTAGCGTTACTGTGAGGTTTAGGGTTAGGGTTAGGGTGAGGGTGATGGTGAGGGTTAGGTTGAGGGTTAGGGTTTGGGTTAGGGTAGGTTATAGGTTAGGGTGAGGGCTAGGGTTAGGGTTAGGATGAGGGTTAAGATGAGGGTTAGGGTATCAGTGAGGGTGAGGGTTAAGTTTCGGGTGAGAGTTAGGGTTAGGATTAGGATTCGGGTGAGGGTGATGGTTAGGATTAGGGTTAGGGTTATTGTAAGTGTTATGGTTAGCGTTACATTTGCATATAGAGTGAGGCTGAGGGTGAAGGTTAGGTTTAGGCTTAGTTTTAGGGTTAGCATTAGTGTTAATAATAGGTTTAGGGTTACACTTGGGGTTTGGGTGAGGGTGAGGGTGAGGGTGAGGGTTAGGGTTAGATTTAGGTTGAGGGTGAAGGTTAGGGTGAGGGTTAGAGTTAGGGTTAATGTTAGGGCTAGCGTTAGGGTTAGGGTGAGGTTAAGCGTTAGGATTAGGGTTAGGGTTAGGATTAGGGTTAGTGTGAGGGTGAGGGTTAAGATTAGGCTTAGGCTTAGGGTTAGGCTGAGGGTGAGGGTGGGGGTGAGAATTAGGCTTAGGGTGATGGTTAGCCATAGGGTGAGGGTGAGGGTTAGGATGAGGGTTAGGGTTAGGATACAGGTTAGGGTGAGGGCTAGGGTGAGGGTGAGGGATAGAGTTAGGGTTAGGCTTAGGCATAGGCTTTAGGCTGATGGTGATGGTGAGTGTGAGTGTTAGAGTTATGGTGATGGATAGGGTTAGAGTTAGGGTGAGTGTTAAGATGAGGGTTCAGGTTAGGGTGAGGATCAGTATGAGCATTGGGGTGATAGTAACGTTTAGGCTTAGGTTGAGGGTGAGGGTTACTGTAAGGGTGAGGGTTAGGGTTAGGGTGAATTTTAGGGTAAGGGTTAGGGTTAGGGTTAGATTGAGGATTAGGGTTAGGGTTAGTGTGAGGTTTAGGGTGAGCATGAGTGTTAGGGTGAGGGTTATGGTAAGAATTAGGGTTAGGGTGAGGGCTGGCGTGAGTGTGAGGGTTAGGGTTAGGGTTAAGTTTAGGGTGAGGGTTAGGGTGAGGGGTAGGGTTAGGTTTAGGTTGAGGGTTAGGTTCAGTGTGAGGGTTACGGTTAGGGTGACGGTTTGGGTGAGGGTGAGGTTTAGGGTTAGGAAAAGTGTTAAGGTTAGTGTTACACTGAGGGTGAGGGTGAGTGTGAGGGTGAAGGTTAGGGTTTGGGTGAGGGCTAGGGTGTGGATTAGGGTAAGGGTGAGGGTTAGGGTGAGGGTGATGGTAAGGGTAAAGTTGAGGGTTAGGCTGAGCGTGATTGTTAAGATAAGGATGAGGGTTAGTGTTAGGGTGAGGGTTAGGTCAAGGGTTCGGGTTAGGTTTAGGGTGAGGGTTAGATTGAGGATTAGGGTTAGGGTTAGTTTGAGGTTTATGGTGAGGATGAGGGTAAGGGTTAGGTTGAGGGTTAGGGTTAGAATGAGGGTTAGGGTGAGGGCTAGGGTGAGGGTGAGGTTTAGGTTTAGGGTTATTGTTAGGGTGAGGTTTAGGGTTAGGGTGAGGGCTATGGTTAGTGTGAGGGTTAGTGTTAGATGTAGGGTTAGTGTTAGGCTGTGGGTAAGTGTTAGGGTGAGGTTTAGGGTTAGGGTAGGGTGAGGTTGCGGGTGAGAGTGAGGGTTAGGGTGAGGATTAGGGTGAGTTTTAGGGTTAAGATGAGGGTTAGGGTTAGGGTTAGCGTGTGGGTGATGGTGAGGGTGAGAGTTAAGTTTAGAGTTGTGGTGAGGTTTCGGATAAGTGTGACGTTTAGGGTGAGGATGAAGTTAAGGGTTAGGGTGAGGGTTAGGGTGAGGGTGAGGGATAGGGTTAGGGTTTGGGTTAGGGTGAGGGTTAAGGTTAGGGTTTTGCTTAGGGTTAGGGTTAGGGTGAGGGTGTGGGTGAGAGTGAGTGTTAGCCTGAGGGTTATGGTGAGGGTTAGAGTTAGGGTTAAGGTGAGGGTTAGGGTAAGGGTTAGGATTACGGTTAGGGTGAGGGTTAGGTTTAGTGTGAGAGTTAGGGTTAGGGTTAGGGTTAGGGCTAGGGTTAGGTTTAGGGTTAGGGTTAGGGAGAGCGTTAGGTTGAGGGACAGTTTCCGGTGTATGGTGAGGGTTAGGTTGAGAGTTAGTGTTTTGGTTAAATTTAGTGTGAGGGTTAGGGTGAGGATGAGGATAAGGGTAAGGGTGAGGGTGAGGGTGAAGGTTAGGGTGAGGTTTAGGGTTAGTGTTAGGGTGACTGGCAGGTTTAGTGTGAGGGTTAGGGTTAGGTTTAGGCTGAGGGTAAGGGTTAGGGTGAGGGTTAGGGTGTGGTTGAGTATTAGGGTTAGGGTAAGTGTTAGGGTGAAGGTAAGGGTTAGGGAGAGCATTAGGGTGAGGGACATTTTCAGTGTTAGAGTTAGGGGTATGTTGAGGGTTAAGTTGCGTGTTTGGGTTTGGGTTAAGGTTAGGGTGAGGGTGAGGTTGAAGGTTAGGGTTAGGATTAGGTTGAGGGTGAGTGTTAGGTGGAGGGTGAGGGTGAGGGTTCGGTTGAGAGTTTGGGTTAGGTTTAGGTTGAGGTTGAGGTTGAGGGTGAGGGTTAGGGTGAGGGTTAGGGTTAGGATTAGGGTGAGGGTGAGGGTGAGGGAGAGGGTTATATTTAGGATTAGGGTTAGGTTGACGATGAGGGTGATCGTTAGGATTAGGGTTAGGGTTAGGGTTTTTGTTATGGTTAGGGTTAGGGTGAGGTTGAGGATGAGGGTGAGGTTTAAGATTGGGGTTAGGTTTATTGTGAGGGTGAGGGTGAGGGTTAGGGTTAGGATTAGGATTAGTGTTAGGGTTAGTCTGAGGGTGAGGGTGAGGTTGAGGATGAGGGGTATGGTTAGGTTTAGGGTTAGGTTTAAGATGAGGGTTAGGGTTAGTATGAGGGTTAGGTTTAGGGTTAAGGTGAGGTTAAGGGTTAGGTTGAGGGTTAGGGTGAGGGTGAGGGTTAAGGTTAGGGTTAGGCTGAGTGTTAGGGTGAAGGTCAGGGTTAGGGTGAGGGTTAGGTTTAGAGTCAGGATTAGGGTTAGGGTGGAGGTTAGGGTTAGGGGTAGGGTTAGGTTGAGAGTAAGAGTGAGGGTTAGTGTTAGGATTTGTGTTCGGGTTAGGGTTAGGTGGGGGTGAGGGTGAGGGTGTGGGGTAGTGTGAGGCTTAAGATTAGGGTTAGGGTGAGGGTTAGGGCGAATGTAAGTGATAGGGTGAGGGTTAGGGTTAGGGTGAGTTTTAGGGTGAGGTTGAGGGTTAGGGTTAGGTTTAGGGTTACGGTGAGGGCTAGGGTTCAAGTGATAGTTAGGGTTAGCTTTAGGCTTAGGGTGAGGGTTATGGTTAGGGTGAGCGTTAGGTTTAGTGTGAGGATTATTGATAGGGTTAAGGTGAGTGTTAGGGTGAGCGTACGGGTTAGGGTGAGCGTTAGGGTTAGGGTGAGGGTTAGGGTAGGTTAGGGTTAGTGTCAGGATTAGGGTTAGGGTGGAGGTTAGGGTTAGGTTGAGGGTTAGGGTGAGGGATAGGGTTAGGTGTAGGGTTAGGTTTAGAGTGCAGGTGAGGTTTAGTGTTAGGATTAGAGTTAGGTTTATGCTGAGGGTGTCGGCGAGGGTGAGGGTTAGGGTAAGGGTGAGGGTGAGGCTTAGGGTTAGGGTGATTATTTGGGTTAGGGTCATGTTTAGGGTGAGGGTGTGGATTAGGTGGAGGGTGAGGGTGAGGGTTCGGTTGAGGGCTTGGTTTACGTTTAGGGTGAGAGTGAGGGGGATGGTGAGGGTTAGAGTTAGGGTTAGGGTTAGGCTTAGGGTTAGGGTGAGGGTGAGGGAGAGGGTTACGTTTAGGATTAGGAATAGTGTTAGGGTTAAGCTTAGGGTGAGGATGAGGGTGAGGGTTAGGGTGAGGTTAGGGTTAGGGTTAGGGTTATTGTTAGGGTTAGGTTTAGGGTGAGGTTGAGGATGACGGTGAGGGTGAGGGTTAAGATTAGGGTTAGGGTTAGGGGGAGGGTGAGGGTGACAGTTTAGGTTAGGATTAGGGTTAGGGTTAGGCTGAGGGTGAGGGTGAGGGTGAAGGTTAGGATGAGGGGTACGGTTAGGTTTAGGGTTTGGTTTAGGATGAGGGTTAGGGTTAGTGTGAGGGTTAGGTTTAGGGTTAGGGTGAGGGTAAGGGTTAGGTTCAGGGTTAGGGTGAGGGTTAGGGTTAGGGTTACCGTTAGAGTCAGGATTAGGGTTAGGGTGGAGTTTAGGGTTAGGGTGAGTGTTAGCGTTGGGGTAGGGTTAGGTTGAGAGTGAGGGTGAGGGTTAGGGTTAGGGTTAGTGTTAGGTTGAGGGTAAGGGTTAGGGTTAGGGTGAGGGTGAGGTTTAGGTTTACCGTTTGCGTTATAGTGAGGGTTAGGTTGAGGGTTAGGGTTTGGGTTAGTGTTAGGTTGAGGGTGAGGGTTAGGGTGAGGTTTAGGGTTAGGGTTAGTGATAGGGTGAGAGTTAGGGTGACAATAAGGTTTAGCGTGAGTGTTAGGGTTAGGGTGAGGTTGAGGGTGAGGTTGAGGGTTAGGGTTAGGGTGAGGGTTAGGGTGACATTAAGGGTAAGGGTGATGGTGAGGATTAGACTGAGGGTGAGGGTTATTGTAAGGGTGAGGATTGGTTGAGGCTGAGGGTTAGGGTGAGGGTTAGGGTTAGGATTAGGCCGAGGGTGAGGGCAAGGGTTAGGGTGAGGGTGAGGGTGAGGGTGAGGTTTAGCGTTAGAGTTAGTGTTACAGTTAGGGTGAGGGCTAGAGTGAGGGGTAGGGATAGAGTTCGAGTGATGGTTAGGTTTAGTAAGAGCATTAGGGTTACAGTTAGGATTAGGATTAGTGTGAGGGTAAGGGTTAGGGTGATGGTTAGGGTGAGAGTGAGGGTTAGGGTTACCGTGAGTGTTACGGTGAGGGTTAGGGTGAGGGTTAGGGTTAGGGTGAGGGTTAGGGTTAGGGTTAGTGTTATGGTGAGGGTTCGGGTTAGGGTGAGGGTCAGTTTGAGCATTGGGGTGATAGTAACGTTTAGGGTTAGGTTGAGGGTGAGGGTTACGGTAAGGGTGAGGGTTAGGGTTAGGGTGAAGTTTAGGGTAAGGGTTAGGGTTAGGGTTAGATTGAGGATTAGGGTTAGGGTTAGTGTGAGGTTTAGGGTGAGCATGAGGGTTAGGGTGAGGGTTAGGGTAAGAATTAGGGTTAGGTGAGGGCTGGCATGAGGGTGAGGGTTAGGGTTAGGGTTAAGTTTAGGGTGAGGGTTAGGGTTACAGTGGAGGTTAGGGTTCGGGTGAGAGTTAGGGTTAGGGGTAGGGTTAGGCTTAGAGTGAGGGTGAGGTTTAAGGTTAGGATTGGAGTTAGGGTTAGGCTGAGGGTGAGGGTGAGGGTGAGGGTTAGGGTTAGGGTGAGTGTTTGGGTTAGGGTGATGTGTAGGGTGATGTTGAGGGTGAGAGTGTGGAAGAGAGTTATGGTTAGCGTGCGGGTTAGCCTGACAGTGAGAGTTACGGTGAGGGTGAGGATTAGGGTTACGTTTAGGGTGAAAGTTAGGTTTAGGGTTAGGGTTAGAGATAGGGTGAGGGGTAGGTTTTGGGTTAGTGTTAGGGTTAGGGTTAGGCTGAGGATAAGGTAAGTGTGAGGGTTAGGGTTAGGGTGAGGGTTAGGGTTAGTGTGAATGTTGCGGTTAGGGTTAGCATTAGGGTAAGGGTTAGGATGAGGTTTGAGGTGAGGGTGAGGGTTAGGGTTAGGGTGAGAGTAAGGGTTGGGGTGAGGGTTCGGGTGAGGGTGAGGTTTAGGCTTAGGGTTAGGGTTATGGTGAGGGTTAGTTTGAGGGTTAGGGTTTGGGTTAGGGTTAGGGTGAGTGTGAGGGTTAGGTTGAGGTTTTGGGTTACAGTAAGGGTTAGGGTGAGGGTTAGAGTGAGGGTATGGTTTAGGGTGAGATTTAGGGTTAGGGTGAGGATTAGGGTTAGGGTGAGGGTGAGGGCTAAGTTGAGGGTGAGTTTTAGGGTGAGGGTTATGGTGAGGGTAAGGGTTTGTGTTAGGTAAGTATTACGGATAGGTTTAGGGTTAGGGTGAAGGTTAGGTTTAGGGTGAGGGTTAGCTTGAGGGGTACGGTTTGGGTTAGGGTGAGGATTAGGGTTAGTGTGAGGGTAAGGGTGATGGTGAGGATTAGAGTGAGGGTGAGAGTTACTGTAAGGGTGAGGATTGGGTGAGGGTGAGGGTTAGGGTGAGGGTTAGGGTTAGGATTAGGCCGAGGGTGAGGGCAAGGGTTAGGGTTAGGGTTAGGGTGAGGTTTAGCGTTAGGGTTAGTGTTACAGTTAGGGTGAGGGCTAGAGTGAGGGGTAGTGATAGATTTCGAGTGATGGTTAGGTTTAGTAAGAGCATTAGGGTTACAGTTAGGATTAGGATTAGTGTGAGGGTAAGGGTTAGGGTGAGGTTTAGGGTGAGAGTGAGGGTTAGGGTTACCGTGAGTGTTACGGTGAGGGTTAGGGTTAGGGTGAGGGTTAGGGTTACGGTTAGTGTTAGGGTGAGGGTTAAGGTTAGGTTAAGGTTTAGGGTGAGGGTTATGGTTAGGGTGAGGTTGAGTGTTAGGGTTAGTGATAGGGTTACGGTGAGGGCTAGGGTGAGAGTGAGAGTTAGGGTTAGGGTTAGGGTTAGGGTGAGGGTTGGGGTTAGGGTGAGGTTTAGGTTTAGTGTGAGGGTTAATGTTAGGGTTAGAGTGAGTGTTAGGGTGAGGGTAAGGATTAGGGTGAGGGTTAGGGTCAGGGTGAGGTTTAGGTTTAGGATTATGGTTAGTGTCAGGGTTAGGGTTACAGTGGAGGTTAGGGTTCAGGTGAGAGTTAGGGTTAGGCTTAGAGTGAGGGTGAGGTTTAAGGTTAGGATTGGAGTTAGGGTTAGGCTGAGGGTGAGGGTGAGGGTGAGGGTTAGGGTTAGAGATGAGGTTAGGGTTAGGGTGAGGGCTAGAGTTTGGGTTAGAGTATTGGTGAGGGTGAGGGTCAAGGTGAGGTTTAGGTTAGGGTTAGGGATATTGTGAGGGCTAGGATGAGGGTGAGGGTTAAGGTGAAGTTGAGGGTGAGGGTTTCGTTTTGGTAAGGGTTATGGTTAAGGTGAGGATTAGGTGAGGGTGAGGGTTAGGGTGAGGGTTACCTTTAGGGTTAGGGTGAGTGTTAGGGTTAGGGTGATGTGTAGGGTGATTTTGAGGGTGAGGGCGTGGAAGAGAGTTAGGGTTAGCGTGAGGGTTAGCCTGACAGTGAGAGTTACGGTGAGGGTGAGGATTAGGGTTACGTTTAGGGTGAAAGTTAGGTTTAGGGTTAGGGTTAGAGATAGGGTGAGGGCTAACTTGAGGGTGAGTGTTAGGGTGAGGGTTATGGTGAAGGTGAGGGTTTGTGTTAGGTAAGGATTACGGTTAGGTTTAGGGTTAGGTTGAGGGTTAGGTTTAGGATGAGGGTTAGCTTGAGGGGTACAGTTAGGGTTAGGGTGAGAATTAGGGTTAGTGTGAGGGTTAGTGTTGGGTTAGGGTTAGGGTGAGGGTTAGGGTGAGCCTAAGGGTTAGGGTGAGGGTGAGGGTTAGGTTTAGGGTTAGGGTTAGGGTTAGGGTTAGGTTGAGGGTGAGGGTGAGGGTTAGGGTTAGGGTTAGTGTTATTTTTATGGTTAGGGTTAGGGATAGTAATAAGGTGAGAGTGAGGGTGAGGGTTAGCATGAGGGTGAGGGTTAGGGTTATGGTTATGGTGAGGGTGAGGGTGAGACTTAGGGTTAGGATTAGGGTTAGGGTTAGGGTTAGGATGAGGGTTAGGCTGAGGGTTAGAGTTAGGGTTAGTGTGAGGTTTAGGTTTAGGGTTATGGTTAGGGTGAGGGCAAGGGTTATGGTGAGGGTTAGGTTGAGTTAGGTTGAGGGTTAGGGAGACGGTTAGGGTGGGATTTAGGGTTAATGTTAGGGTTAAGGTTAGGGTGAGTCTAATGGTTATAGTGAGAGTTACTGTGAGGGTGAGGGTTTGGGTTAGGGTGAGGGTAAGTGTTAGGGTGAGGGTTAATGTGAGGGTTTGGGTTCGGGTTAGCATTAGGGTTAGGTTCAGGGTGAAGGTTAGGTTGAGGTTTAGTGTTAGTGTTCGGGATAGGGTGAGTATTAGGGTTAGTGTGAGGGTGAGGGTCTGGATTAGGGTTAGGGTTAGATTTAGGGTGAGGGTGAGGGTGAGGGTTAAAATTAGGATTAGGGTTAGGGTTAGAGTTAGGTGACATTGAGGGTGAGGGTTAGGGTTTGGGTTTGAATTAGGGTGAGGGTGATCGTGAGGGTTAGGGTTAGGATTAGGTTTAGGGTTATGTTTAGGTTTAGGATGAGGGTGAGGGTGAGGCTTATGGTTAGGTTTAGGGTGAAGTTTAGGTTTAGGGTGAGGGCTATGGTGAGGTTGAGTGTTAGGGAGAGTGTGAGGGTGAGTGTGAGGGTTTCTATTAGGTAATGGTTAGGGTTAGGGTTAGGGTGAGGATTAGGTTGAGGGTGAGGTTTAGGTTGAAGGTTAGAGTTAGGGTGAGGATTAGGGTGAGGCTGAGTGTTAGGGTGAGGGTTAGTGTTATGGCGAGGATTAGGATTAGGGTTATGTTGATGCTGAGGGTTAGGTATACAGTAAGGGTTAGGGTTACGGTGAGGGTTAGGGTTAGGGTTAGGGTTAGGGTGAGGGTGAGATTGAGGGTTAGGTTAGGGTGAGGTTTAGGGTTAGGGTTAGGGTTAGTGTAAGGCTTAGAGTTAGGGTGAAGCTTATGATTAGTGTTAGGGTGAGGTTTATGGTGAGGGTTTTGGTTAGAGTTAGGATGAGGGTGAGGTTTAAGGTTAGGGTGAGTTTTAGGGTGAGGGCTACAGTGAGGGTGAGGGTTAGGGTGAGTGCGAGGGTGAGGGTTTCAGTTAGGTAATGATTAAGGTTAGGGTTGGGGTGAGGATTAGGGTAGGGTGAAGTTTAGGTTGAGGGTTAGGGTTAAGTGAGGGTTAGGGTGAGGCTGAGGGTTAGGGTTTGGGTTCGGGTTCGGGTGAGGGTTCGGGTGAGGGTGATGGTGAAGGTTAGGTTGTGGATTAGGGTTAGGTTTAGGTTGAAGGTTAAGGTGACTTTCAAGGTTAGAGTGAGGGTGAGGGTTAGGATTAGGGTTAGGGTGAGGGTTAGGTTTAGGGTGAGGTTTAGGGTGATGGGTTGGGTTAGGGTTAGGGAGAGGGTTAGGGTTAGGGTGAGAGTTAGGTTTAGTTTGAGGGTTAGGTTGAAGTTGAGTTTGAAGTTGAGGTTTAGGGTGAGGATGATGGTGACGGTGAGATTTAGGGTTAGGATTCGGGTTAGGGTTAGGGTGAGGTTTAGGGTTAGGGTTTGGGTTAGTTGAGGGTAGGTTGAGGATGAGGGTTAGGGTTAGGGTTAGGATTAGGGTTAGATTTAAGGTAAGGATTAGGGTTAGGGTGAGTGTTAGGTTTGGGGTTAGGTTGAGGGTTAGTGTTTGGTTTAGGTTTAGGGTGAGAGTTAGGGTAAGGATTAGCGTGAGAGTGAGGGTTAGAGTGAGGGTAGGGTTAAGGAAGGGTAAGGGTTAGGGTAAGGTTGAGGGTTAGTTTTAGGTTTAGTGTTAGGGTGAGGGTGATGCTGAGGGTTAGGGTTAAGGTTAGTGTGAGGATAAGGGTTAGGGTGAGGAGTAAGTTGAGGGTGAGGGTAGGGTTAGCATAAGGTTTAGGGTGAGAGATAGGGTTAGGCTTAGGGTTAGGTAAGGGTTAGGTTTAGGGTTAGGTAAGGGTTAGGGTTAGGGTAAGGGTTAGGGTTAGGCTTAGTGTTAGGGTTAGGCTTAGGGTGAGGGTTAGGCTTAGGGTTAGGTTTAGGGTGATGGTTAGGTTTATGGTGATGTTTAGGGTGACAGTGAGGGTTAGAGTGAGGGTGAGGTTGAGCGTGAGGATTATGGTTAGGGTGAGGGTGAGTGGGAGGGAGATGGTGAGGGTTAGGGCTACAGTTAGGTTTAGGGTGAGGGTAAGAGTTAGGGTTAGGATTAGGGTTAGGGTAAGGGTTAGGCTGAGGGTGAGGGTGAGTGTGAGGTTGAGGTTGAGGGTTTCGGTTAGGTAAGGGTTAGGGTTAGGGTTAGGGTGAGGGTGAGGTTAAGGGTAAGGTTTAGGGTCAGGGTTAGGGTGAGGGTGAGGGTTAGGTTTAGTATTAGGGTTAGGGTTAGGGTAAAGTTGTATGTTAGGTTTAGGGTTAGGGTTAGGGTGCACGTTAGGGCTAGGGTGAGAGTGAGGGTGAGGGTGAGGGTTATGGTTAGGATTAGGTTTAGGTTTAGGGTGAGGCTGAGGGTGAGGCTGAGGGTGAGGGTTAAGATTAGAGAGGTTTAGGGTGAGAGCTAGGGTGAGGGTGATATTTTTGGTTAGGAAAGGTTTAGGGTTAGGTTTAGGGTGAGGATTGGGGTGAGGGTGAGGTTTAAGGTGAGGTTTACGGTTAGGGTGAGGGTTAGGGTTAGGGTTAGGGTGACGGTTAAGATTATGGTGATATTTAGGGTGAGGGTGAAGGTGAGAGTGAGGGTTCGGGTGAGGGTTAGGGTTAGGGTTAGGGTTAGGATTAGGGTGAAGGTGAGGGTGAGGGTAAGGATTAGGATGACAGTTAGCGTGAGGGTGAGGTTTATGGTTAGGTTTAGGCGTATGGTGAGGGTCAGGGTGAGGGTTAGTGTTAGGGTTAGGTTGAGGGTTAGGGTGAAGTTTAGGGTTAGGGTTAGGGTTTCGGTTAGGGTTAGGGAGAGGGTGAGGCTGAGGGTTAGGGTAAGGATGAGGGTTAGTGTTAGTGTGAGGGTGAGGGTTAGGTTTAGGGTGAGGATTAGGTTTAGGGTGAGGGTGAGCGTTATGTTTAGGACTAGGGTTAGGTTTAGGCTTAAGGTGGGGGTGAGGTTGAGGGTGAGGGTTAGGGTTAGGGCTAGGTTTAGAGTGAGGGTTAGGTTTTGGGTGAGGGTTAGTGTTAGTGTTAGGGATAGGGTTAGGATGAGCGTTAGGCTGAGGGTTAGGTTTAGGGTTAGTGTGAGGGTTAGGGTTAAGTTTAGGTTTAGAGTTAGTGTTTGGTTAGGGTGAAGGTTAGTTATAGGTTTAGGGTTAGGATAAGGTTGAGGCTGCGGGTTAGGTTTAGGGTTAGTGTGAGGGTTATGTTTAGCGTTAGGGTTAGGGTGTGGGCTACGATGAGGGTGAGGGTTAGGTTCAGGGTTTAGTTTAGGTAATGGTTAAGGTTAGGTTAGGGTGAGGATTAGGGTGAGTTTGAGGTTTAAGGTGAGTGTTAGCGTTATGGTGACTGTTAGGGTTACGATTAGGGTGAGGGTTAGTGTAAGGGTGATGTTTAGGGTGAGGGTGAGGGTGAAGGTTCGGCTGAGGGGGAGGGTTAAGTTTAGGGTTAGCGTGAGGGTTAGGGTTAGGGTTGGGTTAGGGTTAGAGTTAGGGTGAGCGTGAGGGTTAGGGTGAAGGGTAGGGATAGATTTAGGGTGAGGGTTTGGGTTAGTGTGAACGTTAGGGTTAGGTGAAGGTGAGGGTAAGGGTTAGGGTGAGGGTTAGGGTGAGGTTTAGTGTTAGTGTGAGGGTTAGGGTTATTGTTAGGTTTAGGGTGCGGGTGAGGGTGAGGGTGAGGATTAGGGTTAGGGTAGGGTTAGGTTTATGCTGAGGGTGAGGGTGAGGTTGAGGTTGATGGTTAGTGTTAGGGTTAGGGTGAGGGTGAGGGCTTGGGTGAGGGTGAGGGTTAGTGTGAGGGTGAGGGTGAGGGTTTCGTTTATGTCAGGGTTAGGGTTAGGGTGAGGATTAAGGTGAGGTTGACGGTGAGTGCTGTTTACATCAGGGTTAGGGTTAAGCTGAGTTGAGGTTTAGGGTGAGGGTTAGGGTTAGGGTTAGGGTGTGGATTAAGTTTAGGGTGACGTTTAGGGTGAGGGTGAGGGTGAGGGTGAGTGTGAGGGTTAGGGTGAGGGTGAGTGTGAGGGTTAGGTTTAGGATTAGGGTTAGGTTTAGGTTTAGAGTTAGGGTGAGGCTTAGGTTTAGTGTGAAGTTAGGGTTAGGGTTAGGTTGAGGGTAAGTGTTTGGGTGAGGGTTAGGGTGAGGGTTAGGGTGATTTTTAGGGTTAGGGATTGGGTTAGGGTTAGGGTTAAGGTTATTGTTAGAGTTAGGTTTAGGGTTAGGTTGAGGGTGAGGTTTAGCGTTAGGGATAGGTTTAGGTTTAGGGTGAGCGTGGGATTGAAGGTTAGGGTTAGGATTAGGGTTAGGGTTAGGGTAATGCTGAGGTTGAAGGGGAGGTTGAGGGTGAGGGTTAGGGTTAGGGTTAGGGTTTGACTGAGGGCTAGGCTGAGGGTGAGGTTGAGGGTGAGGGTTTCGGTTAGGTAAGTGTTAGGGTTAGGGTGAGGATTCGGGTGAGAGTGAGTGTTAAGCTGAGTTTATGTTTAGGTAGAGGGTTAGGGTTAGGGTGACGGTTAGCATTAGGTTTATGGTTAGTTTGAGGGTGAGGGTGAGGGGTAGGATTAGGGTTAGGTTGAGGGTTAGGGTTAGGGTTAGCGTTAGGGTTATGGTTAGGGAGAGTGCTAATATTAGGGTTAGGGTCAGGTTTAGGTATGTGTGCCGGTTAGGGTTAGGTTTAGGGTTAGGTTGAGGGTTAAGGTTTAGGGTTAGGGTTAGGGTGTGGGTTAGGGTTAGAGTTAGGGTTAGGGCTAGTTTGAGGGTGAGGGCTAGGTTTAGGAATAGGGTTAAGGTTAGGGTGAGGGTTAGTGTTAGTGTGGGATTAGGGTGATGGTTAGGGAGAGGGGTAATATAAGGTTTAGGGTGAGGTTTAGGTGAGTGTGAGGGTTAGGGTTAGTGTTATGGTTAGGGTGATGGTTAGGTAGAGGGGTAATGTTAGGGTTAACCTTAGGTTTAGGTGAGTTTGAGTTTTAGCGTTAGGGTTAGGGTTAAGTTGAGGGTTAGGGTTAGTGTTATGGTTAGGGTGATGGTTAGGTAGAGGGGTAATGTTAGGGTTAGGGTGAGGTTTAGGTGAGTGTGAGGGTTCGGGTGCGGGTGAGGGTTAGTGTGTGGGTGAGGGTTAGGGTTAGGGTGAGGATTAGGTTTAGGCTTAGGGTTAAGTTTATGGTGAGGGAAAGGGTTAAGGTGAGGTTTAGTGTGAGGATGAGGGTTAGGATTAGTGTTAAGTTTAGGGTGAGGGTTAGAGTGAGGGTTAGGTTTAGGGTTAGGATGAGGGTGACATATAGGGTGAGGGTTAGGGTTAGGATGAGGGTTAGGAATAGTGTTAGGTTAAAGTGAGGGTGAGGGTAAGTGTTTTGTTGAGGTTGAGGGTGAGGGTGAGGGTGTGGGTTAGTGTGTGGGTGAGGGTTAGGGTTATGGTGAGGATTAGGTTTAGGCTGAGGGTTAAGGTTATGGTCAGGGTAAGGGTTATGCTTTGGTTTAGTGTGAGGGTGAGGGTTAGGGTTAGCGTTAGGGTTAGGGTGAGTGTTAGGTTTAGGGTTAGCGTGAGGGTGAGATATAGGGTGATGATTAGGGTTAGGGTGAGGTTTAGGGATAGTTTTAGGTTAAGGTGAGGATGAGGGTGTGTTAGGTTTAGGTTTAGGTTTAGAGTTAGGGTGAGGGTGAGGGTGAAGTTAGGATTAGGGTTAGGTTTAGGGTTAGGATGAGGTTTAGGCTGAGGGTTAGGTTTAGGTTTAGTGTGAGGGTTAGGGTTAGGGCTAGGTTTAGGGGTATGGTGAAGGTTAGGGTTAGATTTAGGGTTAGCATAAGTTTTAGGCTGAGGCTTAGGCTTAGGTTAGTGTGAGGGTTAGGTGTAGGGTTAGGGTAAGGGTTAGGGTGAGGGTAATGGTTAGGGTGAGGGTTAGGGTGAGAGTGAGGGTTAGGATAAGGGTGAGCGTTAGGGTGAAGTATAGGTTTAGGGTTAGTGTTAGGGTGAGGGTGAGGGTGTGGGCAAGTCTTAGGGTGAGGGTTAGTGTGAGGGTGAGGTTTAGGTTTAGGGTTAGGTATAGGGTGAGTGTTAGGCTGAGGGGAAGGTTTAGGGTTAGTGTGAGGGTTAGGGTGACTGTAAGGGATAGGGTTCGGGTTAGGGTGAGTGTGAGGTTTAGGGTTAGCATTAGGTTTAGAGTTAGGGTTAGGATGTGTGTTAGGGTTAGGTTTAGGGTTAGGGTTAGGGTTAGGGTGTGGGTGAGGCTTAGGTTTAGGGTTAGGGTGAGGGTTCGTTTTAGGGTGAGGGCTAGGGTGAGGGTGAGGATTAGGGTGAGGGTGAGTTTGACGGTGAGGTTTTCGGTTAGGTAAGGGTTAGGGTTAGGGTTAGGGTGAGGTTTAGGGTGAGGGTGTGGGTTGGGGTTAGGGTAAGGTTTAGGGTCATGGTGAGGGTTAGGGTGAGGGTGAGGGTTAGGGTTAGGGTTTGGGTGAGTGTTAGGGTTAGGGTGATGTTTAGAGTGAGGGCGAGGTTTAGCGTGAGGGTGAGTGTTCTTTTGAGCATAAGGGTTAGGTTTAGGGTGAGGGATAGGGTTATTGTGAGGGTAAGGGTTAGGGTGAGGGTTGGGGTGATGGTGAGGGTTAGGGTTAGGGTGAGGGTTAGGTTTAGGGTTAGGGTTTGGTGAGGGTGAGGGTTAGGGTGTGCCGTCGGTTAGGGTTAGGGTTAGTTTGCGGATTAGGGTGAGGGTAAGGGTTAGGGTGAGATTTAGGGTGAGGGTGATGGTTAGGGTTACGGTGCAGGTAAGGATTACGGTGAGGGTTAGGGTGAGGGTTTGGGTTAGGGTTAGGGATAGGGTGAGGATTAAGGTTAGTGTGAGGGTTAGGGTGAGGTTTAGGATTAGGGTAAGTGTTAGGATAAGGGTTAGTGTGAGGGTTTGGGTGATGGTGAGGTGTTGGGTTAGTGTTAGGGATAGGGAGGGCATTAGGGTGAGGGTTAAGTTTAGGGTGAGGGTTAGGGTTAGGTTTAGGGTGAGGGTTAGGGTTATGGTGATGTTTTTGGTCAGGGTGAGTGTTAAGGTGAGGGTTAGGGTTAGGGTGACGGTGAAGTTGAGGGTGAGGGTTAGGTTTAGGATTGGGGTTAGGGTTAGCGTTAGGGTGAGTGTTAGGGTGAGGATAAGGGTTCCGGTGAAGGTGAGGATTAGGGTGTGTGCGAGGGTTAGGTTTAGGGTGAGGATTAGGGTTAGGGTTAGGGTTAAGGTTATGGTGAGTTTAAGGGTTAGGGTGAGATTTAGGGTGAAGTTAAGGGTTAGGGTTATCATTAGAGTTAGGATGAGGGTTAGGGTTAGGGTTAGGTTTAGGGTGAGGTTGAGGGTGAGGGTGAGGGTTAGGATTTGTGTTAGTGTGAGGGTTAGGGTTATTGTGAGGGTGAGGGTGAGGGTGAGGTTTAGGGATATGGTAAGTGTTAGGATGAGGTCTACGGTTAGGTTTAGCATTAGGGTTAGGGTTAGGGTGAGGATAACAGTGAGGGTTAGGGTTAGGTTCAGGGTTATAGTTAGGGTAAGGGCTAGCATTAGCGTGATGTTGATTGTGAGGGTGAGGTTTAGGGTGAGGGTGAGTGTTAGGGTGAGGGTTCGGGTTCGGTTGAGGGGGAGGATTAGGGTGTGGTTGAGGGTTAGGGTTAGAGTGAGGGTTAGGGTGACTGTGATGGTAAGGGTGAGGGTTAGTGTTAGTGTTAGGGTTAGTGTGATAGTGAGGGTGAGGGTAAGAGTGAGGGTTAGGTTGAGGGTGAGTTTGAGGTTTAGGGTAAGGATTAGGGTTAGGGTGAGTTTTAGGGTTAGGGTTAGGTTGAGGGAGAGGGATAGGGTTAGGGTTAGAGTTATTTTTAGGGTAAGGGTTAAGGTTAGGGTGAGTGTGAGAGTGAGATTTAGCGTTAGGGTTAGTGTTATGGTTCGGGTGAGGTTGGGGATGAGGTTTAGGGTTAGGATTAGTGTTACGTTTAGGGTTCGGTTGAGTGGAGGCAGAAGTTTAGGGTGAGGGTTAGGGATAGGGATAGGGTGAGGGTTAGGCTGAGGGTGAGTGTTAGGGTTATCTTAGTGATAGGGTGAGGGTAAGTGTTAGGGCGAGGTTTAGGGTGAGGGTTAGGGTTAGGGCGAGGTTTAGGGTGAGGTTGAAGGTTAATGTTAGCATTAGGCTTAGGGTGAGCATGAGCTTTCGCGTGAGGGTTAGGGTTTGTGTTAGGGATAGGTGATGATTAGGGTTAGGGTTAGGGTGAGGGTGAGGGTGAGGATTATGGATAGGGTTAGTGTTAGAGTTAGGCTTAGGTTTAGGGTTTGGATTAGTGTTTGGGTTAGCGTTACAGTGAGGGTTGGGTTAGGGTTAGGGTTATTGTTAGTGTTATGGTTAGGGTTAAGTTTGCGGTGAGGGTGAGGGTTACGGTTAGTGTTAGGGTTAGGTTTAGGGTAAGGGTTAGCGTTATTGTTAGGTTTAGGGTTAGAGTTACAGTGACAGTGAGAGTGAGGTTGAGGGTGTGGGTTAAGGTGAGGTTTAGGGTTAGGGTTAGAGTTAGGGTTAGGGTGAGGGTGAGATTTAAGTTTACGGTTAGGGTTAGTGTTAGGGTAGGCTTAGGCTTGGGCTGAGGTTGAGGGTGGGGGTAAGAATTAGGGTTAGGTTTAGGGTTAAAATTAGGGTTAGGGTTAGGGTTATTGTTAGTGTTATGGTTACAGTTAAGTTTGCGTTGAGGGTGAGGTTTATGGTTAGGGTTAGGTTTAGGGTTAGGGTTAGGGTTAGTGTTATTGTTAGGGTTAGGTTTAGAGTTAACTTGAGGGTGAGGGTGAGGGTGAGGGCTAGGGTTAGGGTGAGGTTTTATTTTGAGGTTTAGGGTTAGGGTTTGTTTGAGTGTGAGTTTTAGGTTTAGAGTTAGGTTTAGGGGGAGGTTTAGGGTGAAGGTTAGGGTTAGGTTGAGGTTTAGGGATAGGCTTAGGTTTTGGATTAGGGTTAGGGTAAGGGTGAGTGTGAGGGTTAGCGTTAGGGTTAGGTTTAGGCTTAGGGTTAGGCTGAGGGTGAAGGTAGGTGTGAGGGTTAGGGTTATGGTGAGGATGAGGATTGGTGTTAGGGTGAGTTTTAGAATTTGGATTAGGCTTAAGGTGAGGGTGAGGGTTAGGGTTAGGGTTAGGGTGAGGGTTAGGGTTAGGATTAGGGTTAGGGTGAGGGTGAGGGTTAGGATTATGTTTAGGGTTAGGGTTATTGTTAGTGTTATGGTTAAGATTCCCTTTGCTGTGAGGGTGAGGCTGAGGGTGAGGGTTAGGTTTAGGATTAGCTTTAGGGTTAGGTTTAGAGATAGGATTAGTGTTATTGTTAAGGTTAGGGTTAGAGTTATAGTGAGGGTGAGGGTGAGGGTGAGGGTGAGGGTGAGAGTTAGGGTTAGGGTGAGGGTTTGGATGAGGGTTAGGGTTAGGATTAGGGTTAGGGTGAGGGCTAGGGTGAGGGTGGGGGTTAGGGTTAGGGTTAGTTTTAGGCTTAGGCTAAGGGTGAGGTTGTGGGTGAGGTTTAGGGTTAGGGTGATGTTTAGGGTTACGGTTAGGTTGAAGGTTAGCATGAGGTTTAGGGATAGGGTGAGAGTTAGGGTGAGTGTGATGGTGAGGGTAAAGTTGAGGGTTAGGCTGAGGGTGAAGGTTAAGATAAGTTTGAGGGTTAGGGTTAGGGTGAGGGTTAGGGTAAGGTTGAAGGTTAGGGGTTAAGGAAAGGGTGAGGGTTAGATTGAGGATTAGGGTTAGGTTTAGTGTGAAGTTTAGGGTGAGGATGAGGGTTAGGCTTAGGGTTAGGGTTAGGGTTAGGGTTTGGTTTAATGTGAGGGTGATGGTCAGGATTAGGGTTAGGGTTAGGCTTAGTGATAGGATTACGTTTAGGGTTATAGTGAGGGTTAGGGTTAGGCTTAGGCTTAGGTGTAGTGTTAGCCTGAAGGTGAGGGTGGTGTCAGGATTAGGTTTAGGGTGATGGTTAGGTTTAGGGTTAGGGTTAGAGTAATGGTGAGGGTGAGGGTGCGGTTGAGGGTTAGGGTTAGGGTTAGGGTGAGGTTTAAGGTTTGGGTTAGTGTTAGAGTTAGGTTTAGGGTGAGGTTGAGTTTTAGGGTTAGATTTATGGTTAGTGTTAGGGTTAGTCTTAGGGTTAGGGTTAGGGTTATTGTTAGTATTATGGTTAGGGTTTAGTTTGCAGTGAGGGTGAGGTTTATGGTTAGGGTTAGATTTAGGGTTAGGGTTAGTGTTAGTGTTATTGTTAGGGTTAGAGTTATTGTGAGGGTGAGGTTGTGGGTGAGGATTAGGGTGAGGGTGAGTTTTAGGGTGAGGTTTAGTGTTAGGGTTAGGTTGAGGGTGAGGTTTAGGGTTAGTGTTAGTCTTAGGGTGAGTGTGAGGTTTAGGTTTCAGTTTAGGGATAGGGTTAGGGTTAGGATTATTTACGGTGAGGGTGAGTGTCAGGGTTAGGGTTAGGGTTATGCTTAGGCTTAGGGTTAGGCTGAGGGTGAGGGTGGGGATGAGGGTTAGTGTTACAGTCAGGGTGAGATTTAGGGTTAGAGTGAGGGTTTGGATGAGGTTTAGGGTTAGGGTTAGGGTTTGGTTTAGGGTGAGAGTGATTGTGAGGATTAGGATTAGGGTTAGGGTTAAGTTACGGTTAGGTTTATGGTGAGGTTTAGGGGTAGGGTTAGGTTTAGGCTTAGGCTTAGGGTTAGGCTGATGCTGAGTGTGGGGATGAGGCTTAGGTTTAGAGTGTTGGTTAGGGTTATGGTTACGTTGAGGGTTAGGATGAGGGTTATGGTTTGGATTAAGGTTGCTGTGAGGGCTAAGGTGAGGGTGAGGGTTAGGGTTTGGCTTAGGATTAAGGTTAGGCTGAGGCTGAGGGTGAGGGTGAGGGTTAGGGTGATGGTTAGGGTTACGGTTAGGGTGAGGGTTAGGATGAGGGTTAGGGTTAGGGTGAGGGTTTGGGTGAGTGTGAGGGTTAGTGTGAGTGTGAGGGTGAGGTTGAGCGTGAGGGTGAAGGTTAGGGTTTAGGTGAGGGTCAGGTTTACGGTTAGGGTTAAGGTTAGGGTGAATGTTAGGGTTAGGGTTAGGATGAGGGTTAGACTGATAATTTAGGGTTAGGGTGAGGGAAAGGTTTAGAGTGATGTTAAGGGTTAGGGTGAGGATTAGGTTTTGGATTAGGGTTATGGTTAGGGTGAGGGTTAAGGATAGGTTTACGATTACGGTGAGGTTTTTGGTTAGCATTAGGTTTAGCATTAGGGTGATGGGTAGGGTTAGTTTTGGATTAGGGTTAGGGTTAGGTTTATGTTAAGGGTGAGGTTGAACGTGACAGATAGGGTTAGGGTTAATGTGAGGGTTAGGGTTAGGGTTAGCATTAAGGTTAGGGTGAGGGTTAGGATTAGGGTTAGGGTTAGGATGAGGGTTAGACTGACGGTTAGGTTGAGCGTGAGGGTTAGGGTTAGGGTTAATGTGAGGGTTAGGGTTAGGATTAGCATTAAGCTTAGAGCGAGGGTTAGGGTTAGGGGTAGGTTTAGGATGAGGGTTAGGCTGAGGGTTAGGTTTAGGGTTCGGGTGAGGGTAAGGGTTAGGGTGAGGTTTAGGGTGAAGTTGAGGGTTAGGTTTAGGCTTATGTTTACGGTGAGGTTTAGGGTGAGGGTTAGGGTGAGGGTTAGGAACAGGGTTAGGGTTAGGTGAGGGTTAGGGATAGGTTTGTGTTTAGGGTGAAGTTCAGGGTTAGGTTTAGGGCTAGAGTTAGGGTGAGGGTGAGTGTGAGGGTTAGGTTTAGGTTTAGCTTTAGGGTTAGGTTTTGGCTGAGGGTGAGGGTGAGGGTGGGGTTTAGGGTTAGGGTTAGGGTTAGAGTTAAGGTTAGGGTTAGGGTTGGGTTGAGGGTTAGGGTTAGGGTTAGGAAGTGCGTTTGGCTGAGGGTTAAGGTTATGGTTAGGGTGAGGTTTAGGTTTAGTGTGATGGTTAGGATGAGGGTTAGGCTGAGTGTTACAGTTAAGGTTAAGGTGAGGGTAAGGGTTAGGGTGAGTGTGAGGGTTATGGTTAGGATAAGTGTTAGGGTGAGGGTGAGTGTGAGGGTTAGGGTTAGGGTTAGGCTTAGGCTTAGGGTTAGGCTGAGGGTTAGGGTGGGGGTGAGGGTTAGTGTTACAGTGAGGGTGATGATTTGGTTTAGAGTGAAGTTAGGATGAGGTTTAGGGTTATAGTGAGGGTGAGGGTTAGGGTTAGGGTTAGGGTGAGGGTTAGGGTTAGGATTAGGGTGAGGGTGAGGGTTAGGATCAGGGTTAAGGTGAGGGTTATTGCTAGTGTTATGTTTAAGATTACCTTTGCTGGGAGGGTGAGGCTGAGGGTGAGGTTTAGGGTTAGGTTTAGGGTGAGGATGAGGGTTAGGGTGAGAGTGAAGGTTAGAGTTAGGGTTAGGGTGAGGTTTAGGGTTAGGGTGAGGGTTAGGGTTAGTGTGAGGGTTAGTGTTAGGGTAAGGTTTAGGGTTAAGGTTAGGGGGAGGGTTAGGTTCAGGGTTAGGGTTAGGGTTAGGATTAGGGTTAGGGTTAGGTTGAGGGTTAGGTTGAGGTTTAGGGTTAGGGTTAGGATTAGGTTTAGGGTGAGGGTGAGTGTGAGGGTTAGGGTTATGGTTAGGGTTAGGCTGAGGGTGAGGGTGGGTGTGAGGATTAGTGTTCGGGTGATGGTTAGGGTTAGGATTAGGTGAGGGTTAGGATGAGGGTTAGGGTTAGGATTAGGGTTTTCGTGAAGGCTAGGGTGAGGGTGAGGTTTAGGGTTAGGCTTAGGCTTAGGCTTTGGTTTAGGCTGAGGGTAAGGTTGAGGGTGAGTGTTAGGGTTAGGGTGATGGTTAGGGTTACGGTTAGCTTGAAGGTTAGGATGATGTTTAGGGTTGGGGTGAGGGTTAGGGTGAGGGTGATGATAAGGGTAAATTTGAGGGTTAGGCTGAGGTTGAGGGTTAAGATAAGGGCGAGAGTTAAGGTTATGGTGAGGGTTAGTTTCAGGCTGAGGGATAGGGGTTAGGGTGAGGGTGAGGGTTAGATTGAGGATTAGGGTTATGCTTAGTGTGAGGTTTAGGGTGAGGACGATGGTTAGGATTAGGTGAAGGTAACGGTAAGAATTAGGGTTAGGGTGAGGTCTAGGTTGAGGGTGAGGGTTAGGATGAGGATAGGGTTAGGGTGAGGTTTAGGGTTAGGGTGAGGGTTATGGTTATTGTGAGGGTGAGTGTTAGGGTTAGATTTAGTGTTAGGGTGAGGGTAAGTGTTACGGTGATGGTTAGGGTTAGGGTGATGGTTATTGTTAGGGTGAGGTTTAGGATGAGGGCTCAGGTTATTATTAGGGTTAGGGTGAGTACTAGGGTGAGGGTGAGGGTTAGGGTTCAGGTTAGGCTTAGACTTATGGTTACGCTGAGGCTGTGGGTGAGGGTGAGGTTTAGGGTTAGGGTTAGGGTAATGGTTGGGGTTACCGTTAGGGTGAGGGTTAGGATGAGGATTAGGGTTTGGGTGAGGGTGACGGTAATCATAAAGGTGAGTTTTCGGCTTAGGGTGAGGAATATGGTAAGGGTGATGGTTAGGATTAGGGTGAAGGTGAGGGTTAGATTGAGGATTAGTGTTAGGGTTAGTGTGAAATTTAGGGTGAGGATGAGGGTTAGGGTTAGGGATAGGGTTAGTGATAGGGTGACGGTAAGTGTTAAGGTGAGGGTTAGGGTTAGGGTGAAGGTTATGGTTAGGATGGTTAGGGTTAGGGTTGGGGTTATTGTTATGGTTAGGGTTAGGGTTACGTTTACGGTGAGGTTGAGGGTGAGGCTGAGGGTTAGGGTTAGGATGAGGTTTAGGTTTAGGGTAAGGGTTAGAGTTAGGGTTAGGGTGAGGGTGAGGTTTAGGATTAGAATTAGGGTTAGCGTTAGTGTTAGGGTTAAGGTGAGGGTTAGGGTTAGGGTTAGACTTAGGCTTTGGCTTAGGCCAAGCATGAGTGTGAGGGTTAGGGTTAGGGTTACAGTGGGATTTAGGGTTAGGCTTAAGGTGAAGGTGAGGGTGAGGATGAGGGTTAGATATAGGGTTAGGGGAAGGTTTAGGTTGAGGGTTAGGGTTAGGGTTAGTGTTATGGTTAGGGTGAAGGTGAGCATTAGGGTGAGGGTTTGGGTTAGGGTGAATGTTATGGTTAGGGTAAGGGTTAGGAGTAGGGTTAGGGTTATTGTTAGGGTTAGGTTTAGGGTTACAATTACTGTGAGGGTGCGGATGAAGTTTAGGTTTAGGTTTAGGGTGATGTTTAGGGTTTTGGTTAGGGTTAGACTTAGGGTAAGGGTCAGGGTGAGGTTTAGGGTTAGAGTTATTGTTAAGGTGAGGTTTGGTGTGAGGGTTAGTGTTAGGGTTAGTGTTTGGGTTAGGGTTAGGGTGAGGGTGAGGGTGAGGGTTAGGGTTAGGGATAGGGTTAGGTTAGGATTAGGGTTTGGGTGAGAGTGAGTGTGAGGGTTAGGGTTAGGGTTAGGGTTAGGCTTAGGGTTAGGCTGAGAGTGAGGGTGAGGGTTAGGGTTAGGGTGAGGGTTAGGGTTAGGGTTAGGGTGAGAGTTAGGATGAGGTTTAGGGTTAGGATTAGGGTTAGGGAGAGGGCTAGGGTGAGGGTGAGGGTTAGGGTTAGGTTTAGGCTTAGGCTTAGGGTTAGGCTGAGACTGAGGGTGAGGGTGAGGTTTAGGGTTAGGGTGATGGTTGGGGTTACCCTTATAGTCAGGGTTAGGATGAGGATTAGTGTTAGGGTGAGGGTTAGGGTGAGGGTGACAGTAAGGGTAAAGGTGAGGTTTTAGCTGAGTGTGAGGGTTATGGTAAGGGTGAGGGTTAGGGTAAGGTTGAGGGTGCTGGTTAGGGTGAGAATTAGTGTTAGAGTGAGTTTGAGGTTTAGGGAGAGGATGAGGGTTAGGGTTAGGTTGAGGGCTAGGTTGACGGTGAGGGTTAGGGTTAGGGTGAGGTTTAGGGTTAGAGTGATGGTTAGGGTTAGTGTGAGGGTTAATATTAGGGTAAGGGTTAGTGTTAGGGTGAGGGTAAGTGTTAGGGTGAGGGTTAGGGATAGGGTGAAGGTTTTTGTTAGGATGAGGGTTAGGGTTAGGTTTAGGGTTTTTTTAGTGCTAGGGTTAGGGTTAGGGTGAGGTTTAGGGTTAGGGTTAGGGTGAGGGTGAGGGTGATGGTTTGGGTTAGGGTTAGGGTTACAGTGAGGGTGAGGGTTAGGGTTAGGGTTAGGATTAGTGTTATTGTTAGGGTTAGGATTAGAGTTATGGTGAGTGTGAGGGTGAGGTTTATGGTTAGGGTGAGGTTTGGGTTAGGGTTAGGGTTAGGGTGAGGTTGAGGGTGAGGTTTAGGTTTAGTGTTAGTGTTAGTGTGAGGGTTAGGGTGAGGGTTAGGGTTAGGTTTAGTGTTAGGTTTAGTGTGTGGGTTAGGATGAGGGTGAGGGTTAGGCTTAGGGTTAGGATTAGGATTAGGGTTAATGTTAGGGTGAGGGTTTAGGTTAGGCTTAGGGTTAGGTTTAGGCTAATTGTTAATCTGAGGGTGAGGATAAGGGTGAGGTTTAGGGTTAGGGTGAGGGTTAGGATGAGGGATAAGGTTAGGATTAGTGTTAGGGTGAGGTTTAGGGTAAGGGTTAGGGTTAGGGTGAGGGATAGGGTGAGGTTTAGGGTTAGGGTTAGTGTTAGGGTTATTGTTAGGGTCAGCATTAGGGTTAGGATGAGGGTTAAGTTTAGGGTTAGGATTAGGATTAGGGTCAGTGTGAGGGTGAGTGTGAGGGTTAGGGTTAGGGTTTTGCTTAGGGATAGGCTGAGGGTGAGGGTGAGGGTGAGGGTTAGGTTTAGGGTGAGGGTGAGGTTTAGGGTTATTATTAGCGTTAGGGTGAGGGTTATTGTGAGGGTTAGTGTTAGGGTTAGTGTTAGGTTTAGGGTTAGTGTGAGGGTTAGGGTTAGGGTTAGGGTTAGGGTGAGGGTTAGGGTGAGGGTTAGGGTTAGGGTTAGGGTGAGGGTTAGGATGAGGGTTAGGTTTAGGTTAGGGTTAGGGTGAGGGCTAGCATGAGGTGAGGTTTCGGGTTAGGTTTAGGGTGATGTTTAGGGTTAGGGTTAGGTTGAGTGTTAGGATTAGGGCTAGGTTTAGGGCGAGGTTTAGTGTTAGGGTTAGGGTGAGTGTTTACATGAGAGTTCGGGTTAGGATTAAGTTTAGGATGAGGGATAGGGTGAGGATGAGGGTTAGGGTTAGGGTGAGGTTTAAGGTTCGGATTAGGTTTAGGTTAGGGTGAGGGTTATTGTTAGGTTTACGGTGAGTATCAGGGTTAGGGTTATGTTGAGGCTTAGAATTAGGTGTAGGGTTAGGTTGACGGTTAGGGTTAGGGTTAGGGTGAGTGTTTGGATGAGGTTTAAGGTTGCAATTAATGTTAGGGTGAGGGCAACGGTGAGGGTGAGGCTTAGGGTTAGGGTTAGGGTGAGGTTTAGTTTTAGGGTTAGGGGTAGGGTTAGGGTGAGGGTTAGGGTGAGGCCTATTGTGAGGGTGAGGGTTAGGGTTAGGTTTAGGGTGAGGGTTAGGTTGAGGTTTAGGTTTAGGGTTAGTTTTAGGATTAAGTTTAGGGTGAGGGTGACTGTGAGCATTAGGGTTAGGGTTAAGCTTAGGCTTTGGGTTAGGCTGAGGGTGAGTGTGGGGATGAGGATTAGGTTTAGAATAATGGTTCAGGATATGGTTAGCTTGAGGGTTAGGATGAGGGTTAGGGTTAGGATTAGGTTTAGGGTGAGGGCTAGGGTGAGTGTGAGGTTTAGGGTTAGGTTTAGGCTTAGGCTTAGGGTTAGGCTGAGGCTGAAGGTGAGGGTGAGGTTTAGGGTTAGGGTGATGTAAGGGTTACAGTTAGGGTGAGGGTTAGGATGAGGGTAAGGTTTAGGGTGAGGGTTAGGATGAGGGTGACAGTAAGAGAAAAGGTGAGGGTTAGGCTGAGTGTTCGGGTTATGGTAAGGGTGAGGGTTCAGGTTAGGGTTAGGGTGAGGGTTCGTGTTAGATTGAGGATTAGTGTTAGTGTAACTGTGAGGTTTAGGGTTAGGATGAGGGTTAGAGATAGGGTGAGGGCTAGGGTGAAGCTGAGGGTTAGGGTTAGGGTTACGGTGAGGTTTAGGTTTAGGTTGAGGTTTAGGATTAGTTTTAGGGTTATGGATAGTGTGAGGGTGAGGTTTAGGGTTAGAGTTAGGTTTAGGGTGAGGGTTAGGGTTAGAGTTAGTGTTCTGGTGATGTTTAGTTTGGGGGTGAGGGTTGGTGATAGGGTTAGGATTAGGATTAAGGTTAAGTTGAGGGTGAGTGTTAGGGTTAGGGTTAGGATTAGAGTTAGGCTGAGGGTGAGGGTTAAGGTTAGGGTGAGTGTTGGGGTTAGGGTTAGAGTGAGGGTTATGTCGAGTGTTAGGCTTAAGCTTATAGTTTGGGTATGGGCTAGGGTGAGGGTGAGAGTTAGGGTTAGGGTTTGGGTGAGCGTTAGGGTGAGGGTTAGGTTTAGTGTTAGGGTTAGGGTTGGGGTTAGAGTTAGGCTTAATGTTAGGCTGAGGCTGAGGGTGAGGGTGAGGGTTAGGGTTAGGGTGATGGTTGGGATTACCGTTAAGTTGAGTGTTTAGATGAGGATTATGTTTAGGATTAGGGTTAGGGTAGAGTGAGTGTGAAGTTTAGGGTTAGGGTTACGCTTAGGCTTAGGGTTAGGGTGAGGTTTCGGGTTAGGGTTTGGTTTAGGGTGAGGGTGAAGCTGAGGATTAGGTTTAGGTTTAGGGTTAGGGTTATGTTTAGGTTTAGGGTTAGGTATAGGGTTAGTGTTAGGGTTTCGGTGAGGGTTAGTCTTAGGGTTAGGGTTAGGCTTAGAGTTAGGTTGAGGATGAGAGGGGGCTGAGGATTAGTGTTAGTGTTAGGGTTAGGGTTATTGTTAGTGTTATGGTTAGGGTTAAGTTTGCAGTGAGGGTGAGGCTGAGGGTGGGGTGAGGAATAGGTTTAGGGTGATGGTTAGGGTTAGGGTTAGTGTTATTGTTAGGGTTAGGGTTAGAGTTATGGTGAGGTTGAGGTTGCAGGTGAGTGTTAGGGTTAGAGTTAGGGTGGGGTTTAGGGTTAGGTTTAGGGTTAGGGTGAGGGTGAGGTTTACGGTTAGATATAGGGTTAGGGGGAGGCTGAGGGTGAGGTTTAGTGTGAGGGTTAGGATGAGGTTTAGGGTTAGGATTAGGGTTAGGGTGAGGGCTAGTGTGAGGGTGAGGTTTAGGGTTAGGGTTAGGATGAGGTTTAGGTTTAGAGTGAGGATTAGGATGAGGGTGAGGTTTAGGGTTAGAGTTAGGGTTAGGATGAGACTGAGGGTGAAGTTTTGGGTTAGGGTTCATGTTACAGTTAGGGTTAAGGTGAGGGTTAGGGTGAGTTTGAGGGTTAGGTTTAGGGTTAGAATTAGGGTTAGGGTTAGGGTTTGGGTTAAGTTTAGGTTTAGGGTGAGGGTTAGGGTAAGAGTTATGGTGATGGTGACGGTTAGGTTTAGGTTGAGGGTTAGGGTTATGTTTAGTGTTAGGGTGAGGCTGAAGGTGAGGGTTAGGGTTAGTGTTAGAATGAGGGTTAGGATGAGGGTTAAGTTTGGATTCGGGTTAGGGTGAGGGCTAGGGTGAGGGTGAGTTTTAGGTTTAGGGTTAGGCTGAGGTTTAGAGTTATGGTTAGGGTTAGGGTTAGAGGGAGGGGGAGGTTTAGGGTTAGAGTTAGGGTTAGGGGGTAGCTGAGGGTGAGGGTTAGGGTTAGGGTTAGTGTTAGTATTATGGTTAGGGTGAGGGTAAGTGTTAGGGTGAGGGTTAGGGTTAGGGTGAAGGATATGGTTAAGATGAGGGATAGAGTTAGGGTTAGTGTTATTGTAAGGGTTAGGTTAGGGTTATGGTTACAGTGAGGGTGAGGGTGAGAGTTAGGATTAGGGTTAGAGTCAGTTTTAGTTTTAGGGTTAGGGTTTAAGTTAGGGTTAGGTTTAGGTTTAGGGTTAGGGTGAGGGTTAGGGTTATTGTTAGTGTTATGGTTTGGGTTAAGTTTGCGGTGAGGGTGAGGCTGACGGTGAGGGTTATGATTATGGTTAGGGTTAGGTTTAGTGTTAGGGTTAGGGTTAGGGTGAGGTTGAGGTTTAGGCTTAGGGTTAGGGTTAGGGTTAGGGTAAGGATTAGGGTTAGGGTGAGGGTTAGTGTTAGGGTGAGGGATAGGGTGAGTGTGAGGTTTAGGTTTAGGGTTAGGCTTAGGATTGGGGTTAGGCTGAGGCTAAAGCTGAGGATGAGGGTTAGGGTTGGGGTGATGTTTAGGGTTACGGTTAGGGTGAGGGTTAGGATGAGTGTTAGGTTTAGGGTGAGGTTTTGAATGAGGATGACACTAAGAGTAAAAGTGAGGTTTAGGCTGAGGGTGAGGGTTATGGTAAGGGTGAGGGTTCACATTAGTGTTAGGGTGAGCGTGAGGGTTAGAATAAGGATTAGTGTTAGGATTAGTGTGAGGTTTTGGGTGAGGATGATTCGGGTTAGTGTGAGGGTTAGGGTGAAGTTGATGGTTAGGATTAGGGTTATGGTGAGGTTTAGGGTTATGGTTAGGTTTAGGGTTAGGGTGAGGGTTAGGGTTAGGGTGAGTGTGAGGGTTAGATTAGAGTTAGGGTTAGGGTTATTGTTAGTGTTATGGTTAGGGTTAAGTTTACAGTGAGGGTGGGGCTGAGAGTGAGAGTTAGGGTTAGGGTTAGGGTGAGTTTTAGGGTTTGGGTTAGTGTTACGGTTAGGGTGAGGGTTTGGGTTAAGGTTAGGGTTACGATGAGGGTGAGGGTTAGGGTAGGGTTAGGATTAGTGTTATTGTTAGGGTTAGGATTAGAGTTATGTTGAGGGTGAGGGTGAGGTTGTGCATTAGGGTTAGGGTGAGGTTTAGGGTTAGGGTTAGGGTTAGGGTTAGGGTGAGGTTGAGGGTGAAGTTTAGGGTTAGAGTTAGGTGTAGGGTGAGGTTTAGGGTGAGGGTTAAGGTTAGTGTTAGGGTTAGGGTGAGGTTTAGGATGAGGGTGAGGGTTAGGTTTAGGTTTAGGATTAGGATTAGGGTTAGTGTTAGGTTTAGTGGGTTAGGCTTAGGGTTAGGGTTAGGCTAAGGGTTAATCTGAGGGTGAGTGTAAAGGTAAGGGTTAGGTTTAGTTTTCGGGTTATGGGTAGCGTTAAGGTGAGAGTTAGGGTTCAGGTTAAGTTTAGGGTTTGGGTGAGGTTTACGGTTCAGGTTACAGTGAGGGTGCGGGTTAGGGTTACTTTGAGGGTTAGGGCTAGGGTGAGGGTTAGGGTTTGGGTTAGTCTGAGTGTTAGGATGAGGATTAGGTTTAGGATTAGCATGAGGGTGTGGGCTATGGTGAGGGTGAGCATTAGGTTTAGTGTTAGGGTGAGGTTTAGGTTTAAGGTTAGGGTTAGGGTGAGGGTTAGGATGAGGTTTAGGGTTATTGTTAGTGTTATGGTTATGGTTATGTTTGCAGTGAGGGTGAGGCTGAGGGTGAGGGTTGGATATAGGGTTAGGGTTAGGGTTAGGTTTAGGGTTAGGATTTGTGTTATTGTTAGGGTTAGGGTTAGAGTTACCTTGAGGGTGAGAGTGAGGTTAAGGGTGAGGGTTAGGGTTAGGGTGAGGTTAAGGGTTAGGGTTAGGATTAGGGTTAGGTTGATTGTGAGGTTTATGGTTAGAGTTAGGCTTAGGGGGAGGGTTAGGGTTAGTGTTAGGGTTAGGGTTAGGGGGAGGTTTAGGTTGAGGTTTAGGGTTAGGGTTAGGGTTAGGATTAGGGTTAGTGTTATTGTTAGGGTTAGGGTTAGAATTAAAGTGAGGTGGAGGGTGAGGCTGAGGGTGAGTTTGGGTGTGAGGATTAGGTTTCAGGAGATGGTTAGGGTTAGGGTTAAGTTGAGGTTTAGGATGAGGGTTTGGATAAGGATAAGGTTTAGGGTGAGGGCTAGGGTGAGGTTGAGGGTTAGAGTTAGATTTATGCTTAGGCTTAGAGTTAGTCTGATTGTCAGGTTGAGGGTGAGTGTTAGGGTTAGGGTGATGGTTAGGGTTACGGTTAGGGTGAGGGTTAGGATGAGGGTTAGGGTTAGGGTGAGGGTTAGGGTGAGGTTGATGGTACCGTAAAGGTGAGGGTTAGTCTGAGCGTGAGAATTAAGATAAGGGTAAGGGTTGGGGTTAAGGCGAGGGTTAGGGTAAGGGTTACAGTTAGGGTTAGGGTGAGGGTGAGGGTTAAATTGAGAATTAGGGTTAGGGTTTGTTTGAGGTTTAGGGTGAGGGTGAGGGTTAGGGTTAGGGTTAGGGTTACAATTAGGGTTAGGGTGAGGGCTAGCCTGAGGTTTTGGGTTAGGGTTAGCTTTAGGGTGAAGTTTAGGGTTAGGTTAAGGGTTAAGATTAGTGTGAGGGTTAGTGTTAGGATTAGGGTTAGTGTAAGGGTGAGGGTAAGTGTTAGGGTGAGGGTTAGAGTTAGGGTTAGGGTTATTGTTAGTGTTAGGGTTACCCTTACAGTGAGGGTGAGGGTTAGGGTTAGGTTTAGGGTTAGGGTTATGGTGAGAGTTTGGGTTAGGGTTAGGATTAGGGTTAGGGTGAAGGCTAGGGTGAGGGTTAGGGTTGGGGTTAGGGTTAGGATTAGAGTTAGGGTGAGGGTGAGTGTGTGGGTTAGGGTTAGGTTTATGGTTAGCCTTAGGGTTAGTCTAAGTATGAGGTTGAGTGTGAGGGTTAGGGTGAGGGTTAGGGTTATGGGATAGGGTGAGGTTGAGTGTGTTGGTTAGTGTTAGGTTTAGGATTAGGCTTAGGCTTCGGCTAAGGATGAGGTTAAGGGTGAGGGTTAGGGTTAGGGTGAGGGTTAGGTTTAGGGTTAGGGTGAGGTTTAGGATGAGTGTTAAGGTTAGGATTAGTGTTAGGGTGAGGGCTAGGGTGAGGGTGAGGTTTAGGGTTAGGTTCAGGGTTAGGGTGGGGGTGAGGTTCAGGGTTAGAGTTAGGGTTAGGTTGAGGGATAAGGTGAGGTTTAGGGTTACGGTTAGTGTTAGGGTTAGGGTTAGGGTGAGGGTTAGAGTTAGGATGAGGGTTAGGTTTAGGTTTAGGTTTAGGATTAGGGTTAGGGTGAGGGTGAGTCTGATGGTTAGGGTTAGGGCTAGGCTTAGGGAAAGGCTGAGGGTGAGGGTGAGTGTGAGGTTTAGGGTTAGGGTGAGGGTGAGTTTTAGGGTTAGAGTTAGCGTTAGGGTGACGGTTAGTGTGACGGTTAGAGTTAGGATTAGTGTTAGGGTTAGGGTTAGGGTGAGGTTTAGGGTGAGGGTTAGGGTTAGTGATATGGTTAGGTTTAGGATTAGCATTTGGGTGAGGGTGCGTGTGAGGGTTAGGGTTAGGGTTAGGGTGAGGTTTAGTGTTATTGTTAGGGTTAGGGATAGGGTGAGGTTTCGCTTTAGGTTTATGGTGAGTGTGAGGGTTAGGTTTAGGTTGAGGGTTACGGTTAGGTTGAGGGTAAGGGTTAGAATGATGATTAGTGTTAGGGTTAGTGTGAGGTTTAGGGTGAGGATGATGGTTAGGGTTAGGTTGCGGTCTTGTTTGAGAGTGAGGGTTAGGGTTAGGGTGAGGTTTAGGGTTAGGGTTCGAGTAAGGTTTAGTATTAGGGTGAGGGTTAGGGTTAGGGTTATGGTAAGGTTCAGGATTACAGTTAGGTTGAGGGTTAGAATTAGGATTAGTGTTAGGTTAAGGGTTAAGATTAGCGTTAGGGTGAGTGTTTGGATGAGTTTTAGGGTTGCAATTAGAGTTAGGGTGAGGGCAAGGGTGAGGGTGAGGGTTAGTGTTAGGCCTAGGGTTAGGTTTAGGTTTAGGGTTAGGGGTAGAGTTAGGGTGAGTGTTAGGGTTCGGGTTCCGGTGAGGTTTCAGGTTAAGTTTGGGGTGGGGTTAGGGTGAGGCCTAAGGTGAAGGTGAGGGTTAGGTTTAGGGTTAGGGTGAGCATTAGGTTGAGGTTTAGTTTTAGGGTTAGGGTTAGGATTAAGGTTAGGGTGAGTGTGAGTGTGAGGGTTAGGGTTAGGGTTAGGCTTTGGCTTTGGGTTAGGCTGAGGGTGAGTGTGGGGATGAGGATTAGGTTTAGAGTAATGATTCATGTTATCCTTAGCTTGAGGGTTAGGATGATAGTTAGGGTTAGGATTAGGTTTAGTGTGAGGGCTAGGGTAAGTGTGAGGTTTAGGGTTAGGTTTAGGCTTAGGCTTAGGGTTAGGCTGAGGCTGAAGGTGAGGGTGAGGTTAGGGTTAAGTTGATGGTTAGGGTTAAGGTTAGAGTGATTGTTAGGATGAGGGGTTACGTTGAGGGTTAGGATTAGGGTTATGGTAAGGGTTACAGTTAGGATGAGGGTTTGGCTGAGGATTAGGTTTAGGGTGAGGGTTAGGATGAGGGTGACAGTAAGAGAAATCTGAGGGTTATGCTGAGGTTGAGGGTTATGGTAAGGGTGAGTGTTCGGGTTAGGGTTAGGGTGAGGTTGAGGGTTAGAATGAGGATTAATGTTAGCGTTAGTGAGAGGTTAAGGGTTAGGATGAGGGTTAGAGTTAGGGTGAGGCTTAGGGTGACATTGAGTGTTAGGGTTAGGGTTAGGATGAGGTTTTGGTTTACGGTGATAGTTAGTGTTAGTGTGAAGGTTAATGTTAGGGTTAGTGTTAATATTAAGGTGAGGGTAAGTGTTAGGGTAAGGTTTAGGTTTAGGCTGAGGTTTAGGATTAGGGTTAGGGTTACGGTTAGGGTGAGGGTGAGGTTCAGGGTTAGAGTTAGGTTTAGGGTGAGGGTTAGGGTTAGGGTTAGGTTTAGTTTTAGGGTTAGGGTTAGGGTGAGGTTTAGTGTGGGGGTGAGAGTTGGTCTTAGCGTTAGGATTAGGATTAGGCTTAAGGTGAGGGTGAGTGTTAGGGTTAGGGTTAGGATTAGAGTTAAGATGAGGGTGAGGTTGAGGGTTACCGTTAGGGTGAGTGTTGGGGTTAGGGTTAGAGTGAGGGTTAGGGTGAGGGTTAGGCATAGGCTTAGGGTTTGGGTATGGGCTAGGGTGAGGGTGAGAGTTAGGGTCAGAGTTAGGGTGAGCGTTAGGGTGATGGTTAGGGTTATTGTGAGGGTTAGTGTTAAGGTTAGGGTTAGTGATAGGGTGAGGGTAAGTGTTAGAGCGAGGGTTAGGGTTAGGGTGAAGGTTATCTTTAGGATGAGGGTAAGGGTTAGGTTTAGGGTTATTGTTAGGGTTATGGTTACGGTGAGCGTGAGGTTGAGGGTGAGGGTTAGGGCTAGGATGAGGTTTAGGTTTCTGGTTAGGATTAGAGTTAGGGTTAGGGTGGGTGTGAGGTTTAGGGTTGGAGTTAGGGTTAGTGTTAGTGTTGAGGTTAAGGTGAGGGTTAGAGTTAGTGTTAGGCTTAGGCTTAGGCTTAGGCTTAGGACGAGCATGAGAGTGAGGGTTAGGGTTATGGTTAGGGTGGGGTTTAGTGTTAGGGTTAGGTTGAGGGTGAGGGTGAAGTTGAGGGTTAGGTATAGAGTTAGGGGGAGGGTTAGGGGGAGGGTTACGATTAGGGTTAGAATTAGGGTTATGGTGAGGTTGAGGGTTAAGTTGAGGTTTAGGGTTAGGGTTAGTGTTAGCGTTAGTGTGAGGGTTAGGCTTAGGGTTAGGTTTAGTGTTAGGGTGAGGGTAAGTGTTAGGGTGATGGTTTGGGTTAGAGTGAGGGTTATGGTTAAGGTGAGGGTTGGGAATAGGGTTAGGGTTATTGTTAGTGTTAGGTTTAGTGTTACCGTTACTGTGAGGGTGAGCATGAGGGTTAGGGTTAGTGTTAGGGTGAGGTTTAGGGTTTGGCTTAGGGTTAGTGTTAGGGTTAGGGTGAGGGTTAGGTTGAGGGTTAGGGTTGGTGTTTGTGTTAAGTTTAGCGTTTGGGGGAGAGTTAGGGGGAGGGTTAGGTTTAGGGTTAGGATTAGTGTTAGGGTGAGGCTGAGTGTGTGTGTTAGGGATAGGTTCAGGGTTAGGCTTAGGGTTAGGCTAAATGTGAGGGTGAGGGTGAGGGTTAGGGTTAGGATGAGGGTTAGAGTTAGAGTTAGGGTGAGGTTTAGTGTTAGGGTTAGGGTTAGAGTTAGGGTTAGGCTGAGGGTGAGGTTTAGGTTTAGAGTTAAGGTTAGGGTGAGGGTTAGGGATAGGATTAGGGTTAGGGTGAGGATGAGGGTGGGGGTGAGGATTAGGATTAGGGTTTGGGTTAGGGTTATTGTTAGTGGTATGGTTAGGGTTAAGTTTGAGGTGAGGGTGAGGCTCAGGGTGGGGTGAGGATTAGGGTTATGGTGATTGTTAGGGTTAGGGTTAGTGTTATTGTTAGGGTTAGGGTTAGAGTTACGGTGAGGTTGAGGGTGCGGGTGAGGGTTAGGGTTAGGATTAGGGTGAGGTTTATGGTTAGATATAGGGTTGGGGGAGGGGGAGGGGGAGGTTTAGGGTTAGGGTTAGTGTTAATGTTAAGGTGAGGGTGAGGTTTATGTTGAGGTTTAGGGTTAGGGTTCGGTTTAATGTGAGGGTTAATTTCAGGGTTAGAGTTAGTGTTAGTGTGAGGGTAAGTGTTAGGGTGAGGGTTAAGGTTAGTGTGAAGGATATGGTATGGATGAGGCATAGGGTTAGGGTTAGGGTTATTGTAAGGGTTAAGGTTAGTGTTATGGTTACTGTGAGGGTATGGGTGAGGGTTAGTATTAGGGTTATGGTTAGGTTTAGATTTAGGTTTAGGGTTAGGGTTAGGGTTAGGTTTAGGGTTAGGGTTAGGGTTAGGGTGAGGGTTTGAGTTATTGCTAGTGTCATGGTTTGGGTTAAGTTTGCGGTGAGGGTGAGGCTGAGGGTGAAGGTTATGGTTAGGGTTATGGTTAGGGTTAGGGTTAGGGTGAGGTTTAGGGTGAGGGTGAGGGTGAGGGTTAAGGCTAGGATTAGTTCTAGGGTTAAGGTGAGGGTGAGTGTGAGGGTTAGGGTTAGGGTTAGGGTTAGGATTAGAGTTAGAATGAGGGTGATGGAGAGGGTTAGGGTTAGGGTGAGGGTTGGGGTTAGGGTTATAGTGAGAGTTAGGGTGAGGGTTATGCTTAGGCTTAGGTTTAGGTTGTGGGCTAGGGTGAGGTTGAGGGTTAGGGTGAGGGTTAGGGTGAGGTTTAGCGTTAGGGTTAGTGTTATGGTTAGGGTTGGAGTTAGGGTTAGGCTGAGTGTTAAGCGGAGGGTGAGGGTGAGGTTGAGGGTTAGGGTTAGGTGCAGGTGAGGTTTAGGGTTAAATTTAGCGTTAGGTTGAGGGCTAGTGTAATGGTTAGCCTTTTAGGTTTGGGGTGAGGGTTAGGATGAGGTTTAGGGTTATAATTAGGGTTAGGGTGAAGGCTAGAGTGAGGGTGAGGCTTATTGTTAGCGTTAGGGTGAGGTTTAGGGTTAAGGTTAGTGTTAGAATTATGGTGAGTGCAAGGGTTAGGGTTAGGTTTAGGGTTAGGGTTATTGTTAGGGTTAGGGTTAGAGTTAGGATAAGGGTGAGGGTGAGGATTATGTTTAGGGTTAGGGTGAAGTTTAGGTTTAGGGTTAGGGTTAGTGTGAAGGTTAAGGTTAGGGTCAGGGTGAGGTTTAGGATGAGGTTTAGGGTTAGGATTTGGGTTAGGTTGAGGGCTAGGGTGAGGGTTTGGGTTGGGGATAGGGTTATGTTTAGGATTAGGGTTAGGGTGAGGGTGAGTGTGAGGGTTAGGGTTAGGGTTAGGCTTAGGGTTACGTTGAGGGTTAGGGTTATTGTTTGGGTTAAGGTGATGGTGAGGGTGAGGTTTAGGGTTAAGGGTTAGTGTTAGGTTTGGGGTTAGGGTTAGGGTTTCGGTTAGGGTTAGGGTTACGGTTAGGGTTTGGGATACGGTGAGGGTTAGGGTTAGGGTTATTCTTAGGGTTAGGCTGAGGGTGAGGTTGGGAGTGAGGATAAAGCAAGGTTTAGGGTTCGAGTTAGGTTTAGAGTTATGGTTAGGGTTATTGTTAGTGTTATGGTTAGGGTTAATTTTGCGGTGAGGGTGAGACTGAGGGTGAGGTTTATGGTTAGGGTTAAGGTTAGGGTTAGGGTTAGGATTAGGGTTAATCTTATTGTTAGGTTTTGGGTTAGAGTTACAGTGAGGTTGAGGGTGATGTTGAGGGTGAGGGTTAGGGTGAAGTTTATGGTGAGGGTTAGAGTTAGGGTTAGGTGGAGGTTTAGGGTGAGGGTTAGGGTTATGTTTATTGTTAGGGTTAGGGTGAGGCTGAGGTTTATGTTGATGTTTAGGGATATGGTTAGAGTAGAATTAGGGTTAGCGTGAGGGTGAGTTTGAGGGTTAGGTTTAGGGTAAGGGTAAGGCTGAGGGTATGTTTGGGGGTTAGGATTAGGGTTATGGTGATGGTTAGGGTTAGGGTTAGTGTTATTCTTAGGATTAGGGTTAGAGTTACGGTGAGGATGAGGGTGCGGGTGAGGGTTAGGGTAAGGTTGAGGTTTAGGGTTCGGGTTAGGGTTGGGGTTAGGGTGAGGGTTCGGGTGAGGTTTAGGGTTAGTGTTAGGACTAGAGTTATGGTGAGGTTTAGGGTTAGGGTTAGGGTTATTGTTAGGGTAAGGTTTATATTTACGGTTACATTGAGGGTGTGGGTTAGGGTTAGGGTTACGGTGAGGTTTAGGGTTTGGGTTAGGGTTAGAGTTAGGGTTAGGGTGAGGGTGAGGTTCAGGGTTAGAGTCAGGGTTAGGATGAGGGTTAGGATGAGGTTAGGGTTAGTGTTAGTGTTAGGGTTAGTGTTAGGGTGAGAGTTAGGGGTAGGGATAGTGTTAGGGATAGGGTTAGGATTAGGGTTAGGGTGAGGATGACTGTGTTGGTTAGGGTTAGGTTTAGGGTTAGGATTAGGGTTAAGGTTAGGGTGAGTGTGAGTGTTAGGGTTAGGGTTAGGCTTAGGCTTAGGATTAGGCTGAGGGTGAGGGTGAGGGTGAGGGTTAGGTTTAGGGTGAGGTTTAGGGTTAGGTTTAGGGTGAGAGTTTGGTTTCGGGTTAAGTTTAGTTTTAGGGTGAGGGTTAGGGTAAGGGTTACTCTGAGGATGAGGGTTAGTGTCAGGGTTAGGTTTAGGCCTAGGTTGGGGATGAGTATTAGGTTTAGAGTGATGGTTCTGGTTATGTTTAGGTTGAGGGTTAGGATGAGGGTTAGGGTTAGGATTAGGGTTCGGGTGAGGTCTAGGGTGAGTGTGATATTTAGGGTGAGTTTAGGCTTAGGTTTAGGATTAGCCTGAGGCTGAAGGTGAGGGTGAGGGTTAGGGTTAGGGTGATGTTTAGGGTTACGGTTAGGGTGAGGGTTAGGATGAGGGTTAGGTTTAGGGTGAGGGTTAGGATGAGGGTGATAGTACGAGTAAAGGTAAGGGTTAGAGAGAGTGTGAGGGTTAGGGTTAGGATTAGGGTTAGGGTTAAGGTTAGGGTGAGTGTGAGGGTTAGGGTTAGGCTTAGGCTTAGGTTTAGGCTGAGGGAGAGGGTTAGGGTTAGGTTTAGGGTGAGAGTTAGGTTTTGGGTTAAGTTTATGGTTAGGGTTAGGGTTAGGGTGAGGGTTAGGTTGAGGTTTAGGTTTAGGATTAAGGTTAGGATTAGAATTAGGGTTCTAGTGAGGGCGAGTGTGAGGGTTAGGGTTAGGGTTCGGCTTAGGTTTAGGATTAGGCTGAGGGTGAGTGTGGGGATGAGGATTAGGTTTAGAGTTATGGTTCATATGGTTAGGTTGAGGTTTAGGATTAGGGTTAGGGTTAGGATTAGGGTTAGGGTGAGGGCAAGGGTGAGTGTGAGGTTTAGGGTTAGGGTTAGGCTTAGGCTTAGGGCTAGGCTGAGGCTGAAGTTGAGGGTGAGGGTTAGGGTTAGGGTGATGTTTAGGGTTACGGTTAGGGTGAGGATTAGGATGAAGGTGAGTGTTAGGATGAGGGTGACAGTAAGAGTAAAGGTGAGAGTTATGCTGAGGGTGAGGGTTATGGTAAGGGTGAGGGTTCGGGTTCGGGTTAGAGGGTGAGGGTTAGATTGAGGATTAGTGTTAGGGTTAGTGTGAGGTTTAGGGTGAGAATGATTAGGGTTAGGGTGAGAGCTAGGGTGAGGGTTAGGGTTTGGGTTAGGGTGAGATTTAGGGTTAGGGTTAGGTTTAGGGTTAGGGTGAGGTTTAGGGTTAGGGTTACAATGAGGGTGATTTAAGTTTACGGTGAAGGTGAGGCTGAGGGTGATGTTTAGGTTTAGGGTTAGGGTGAGGATTAGGGTGAGCGTTAGCTTTAGGGTTAGGGTTTGGATTAGTATTATTGTTAGGGTTAGGATTAGAGTTATGCTGAGGGTGAGGGTGAGGGTGAGGGTTAGGGTTAGGGTGAGATTTAGGGTTAGGGTTAAGTTTAGGGTGAGGGTGAGGGTGAGGTTTAGGGTTAGAGTTAGGGTTAGGGTGAGGGTTAGGGTGAGGGTTAGGGTTAGGATTAGTGTTAGGGTTAGGGTGAGGTTTAGGATGAGGGTTAGGGTTAGGGTTAGGATTAGGATTAGTATTAGGTTTAGTTTTAAGGTGAGTGTTTGTGTTAGGCTTAGGTTTAGGGTAAGGCTAAGAGTTAAGCTGAGGGTGAGAGTAAGGGTGAGGGTTAGGGTTAGGGTTCGGGTTAGGGTTAGCGTTAGGGTGAGAATTAGCGTTCGGGTTAATTTCAGTTTTTGGGTGAGGTTTAGCGTTCAGGTTACAGTGAGGGTGGGGGTTAGGGTTAGTTTGACGGTTAGGGTGAGGATTAGGGTTAGGGTGAGGGTTAGGGTTAGGGTTAGGGTGAGTGTTAGGATGAGGATTAGGGTTAGTATTAGGGTTAGGGTGAGGGGTAGGGTGAGGGTGAGGGTTAGGGTTAGTGTTAGGGTGAGGTTTAGGGTTAGGGTTAGGGTTAAGGTGAGGGATAGGATGAGGGTTAGGATTATGGTGAGGGTTAGGGTTAGGGTGAGGGTTAGGGTTAGGATAAGGGTTAGGGTGAGGGTAAGTGTTAGGGTTAGGTTTAGGGTTACGATTATTTTTAGTGTTATGGTTAGGGTTACGTTTGCAGTGAGGGTGAGGCTGAGGGTGAGGGTTAGATATATGATTACGTTTATTGTTAGGTTTAGGGTTAGGATTAGTGTTATTGTTAGGGTTAGTGTTAGAGTTACGGTGAGGGTTAGAGTGAGGTTGGGTGTGAGGATTTCGGTTGGAGTGATGGTTAGTGTTAGGGTTAGGGTTAGGATTAGGGTTAGGGTGAGGGCTAGGGTGTGGTTGAGGGTTAGGGTTAGGTTTAGGCTTAGGGTTAGTCTGAGGGTGAGGTTGAGGGTAAGGGTTCGGGTTAGGATGATGGTTAGGGTTACGGTTAGGGTGAGGGTTAGGATGAGGGTTAGGGTTAGGGTGAGGGTTAGGGTGAGGATGACGGTACCATAAAGGTGAGGGTTAGGCTGAGGGTGAGGGTTAAGATAAGGATAAGGGTTAGGGTTAGGTGAGGGTTAGGGTTAGGGTTACACTTAGGGTTAGGGTGAGGGTGAGGGTTAGATTAAGAATTAGGGTTAGGGTTAGTGTGAGGTTTATGGTGAGGGTTAGGATTAGGGTGAGGCTTAGGGTGACAATTAGGGTTATGGTGAGGGTGTGGGTTAGGTTTAGGGTTAGGATGAGTTTTAGGGTTAGGTTAATTTTTAAGATTAGTGTGAGAGTTAGTGTTAGGGTTAGGCTTAGTGTAAGGGTGAGGGTAAGTGTTAGGGTGAGGGTTAGGGTTAGGGTGAGTGTTATGGTTAGGGTGAGGGTTAGAGTTAGGGTTAGGGTTATTGTTAGGGTTAGGGTTAGGGTTACCCTTACAGTGAGGGTGAGGGTTAGGGTTAGGTTTAGGGTGAGATTTAGGGTTAGGCTTATGGTTAGTGTTTGGGTTAGGGTTAGGATTAGGGTTAGGGTGAAGGCTAGGGTGAGGGTGAGGGTTAGGGTTGGGGTTAGTGTTGGGAATAGTGTTAGGGTGAGGGTGAGTGTGTGGTTTATGTTAGGGTTGGAGTTAGGTTTAGGCTTAGTGTTAGGCGGAGGGTGAGGCTGAGGGTGAGGGTTAGTGTTAAGTGAGGGTGAGGTTTAGGGTTATGTTTAGCTAGTGTGATGGTTAGGCTTTTAGGGTTAGAGTGAGGGTTAGGATGAGGTTTAGGGTTAGGATTAGTGTTAGGGTGAGGGCTAGAGTGAGGCTGAAGTTTATGGTTAGCATTAGGATGAGGTTTAGTGTTATGGTTAGGGTTAGAGTATGGTGAGTGTGAGGATTAGGGTTAGGTTTAGGGTTAGGGTTATTGTTAGGCTTAGGGTTAGAGTTAAGTTGGGGGTAAGGGTGAGGGTGAGGATTAGGTTTAGGGTTAGGGTGAGGTTTAGGATGAGGTTTAGGGTTAGGATTAGGGTTTGTTTGAGGGCTAGGGTGAGGATTAGGGTGAGGGTTAGGGACAGTGTTAGGTTTAGGATTAGGGTTAGGGTGAGGTTTAGGGTTTGGGTTAGGGTTAGAGTTAGGGTTAGGGTGAGGGTGAGGTTTAGGGTTAGAGTCAGGGTTAGGGTGAGGGTTAGGTTGAGATTTAGGGTTAGGGATAGTGTTAGGGTTAGGGTAAGGGTGAGAGTTAGGGGGAGAGATAGTGTAAGGGTTAGGGTTAGGATTAGGGTTAGGGTGAGGGTAAGTGTGTGGGTTAACGTTAGTTTTAGGTTCAGGCTTAAGGTTAGGCTGAGGGTGTTTGTGTTACCGTCAGGTTTAGGGTTAGGTTTAGGGTTAGGCTGAGGGTGAGGTTGAGGGTGAGAAAGTTAGCCTTAGGGTGAGGGTTAGTCATAGGGTTAGGAGGAGGGATAGGTTGAGGTTTAGGGTTAGGATTAGGGTTTGGGTGAGCGCTAGGGTGAGGGTGAGGGTTAGGGTTAGGGTGAGCGTGAGGTTTAGGGTTAGGGTTAGGGTGAGGCTGAGGGTGTGCGTTAGGGCTAGGGTTAATGTTAGCGTTAGGGTTAAGGTGAGGGTTAGGGTGAGCGTGAGGTTTAGGGTTAGGGTTAGGGTGAGGCTGAGGGTGTGCGTTAGGGCTAGGGTTAATGTTAGCGTTAGGGTTAATGTGAGGGTTAGGGTGAGCATGAGGGTTAGGGTTAGGTTTATGGTTAGGATTAGGGCAAACGTGAGGGTGAGTATGTGTGTTAGGGTTAGGTTTAGGGTTAGGCTTAGGGTTAGGCTGAGAGTGAGGTTGAGGGTGAGGGTTAGCATTAGGGTGAGGGTTAGGTTTAGGGTTAGGGGAAGGGTTAGGATGAGGGTTAGGGTTAGGATTAGGGTTAGGGTGACGGCTAGGGTGAGGGTGAGCTTTAGGGCTAGGGTTAGGATGAGGTTTAGGTTTAGGGTGAGGGTTAGGATGAGGGTGAGGTTTAGGGTTACTGTTACGGTTAGGATGAGATTGAGGTGAGGAATAGGGTTATGGTTAGTGTTAGGGTTAGGGTTAAGTTGAGGGTTAGGGTGAGGGTCAGGGTTAGGGTTAGGGTTAGATTTAGGATTAAGTTTAGGGTTAGGGTGAGGTTTAGTGTTATGATTAGGGTTATGGTTATGGTGATGGTTAGGGTGATGGTAATGTTTAGGGTTAGGGTTAGGCTTAGGCTTAGGGTTACGCTGAGGGTGAGTGTGAGGGTTCAGGTTAGGGTGAGGGTTAGGGTTAGGGTTAAGGTGAGAGTTAGGGTTTGGGTTAAGTTTATGGTTAGAGTGATTTTTAGGGTAAGGGTTTTGGTGATGGTGACGGTTAGGGTTAGGTTGAGGGTTAGGGTGAGTGTTAGGATAAGGGTTAGGGTTAGGATTAGGGTTAGGGTGAGGGCTAGGGTGAGGGTGAGGTGTAGGGGTAGGGTTAGGGTGAGGTTTAGGGTTAGGGTTAGGGTTAGGGTTAGGGGGAGTGGGAGGTTTAGGGTTAGAGTTAGGGTTAGGGGGTGGCTGAATGTGAGGGTTAGGGGTAAGGTTAGTGTTAGGGTTAGGGTGAGGGTTAGGGTGAGGGTGAATGTTAGGCTTAGGGTTAGAATTAGGATTAGGGTAAGGATTAGGGTGAATGTAAGGGTTAGGGTTAGGGTTAGGATGAGGGTATGTGTTAGGGTGAAGGTTAGGGTTAGGGTCAAGGATTTGGTTAGGATGAGGGATAGGTTTAGGGTTAGGGTTATTGTAAGGGTTAGGGTTAGGGTTATGGTTACTTTGAGGGTGTGGCTGAGGGTTAAGATTAGGGTTAGGTTTAGGTTTAGGTTTAGGTTTAGGATTAGGGTTAGGGTTAGGTTTAGGGTTAGGGTTAGGGTTACGGTGAGGGTTAGGGTTATTGTTAGTGTTATGGTTTGGGTTAATTTTGCGGTGAGGGTTAGGCTGAGGGTGAGGCTTATGCTTAGGGTTAGGGTTAGGGTTTCTGTTAGTGTTAGGGTTAGGGTGAGGTTTAGGGTGACGGTGAGGGTTAGGGATAAGTTTAGGATTAGGTCTAGGGTTAAGGTGAGGGTGAGTGTGAGGGTTAGGGTTAGAGTTAGGGTTAGGATTAGAGTTAGGGTCAGGGTGAGGGTTTGGATTAGGGTGAGGGTTGGGGTTAGGGTTAGTGTGAGAGTTAGGGTGAGGGTTAGGCTTAGGCTTAGGTTTAGGGTGTGGGCTAGGGTGAGGTTGAGGGTTAGGATTAGGGTTAGGGTTAGGGTTAGTGTTAGGGTTAGGGTTGGAGTTAGGGTTAGGCTTAGTGTTAGGCAGAGGATGAGGGGGAGGGGGAGGGTTAGGGTTAGGTGAGGGGGAGGTTGAGGGTTAGATTTAGTGTTAGATGGAGGGCTAGTGTGAGGGTGAGGGTTTTAGGGTTAGGGTGAGGGTTAGGATGAAATTTAGGGTTATGATAAGGGTTAGTATTAGGGTTAGGGTAAGGGCCAGAGTGAGGGTGAGGCTTATGGTTAGCGTTAGGGTCTGGTTTAGTGTTAGGGTTAGGGTTAGAGTTACTGTGAGTGTGAGGGTTAGGGTTAGGTTTAGGGTTAGGGCTATTGTTAGGGTTAGGTTTAGAGTTTAGTTGAGGGTAAGTGTTACGGTTAGGTTTAGGGTTTGGGTTTCTTGTTAGGGTTAGGGTTAGAGTTAAGTTGAGGGTAAGGTTGAGGGTGAGGTTTAGGTTTAGGGTTAGGGTGAGGGTTAGGGTGAGGGTTAGGGTTATTGTTACTGTTATGGTGTGGGTTAAGTTTGCGGTGATGGTGAGGCTGAAGGTGAGGGTTATGTTTTTGGTTAGGGTTAGGGTTAGTGTTAGGGTTAGGGTTAGGGTAAGGTTTAGGGTTTGGGTTAGGGTTAGCCTTAGGGCTAGGCTGAGGGTGAGGTTGAGGGTTAGAAAGTTAGGGTTAGGGTGAGGGTTAGTCATAAGTTTAGGTGGAGGTTTAGAATGAGGTTTAGGGTTAGGATTAGGGTTTGGGTGAGGGCTAGGGTGAGGGTTAGTGTTATGGTTCGGGTGAGGGTGAGGTTTAGGGTGAGGGTTAGATTGAGGGTTAGGGTGAGGGTTAGGGTAGCGTTAGGGTGAGGGTGAGGTTTAGGGTTAGAGTTAGGGTTAGGGTGAGGCTGATTTTGAGGGTTAGGGTTAGGGTTAGTGTTAGAGGTAGGGATAGGTTGAGGGTTAGGGTGTGGGTGAGGGTTAGGCTTAGGGTTAGGATTAGGTTTAGGGTAAGGTTTAGGGTGAGTGTGAGGTTTAGGCTTAGGGTTAGGGTTAGGTTTAGGGTAGGATGAGGGTGAGGGTGAGGGTTAGGGTTAGGGTGAGTGTTAGGGTTAGGGTTAGGGTGAGATTTAGGGTTCAGGTTAAGTTTAGGGTTAGGATGAGGGTTAGGGTTAGGGTTAGTGTTAGGGTGAGGGTTAGGGTTAGGGTTAGGGTGAGGGTGAGGCTGAGGGTGAGGGTTAGGGTTAGGATTAGTGTTAGAGTTAGGGATAGGGTGAGGATTAGGGTGAGGGTGAGGGATAGGCTTAGGGTTAGGATTTGGTTTAGAATAAAGATTAGGGTGAGGGTTAGGGTGAGGGTTAGGGTTAGGGATAGGGTTAGGTTTAGGATTAGGGTTATGGTGAGTGTGAGTGTTAGGGTTAGGTTTAGGGTTAGTGTTAGGTTTTGGGTTAGGGTTAGTGTTAGTGTTAAGGTGAGGGTTAGGGTTAGGTTTATGTTTAGGATTAGGCTTAGGTTTAGGCTGAGGGTGACAGTGGGGTTGAGGATTAGGTTTAGGGTTATGGTTAGGGGTAGGGATAAGGTTATTGTTAGTGTTATGGTTATGGTTAAGTTTGTGGTGAGGGTGATGCTGAGGGTGAGGGTTATGTTTAGGTTTAAGGTTAGGGTTTGGATTACTGTTAGGCTTAGGCTTAGGCTGAGGGTAATGGTGGGGGTGAGGATTAGATTTAGGGTTAGGGTTATTTTTAGTGTTATGGTTAGGGTTAAGTTTGCAGTGAGGGTGAGACTGAAGGTGAGGGTTATGTTTGGGGTAAGGGTTAAATTTAAGCTTAGTGTTATTTTTAGGGTGAGGGTTATGTTTAGGGTAAGGGTTAAATTTAGGCTTAGTGTTATTTTTAGGGTAAGGGTTAGAGTTATGGTGAGTTTGAGGGTGAGGGTGAGGGTTAGGTTTAGGGTGAGGTATAGGGTGAGGTTTAGGGTTAGTGTTAGGGTTAGGGTGAGGGTGAGGTTTAGGGTTAAACTTAGGGTTAGGGGGAGTGTTAGGGTGAGGTTTAGGGTAGGGTTAGTGTTAGGGTTAGAGTGAGGGAAAGGGTTAGGTTCATGTTTAGGGATAGGGTTAGGTTTAGGAGTAGGCTTAGGGTGAGGGTGAGTGTGAGGGTTAGGGTGAGGGTTAGGTTTAGGGTTATGGTGAGGGTTTGGATGAGGGTTAGGGTTAGAGTGAGGGTGAGGTTTAGGGTTAGTGTTAGGGTTAAGGTTAGACTTAGGGTTAGGGTGAGGTAGGTGTTAGGATTATGATTATGGTTAGTGTTAGGGTTAGGTTAAGGGTTAGGATTAGTGTTATTGTTAGGGTTAGGATTAGAGTTACTGTGAGGGTGAGGCTGAGGGTGAGCGTTAGGGTTAGGTTTAGGGTGAGGTTTAGGATTAGGGTTAGGATTAGTGTTAGGGTAAGGCTGAGGTTTATGGTTAGACTTAGGTTTAGGGGGAGGGTTAGATTGAGGGTTAGGGTTAGGGTTACTGTTAGGGTTAGGGTTAAGGTGAGGGTTAGGTTGAGGTTTAGGGTTCGGGTTAGGGTGAGGTTTAGGGTTAGGGTGATAGTTAGGGTGAGGGTGTGGTTTAGGGTAAGAGTTAGGCTGAGGGTGAGGGTTAGGGTTACGGTTAGTGTTAGAGTTAAGGATAGGGTGAGGGTTAGTGTGAGGGTGAGGGTTAGGCTTAGGGTTAGGATTAGGTTTAGGATAAGGGTAAGGGTGAGGGTTAGGGAGAGGGTTAGGGTTAGGGATAGGGTTAGGTTTAGGATTTGGGTTAGGGTGAGGGTGAGTGTGAGGATTAGGGTTAGGGTTAGGGTGAGGGTTAGGGTTAGGGTTTGGGTTAGGGTGAGGGTGAGGCTGAGGATTATGGTTATGTTTAGGGTTATGGTTATGTTTAGGGTTAGGTTTAGGTTTAGTGATAGTGTTACGGTGAGGTTTAGGGTTAGGTTTAGGGTTTGGATTAGGCTTAGGTTTAGGCTGACTGTGAGAGTGGGGGTGAAGATTAGGATTAGGGTTAGGGTTAGGGATAGGGTTATTGTTAGTGTTATGGTTAGGATTAAGTTTGCGGTGTGGGTGACCCTGAGGGTAAGGGTTATGGTTAGGGTTAAGGTTAGGGTTAGGATTAGGGATAGGCTTAGGGTTAGACTGAGGGTGATGGTGGAGGAGAGGATGAGGGTTAGGGTTAGGGTTATTGTTAGTGTTATGGTTAGGGTTAAGTTTGTGGTGAGGGTGAGGCTGAGGGTGAGGGTTATGTTTAGGGTTAGGGTTAAGTTTAGGGTTAGTGTTATTGTTAGGGAAAGGTTTAGATTTATGGTGAGGTTGAGGCTGAGGGTGAGGGTTAGGGTTAGGTGAAGTGTTGGGTGAGATTTAGGGTTAGGGTTAGGGATAGGGTGAGGGTGAGGTTTAGGGTTAGACTTAGGGTTAGGGGGAGGGTTAGGGTGAGGTTTAGGGCTAGGGTTAGTGTTAGGGTTAGGGTGAAGGAAAGGGTTAGTTTGAGGTTTAGGGATAGGGTTAGGCTTAGGGTGAGGGTGAGTGTGACTGTTAGGGTGAGGGTTAGGCTTAGGCTTAGGGTTAGGCTGAAGCTGAGGGTGGGGGTTAGGATTACGGTTAGGGTGACGGTTAGGTTTAGGGTTAGGTTGAGGGTTAGGATGAGAGTTAGTGTTAGGATTGGGATTAGGGTGACGGCTAGGGTGAGGGTGAGGGTTAGGGTAAGGCTTAGGATTAGGCTTAGGGTTAGGATGAGTGTGAGTTGAGGGTGAGGGTTAGGTTTAGGGTTATGATTAGGTTTATGGTTAGGGTGAGGGTTAGGACGAGGTTTAGTGTTACGTTGAGGGTTAGGTTGAGGATGATGGTAAAAGTAAAGGTGAGGTTTCGGCAGAGAGTGAGGGTTTCATTAAGGGTGAGGTATAGGGTTAGATTTAGGGTTAGAATAAGGGGTAGGGTTAGGGTAAGGGTTAAATTGAGGATTAGGTTTAGGGTTAGTGTGAGGTTTAGGGAGACGATGAGGGTTAGGGTTAGGGTGAGGGTGAGGGTTAGAATTAGGGTTTGGCTGAGGGCGATGCTGAGGGTGAGGGTGAGGGTTAGGGTTTTGGTTAGGCTGAGGTTTAGGGTTTGGATTAGGGTTAGAGTTAGGTTTACGGTGAATTGTGAGGTTTAGGGTTAGAGTTAGGGTTAGGGTTATGGTTGGGGTTAGAGATAGGGTGAGGTTTAGGATTAGGATGAGGGTTAGGGTTAGTGTGAGGGTGAGTGTTAGTGTTAGGGTTAGTGTTAGGGTGAGGCTAAGCATTATGGTGAGGCTTAGGGTTAGGTTTAGGGTTTTGGTTAGGGTGAGGGTTAGGGTTAGGGTTAGGGTGAGGTTGAGGTTTAGGGTTAGATATAGGGTTAGAGAGAGGGTTAGGGTGAGGGTTAGGGTTAGGGTTAGTGTGAGGGTGAGGTTTAGGTTGAGTTTGAGGTTTAGGGTTAGGGTTAGGGTTAGGGTTAGTGTGACGGATAGTGTTAGGGTGAGGGTAAGTGTTAGTGTGAGGGTTAGGGTTAGGGTGAGTGTTATGGTTAGGATGAGGGTTAGTATTAGGGTTAGTGTTATTGTTAGGGTTAGGTTTAGGGTTATGGTTACAGTGAGGGTGACGGTTAGGGTTAGGGATAGGGTGAGGTTTAGGGTTAGGGTTAGGTTAAGGGTAAGGGTTTGGATGAGGGTTAGTGTTACGGTGAGTGTGAGGGTTAGGGTTCGGGTGAGGGTTAGGTTTAGGATTAGGGTTAGGGTGAGGGTGAGTTTTAGAATTACGGTTAGGGTTACGTTTAGGTTTAGGTTTAGGGTTAGGATTAGTGTTATTGTTAAGGTTGTGGTTAGATTCATGCTGAGGGTAAGGGTGAGGGTGAGGGTTAGGGTGAGGGTTAGGGTATGGATTAGGGTTAGGGTTAGGATTAGGGTTAGGGTGAGGGTGAGGTTTAAGGTTAGATTTAGAGTTAGGGGGAGGGTTAGTTTGTGGGTTAGTGTTAGTGTTAGTGTTAGGGTTAAGGTTAGGGTGAGGGTTAGATTGAGGTTAAGGTTTAGGGTTAGGATGAGGGTTAGGGTGAGGGTGACTGTGAGGGTTAGAGTTAGGGTTAGGTTGAGGCTGATTTTGAGGTTTAGGGTTAGAGTTCTTGTTAGAGTTAGTGATAGGATGAGGGTTAGGGTGAGTGTGAGGGTTAGGCTTAGGGTTAGGATTGAGATTAGATAAGGATTAGGGTTATTGTGAGGGTTAGGGTTAGGCTTAGGGTTAGGGTGAGGGTGAGGGTGAGGGTGAGGGTTAGGGTTAGGGTTAGGGTGAGAGTTAGGGTTCGGGTGAAGTTTAGAGTTTGGATGAGGGTTAGGGTTAGGGTTATGGTGAGTGTGAGGGCGAGGGTTAGGTTGAGGGTTAGGGTTAGGTTTAGGGTTAGGGTGTGGGTTTCTTTTAGGTTTAGTGTGAGGGTTAGCGTTAGGGTGAGGGTTTGGATGAGGGTTAAGTTTATGGTGAGGGTGAGGGTTAGGGTTATGTTTAGGATTAGGTTTAGGGTGAGGGTGTGTGTTAGGATTAGGGTTATGGTTAGGGTTAGGGTTAGGTTTAGGATTAGGATTAGTGTTATTGTTAGGGTTAGAGTTAGAGTTCAAATGAGGGTGAGGGTGAGGGTTAGGGTGAGGTTTGGTTAGGGGTAGGATTAGGGTTAGGGTGAGGGTGAGGTTTATGGTCAGATTTAGGGTTGGGGGAGGGTTAGTTCGTGGGTTAGGGTTAGGTTTAGTGTTAGGGTTAAGGTTAGGGTGATGGTTAGGTTGAGGTTAATGTTTAGGTTTAGGGTTAGGTTTATGATTAGGGTTAGTGTGAGGATGAGTGTGAGTGTTAGGCTTAGGATTAGGCCTCGGCTTAGGTTTAGGCTGAGGGTGAGTGTGGGCGTGAGGATTAGGGTTAGGGTGATGGTTAGGTTTAAAGTTAAGGTGACGGTTAAGATGAGGGTTAGGGTTAGGATTAGGGTTAGGTTGAGGGCTAGGGAGAGGGTGAGGGTTAGGGTAAGTGTTAGGCTTAGGCTTAGGGTTAGGCTGAGTTTGAGGTTGAGGGTGAGGATTAGGGTTAGGGTGATGTTTAGCTTTTTGTTTAGGGTGAGGGTTAGGATAAGGTTTAGGGTTAGGGGGAGTTTTAGGGTGAGGATGATCGTAAGGGTAAAGGTGAGATTTAGGCTGAGGGTGAGGGTTAAGATAAGGTTGTGGGTTAGGGTTAAGTTTAGGGTTAGGGGAAGGGTTAGGGTTAGGGTTAGGGTGAGGGCTAGATTGAGGTTTAGGGTTAGGGTTAGTGTGAGGTTTAGGGTTAGGATGAGGGTTAGGGTTAGGGTGAGGGTGAGGGTTAGAATTAGGTTTAGGGTGAGGGCTAGGGTGAGGGTGAGGGTTTGGGTTAGGGTGTGGTTTAGGATTAGGTTGAGGGTTAGGGTTAGTGTGAGGGTTAGTGTTAGGGTTAGTTTTAGTGTTAGGGTGAGAATAAGTGTTAGGGTGAGGGATAGGGTTAGGGTGAGGTTTATGGTTAGGGTGAGGGTTATGGTTAGGTGTGTTGTTAGGGTTAGGGTTACTTTTTCAATGAGCGTGACGGATAGGGTTAGGGGGAGGGGAAGGCTTATTATTAGAGTTAGGGTTAGGGTGAGGCTGAGGGTGAGGGTTAGGTTTAGGGTTAGTGTTAGGTTTAGGGTTAGTGTGAGGGTTAGGGTTAGGCTTAGGTTTCGGCTTAGGCTTAGCCTTAGGCTGAGCATGAGGATGAGGGTTAGGGTTAGGGTTAGGGTTAGAATAAGGTTTAGGGTTAGGATTAGTGTTAGGGTGAGAGCTAGGCTGAGGGTTAATGTGAGTGTTAGGTTTAGGGATAGGGTTAGGTTTAGGATTAGAGTTAGGTTGAGGGTGAGTGTGAGGGTTAGGGTTAGGGTTAGGCTTAGGGTTAGGGTGAGGGTAAGGGTTAGGGTTTGTGTTAGGGTGAGGGTGAGGCTGAGGATTAGGGTTTGGTTCAGATTTTGGGTTAGGGTTAGGGTTAGGTTTAAGGTGATTGTTAGGGTTAGGGTTAGGCTTAGGATTAGGGTTAGGCTGAGGGTGAGGGTGTGGGTTAGGGTTAGGTTTGGGTTAAGGTGAGGGTGAGGCTGTGCATTAGGTTTACGTTTAGGGTTAGGGTTATGTTTAGGCTTAGGGTTTGGGTTAGCATGAGGTTTAGGTTTAGATATAGGGTTAGGCGGAGGGTTAGGGCAAGGGTTAGGAATAGGGTTATTGGTAGGGTTAGGGTGAGGGTGAGGGTTAGGTTGAGGTTTAGGTTTAGGGTTAGGGTTAGGGTTAGTGTGAGGGTTAGTGTTATGGTTAGGGTTAGTGTTAGGGTGAGGGTAAGTGTTAAGGTGAGGGTTTTGTTTAGGGTGAGGGTTATGGTTAGGGTGAGGGTTAGGATTAGCTTTAGGGTTATTGTTAGGGTTAGGTTTAGGGTTACAGTTACAATGAGTGTGAGTGTGAGGGTTAGGGTTAAGTTTAGGGTGATGTTTAGTGTTTGGGTTAGGGTTAGAGTGAGTGTTAGGGTGAGGGTGAGGTTTAGGGATAGAGTTAGGGTTAGGGTGAGGGTTAGATTGAGGTTTAATGTTAGGGTTAGTGTTATTGTTAGGGTTAGGGTGACAGTTGGGGGGGTTATTGTTAGCGTTAGCGTTAGGTTTACGGTGTGGGTGAGGTTTAGTGTTAGAATTAGGGTTAGGGTGAGGCTGAGTGTGAGGGTTAGCTTTAGGGTTAGTGTTAGGGTTAGGGTGATGGTTAGGGTTAGGGTTTGGGTTAGCCTTATGTTTAGGCTGAGGGTGAGGGTGAGGGTTAGGTTTAGGGTGAGGGTGAGGGTTAGGTTTAGGGTGAGGGTTAGAGTTAGGGTTAGGGTAAGGTTTAGTTTTAGGTTTAGGGTTAGGATGATGGTGAGGTTTAGGGGTAGAGTTAGGATTAGGGTGAGGTTGAGTGTGAGTGTTAGGGTTAGGGTTAATGTTAGGCTTAGGTTTAGGCTGAGGGTGAGGGTGAGTTTTAGGGTTAAGTTTAGTATGGGGTTTAGGTTTAGGGTTAAGGTTAGAATTAGTGTTATGGTGAGATTAATTGTAGGGTTAGAGTTAGGGTCAGTGTTAAGGTTAGGGTTAGGGTGAGTGTTAGGGTTAGGCTTAGGCTTAGGCATAGTCCGAACATGAGGGTGAGGGTTAGGGTTAGGGTTAGGGTGATGGTTCGGGTTAGGGTTAGTGTTATTGATAGGGTTAGGGTTAGAGTTACGGTGAGGGTGAGGGTGCGGGTGAGGTTTAGGGTTAGGGTTAGGGTGGGGTTTACGGGTAGTGTTAGGGTTATGGTTAGGGTGAGGGTTATGGTTAGGATTATGGTTAGGGTGAGGGCTAGGGTGAGGTTGAGGGTTAGGGTTAGGTTTAGACTTAGGCTTAGGGTTAGTCTGAGGGTGAGGTTGAGGGTGAGGGATAGGGTTAGGGTAATGGTTAGGGTTATGATTAGGGTGAGGGTAAGGATGAGAGTTAGTGTTAGGGTGAGGGTTAGAGTGAGGGTGATGGTAAGCGTAAAGGTGAGGATTAGGCTGAGGCTAGGGTTAAGATAAGGGTGAGGGTAAGTGTTAGGGTGAGGGTTAGGGTTAGGGTGAGTTTGATGGTTAGGGTGAGGGTTAGAGTTAGGGTTATGGTTATTGTTAGGGTTAGGAATAGGGTTACCCTTACAGTGAGTGTGAGTGTAAGGGTTAGGTTTAGGGTGAGGTTAGGTTAGGGTATTGGTTAGAATTTTGGTTAGGTTTAGGATTAGGGTTAGGGTGAATGCTAGGGTGAGGATGACGGTTAGGGTTAGGGTTAGAGTTAGGGTTAGAATTAGGGTTAGGGTGAGGGTGAGTGTGTGGGTTAGTGTTAGGTTTAGGGTTAGGCTTAGGGTTAGACTAAGGGTGAGATTAGGGGTGACTGTTAGGACTAGGGTGAGGTTTAGGTTTAGGGTTAGGGTGAGGGGTACGATGAGGATTAAGGTTAGGATTAGGGTTAGGGTGAAGACTAGGTTGAGGTTGAGGGTTAAGGTTAGGGTTACCGTGAGGGACAGGTTTAGGGTTAGAGTTAGGGTTAGGGTGAGGGATAGGGTGAGTTTAGGGTTAGGATTAGTGTTATGGTTAGGGTGAGGGTGAGGGCTAGTTTTAGGATGAGGGTTAGGTTTAGGGTGATGGTTAGGGTTAGGGTTACGGTGGGGTCAGGGTTAGGGTTAGGTTGAGGGTTAGAATTAGGTTTAGGGTTAGGTTGAGTGTTAGGGTTAGGATTAGGGTGAGGGTTTGGATGAGGGTTAAGGTTACAATTAGTTTTAAGGTGAGTCCTAGGGTGAGGGTCAGGGTTATTGTTAGGGTTAGGGTGAGGTTTAGGGTTAGGGTTAGGGTTAGGGTTACAGTGAGGGTGAGGGTTAGGGTTAGGGTTAGAGTTACACTGAGGGTGAGGGCAAGGATCAGGGTTAAGGTGAGGTTTAGGGTTTGGGTTATGGTTAGGGTAAGGGTGAGGTTTAGGGTTAGAGTTAGGGTTAGGGGGAGGGTTAGGGTGAGCGTTAGAGTTAGGGTTAGTGTTAGGGTTAGGGTTAGGGTGAGTGTTAGATTGAGGTTTAATGCTAGGGTTTGGGTTATGTTTAGGATTAGGTTGACTGTGAGGGTGAGTGTGAGGGTTAGGATTAGGTTGAGGTTTATGTTTAGGGTTACAGTGAGGGTGAAGTTTAGGGTAAGGGTGGGAGTTAGGGTTAGGGTCAGGGTGAAGTTGAGGGTTAGGATTAGGGTTAGGTTTAGAGTTACAGTGAGGGTGAGGGTGAGGGTGAGGGTAAGGATCAGGGTTAGGGTGAGGTTTAGGGTTAGGGTTATGGTTAGGGTCAGGGTGAGGTTCAGGGTTAGAGTTAGAGTTAGGGGGAGGGTTAGGGTTAGTGTTAGGCTGAGTGTTAGATTGAGGTTTAATATTAGGGTTAGGGTTACGTTTAGGATTAGGTTTACGGTGAGGGTGAGTGTGAGGGTTAGGGTTAGGGTTCGGCTTAGGCTTAGGGTTAGGCTGAGGATATGGTTGGGGATGAGGATTAGGTTTAGAAAGATGGTTAGGTTTATGGTTAGGTTAAAGGTTATGATGAGGGTTAGGGTGAGGGCTTGGGTGAGGGTGAGTGTTAGGTTTAGGTTTAGGCTTAGGCTTAGGTTTAGGCTGAGGCTGAGGGTGAGGGTGAGTGTAGGGTTAGGGTGATGGTTGGGATTCCACTTAGGGTGAGGGTTAGGATGAAGATTAGGGTTAGGGTGAGGGTTAGTGTGAGGGTGACGGTAAGGTTAAAAGTTATCGTTAGGCTGAGGGTGAGGATTATGGTAAGTGTGTGGGTTAAGGTTAGGGTGAGGTTGAGGGTTAGGGTTAGCACGATGGTTAGGGTTAGTGTGAGGGTTAGTGTTAAGGTGAGTGTTAGTGTTAGGGTGAGGTTAAGTGTTAGGGTGAGGGTTAGTGTTAGGGTGAAGGTTATCCTTAGGATGAGGATTAGGGTTAGGGTTAGGGTTATTGTTAGGGTTAGGGTTAGGGTTACAGTTAAGTTGAGGGTGAGGGTGAGTTTGAGGTTTAGGGTTAGGATGAGGTTCAGGTTTAGGGTTAGGGTTAGAGTTAGGGTTAGGGTGATGGTTAGGGTTTGAGTTAGGTTTAGTGTTATTGTTGGGGTTAGGGTGATGTTTAGGGTTAGTGTTAGGATTAGGCTTAGGCTTAGGCTTAGGGTGCCATGAGGGTGAGGGTTAGGTTTAGGGTTAGGGTGGGGTTTAGAGTTAGGGTTAGGGTGAGGGTGAGGTTGAGGGTTAGATATAGGGTTAGGGGGAGGGTTAGGGTTAGTGTTAGAGTGAGGGTAAGTGTTAGGGTGAGGGTTAGGAATAGGGTTAAGGTTATTGTTAGGGTTAGGTTTAGGGTTACGGTTACCTTGAGGGTGAGGATGAGGGTTAGGGTTAGGGTTAGGGTGAGGTTTAGGGTTTGGGTTAGTGTTAGAGTTAGGTTTAGGGTGAGGGTGTGGTTTAGGTTAGAGTTAGGGTTAGGGTAAGGGTTAGGGTGAGGGTTACGGTTAGTGTTCCTTTTTAGGTTAAGGTTAGGGTGAGAGTTAAGGGGAGGGTTAGAGTTAGGGTTAGGATTAGGAATAGAGTTAGGGTGAGGGTGAGGGTTATGTTTAAGGTGAGTATTGGGGTTAGGGTTAGAGTGAGGGTTAGGGTGAGGGTTAGGCTTAAGCTTAGGGTTTGGTTATGGGCTATTGTGAGGGTGAGGGTTAGGGTTAGGATTAGGGTGAGGCTTAGGTTGAGGGTTTGTCTTAGTGTTAGGGTAGGGGTTGGGGTTAGGTTTAAGTTTAATATTAGGTAGAGGGTGAGGTGACTGTGAGGTTAGGGTTAGGGTGAGGGTGAGGTTTAGGGTTAGAGTTAGCGTTAGGGTGAGGGTTAGTGTGAGGGTTAGGGTTAGGGTAAGTGTTACAGTTAGGGTTAGGGTGAGGGTGAGTGTGAGGGTCAGTGTTAGTCTTAGGCTTAGGCTTAGGCTTAGGCCGAGCATGAGGGTGAGGGTCAGGTTTAGGGTTAGCATTCGGGTTAGGGTGAGGGTTAGAGTGAATGTGACGGTTAAGTTAGCGTTAGGGTGAGGTTTAGGGTTAGGGTTAGGGTTATGGTGAGGGTGAGAGTTAGGGTTAGGGTTAGGGTTAGGGTGAGGGTGAGGGTTAGGATTAGGGAAAGGGTTAGAGTTACAGTGAGGGTGAAGATGAGGGTGAAGGTTAGGATCAGGGTTAGGGTGAGGTTAAGGGTTAGGTTATGGTTAGGGTTATGGTTAGGGTGAGGGTGTTGTTTAGGGTTAGATTTATGGTTAAGGGGTGGGTTAGGGTGAGGGTTAGGTTTAGGGTTAGTGTTAGTGTTAGGGTTAGGGTGAGGGTCAGGTTGAGGTATAATGCTAGGATTAGTGTTAGGTTTAGGATTAGGTTTAAGGTGAGGGTGAGTGTGAGGGTTAGGGTTAGGGTTCGTCTTAGGCTTAGGGTTAGGCTGAGGGTATGGGTGGGGATGAGGATTAGGTTTAGAAAGATGGTTAGGGTTATGGTTAGGTTAAGGGTTCGGATGAGGGTTAGGGTTAGGATTAGGGTTAGGGTGAGTGTGAGGGTTTGGGTTAGGGTTAGGCTTAGGCTTAGGGTTAGGTTGAGGGTGAGGATGAGGGTGAGGGTTAGGATTAGGGTGATGGTTGGGGTTACCGTTGGGTGCGGGTTAGGATGAAGATTAGGGTTAGGCTGAGGGTTAGGTTGTGGCTGAAGGTAAGGGTAAAGGATGAGGGTTAGGCTGAGGGTGAGGGTTAGGGTAAGGGTGAGGGTTAGGGTTAGGGTGAGGGTGAGGGTTAGATTGAGGATTAGTGTTAGGGTTAGTGTGAGGTTTAGGGTGAGGATAAGGGTTAGCATTAGGTTGAGGGCTAGTTTGAGCGTGAGGGTTAGGGTTAGGGTGAGGTTAAGGTTTAGGGTGAGGGTTAGGGTTAGTGTGAGAGTTAGAGTTAGGGTCAGGGTTTGTGTTAAGATGAGGGTAAGTGTTAGTGTGAGGGTTAGGTTTAGGGTGAAATTTATGGTTAGGATGAGGGTTAGGGTTAGGGTTAGGGTTATTGTTAGGTTTAGGGTGACGGTTACAGTTACAGTGAGGGTGTGGTTGAGGGTGAGGGTTAGGGTTAGATTGAGGCTTAGGTTTAGGGTTAGGGTTAGAGTTAGGTTTAGGGTGAGGGTGAGGTTTAGAGTTAGGGTTTGTGTTAGTGTTGGGGTTATGGTGAGGGTTAGGGTTAGTGTTAAGATTAGGCTTAGGCTTAGGCTGAGCATGAGGGTGAGGGTTAGGGTGGGGTTTAGGGTTAGGGTTAGCGTGAGGGTGAGGTTGAGGTTGAGGGTTAGGTATAGGTTGAGGGGGAGGGTTAGGGTGAGGGTTCTGTTTAGGGTTATTGTTAGGGTTAGGGTTAGGGTTAGGTCTTCGATTAGTGTGAGGGTTAGTGTTAGGTTTAGGGTTACAGTTAGGGTGAGGGTAAGTGATAGGGTGATGGTTTGGGTTAGGGTGAGGGTTATGGTTAGGGTGAGGGTTTGGAATAGGGTTAGGGTTACTGTTAGGGTTAGGTTTAGGGTTAGGGTTAAGGTGAGGGTGAGGATGAGGGTTAAGGTTAGGGTAAGGGTGAGGTTTAGGGTTTGGCTTAGGGTTAGAGTAAGGGTTAGGGTTATGGTTAGGTTGAGGGTTAGGGTTAGGGTGAGAGTTAGGGGGAGGGTTAGGGTTAGGGTGAGGGTTAGGGTTAGTGTAAGTGTGAGGGTTAGGATGAGGGTTAGGGTTAGGATTAGGGTTAGGGTGAGGGTTAGGGTTAGTGTAAGTGTGAGGGTTAGGATGAGGGTTAGGGTTAGGATTAGGGTTAGGGTGAGGGCTAGGGTGAGGGTGAGGTTTACGGTTAGGTTTAGTGTGAGGTTTAGGTTTAGGGTGAGGGTAAGTGTGTGTTAGGGATAGGTTTAGGGTTAGGCTTAGGGTTAGGCTGAGGGTGGGGGTGAGGGTGAGGGTTAGGGTTAGGGTGATGGTTAGGGTTATCTTAGGGTGAGGTTTAGTGTTAGTGTTAGGGTTAGAGTTAGGGTTAGGGTGAGGTTGAGGTTTAGGAGTAGGTTTAGGGTTATGGTGAGGTTTAGGGTTAGGATTAGGGTTAGGGTGAGGGCTAGGGTGAGGGTTACGGTGAGGGTTAGGTTTAGGGGTACTGTTAAGTTTACGGGTAGGTTTAGGGTTAGGGTGAGGGTTAGGGTGAGGGTTCGGGTGAGTGTGATGGTAAGCCTAAAGGTGAGGATTAGGCTGAGGCTGAGGGTTAAGATAAGGGTGAGTGTAAGTGTTAGGGTGAGGGTTAGGGTTAGGGTGAGTGTTATGGTTAGGGTGAGGGTTAGATTTAGGATTACGGTTACTGTTAGGGTTAGGGTTAGGTTTACCCTTACAGTGAGGGTGAGGGATAGGGTTAGGTTTAGGGTGAGGTTTAGGTTTAGGGTTATGGTTAGAGTTTGGGTTAGGGTTAGGATTAGGGTTAGGGTGAAGGCTAGCGTGAGGGTGAGGGTTAGGGTAGGGTTGGGGTTTGGGTTAGGATTAGGGTTAGGGTGAGGGTGATTGTGTGGGTTCGGGTTAGGTTTAGGGTTAGGCTTAGGGTTAGGTTAAGTGTGAGGTTGATGGTGAGGTTTAGGGTTAGGGTGAGGGTTAGGTTTAGGGTTAGATTGAGAGTGAGTGTGTTGGTTAGGGTTAGGTTTAGGATTAGGCTTAGGGTTAGACTAAGTGTGAGGTTAAGGTGACGGTTAGGGTTAGGGTGAGGGTTAGGTTTAGGTTTAGGGTGAGGGTTAGGATGAGGGTTAAGGTTAGGATTAGGGTTAGGTTGAAGGCTAGGGTGATGGTGATGTTTATGGTTAGGGTTACGGTTAAGGTGAGGGTCAGGATTAGGGTTAGAGTTATGTGTAGGTTGAGGGATTGGGTGAGGTTTAGGGTTAGGATTAATGTTAGGGTTAGGGTGACGGTGAGGGTTAGGGTTAGGATGTGTGTTAGGTTTAGGGTGAGTGTTAGGGTTAGGGTTACGTTGGTGTCTGGGTTAGTGTTAGGTTGAGGGTTAGAATTAGGTTTAGGGTTAGGTTGAGGGTTAGGTTTAGGGTTAGGGTGAGGTTTAGGGTTAGATATAGGGTTAGGGGAGGGTTAGGGTAAGGGTTAGGAATAGGGTTAGTGTTAGGGATTGGGTTAGGTTGAGGGTTAGGTTGAGGTTTATGGTTAGGGTTAGTGTGAGGGTTAGTGTTAGGGTGAGGGTAAGTGTTAGGGTGAGGGTTTGGGTTAGGGTGAGGGTTATGGTTAGGGTGAGGGTTAGCATTAGCTTTAGGGTTATTTTTAGGGTTAGGTTTAGGTTACGGTTACTGTGAGGGTGAGTGTGAGGGTTAGGGCTAAGGTTAGGGTGAGATTTAGTGTTTGGATTAGGGTTAGAGTTAGGGTTAGGTTGAGTCTGAGAGCTAGCGTTAGGGTTAGGATTAGTGTTAGAGTTATGGTTAGGGTGAGGGTCAGGGTGAGGGTGAGGGTTAGGCTTAGGGTTAGGATTAGGATTAGGGTAACGTTTAGGGTGAGTGTGAGGTTTAGGGTTCGGGTTAGGGTGAGGGTAAGTGTTAGGGTGAGGGTTAGGTTTAGGGTGAAGGATATAGTTAGGATTAGGGTTAGGGTTAGGGTTATTGTTATTGTAAGGTTTAGGGCTAGGGTTATGGTTACGGTGAGGGTGAGGGTTAGGATTAGGGTTAAGGTGAAGTTGAGGTTTAGGTTTAGGGTTAGATTTAGGGTTAGGGTGAGGGATAGGATGAGTGTTAGGGTTAGGGTTAGGGTGAGAGTTAGGTGGAGGTTAAGGATTAGGGATAGGGTTAAGATTAGTGTTAGGGTGAGGGTGAGTGTGTATGTTAGTGGTAATTTTAGGGTTAGGCTTAGGGTTAGGCTGAGGGTGAGGTTGAGGGTGAGGGTTAGGGTTAAGATGAGGGTTAGGTTTAGGGTTAGGGGGAGGGTTAGGATGAGGGTTAGTTTTAGGCTTAGGGTTAGTTTGAGGGCTATGGTGAGGGTGAGGGTGAGGTTTAGGGTTAGGGTTAGGATGAGGTTTAGGGTTAGGGTTAGGGTGAGGGTGAGATTTAGGTTTAGATTTTGTTTTAGGTTGAAGCTGAGGGTGAGTGTTATGGTTAGGGTTTGTGTTAGGGTTAGGGTTAAGGTGAGGGTTAGGGTTAGGGTGAGGGTTCGGGTGAGGTTAGGATGAGGATTAGGGTTAGGATTAGGGTTAGGGTGAGGGCTAGGGTGAGGATAAGGTTTAGTGTTAGTGGTAGTGTGAGGTTTAGGTTTAGAGTTAGGGTTAGGGTGAGGTTTTGGATGAGGGTTAGGTTAACGATGAGGGTCAGGTTTAGGGTGAGGGTGAAGGTTAGGGCTAGGATTAGGGTTAGGTTGAGGGTGAGTGTTAGGATTAGGGTTAGGATTAGGTTTAGGGTTAGGTTTAGGGTTACCATTAGTGTTATTGTTAAGGTTATGGTTAGAGTTACGGTGAGGGTGAGGGTCAGGGTCAGGGTGAGGTTTAGAGTTAGGGTGAGGTTTAGGGTTAGGGTTAGGGTGAGGGTGAGGTTTAGGGTTAGATTTAGGGTTAGGGGGAGGGTTAGTTCGTGGGTTAGTGTTAGGGTTAGTGTTAAGGTAAAGGTTAGGTTGAGGTAAAGGGTTAGGGTTAAGATTGGTTAGGGTGAGTGTGAGGTTTAGTGTTAGGGTTAGGCTTCGGCTTAGGGTGATGCTGAGGGTGAGGGTGGGGCTGAGGATTAGGGTTAAGTTGATGGTTAGGGTTTGGGTTAGGGTGAGCGTTAGGGTTTGGGTTAGTGTTAGAGTTAGGTTTAGGGTGAGGTTGAGGTTTATGGTTAGAGTTACGGTTAGGGTGAGGGTTAGGTTCAGGGTTAAGGTTAGGGTTATTTTTAGGGTTATGTTTAGGGTGAGATTTAGGGGGAGGGTTAGGGTTAGGGATAGGGTTAGGATTAGGGTTACAGTGAGGGTGAGTGTGTATGTTTGGTTTAGGTTTAGGTTTAGGCTTAAGGTTAGGCTGAGGTTGAGGTTGAGGGTGAGGGTTAGGGTTAGGTGAGGGTTAAGGGGAGGGGGAGGTTTAGGGTTAGAGTTGGGGTTAGGGTGAGGGTGAGCGTGAGGTTTAGGGTTAGTGTTAGAATTAGGGTTAAGGTGAGGGTTAGGGTGAGTGTCCTATTTCCGGTTAGGGTTAGGATTAGGATTAGGATTAGGCTTAGGGTGAGTGTGAGGATTAGGTTTAGGGTTAGGCTTAGGCTTAAGCTTAGGCTGAGGGTGAGGGTGAGGGTGAGGGTTAGGGTTAGGGTTAGGGTGTGAGTTAGGGTTCTGGTTAAGTTTAGGGTTAGTGTGAGGGTTAGGGTAAGGGTTAGGGTGAGGTTTAGGGTTAGGGTTCGGTTGAACGTTAGGGTTAGTGTTAGGGTTAGGGTGATGATGAGGGTTAGGTTTAGGATTAGGTTAGGGTGAGGGTGTGTGCTAAGATCAGGATTAGGGTTGTGGTTATTGTTAGGTTTATGGTTAGGATTAGTGTTATTGTTAGGGTTAGAATTAGAGTTAAGGTGAGGGTGATGGTCAGGGTTAGGTTTAGGTTGAGGTTGAGGTTTAGGTTTAGGGGTAGGATTAGTGTTAGGGTGAGGGTGAGGTTTATGTTTAGATTTAGGGTTAGGGGGAGGGTTAGTTCTTAGATTAAGGTTAGTGTTAGTGTTAGGGTTAAGGTTAGGGTGAGGATTAGGTTGAGGTTAAGGGATAGGGGTAGGGGTAGGGTTAGGATTAGGGTTAGGGTGGGGGTGAGTGTGAGGGTTAGGGTTTGGGTTAGGATTATGCTTAGGGTTAGGCTGAGGGTGAGGGTGAGGGTGAGGGTTAGGTTTAGGGTGAGGGTTAGGGTTAGGTTTAGGGTGAGGTTTAGTGTTAGGTGTAGGATTAGGTTCAGGGTGAGGTTTAGGGTTAGAGTTAGGTTTAGGGTGAGGGTGAGTGTTAGGGTTATGGTAAGGATGATGTTTAGGGTTAGGGTTAGGGTTAGAATTAGTGTTAGGGTGAGAGTGAAGTTTAGGGATAGAGTTAGGGTTAGTGTTAGGGTTAGGGCTAGGGTGAGGGTTAGGGTTAGGGCTAGGGTGAGGGTTAGGGTTAGGCTTAGGCTTAGTCCGAGCATGAGGGTGAGGGTTAGGGTTAGGGTTATGGTGATGGTTTGTGTTAGGGTTAGTGTTATTGATAGGTTTAGGGTTAGAGTTACCATGAGGGTGTGGGTGCGGGTCACAGTTAGCTTTAGGGTTAGGGTGGGGTTTACAGGAAGGGTTAGGGTGAGGGTTAGGGTGAGGGTTCGGGTGAGTGTGATGGTAAGCCTAAAGGTGAGGTTTAGGCTGAGGCTGTGGGTTAAGATAAGGGTGAGTGTGTTAGGGTGAGGGTTATGGTTAGGGTGAGTGTTGTGGTTAGGGTAAGGGTTAGAGTTAGGGTTACAGTTATTGTTAGGGTTAGGGTGAGGTTTGGGGTTAGAGTTAGGGTTAGGGGGAGGGTTAGGGTGAGCGTTAGAGTTAGGGTTAGTATTAGGGTTAGGGTTAGGGTGAGTGTTAGATTGAGGTTTAATGTTAGGTTTTGGTTTATGTTTAGGTGAGGGTGAGTGTGAGGGTTAGGGTGAGGGTGAGGGTTAGATTGAGGATTAGTGTTAGGGTTAGTGTGAGCTTTAGGGTGAGGATGAGGGTTAGGGTTAGGTTGTGGGCTAGGTTGAGGGTGAGGGTTAGGATTAGGGTGAGGTTTAGGGTTAGGGTTATGCTTAGGGTTAGTGTGAGGGTTAGTGCTAGGGGGAGGGTTAGTGTTAGGATGAGGGTAAGTGTTAGGGTGAGGGTTAGGTTTAGGGTGAAGGTTATGGTTAGGATGAGGGTTAGGGTTCGGTTTCGGGTTATTTTTAGGGTTAGGGTTAGGGTTACGGTTACGGTGAGGGTGAGAGTGAGGGTTAGTTTTAGGATGAGGTTTAGGTTTAGGGTTAGGGTTAGTGTAAGGGTTAGGGTGAGGGTGAGGTTTAGGGTTGGAGTTAGGTTTAGTGTTATTGTTGGGGTTAGGGTGAGTTTTAGGGTTAGTGTTAGACTTAGGCTTAGGCTTAGGCTTAGGCTGAGCATGAGAGTGAGGGTTAGGGCGAGGGTTAGTGTGCGGTTTAGGGTTAGGGTTAGGGTGAGTGTGAGGTTGAGGGTTAGATATAGGGTTAAGGGGAGGGTTATTGTGTTGGTTAGGGTTACTGTTAGGGTGAGGGTAAGTGTTAGGGTGAGGGTTAGGAATAGGGTTAAGGTTATTCTTAGAGTTAGGTTTAGGGTTACGGTTACGGTGAGGGTGAAGATGAGGGTTAGGGTTAGGGTTGGGGTGAGGTTTAGGGTTTGGCTTAGTGTTAGAGTTAAGTTTAGGGTGAGGGTGAGGTTTAGGTTAGAGTTAGGGTTAGGGTGAGGGTTAGGTTGAGGGTTAGGGTTAGTGTTCGTGTTAAGGTTAGGGTTAGGGTGAGAGTTCAGGGGAGGGTTAGGGTTAGGGTTAGGGTTAGGGTTAGGATTAGAGTAAGGGTGAGGGTGAGGTTTATGTTTAAGGTGAGTATTGGGGTTAGCGTTAGAGTGAGGGTTAGCGTGAAGTTTAGGCTTAGGCTTAGGGTTTGTTTATGGGCTATGGTGAGGGTGAGGGTTAGGGTTAGGGTGAGGGTTAGGGTGAGGGTTAGGGTGAGGGTTAGTCTTAGTGTTAGCAATAGGGTTGGGGTTAGGGTTAGGTTTAATATTAGGCAGAGGGTGAAGGTGAGGGTGAGGGTTAGGGGTAGATTTAGGGTTAGGGTGAGGTTTAGAGTTAGGAGTAGGGTTAGGGTGAGGGCTAGAGTGAGGGTGAGGTTTAGGGTTAGGGTTGGGGTGAGGTTTAGGGTTAGGGTTAGGGTTAGAGTTAAGGTTAGGGTGAGGCTGATTGTGAGGGTTAGGGTTAGGGTTAGTGTTAGATTTAGGGATAGGTTGAGGGCTAGGGTGAGGGTGAGGGTTACACTTACCCTTATGATTATTATTAGGGTAAAGGTTAGGGTGAGTGTGAAGGTTAGGATTAGGGTTAGGGTTAGGGTTAGTTTGAGGGTGAGGTTGAGGTTGAGGGTTAGGGTTAGGGTGAGGTTTAGGGTTAGGGTTAGGGTGAGAGTTAGGGTTCTGGTTAAGTTTAAGATTAGGGTGAGGGTTAGGGTTAGGGTTACGGTGAGCATGAGGGTTAGCGTTAGGTTGAGGGTGAGGGTTAGTGTTAGGGTTAGAGGGTGGGTTAATGTTAGGTTTAGGGTGAGGGTTAAGAGGAGAATTAGGGTTACCATTATGGTTAGGGTGAGGGCTAGGGTGAGGTTGAGGGTTAGGGTTTGTGTTAGGGTGAGCTTTAGGGTTAGGGTTAGGTTTAGTGTGAGGGTTTGGTTGAGGGTTAAAGTTAAGTTGAGGGTGAGGTTTCGGGTTAGGGTTAGGGTTAGTGTTAGGGTTATTGTTAGGGTTAGGGTTCAGGTTATGGTTATGGTTAAGGTGCGGGTGAAGGGTAGGATTAGGGTAAGGGTTAGGATGAGGTTTAGGTTTAGAGTTAGGGTTAGGGTGAGAATAAGGTTTAGGGTTAGATTTTGGGTTAGTGTTAGGGTTAGCGTTAGGGTGATGGTTAGGGTTAGGGTTCGGCTTAGGCTTAGGCCGAGCATGAGGGTGAGGGTTAGGGTTAGGGTGAGGGTTACAATGATGTTTAGGGTTAGGATTAGGGTTAGGGTGAGAGCTAGGGTGAGGGTTAGGTTGGGCGTTAGGGTTAGGGATAAAGTTAGGTTTAGGATTAGGTTTAGGGTGAGGGTTAGGTTTAGGGTTTTGGTTAGGGTGAGGGTGAGGCTGAGGATTATGGTTAGGTTTAGGGTTAGGGTTAGATTTAGGGTTAGGTTTAGGGTTATGGTTAGGGTTAAGGTGAGGTTTAGGGTTAGGGTTAGGGTTAGGATAAGGCTTCAGGTTAGGCTGAGGTTGACAGTGGGGGTGAGGATTCGGGTTAGATTTAGGGTTAGGGTTATTGTTAGTGTTATGGTTAGGGTTAAGTTTGCTGTGAGGATGTGGCTGATGGTGAGGTTTATGGTTAGATTTAAGGTTAAGGTTAGGGTTAGGGTGAGGCTTAGGGTTAGGCTCAGGGTGATGGTGGGGGTGAGGATTAGGGTTAGGGTTAGTGTTAGGGTTATTGTTAGTGTTATGGTTAGGGTTAAGTTTGCGGTGAGGGTGAGGCTGAGGGTGACGATTATGGTTAGGGTTAGGGTTTGGGTTAGAGTAAGGGTTATTGTTAGGTATAGGGTTACAGTGAGGTTGAAGGTGAGTGTGAGGGATAGGGTTACAGTGAGTTTTAGGGTGAGGTTTAGGGTTAGGGTTAGGGTGAGGGTGAGGGTGAGGTTAAGGGTTAGACTTAGGGTTAGGGGGAGGGTTAGGGTGAGGTTTAGGGCTAGGGTTAGTGTTAGGGTTAGGGTGAGGTTTAGGGTTAGGGTTAGGGTTAGGGTGAGGGTGAAGTTTTTAGTGTTAGGCTTAGGGTTAGAGATAGGGTTAGGGTGAGGGTGAGATTTAGGGGTAGAGTTAGGATTTGGGTGAGGGTTAGGTTGAGGGTTAGGGTTAGGGTGAGGGTTAAGCTGGGGGTGACGGTAAGGGTAAAGTTGAGGGTTAGGCCTAGGGTGAGGGTTACAGTAGGGTGAGGGTTCGGTTATGGGTGGGGGTTAGGGTTAGGGTGAGTGTCAGGGTGAGGGTTAGATTGAGGATTTGTGTTAGTGTTAGTGTGAGGTTTAGGGTGAGGATGAGGGTTAGGGTTAGGGTGAGGGCTAGGGTGAGGGTGAGGATTAGGTTTAGTGTTAGGGTGAGGTTAGGGTTAGTTTGAGGGTTATGGTTAGGGTCAGGGTTAGGGTTAGGGTTAGTTTTAGTGTTAGGGTTAGGGTTAGGGTTAGGTTAAGGTTAGGGTTACGGTTATTGTTAGGGTTAAGGTTAGGATGAGGTTTAGGTTTAGGTTTAGGTTTAGAGTTAGGGTTAGTGTGAGGGTGAGGTTTGGGGTTAGAGTTGGGGTTAGTGTTAGGGTTAGGGTTAGGGTGAGAGTTAGGTTTAGGGTTAGGCTTAGGCTTTGGCTTTGGTTTAGTTAGGCCCAGCATGTGGATGAGGGATAGGGTTAGGGTTAGGGTGATGGTTAAGGTTAGGCTTAGAGTGAGGATTAGGATGAGGTTTAGGGTTAGGATCAGGGTTAGGCTGAGGGTTAGGGTGAGGGTTAGGATTAGGGATAGTGTTAGGTTTAGGATTAGGTTTAGGGTGAGAGTGAATATGCGGGTTAGAATTAGGGTTAGGGTGAGGCTTAGGGTTAGGGTGAGTTTAAGACTGAGGATTAATTTTAGGGTTAGTTTTAGGTTTAGGCTAAGGATGAGGGTTAGTGTTAGGGTGAGGGCTGGGTGAGGGTGAGGTTTAGGGTTAGGGTGAGGTTTAGTGTTAGGGTGATGTTTAGGGTTAGTGTGAGGATTAGTGTTAGGGTTAGGGTTAGTGTTAGGGTGAGGTTAAATATTAGGGTGAGGGTTAGGGTTAGGTTGACGGTTATGGTTACAATGAGGGTTAGGGTTAGGTTTAGGGTTGTTGTTTGGTTTAGGGTTAGGTTTACAGTTATTGTGAGTGTGAGGGTTAGGGTTATGTTTATGGTGAGGTTTATGTTAAGGGTTAAGTTTAGAGTTAGGTTTAGGGTGAGGATGAGGTTTGGGGTTAGATTTAGCGTTAGTGTTAGTGTTAGGGTTAGGCTGAGGGTTAGTGCAAGGGTTAGGGTTAGGCTTAAGCTTAGGGTTAGGCTTAGGCTTAGGCCGAGAGTGAGGGTGAGGGTTAGGGTTAGGGTTAGGGTGAGGGTTAGGGTTAGGTTTAGGGTGAGTGTTAGGATGAGGTGTAGGGTTAGGTTTAGGTTTAGGGTGAGGTCTAGGGTGAGGTTGAAGGTTAAGGTTAGCGGTAGGGTGAGGTTTAGGCTTAGGGTGAGGGTTAGGGTTAGTGTGAGGGTTAGTGTTAGGGTGAGGGTAAGTTTTAGGGTGAGGGTGAGGGTGAGGGTGAGGGTTATAGTTAGGGTGAGGGTTAGGTTTAGGTTTAGGTTTATTGTTAATTTTAGGTTTCGGCTTATGTTGAGGGTGAGGGTGAGGGTGAGGTTTAGGGTTAGGGTTAGGGTGAGGTTTAGGGTTAGATTTAGTGTTAGAGTTAGGTTTAGAGTGAACGTGAGGTTTAGGTTTAGAGCTAGGCTCAGGGTGAGGGTTAGTGTTAGTGTTAGGGTTAGGGTTAGTGTTAGGTTAGTGTTAGGGTGAGGGTTAGTGTGAGTGTTAGGGTTAGGGTTAGTGTTAGGTTAGTGTTAGGGTGAGGGTTAGTGTGTGGGTTAGGGTTAGAGTTAAGGTTATGGTTAGGATTAGGGTTACGGTGAGGTTGAGTGTCTGGGTTAGGTTTAGGTTTAGGGTTAGGCTTGGGATTAGGCTGAGGGTGAGGTTGACGGTGAGGGTTAGGGTTAAGGTAAGGGTTAGGATTAGGGTTACTGTGAGGGATAGGACGAAGGTTAGGGTTAGGATTAGGGTTAGAGTGAGGGCTAGGGTGAGGGTGAGGTTTAGTGATAGGGTTAGGGTTAGGTTTAGGATTAAGGTTAGGGTGAGGTTGAGGTTTATTGTTAGAGTTAGGCTTAGGTTGAAAGTTAGGATTAGGATTAGTGTTAGGGTTAGGGTTAGGGTGAGTGTTAGGGTGAGGGTTATGGTGATGGTTTGGATTAGGATTAGGGTAGGGTTAGGGTGAGTGTGAGGGTTAGGGTAATGGTTAGGCTTAGGTTAGCCTGAGAGTGAGGGTGAGGGTTAGGGTGAGGGTGAGTGTGAGGGTTAGGGTTTGTGTTAGGGTTAGCCTTAGGTTTAGGCTGAGGGTGAGGGTGAGGGCGAGGGTTAGGGTTAGGGTGAGTGTTAGGGTTAGGGTTAGGGTGAGGTTTAGTTTTAGAGTTAGGGTTCCAGTAAGGGTTAGGGTGAGGGTGAGTGTTAGGGTTAGTGTTAAAATTAGGGTGTGCGTGAGGTTTAGGGTTAGGATGATGCTTAGGGTTATGGTCAGGGTGAGGGTTAGGATGTGGGTTAGGTTTAGTGTGAGGGTTAGGGTGAGGGTGACAGTAAGGGTAAAGTTGAGGGTTAGGCTGAGAGTGAGGATTACGTTAAATGTAAGGTTTAGGGATAGGGTGAGGTTTAGGGTTAGGGTTAGGGTGTGGGTGTGGTTTAGATTGAGGATTAATTTTAGGGTTAGTGTGAGGTTTAGGGTGAGGATGAGGGTTAGGGTTAGGGTGAGGGCTAGGTTGAGGGTGAGGTTTAGAATTACGGTTAGGGTGAGTGTGAGGATTAGGGTGAGTGATAGGGTTAGCCCTAGGTTTAGGCTGAGGGTGTGGGTGAGGGTGAGGTTTAGGGTTAGGTTGAGGGTTAGGGTTAGGGGAATGATGAGGTTTAGTGTTAGTGTTAGGGTTAGGGTGAGGGTGAGGTCTAGGGGTAGAGTTTGGCTTAGGGTGAGGGTTAGGGTTAGGGTGAGTGTTAGGGTGGGGGTGACGGTAAGGGTAAACTTTACGGTTAGGCTGAGGGTGAGAGTTACTGTAAGGGTTAGTGTTAGGGTTAGGGTGAGGGTTAGGGTTAGGGGTAGGGTGAGGGTGAGGGTAAGATTGAGGATTAGTGTAAGGGTGAGGTTTAGGGTGAGGATGAGTGTTGGGTTAGGGTTAGGGTTATTGTTAGTGTTATGATTACAGTTAAGTTTGCGGTGAGGGTGAGGCTGAGGGTGAGGTTTATGGTGAGGGTTAGGTTTAGGGTTAGGGTTAGGGTTAGTATTATTTTTAGGGTTAGGGTTAAATTTACAGTGAGGGTGTGGGTGAGGGTTAGGGTTAGGGTGAGTTTTACGGTGAGGTTTAGGGTTAGGGTTAGGTTGAGGGTGAGGTTTAGAGTTAGAATTAGGTTTATGGGGAGGGTTATGGTAAGAGGAAGGGTTAGGGTTAGTGTTAGTCTTAGGGTGAGGGTGAGGGTTAGGTTGAGGTTTAGGGATAGGCTTAGGGTTAGGATTAGGGTTAGGGTGTGTGTGTGTGTGAGGGTTAGGTTTAGGCTTAGGCTTAGGGTTAGGTTGAGGGTGAAGGTAGGTGAGGGTTGAGGGTTATAGTTACGGTGAGCGTGAGGATTAAGGTTACAGTGAGGGTTAGGTTGGGTTAGGATAAAGGTGAGGGTGAGGGTTAGGGTGAGGGTGAGGGTGAGGGTTAGGGTTAGGATTAGGATTAGGGTGAGGGTAAGTGTGAGGTTAGGGTTAGGGCTAGTGTTAGATTAGGGTTAGGGTGAGGCTTAGGATGAGGGTTAGGGTTAGGATTAGGGTTAGGGTGATGGCTAGGGTGAGGGTGAGGTTTAGGTTTAGGGTTAGGGTGAGGTTTAGTGTTAGGGTTAGGGTGAGGGTGAGGGTGAGTGTTAGAGTTAGGGTTACGTTTAGGGTTAGGGTTAGGGTTAGTGTTAGGGTTAGGGTTAGGGTGAGTGATAGGTTTAGGGTGAGGGTTATGGTTATGGTCAGGATTAGGATTAGCGTTATGGTGAGGATGAGGGTGTGGGTTAATGTTAGGTTTAGTGTTAGGTTTAGGGTTATGTTTAGGTTGAGGTTGAAGCTGAGGGTTAGGTTTAGCGTGAGTGTTTGGGTTACAGTGAGGGTTATGTTTAGGGTGACGGTTACGGGTTAGGTTCAGGGCTACATTGAGGGTGAGGTTTAGGGTTAGGTTTAGGGTGAGGTTTAGGGCGAGTGTGAGGTTTAGGGTTAGAGTTAGAGTTAGGATGAGGGTTAGGGTGAGGTTTAGGGTTAGAGTTATTGTTAGGGGGAGGGTTAGTGTGAGTGTTAGGTTTACGGTGATGGCTAGGTTGAGGGTGAGGGTTAGGGTTAGGCTTAGGCTTAGGCTTATGGTTAGGCTGAGGGTGAGGTTGAGGTTGAGGGTTAGGTTTAAGGTGATGGTTAAGGTTACGGTTAGGTTGAAGTTTAGCATGAGATTTAGGGATAGGGTGAGGGTTAGGGTGAGGGTGATGGTAAGGGTAAAGTTGAGGGTCAGGGTACAGATAAGGGTGAGGGTTAGGGTTAGGGTGAGGGTTAGGGTAAGTGTGAGGGTTAGGTGTAAGGGTGAGGGTGAGGGTTAGATTGAGGATTAGGGTTAGGGTTACTGTGAGGTTTAGGGTGAGGATGAGGGTTAGCGTTAGGGTGAGGGTTAGGGTCAGAATTAAGGTTAGGATGAGGGCTACGGTGAGGGTGAAGGTCAGGGTTAGGTTAGGGTTAGGGTGAGTTTTAGGGTTAGGGTGAGGGTTAGGGTTAGTGTGAGGGTTAATGTTAGGGTTAGGTTTAGTGTTAGGGTGAGGGTAAGGGTTAGGGTGAGGGTTAGGGTTAGGGTGAGGGTTATAGTTAGGTTGAGGGTTAGTGTTAGGGTTATTGTAATTGTTAGGATTAGGATTACATTGCGGGTGAGTGTGAGGGTTAGGGTTAGAGTTAGGGTGAAGTTTAGGTTTAGGATTAGGGGTAGAGTTAGGGTTAGGGTGAGGGTGAGGTTTAGGGTTAGTGTTAGGCTTAGGGTGAGGGTTAGTGTTAGGATTAGGGTTAGGGTTAGTGTTAAGTTAGAGTTACGGTGTGGGTTAGTGTAAGGGTTAGGGTTAGAGGGAGGGTTAGGGTTAGGCTGAGGCTGAGGTTGAAGGTGAGGGTTAGGGTTAGGTGAGGGTTAGGTTTAGGGTTAGGATGAGGGTTAAGTTGAGGGTTAGGTTTAGGATTAGGGTTAGGGTGAGGGTGAGTGTGTGGGTTAGGGTTAGGTTTAGAGTTAGGCTTAGGGTTAGGCTGAGGCTGAGGTTGAGGGTGAGGGTTAGGGTTAGGGTGAGGTTTAGAGTTAGGGTTGGAGATAGGGTTAGGGTGAGGGTGATGTTTATAATTAGAGTTAGGGTTAGTGTTAGGGTTGGGCTTTGGGTTAGGCTGAGTGTGAGAGTGGGGGTGAGGATTAGGGTTAGGGTTAAGGTTAGAGTTAGGGTTTGGGTTAGGGTTAGGGTTATTGTTAGTGTTATGTTTAGGGTTAAGTCTGCAGTGAGGGTGAGGCTGAGGGTGAGGTATATGGTTAGGGTTAGGGTTAGTGTTAGTGTTATTTTTAGGGTTAGAGTTACGGTGAGGTTAGCGTGAGGATGAGGGTTAGAGTTAGGGTGAGGTTTGGGGTGACATTTAGGGTTAGGGTTAGGTTGAGGGTGAGGTTTAGGTTTAGAGTGAGTGTTAGTAGGAGGGTTAGGGTGAGGGTTAGGTTTAATGTTAGTCTTAGGGTGAGGGTGAGGGTTAGGTTGAGGTTTAGGGATAGGGTTAGGGTTAGGATTAGGCTTATAATGTTGGTGAATGTGAGGGTTAGGGTTAGGTTTAGGCTTAGGTTTAGGCTTAGGGTTAGGATTAAGATGAGGGTGAGATTTAGGGTTAGGGTTAGATTGAGGTTTATGGTTAGGGTGAGTATTAGGGTTAGTGTGAATGTTAGTGTTAGGGTTAGGTTTAGTGTTAGGGTTAGGGGGAGGGATAGGGTCAGGTTTAGAGTAAGGGTTAGTGTTAGGGTTAGGGGGAGGGTTAGGGTTAGTTTGAGGTTTCGGGTTAGGGTTATGTTAAGGATTAGGGTTATGGTGATGGTGAGGGTGAGTGTTAGGGTTAGGGTTAGGCTTAGGCTGAGGGTGAGGGTGAGGGTGACCATTAGTTTTCGGGTGATGGTTAGGGTTAGGATTAGGGTGATTGTTAGGATGAGGGTTAGGGTTAGGATTAGGGTTAGGGTGAGGGCTAGGGTGAGGGTGAGGGTTTTGGTTAGGGTTAGGGTGAGATTTAGGGTTAAGGTGAGGGTTAGGGTTAGTGTGAGTGTTAGTGTTAGGTTTTGGTTTAGTGTTAGGTTTAGGGGAAGGGTTAGGGTCAGGGTTAGGGTTAGGGTTAGTGATAGGGATAGGGTTAGGGTGATGGTTAGGGTTACTGTTAGCTTGAAAATTAGGATGAAGTTTCGGGATAGGGTGAGGGTTAGGGTAAGGGTGATGGTAGGGATAAATTTGAGGGTTCGGCTGAGGGTGAGGGTTAAGGTTAGAGTGAGGGTTACAGTTGGGATGAGGGTTAGGGTAAGGGTGAGGTTTACGGATTAGGGTGAGGGTGATGGTTAGATTGAGGATTAGGGTTAGGGTTAGTGTGTGGTTTAGGGTGAGGATGAGGGTTAGGGTTAGGTGAGGGTAAGTGTTAGAATTAGGGTAAGGGTGATGGTGAGGGTTAGGGTTAGGTTTAGGGTGAGGTTTAGGCTTAGGGTGAGGGTTAGGGTTAGTGTTAGGGTTCATGTTACTCTTAGGGAGAGGGTAAGTATTAGGGTGAGGGTTAGGGTTAGGGTGAGGGTTATAGTTAGGGTGAGGGTTAGGGTTAGGGTTAGGGGTATTAGTTTTAGGTTTAGTGTTACCTTGAGGGTGAGGGTGAGGATGAGGGTTAGGTTTAGGGTTAGGGTGAGGTTTAGGATTAAGATTAGGGTGAGAGTTAGGGTTAGGGTGAGAGTGAGGTTTAGGTTTAGATTTAGGCTTAGGGTTAGGGTTAGTGTTAGGGTTAGTGTTAGGTGTGGGTTAGGGTGAGGGTGAGTGTGAGGGTTATGGTTAGGGTTATGGTTAGGCTTAGGGTTAGGGTGAGGGTGAGTTTGAGGGTGAGGGTTAGGGTTATGGTGAGGGTTAGAGTTAGGGTTAGATTGAATGTTAGGCAGAGGGTTAGGGTTAGGAATAGGGTTAGTTTGAGCGCTGGTGTGACGGATAGTGTGAGTGTTAGGGTTACGATAGGGTTAGGTTGAGGGTGAGTGTGAGGGTTAGGGGTAGGGTTAGGGTTAGGCTTAGGGTTAGGGTTTTGTTTAGGGTGAGGGTGAGGGTGATTTTTAGGGTTAGGGTTAGGTGAGGTTTATGGTTAGGGTTAGAGATAGGGTTAGGCTGAGGGTGAGGTTTACGGTTAGCTTTAGGCTTAGGGTGAGGGTTACTGTTAGGGTTAGGGTTAGGATTGGTGTTAGGTTTGGTTTAGGGTGAGGGTTAGGGTGAGGGTTATGGTTAGATTTAGGGTTAGGGTTAGGACTTGGGTTAGGGTGAGGTTTAGTGTGTGGGTTAGGGTTAGGTTTAGGTTTAGGCTTAGCGTTAGGCTGAGCGTGAGGTTGAGTGTGAGGGTTTGGGTTAGGCTGAGGGTTAGGATTATGGTTAGTGTTAGGGTTAGGATGAGGGTTAGGGTTAGTATTAGGATTAGAGTGAGGGCTAGGGTGAGGGTGCTCTTTACTGTTAGGGTTAGGGTGAGGTGTAGGGTTAGGGTTAGGGTGAGCATGAGGTTTAGTGTTAGAGTTAGGGGTAGGGTGAAGTTTAGGGTTAGGGTTAGTGTTAGGGTTAGGGTTAGGTTGAAGGTTATGGTTATGGTTAGGATTAGGATTAGGGTTAGGGTTAGGGTGCGGTGAGTGTGAGGGTTAGGGTAAGCTTTAGGCTTAGGGTTAGGTTGAGGGTGAGGGTTAGGTTTAGAGTGTGGGTGAGTGTGAGGGTTAGGGTTAGTGTTAGGTTTAGGGTGAGGGTTAGTGTGAGGGTTAGGTTTAGGCTTAGGCTTAGGATTAGGTTGAGGGTGAAGGTAGGTGGGAGGGTTATGGTTATGGTGAGGGTGAGGATTAGGGTTATGGTGAGGGTTAGGATTTGGGTTAGGATTAAGGTGAGGGTGAGGGTTAGGATTAGGGTGAGGGTTAGGGTTAGGATTAGGATTAGGGTGAGGGTGAGGGTGAAAGTTATGATTAGGGTTAGGGTTATTGATAGTGTTATGGTTAAGGTTACCTTTGCAGTGATGGTGAGGCTGAGGATGAGGGTTAGGTTTAGGATTAGAGTGAGGGTTACGTTTTGGCTTAGTATTAGTGTTTTTGTTAAAGTTAGGGTTAGAGTTATGGTGAGGGTGAGAGTGAGGGTGAGGGTTAGGGTTAGGGTGAGGGTGAGGTTTAGGGTTAGAGTGAGGGTTAGGGGGAGGGTTAGGGTGAGGGTTAGGGTTAGGGTTAGGTTTAGGATTAGGGTTAGGGTGAGGGTGAGTGTGAGGGTTAGGGTTAGGCTTAAGCTTAGCCTTAGGGATATGCTGAGGATGAGGGTGGGGTTGAGGATTATGGTTTGGGTGTTGGTTAGGGATAGGATTTGGGTGAGGGTTAGGATGAGGGTTAGGGTTATTATTAGGGTTAGGCTGAGGGCTATCGTGAGGGTGAGGGTTAGGGTTAGGGTTAGGCTTAAGTTTAGGGTTAGGCGGAGGGTGAGGTTGAGGGTGAGGGTTAAGGTTAGGGTGATGGTTAGGGTTACGGTTAGGTTGAAGTTTAGCATGAGGTTTTGGGATAGGTTGAGGGATAGAGTGAGGGTGATGGTAAGGGTAAAGTTGAGGGTTAGGCTGAGGGTGAGAATTAAGCTAACGGTGAGGGTTAGGGTTAGGGTGAGGGTTAGGGTAAGGGTGAGGGTGAGGGTTAGATTGAGGATTAGGGTTAGGTTCAGTGTGAGGTTTGGGGTGAGGATGAGGGTTAGGGTTAGGTTGAGGGTTAGTGTTAGGTTTAGTGTTATTGTTAGGTTAAGGATTAGATTTACGGTGAGGGTGAGGTTGCAGGTCCTGGTTAGGGTTAGGGTTAGGGTGAGGTTTAGAGTTAGGTTTGGAGATAGGGTTAGGTTGAGGGTGATGTTTAGGGTTAGATTTCGGGTTAGTGTTAGGGTTGGGCTTAGGGTTAGGCTGAGGGTGAGAGTGGGGGTGAGGATTAGGGTTGGGTTTAGGGTTAGGGTTAGAGTTAGGGTTAGGGTTAGGTTAAGGATTAGGGTTAGGGTTAAGGTGAGGGTGAGTGTTAGAGTTAGGGTTAGGCTTAGGTTGAGGGTGAGGGTGGGGGTGAGGATTAGTTTTCGGGTGATGGTTAGGGTTAGGATTAGGGTGAGGGTTAGGATGAGGGTTAGGGTTGGGATTAGGCTTAGGGTGAGGGCTAGGGTGAGAGTGAGGTTTAGGTTTAGGGTTAGGGTGAGTTTTAGGGTTAAGGTGAGGGTTAGGGTTAGTGTGAGTGTTAGTGTTAGGTTTAGGTTTAGAGTTAGGGTTTGGGGGAGGGTTAGGGTCAGGGTTAGGGTTAGGGTTAGTGTTAGGGTTATGGTTAGGGTGATGGTTAGGCTTACGGTTAGCTTGAAGATTAGGATGAGGTTTAGGGATAGGGTGAGGGTTAGGGTAAGGGTGATGTTAAGGATAAATTTGAGGGTTAGGCTTTGGGTGAGGGTTAGGATAAGTGAGAGGGTTACAGTTAGGGTGAGGGTTAGGGTAAGGGTGAGGGTTAGGGATTAAGGTGAGACTGAGGGTTAGATTGAGGATTAGGGTCAGGGTTAGTGTGTGGTTTAGGGTGAGGATGAGGGTTAGGGTTAGGTGAAGTTAAGTGTTAGAATTAGGGTTATGGTGAGGACTAGGGTGAGGGTGAGGGTTAGGTTTAGGGGTAGGGTGAGGTTTAGGCTTAGGGTGAGGGTTAGGGTTAGTGTGAGGGTTAGTGTTAGGGTTAGGGTTAGTGTTAGGGTGAGGGTAAGTGTTAGGGAGAGGGTTAGGGTGAGGGTGAGGGTTATAGTTAGGGTGAGGCTAAGGGTTAGGGTTAGGGTTATTGTTAATTTTAGGTTTAGGTTTATGTTGAGGGTGAGGGTGAGGGTGAGGTTTAGGGTTAGGTTTAGGGTGAGGTTTAGGGTTAGATTTATCTTAGGGTGAGGGTAAGTGTTATGGTTACGGTTAGGATTAGTGTTATGTTAGGGTTAGGGTTAGGGTTATGGTGTGTATGAGTGTGTGGTTTAGGGTTAGGTTTAGCGGTAGGCTGAGGGTGAGGTTGAGGGTGATGGTTACGGTTAGTGTGAGGGTTAGGATTAGGGTTAGTGTGAGGGTTAGGATGAAGATTAGGGTTAGGATTAGGGTTAGAGTGAGGGCTAGGGTGAGTGTGAGGTTTAGTGTTAGGGTTAGGGTGAAGTTTAGGGTTAGGGTTAGTGTGAGGGTGAGGTTTAGTGTTAGAGTTCGGGTTAGGTTGAGGGTTAGGATTAGGGTTAGTGTTAGCGTTAGGGTTAGGGTGAGTGTTAGGGTTAGGGTGAGTGTTATGGTGATGGTTAGGATTAGGATTAGGGTAGGGTTAGGGTGAGTGTGAGGGTGAGGGTAAGGGTTAGGCTTAGGGTTAGCCTGAGGGTGAGGGTGAGCGTGAGGGTTAGGGTTAGGGTGAGGGTGAGTGTGAGGGTTAGGGTTAGTGTTAGGGTTAGCCTTAGGTTTAGGCTGAGGGTGATGGTGAGGGAGAGGGTTAGGGTTAGGGTGAGGCTTAGGGTTAGGGTTAGGGTGAGGGTTAGGGTTAGGGGTATGATGAGTTTTAGTGTTAGGGTAACGGTTAGGGTGAGGGTGAGGTCTAGGGTTAGAGTTGGGCTTAGGGTGAGGGTTAGCCTGAGGGTTAGGGTTAGGGTGAGGTTTAGGGTGGGGGTGACAGTAAAGGTAAACTTTAGGGCTAGGCTGAGGGTGAGAGTTACTGTAAGTGTTTGGGTTAGGGTTAGGGTGAGGGTTAGGGGTAGGGCTAGGGTGAGGGTGAGTGTAAGATTGAGGATTAGTGTTAGGGTGAGGTTTAGGGTAAGGATGAGGGTTTGGGTTAGGGTTTTTGTTAGTGCTATGGTTATAGTTAAGTTTGCAGTGAGGGTGAGGCTGAGGGTGAGGTTCATGGTGAGGGTTAGATTTAGGTTAGGGTTAGGGTTAGTATTATTTTTAGGGTTAGGGTTAGATTTACAGTGAGGGTGAGGGTGAGGGTTAGGGTTAGGGTGAGGTTTACGGTGAGGTTTAGGGTTAGGGTTACCTTGAGGGTGAGGTTTAGAGTTAGAATTAGGTTTATGGGGAGGGTTAGGGTGAGAGGTAGGGTTAGGGTTAGTGTTAGTCTTAGGGTGAGGGTGAGGGTTAGGTTGAGGTTTAGGGATAGGATTAGGGTTAGGATTAGGGTTAGGGTGGGGGTGAGTGTGAGGGTTAGGTTTAGGATTAGGCTTAGGTTTAGGTTGAGTGTGAAGGTCGGTGTGAGGGTTATGGTTACGGTGAGGGTGAGGATTAGGGTTACAGTGAGGGTTAGGATTTTGGTTAGGATTAAGGTGAGGGTGAGGGTTAGGGTTAGGGTGAGGGTTAGGGTTAGGATTAGGATTAGGGTGAGGGTGAGGATTAGAGTTAGTGTTAGTGTTAGGTTTAGGGTTAGGCTGAGGGTGAGGGTGGCGGTGAGGATTAGTGTTAGGGTGATGGTTAGAATTAGGTTTCGTGTTATTGTTAGGGTTAGGGTTAGAGTTACGGTGAGGGTGAGGTTCTGGGTGAGGTTTAGGGTTAGTGTTAGGGTGAGGTTTAAAGTTAGGGTTGGAAATAGGGTTAGGGTGAGGGTGATGTTTAGGGTTAGAGTTCGGGTTAGTGTTAGGGTTGGGCTTAGGGTTAGGCTGAGGGTGAGAGTGGGGGTGAGTATTAGGGATACGGTTAAGGTTAGGGTTAGAGTTAGGTTTATGGTTAGGGTTAGGGTTATTGTTAGTGTTATGTTTAGGGTTAAGTTTGCAGTGAGGGTGAGGTTTATGGTTAGGGTTAGGTTTTGGGTTAGGGTTATTGTTAGTGTTAATGTTAGGTTTAGGGTTAGGGTTAGAGTTATGGTGAGGGTGAGGGTGAGGGTGAGGGTTAGGGTTAGGTTGAGGTTTAGGGTGACGTTTAGGGTTAGGATTAGGTTGAGGGTGAGGTTTATGGTTAGAGTGAGGGTTAGTGGGAGGGTTAGGGTTAGGATTAGGGATAGGGTTAGGTTTAGGGTTAGGATTAGTGTTTTTGTTAAGGTTAGGGTTAGACTTATGGTTAGTGTTAGGGTGAGGGTGAGGGTTAGGGTTAGGGTTAGGGTGTGGTTTAGGGTTAGGGTGAGGATTAGGGTTAGGGTGAGGGTGAGGTTTAGGGTTAGAGTTAGGTTTAGGCAGAGGGCTAGGGTGAGGGTTAGGGTTAGGGTTAGGGTTAAGTTTAGGAATAGGGTTAGGGTGAGGGTGAGTGTGAGGGTTAGGGTTAGGCTTATTCTTAGGTTTAGGGTTAGGCTGAGGATGAGGGTGGGGGTGAGGATTAGGGTTCGGTTGATTGTTAGGTTTAGGATTAGGGTGATTGTTAGGATGAGGGTTAGTGTTAGGATTAAGGTTAGTGTTAAAGCTAGGGGGAGGGTGAGGGTTAGGGTTAGGCTTAGGCTTAGGGTTACGCTGAGGGTGAGGTTGAGGGTGAGTGTTAAGTTTAGGGTGATGTTTAGGGATACGGTTAGGTTGAAGGTTAGCATGAAGTTTAGGGATAGGGTGAGGGTTAGCGTGAGGGTGATGGTTAGGGTAAAATTGAGTGTTAGGCTGAGGGTGAGAATTAAGATAAGGGTGAGGGTTGGCGTTAGGTTGAGGGTTAGGGTTAGGGTTAGTGTTAGGGTTAGGATGAGTGTTAGGGTTAGGGTGAGGGTTATGGTTATGTTTAGGATTAGGATTAGGGTTAGGGTGAGGATGAGTGTGAGGTTAGGGTAAGGGTTAGGCTTAGGGTTAGGTTGAGGGTGTGGGTTAGGTTTAGGGTGAGGGCGAGTGTGAGGGTTAGGATTAGTGTTAGGGTTAGGGTGAAGGTTAGTGTGAGGGTTAGTGTTAAAGTTAGGGTGTGGTTGAGGGTTAGGTTTAGGGTCATGCTTAGGGTTACGGTCAGGGAGAGGGTTAGCATGAGGGTGAGAGTTAGTGTGAGGGTTAGGGTGAGGGTGACAGTAAGGGTAAAGTTGAGGGTTTGGCTGAGAGTGAGGATTATGGTAAATGTGAGGGTTAGGGTTAAGGCGAGGGTGAGGGTTAGGGTTAGAGGTAGGGTGAGGGTGAGTGTAAGATTGAGTATTAATGTTAGGGTGAGGTATAGGGTGAGGATGAGGGTTAGGGTTAGGGTTATTGTTAGTGTTATGGTTACAGTTAAGTTTGCAGTGAGGGTGAGGCTGAGGGTGACGTTTATAGTTAGGGTTAGGTTTAGGTTTAGGGTTAGGGTTAGTATTATTTTTAGCGCTAGGGTTAGATTTACAGTGAGGGTGAGGGTGAGGGTTAGGGTTTGGGTGAGGTTTACGGTGAGGTTTAGGGTTAGTGTTAGGTTGAGCGTGAGGTTTAGAGTTAGAATTATGTTTATGGGGAGGGTTAGGGTGAGAGATAGGGTTAAGGTTAGAGTTAGTCTTAAGGTGAGGGTGAGGGTTAGGTTGAGGTTTAGGGATAGGTTTAGGGTTAGGATTAGGTTTTGGTTGAGGATAAGTGTGAGAGTTAGGTTTAGGCTTAGACTCAGGGTTAGGTTAAGGGTGAAGGTAGGTGTGAGGGTTATGGTTATGGTGAGCGTGAGGATTAGGGTTAGGGTGAGGGTTAGGATTAAGGTGAGGGTGAGGGTTAGGGTTAGGGTGAGTTTTAGGTTTAGGATTAGGATTAGGGTGAGGGTGAGTGTTTGGATTATGGTTAGGGTTATTGTTAGTGTTATGGTTAAGGTTACCTTTGCAGTGATGGTGAGGCTGAGGGTGAGGAATAGGTTTAGGATTAGGGTTAGGGTTAGGTTTAGGGTTAGGATTAGTGTTTTTGTTAAGGTTATGGTTAGAGTTATGGTGAGGGTGAGGGTGAGCTTTAGGCTTAGGTTTAGGGTGAGCTTTAGGGTTAGGGTGAGGATTAGGGTTTTGGTGAGGGTTAGGTTTAGGGTTAGAGTGAGGGTTAGGGGGAGGGTTAGGGTGAGTGATAGGGTTTGGGTTAGGGTTAGGATTAGGAGTAGGGTTAGGCTGAGGGTGAGTGTGAGTGTTAGGGTTAGGCTTAGGCTTAGGCTTAGGGTTAGGCTGAGGATGAGGGTGGGGGTAAGGATTAGTGTTCGAGTGATGATTAGGGTGAGGATTAAGGTGAGGGTTAGGATGAGGGTTAGGGTGAGGATTAGGGTTAGGGTGAGGCCTAGGGTGAGGGTGAGGGTTAGGGTTAGGGTTAGGTTTAGGGTTAGGCTGAGAGTGACGTTGAGGGTAGGGGTTAAGGTAAGGGTAATGGTTAGGGTTACGGTTAAGTTGAAGATTAGCATGAGGTTTAGGGATAGGGTGAGGGTTAGAGTGAGGGTGATGGTAAGGGTAAAGTTGAAGGTTAGGCTGACTGTGAGAATTAAGATAAGGGTGAGGGTTAGGGTTAGGGTGAGGCTTAGGGTAAGGGTGTGGGTTAGGGGTTATGGTGAGGGTTAGGGTTAGGTTGAGGGTTATAGTTAGGGTGAGGGTTAGGGTTAGGGTTATTGTTATTGTTAGGTTTAGAGTTAGGTTGAGGGTGAGGGTGACGGTGAGGGTTAGGTTTAGGGTTAGGATTAGGGTGAGATTTAGGGTTAGGATTAGTGTTAGAGTTAGGGTTAGGGTGAGGGTGAGGTTTAGGGTTAGAATTAGGCTTCGGTTGAGTGTTAGTGTGAGGGTTAGGGTTAGGGTAAGTGTTAGGTTAGGGTTAGGGTGAGGGTTAGGTTTAGAGTGATAATTAGGGGTAGTATTAGGGTTAGGGTGAGGTTGAGTGTGTGGGTTAGGCTTAGGGTTAGGCTGAGGGTGAGGTTGAGGTTGAGGGTTATGGTTAGGGTGAGGGTTAGAGTTAGGGTTAGATTGAGGGTTAGGATTAGGGTTAGTGTTACGATTAGTGTTAGGTTGAGCGCTGGGGTGATGGTTAGTGTGAGGTTTAGGGTTAGGGATAGGGTTAGGTTTAAGATTAGGGTTAGGTTTTGGGTGAGTGTGAGGGTTAGACTTAGTGTTAGGGTTAGGATTAGGGTTAGGGTTATGGTTAGGGTTTGATTTAGAGTGAGGTTGAGGGTAAGAATTAGAGTTAGTGTTAGTGTTAGGGTTAGGGTTAGGCTAAGGGTGAGGGTGGGGTGAGGATTTGGGTTAGGGTGATGGTTAGGGTTAGGGTTAGTGTTATTGTTAGGGTTAGGGTTAGAGTTAAGGTGAGGGTGAGGGTGAGGGTGCGGGTGAGTTTTAGGGTTAGGGTTAGGTGAGGTTTAGGGTTATTGTTAGAGATAGGGTTAAGGTGAGGGTGAGGTTTAGGGTTAGAGTTCGGGTTAGTGTTAGAGTTACGCTTACCGTTAGGCTGAGGTTGAGTGTGTGGGTGAAGATTAGGGTTAGCTTTAGGTTTAGTGTTAGAGTTCGGGTTAGGCTTAGGGTTGGGGTTATTGTTAGTGTTATGGTTAGGTTTAGTTTGCAGTGAGGGTGAGGCTGAGGGTGAGGTTTATGGTTAGCTTTAGGTTTAGGATTAGGGTTAGTGTTAGTGTTATTTTTAGGGTTAGAGTTAGAGTTATGGTGAGGGTGAGGGTGAGGGTGAGGGTTAGGGTTAGGGTGAGGTTTAGGGTGAGGTTGAGGGTTAGGGTTAGGTTGGGTGTGAGGTTTAGGGTTAGAGTGAGGGTTAGTGGGAGGGTTAGGGTGAGGGTTAGGTTTAGGGTTAGTGTTAGTCTTAGGGTGAGGGTGAGGTTTAGGTTGAGGTTTAGGGATAAGTTTAGGGTTAGGATTAGGGTTAGGGTGAGGGTGAATGTGAGCATTAGGGTTAGGGTTAGGCTTAGGCTTAGGTTTATGATTATGGTGAGCGTGAGTGTTAGGCTTAGGATTAGGGTGAGGTTTTGGGTTAGGTTGAGGGTAAGGGTTAGTGTGAGTGTTAGTGTAGGGTTAGGTTTAGTGTTAGGGTTAGGGGGAGGGTTAGGTTCAGAGTTAGGGTTAGGGTTAGTGTGAAAGTTAGGGTTAGGGTGAGGGTTTAGTTGAGGTTTAGGGTTAGGGTTAGGGTTAGGTTTAGGATTAGGGTTAGGTTGAGGGTATTTGTGAGTGTTAGGGTTAGGTTTAGGCTTAGGCTAAGGGTGAGGGTGAGGGTGAGGCTTAGACTTTGGGTGATGGTTAGGGTTAGGATGAGGGTGAGGGTTAGGATGAGGGTTAGGGTTAGGATTAGGGTTAAGGTGAAGGCTAGGGTGAGGGTTAGGGTTAGGTTTAGTGTTAGGGTGAGGTTTAGGCTTAGGATGAGGGTTAGGGCTATTGTGAGTGTTAGTGGTAGGGATAAGTTTAGTGTTAGGGTTAGGGGGAGGATTAGGGTCAGGGTTAAGTTTAGGGTTAGTGTTAGGATTAGGGTTAGGGTGATGGTTGGGGTTATGGTTAGCTTGAAGTTTAGGATGTTTAGGGATAGGGTGAGGGTTAGGGTGAGGGTGATGGTAAGGTTGAAGTTGAGGGTTAGGCTGAGGGTGAGGGTTAAGATAAGGGTGAGGGTTAGGGGTTATGGTGAGGGTGAGGGTTAGATTGAGGATTAGGGTTAGGGTTAGTGTGTGGTTTAGGGTGAGGATGAGGGTTAGGGTTAGGTGAGGGTAAGGGTTAGAATTAGGGTTACGGTGAGGGCTAGGATCAGGGTGAGGGCTAGGGTTAGTGTTAGCGTTAGGGTGAGGATGAGGCTTAGGGTGAGTGTTAGGGTTAGTGTGAGGGTTAGTGTTAGTGTTAGTGTTGGGGTGAGGGTAAGTGTTAGGTTGAGGATTAGGGTTAGGGTGAGGGTTATAGTTAGAGTGAGGGTTAGGGTTAGGGTTAGGGTTTGTGTTAATTTTAGGTTTAGGGTTATGTTGAGGGTGAGGGTGAGGGTTAGGGTTAGGGTTAATATTAGGTTAGGGTTAGGGTGAGTGTGTGGTTAAGATTAGGTTTAGGGTTAGGCTTAGTTTTTGGCTGAGAGTGAGGTTGAGGGTGAGGGTTAGGGTTAGGGTGAGGGTAAGGATTTCGGTTAGGGTGAGGGTTAGGTGATGGCTAGGGTGAGGGTGAGGTTTAGGGTTAGGGTTAGGGTGAGGTTTAGTGTTAGGGTTAGGGTGAGGGTGAGGTTGAGTGTTAGAGTTAGGGTTAGAGTGAGGGTTAAGGTTCTGGTTAGTGTTAGGTTTAGGGTTAGGGTGAGTGATAGGGTTAGGGTGAGGGTTATGGTTATGGTTAGGATTAGGATTAGGGTTACGGTTAGGGTTAGTGTGTGGGTTAATGTTAGGTTTAGTGTTAGGCTTAGGGTTAGGCTGAGGGTGAGGTTGAGGCTGCGGGTTAGGTTTAGTGTGAGTGTTTGGGTTACAGTGAGGGTTATGTTTAGGGTGAAGGTTACGGTTAGGTTTAGGGTTAGGTTGAGGGCTACGTTGAGGGTGAGGTTTAGGGTTAGCTTTAGGGTAAAGTTTATGGTGAGGGTGAGGTTTAAGGAAAGGGTTAGGCTGAGGTTTAGGGTTATATTTAGGGTTAGGGGTAGGGCGAGTGTGAGGTTTAGGGTTAGAGTTATGGTTACGGTGAGGGTTAGGGTGAGGTTTACGGTTAGAGTTAGGGTTAGGGGGAGGGTTAGGGTGAGGGTTAGGTTTAGGGTGAGGGCTAGGTTGAGGGTTAGGGTTAGGGTTAGTGTTAGGCTTAGGCTTATGGTTAGGCTGAGGGTGAGGTTGAGGGTGAGGTTAGGGTTAGGGTGAGGTTAGGGGTACGGTTAGGTTGAAGGTTAGCATGAGTTTTAGGGATAGGGTGAGGGTTAAGGTGAGGGTGATGGTAAGGGTAATGTTGAGGATTACGCTGAGGGTCAGGGTAAAGATAAGGGTGAGGGTTAGGTTTAGGGTGAGGGTTAAGGTAAGGTTGAGGGTGGGGGTTGGGGTGAGGGTGAGTGTTAGATTGAGGACTAGGGTTAGGGTTAGTGTGAGGTTTAGGGTGATGATGAGGGTTAAGGTTAGGGTGAGGGTTACGGTTATAATTAGGGTTAGGATGAGGGCTAGGGTGAGGGTGAGGGTTAGGGTTAGGTTGGGGTTAGAGTGAGTTTTAGGGTTAGGGTGAGGGTTAGGGTTAGTGTGAGGGTTAGTGTTATGGTTAGGGTTTGTGTTAGGGTGAGGGTAAGTGTTAGGGTGAGGGTTAGGGTTAGGGTGAGCATTATAGTTAGGGTGACAGTTAGGGTTAGGTTTAGGGATATTGTTATTGTTAGGTTTAGGATTACATTGAGGGTGAGGGTGAGGGTGAGTGTTAGGGTTAGAGTTAGGGTGAGGTTTAGGTTTACTATTAGGGGTAGAGTTAGGGTGAGGGTGAGGTTTTGGGTTAGAGTTAGGCTTAGCGTGAGTGTTAGTGTGACGATTAGGGTTAGGGTTCGTGTTAGGTTAGGGTTAGGGTGAGGGTTAGTGTGAGCATTAGGGTTAGAGGGAGGGTTAGGGTTAGGATTAGGGTTAGGGTGAGGTTGAGTGTTTGGGTTAGGGTTAGGTTTAGAGTTAGGCTTAGGGTTAGGCTGAGGCTGAGGTTGAATGTGAGGGTGAGGGTTAGGTGAGGGTTAGGTTTAGGGTAAGGTTGAGGGTTAGGATGAGGGTTAGGGTTAGGATTGGGGTTAGTGTGAGGGTCAGTGTGTGGGTTAGGGTTAGGTTTAGATTTATGCGTCGGGTTAGGCTGAGGCTGAGGTTGAGGGTGAGGGTTAGGGTTAGTGTGAGGCTTAGGGTTAGGGATAGGGTTAGGTTTAGGATTAGGGTTAGGTTGAGGGTCAGTGTGAGTTTTAGGGTTAGAGTTAGGGTTAGGCTTAGTGTTAGGGTTAGGTTTAGGGTTAGGGTTTGGTTTAGGGTGAGGGGTAGGTTGAGGATTAGGGTTAGTATTAGTGTTAGGATTAGGGTTAGACTGAGGGTGAGGGTGGGGTTGAGGATTAGGGTTAGGGTGATGGTTAGGTTTAGGGTTAGTGTTATTGTTAGGGTTAGGGTTAGAGTTACGGTGAGGGTGTGGTTGTGGGTGAGGGTTAGGGTTAGGGTTTGGGTGAGGTTTAGAGTTATGGTTGGAGACAAGGTTAGGATGAGGGTGATGTTTAGGGTTAGAGTTAGGGTTAGTGTTAGGATTGGGCTTAGGGTTAGGCTGAGGGTGAGAGTGGGGGTGAGGATTAGGGATAGAGTTAGGGTTAGGGTTAGATTTAGGGTTAGGGTTAGGGTTAGGGTTATTGTTAGTGTTATGTCTAAGGTTAAGTTTGCAGAGAGGGTGAGGCTGAGGGTGAGGTTTATGGTTAGGGTTAGGTTTAGGGTTAGGGTTAATGTTAGTTTTAGTGTTAGTGTTAGGGTTACAGTTACGGAGACAGTGAGCGTGAGGGTGAGGGTTAGGGTTAGGGTGAGATTTAGGTTAGATTTAGGTTGAGGGTGAGTTTTAGGTTTAGAGTGAGGGTTAGTGGGAGGGTTAGGGTGAGGGTTAGGTTTAGGGTTAGTGTTAGTCTTAGGGTGAGTGTGAGGGTTAGGTTGAGGTTTAGGGATAGGGTTAGGTTTATGATTAGGGTTAGGGTGAGGGTGAATGTGAGGGTTAGGATTAGGTTTAGGCTTAGGCTTATGGTTAGAATTAGGATGAGGGTGAGTGTTAGGGTTGGGGTTAGATTGAGGTTTAGGGTTAGGGTGTGGGTTAGGGTTAGTGTGTTAGTGTTAGGGTTTGGTTTAGTGTTAGGGTTAGCGGGAGGGTTAGGGTCAGGTTTAGGGTTAGGGTTAATATTAGGGTTAGAGTTAGTTTAAGGGTTAGGGTTAAGGTGAGGGTGAGGGTGAGTGTTAGGGTTAGGCTTAGGCTTAGGCTGAGGGTGAGGGTGTGGGTCAGGATTAGTTTTCGTGTGATGGTTAGGGTTAGGTTTAGGGTGAGGGTGAGAGTGAGGGTTAGGGTTAGGGTTAGAGTGAGGTTTAGGATTAAGGTGAGGGTTAAGGTTAGTGTGAGTGTTAGTGTTAGGTTTATGTTTAGTGTTACGTTTAGGGGGAGTGTTAGGGTCAGGCTTAGGGTTAGGGTTAGTGTTAGGGTTAGGGTTAGGGTGATGGTTAGGGTTACGGTTAACTTGAAGGTTAAGATGAGGTTTAGGGATAGGGTGAGGGTTAGGGTAAGGGTGATAGTAAGGGTAAATTTGAGGGTTACGCTGAGGGTGAGGGTTAGGATATTTGTGAGGGTTACGGTTAGGGTGAGGGTTAGGTTAAGGTTGAGGGTTAGGTATTAGGGTGAGGGTTAGATTGAGGAGTAGGGTTAGGGTTAGTGTTGTTGTTTAGGGTGAGGATGAGGGTTAGGGTTAGGTGAGGGTAAGGGTTAGAATTAGGGTTAGGGTGAGGGCTAGGTTGAGGGTGAGGGTTAGGGTTAGGGATAGGGTGAGGTTTAGTCTTAGGGTGAGGTTTTGGGTTAGTGTAAGGGTTAGTGTTAGGGTTAGGGTTAGTGTTATGGTGAGGGTAAGTGTTAGGGTGAGGGTTATAGTTACGGTGAGGGTTAGGGTGAGGGTTAGGGTTATTGTAAGTTTTAGGTTTAGATTTACATTAAGTATGAGGGTGAGGGTGAGAGTTAGGGTTAGGGTTAGGGTGAGGTATAGGTTTAGGATTAGGGTTAGAGTTAGGGTTAGGGTTTGGGTGAGGTTTAGGGTTAGATTTAGGCTTAGGGTGAGGGTTAGTGTTAGGTTTCGGTTAGGGTAAGGGTCAGTGTAAGGGTTATGGTTAGAGTTCGGGTTAGTGTTAGGATTAGGGTTAGGGTGAGGTTCAGTGTGTGGGTTAGGGTTAGGTTTAGGGTTAGGCTTAGCGTTAGGCTGAGGGTGAGGTTGAGGGTGAGGGTAGGGGTTAGGGTGAGGGTTAGGATTAGGGTTAGTGTGAGGGATAGGATGAGGGTTAGGGTTATGATTACGGTTAGAGTGAGGGTGAGGGTGAGGGTGATGTTTACGGTTAGGGTTAGGGTGCGGTTGTGGGTTAGGGTTAGGGTGAGGGTGAGGTTTAGTGTTAGAGTTAGGGATAGGGTGAGGGTTATGGTTAAGGTTAGTGTTAGGTTTAGGGATAGGGTAAGTGTTAGGTTTAGGGTGAGGGTTATGGTTATGGTTAGGATTAGAATTATGGTTAGGTTGAGGGTGAGTGTGTGGGTTAGGGTAAGGGTTAGGCTTAGGGTTAGGTTGAGCGTGAGGGTTAGGTTTAGGGTGAGGGTGAGTGTGAGGGTTAGGTTTAGGGTTAGGGTTAGGGTGAGGTTTAGTGTGAGGGTTATTGTTAAAGTTAGGGTGTGGGTGAGGGTTAGGGTTAGGGTGATGCTTAGGTTTACGGTCAGGGAGAGGGTTAGCATGAGGGTGAGATTTAGTGTGAGGGTTAGAGTGAGGGAGATAGTAAGGGTAAAGTTGAGGGTTAAACTGAAAGTGAGGATTACTGTAAATGTGAGGGTTAGGGTTAGGGTGAGGGTTAGGGTTAGGGTTAGGGTGAGGGTGTGGTTTAGTTTGAGGATTAGTTTTAGGGTTATTGTGAGGTTTAATGTGAGGATGAGAGTTAGGGTTAGGGTGAGGGCTAGGGTGAGGTTGAGGGTTAGGATTTGGGTTAGGGTGAGTGTGAGAGTTAGGGTGAGTGTTAGGGTTATGGTGAGGGTTAATGTGAGGGTTAGTGTTAAAGTTAGGGTGTGGGTGAGGGTTAGGGTTAGGGTGATGCTTAGGGTTATGGTCAGGGAGAGGGTTAGCATTAGGGTGAGAGTTAGTGTGAGGGTTAGGGTGAGGGTGACTGTAAGGGTAAAGTTTAGGGTTAGGCTGAGAGTGAGGATTACGGTAAATATGAGGATTAGGGTTACGGTTATGGTGCGGGTTAGGGTTAGGGGTAGTGTGAGGGTGAGGGTAAGATTGAGGATTAGTGTTAAGGTGAGATTTAGGGTGAGGATGAGGGTTAGGGTTAGGGTTAGGGTTAGGGTTATTGTTTGTGCTATGGTTACAGTTAAGTTTGCAGTGAGGGTGAGGCTGAGGGTGAGGTTTATGGTTATGGTTAGGTTTAGGGTTAGGGTTAGGGTTAGTATTATTTTTAGGGTTAAGGTTAGATTTACAGTGAGGGTGAGGGTGAGTGTTAGGTTTAGGGTGAAGTTTACAGTGAGGTTTAGGGTTAGGGTTAGGTTGAGGGTGAGTTTTAGAGTTTGAATTTGGTTTATTGTGAGGGATAGCGTGAGAGGTAGGGTTAGGGTTAGAGTTAGTGTTAGGGTGAGGGTGAGGGTTAGGTTGAGGTTTAGGGATAGGCTTAGGGTTAGAATTAGGGTTTGGGTGAGCATGAGTGTGAGCGTTAGGTTTAGGTTTATGCTTAGGTTTAGGTTGAAGGTGAAGGTAGGTGTGAGGGTTATGGTTACAGTGAGGGTGAGGATTACAGTTAGGGTGATGGTTAATATTTGGGTTCGGATTAAGGTGAGGGTGAGGGTTAGGGTTGGGTGATGGTTAGGGTTAGGATTAGGATTAGGGTGAGGGTGAGTGTTTGGATTAGGGTTAGGCTTATTTTTAGTGTTATGGTTAAGGTTACCTTTGCAGTGATGGTGAGGCTGAGGGTGAGGTTTAGGATTAGGATTAGGGTTAGGGTTAGGTTTAGGGTTAGGATTAGTGTTTTTGTTAAGGTTAGGGTTAGAGTTATGGTGAGGGTTAGGGTGAGGGTGAGGGTGAGGCTTAGGTTTAGGGTTAGGGGGAGTTTTAGGGTTAGGGTGAGGATTAGGGTTAGGGTGAGGGTGAGGTTTAGGGTTAGAGTTAAGGTTAGGGGGAAGGTTAAGGTGAGGGTTAGGGTTAGGGTTAGGGTTAGGTTTAGGATTAGGGTTAGGGTAGGGTGAGTGTGAGTGTTAGGGTAGGCTTAGGCTTAGGCTTAGGGTTAGGCTGAGGATGAGGGTGGGGGTGAGGTTTAGGGTTCGGGTGATGGTTAAGGTTAGGATTAGGGTGAGGGTTAGGATGAAGGTTAGGGTTAGGATAAGGGTTAGGGTGAGAGCTAGGGTGAGGGTGAGGATTAGGGTTAGGGTTAGGCTTAGGCTTAGGGTTAGGCTGAGGTAGAGGTTGAGGATGAGGGTTATGGTTAGGATGATGGTTAGTGTTACTGTTAACTTGAAGGTTAGCATGAGGTTTAGTGATAGGGTGAGGGTTAGAGTGAGGGTGATGGTAAGGGTATAGTTGAGGGTTAGGCTGAGAGTGAGAATTAAAATAAGGGTGAGGGTTAGGGTTAGGGTGAGGCTTAGGGTAAGGGTGAGGGTTATGGGTTATGCTGAGGGTGAGGGTTAGATTGAGGATTAGGGTTAGGTTTATGGTGAGGATGAGGGTTAGGGTTATTGTGAGGGTTAAGGTTAGAATTAGGTTTAGGTTGAGAGCTAGGGAGAGGGTGAGGGTTAGGGTTAATGTTAGGGTTAGGATGAGTTTTAGGATTAGGGTGAGGTTTAAGGTTAGTGTGAGGGTTAGTGTTAGGGTTAGGGTTAGTGTTAGGGTGAGGGTAAGTGTTAGGGTGAGGGTTAGGGTTCGGATGAGGTTTATAGTTAGGGTGAGGGTTAGGGTTAGGGTTATTGTTATTGTTAGGTTTAGGGTTACATTGAGGGTGAGGGTGAGGGTGAGGGTTAGGTTTAGGATTAGGGTTAGGGTCAGATTGAGGGTTAGGATTAGGGTTAGAGTTAGGGTTAGGGTGAGGGTGAGGTTTCAGGTTAGAGTTAGGCTTAGGGTGAGTGTTAGTGTGAGTGTTAGGGTTAGGGTTAGTGTTAGGTTAGGGTTAGGGTGAGGGTTAGTTTGAGGGTTAGGGTTAGAGTGATAGTTAGCATTAGTATTAGGGTTATGGTGAGGGTGAGTGTTTGGGTTAGGGTTAGGTTTAGTGTTAGGCTTAGGGTTAGGCTGAGGGTGAGGTTGAGGGTGAGGATTAGGGTTAGGGTGAGTGTTAGAGTTTGGGTTAGATTGAGGGTTAGGATGAGGGTTAGGGTTAGGATGAGGGTTAGGTTGACCGCTGGTGTGACGGTTAGTGTGAGGGACAGGGATAGGGTTAAGTTTAGGATTAGGGTTAGGTTGAGGGTGAGTGTGATGGTTAGGCTTAGGGTTAGGGTTAGGCATAGGGTTAGGGTTTGGGTTAGGGTTTGGTTTAGAGTGAGGGTGATGGTGAGGATTAGGATTAGTGTTAGGGTTAGGGTTAGGGTTAGGCTAAGGGTGAGAGGGTGGGGTTGAGGATTAGGGTTAGGGTTAGGTGAGGTTTAGGGTTAGTGTTAGAGGTAGGGTTAGGGTGAGGATAAGGTTTAGGGTTAGGGTTAGGGTTATTTTTAGCGTTAGGCTTAGGTTTAGGCTGAGAGTGAGCGTAGGGGTAAGGATTAGGTTTAGGGTTAGGGTTAGGGTTAGAATTCGGGTTAGGGTTAGGGTTAGGGATATTGTTAGTGTTATGGTTAGAATTAAGTTTGCAGTGAGGGTGAGGCTGAGGGTGAGGTTTATGGTTAGGGTTAGGTTTAGAGTTAGGGTTAGTGTTAGCGTTGTTTTTAGGGTTAAGGTTAGAGTTACGGTTAGGGTGAAGGTGAGGGTGAAGGTTAGGGTTAGGGTGAGTTTTAGGGTGAGGTTTAGGGTTAGGATTAGGTTGTGGGTTAGTGTTATTCTTAGGGTGAGGGTGAGGGTTAGGTTGAGGTTTAGGGATAGGTTTAGGTTTAGGATTAGGTTTAGGGTGAGTGTGAATGTGAGTGTTAGGGTTAGAATTAGGCTTAGGCTTAGGTTTGGGATTATGGTGAGGGTGAGTGTTAAGCTTAGGTTTAGGGTGAGGTTTAGGGTTAGGGTGAGGGTTAGGGTTAGGGTGAGGGTTAGGTTTAGTGTTAGGGTTAGGTGGAGGGTTAGGGTCAGCGTTAGGGTTAGGGTTACTGTGAGGGTTAGGGTTAGTGTGAGGGATAGGTTGAGGTTTAGGGTTAGGGTTAGGGTTAGGTTTAGGATTAGGGTTAGAGTGAGGGTGAGTGTGAGTGTAAGGGTTAGGTTTAGGCTTAGGCTGAGTGTGAGGGTGAGGGTGAGGCTTAGTGTTTGGGTGATGGTTAGGGTTAGGATGAAAGTGAGGTATAGGATCAGGGTTAGGGTTAGGATTAGGGTTAGGGTGAAGGCTAGGGTGAGGTTGAGGGTTAGGTTTAGGGTTAGGGTGAGGTTTAGGCTTAGGGTGAGGTTTAGGGTTAGTGTGAGTGTTAGTGTTAGGGTTAAGTTTACTGTTAGGGTTAGGGGGAGGGTTAGAGTCAGGTTTAGGGTTAGGGTTAGTGTTAGAATTAGGGCTAGGGTGATGGTTAGGGTTATGGTTAGTTGAAAGTTAGGATGCTGTTTAGGGATAGGGTGAGGGTTAGGGTGTGGGTGATGGTCAGTTTAAAGTTGAGGGTTAGGCTGAGGGTGAGGGTTAAGATAAGGGTGAAGGTTACGGTTAGGGTGAGGGTTAGGGTAAGGGTGAGGGTTAGGGATTAGGGTGAGGGTGAGGGTTAGATTGAGGATTAGGGTTTGGGTTAGTGTGTGGTTTAGGGTGAACATGAGGGTTAGGGTTAGTTGAGGGTAAGGGATCGAATTAGGAATAGGGTGAGGGCTAGGGTTAGGGTGAGGGTTAGGGTTAGTGTGAGGTTTAGTGTTAGGGTTAGGGTTAGTGTTAGGGTGAGGGTAAGTGTTAGGTTGAGGGTTAGGGTGAGGGTGATGGTTATAGTTAGGGTGAGGGTTAGTGTTAGGGTTAGGGTTTTTGTTAATTTTAGGTTTAGGGTTATGTTTATGTTGAGGGTGAGGGTGAGGGTGAGGGTTAGGGTTAGGGTTAGGGTGAGGTTTAGAGTTAGGATTAGGTTAGTGTTATGGTTAGGGTGAGGGTGAGGTTTAAGGTTAGATTTAGGCTTAGGGTGAGGGTTAGGGTTAGGGTTAGTGTTAGGTTAGGCTTAGGGTGAGTGTGTGGGTTAGGGTTAGGTTTAGGTTTAGGCTTAGTGTTAGGCTGAGAGTGAGGTTGAGGGTGAAGTTTAGGGTTAAGGTGAGGGTTAGGATTACGGTTAGGGTGAGATTTATGATGACGGTTAGGGTTAGGATTAGGGTTAGAGTGATGGCTAGGGTGAGGGTGAGGTTTAGGTTTAGGGTTAGGGTGAGGTTTAGTGTTAGGTTTAGGGTGAGTTTGAGTGTTAGAGTTAGGGTTATGGTGAGGGTTAGGGATCGGGTTAGTGTTAGGGTTAGGTTTAGGGTGAGTGATAGTGTTAGGGTGATGGTTATGGTTATGTTTAGGATTAGGATTAGGGTTAGGGTGAGGGTGAGTGTGTGGGTTAAGGTTAGTTTTAGTGTTAGGCTTAGGGTTAGGCAGAGGGTGAGGTTGAGGCTGAGGGTTAGGTTTAGTGTGAGTCTTTGGGTTACAGTGAGGGTTATGTTTAGGGTGACGGTTACGATTAGGTTTTGGTTTAGGTTGAGGGCTACGTTGAGTGTGAGGTTTAGGGTAAGGGTTAGGGTGAAGTTTATGGTGAGTGTGCTATTTAGGGTTAGGGTTAGGCTGAGGTTTAGGGTTATAGTTAGGTTTAGGTTTAGGGCGAGTGTGAGGTTTAGGGTTAGAGTTAGGGTTAGGGTGAGGGTTAGGGTGAGGTTTAAGGTTAGAGTTAGGGTTATGGGGGACGGTTAGTTTGAGGGTTAGGTTTAGGGTGAGGGCTAGTTTGAGGGTGATGGTTAGGGTTAGTGTTAGGCTTAGGCTTATGTTTAGGCTGAGTGTGAGTTTGAGGGTGAGGGTCAGGGTTAGGGTGAGGTTAGGGTTACGGTTAGGTTGAAGGTTAGCCTGAGGTTTAGGGATAGGGTGAGGGATAGGTTGTTGGTGATGGTAAGGGTAAAGTTGAAGGTTAGGCTGAGGGTCAGGGTAAAGATAAGGGTGAGGGTTAGGGTTAGGATGAGGGTTAGGGTAATGGTGAGGGTTAGGGGTTAGGGTGAGTGTGAGTGTTAGATTGAGGATTAGGGTTAGGTTTAGTGTGAGGTTTAGGGTGAGGATGATGTTAGGGTTAGGGTGAGGGTTAGGGTTAGAATTAGGGTTAGGATGAGGGCTAGGCTGAGGGTGAGGGTGAGGGTAAGGTTAGGGTTATGGTGAGTTTTAGGGTTAGGGTGAGGGTTAGGTTTAGTGTGCGGGTTAGTGTTATGGTTAGGGTTAGTGTTAGGGTGAGGGTAAGTGTTAGAGTGAGGGTTAGGGTTAGGGTGAGGGTTATAGTTAGGGTGAGGGTTAGGGTTAGGGTTAGGGTTAGGGTTATTGTGATTTTTAGGTTTAGGGTTACATTCAGGGTGAGGGTGGGTGTGAGGGTTAGGGTTAGAGTTAGGGTGAGGTTTAGGTTTAGGATTAGGGGTAGAGTTAGGGTTAGGGTGAGGGTGAGGTTTAGGGTTAGAGTTCGGCTTAATGTGAGGGTTAGTGTGAGGATTAGTGTTAAGGTTAGTCTTAGGTTAGGGTTAGGGTGAGGTTTATTGTGGGGGTAAGGGTTAGAGGGACTGTTAGGGTTAGGATTAGGGTTAGGGTGAGGTTGAGTGTGTGGGTTAGGGTTAGGTTTAAAGTTAGGATTAGGGTTAGGCTGAGGCTGAGGCTAAAGGTGAGGGATAGGGTTAGGTTAGGGTTAGGTTTAGGGTAAAGTTGAGGGTTAGGATGAGGGTTAGGGTTAGGATTAGGGTTAGGGTGAGGGTGACTCTGTGGGTTATGGTGCGGTTTAGTGTTAGGGTTAGGGTTAGAGTTAGGGTTATGGTGAGGGTGAGGTTTAGGGGTACAGTTGGGGTTAGGGTGAGGGTTAGGGTGAGGGTTAGGGTTAGCGTGATTGTTAGGGTGGTGGTGAAGGTAAGAGTAAATGTTATTGTTGGGCTGAGGTTGAGAGTTAATATAAGGCTGAGGGTTAGTGTTAGGGTGAGGGTTAGGTTTAGGGGTAGTGTGAGGGTGAGGTTTAGATTGAGGATTAATGTTAGGATTAGGGTGAGGTTTAGGGTGAGGATTAGGGTTAGGGTTATTGTTAGTGTTATGGTTAGGGTTAAGTTTGCGATGAGGGTGAGGCTGAGGGTGAGGTTTATGGTTACGGTTAGGTTTAGGGTTAGGGTTTGGGTTAGTGTTATTGTTAAGGTTAGGGTTGGTGTTACAGTGAGGGTGAGGTGAGTGTGAGGGTTAGGTTGAGGGTTAGGATTAGGATTAGGTTGAGGGTGAAGATAGGTGTGAGTGTTAGGGTTATGGTGAGGGTGAGGATTAAGTTTAGGGTGAGGTTTAGGATTTGGGCTAGGATTAAGTTGAGGGTGAGGGTTAGGGTTAGGGTGAGGGTTAGCATTAGGATTAGGGTTAGGGTGAGGGTGAGGGTTAGGATTAGAGTTAGGGTTAGGGTTATTGTTAATGTTATGGTTAAGGACATATTTGCAGTGATGGTGAGGCTGAGGGTAATGTTTAGGGTTAGGATTACGGTTAGGGTTAGGTTTAGGGTTAGGATTAGTGTTATTGTTAAGCTTATGGTTTGAGTTATGGTGAGGGTGAGGGTGAGGGTTCGGCTTAGGGTGAGGTATAGGGTTAGGGTTAGTGTGAGGTTTAGGGTGAGGATGAGAGTTAGCGTTAGGTTGAGGGCTAGGTTGAGGGTGAGGTTAAGGGTTAAGGTGAGGTTTAGGGTTAGGGTTATGGTTAGTGTTAGTGTGAGGGTTAGTGTTAGGGGGAGAGAGTGTCAGGGTGAGGGTTAGGGTTAGGGTTAGAGTTAGGATTAGGGAAAGGGTTACGGTGAGGGTTAAGGTGAGGGATAGGTGAAGGTTTACGGTTAGGGTTGGGGTTAGGTTTAGGATTAGGGTTAGGGTGAGGGTGACTGTGAGGGTTAGGGTTAGGCTTCGGCTTAGGTTTAGGGTTAGGCTGAGGGTGAGGGTGGGGGTGAGGATTAGTTTTTGGGTGATGGTTAGGGTTACGATTAGGGTGAGGGTTAGGATGAGGGTTAGGGTTAGGATTAGTGTTAGGGTGAGGGCTAGAGTGAGGGTGAGGGTGAGCGTTAGGGTTAGGCTTAGGCTTAGGGTTAGGCTGAGTGTGACATTGAGGGTGAGGGTTAGGGTTATGGTGATGGTTAGGGTTACAGTTAGGTTGAAGGTTAGCATGAGGTTTAGGGATAGGGTGAGGGTTAGAGTGAGGGTGATGGTAAGTGTAAAGTTGAGGGTTAGGCTGAGGGGGAGGGTTAAGATAAGGGTGAGGGTTAGGGTTAGGGTGAGGGTTAGTGTAAGGTTGAGGGTTAGGGTTTATTGTGAGGGGGAGGGTTAGATTGAGGATTAGGGTTAGGTTTAGTGTGAGGTTTAGGGTGAGGATGAGGGTTAGGGTTACGGTGAGGTTTAGGGTTAGGGTTAGTGTTATTGTTAGGTTTAGGGTTAGAGTTACGGTGAGGGTGAGGTTGCGGGTCCGGGTTAGGGTTAGGGTTAGGGTGAGTTTTAGAGTTAGGGTTGGAGATAGGGTTAGGTTCAGGGTGATGTTTAGGTTTAGAGTTCGGGTTAGTTTTAGGGTTGGGCTTAGGGTTAGGCTGAGGGTGAGTATTAGGGTTGGGTTTAGGGTTAGGGTTAGAGTTAGCGTTAGGGTTAGGGTCGGGATTAGGGTTAGGGTGAAGGTGAGGGTGAGTGTTAGGGTTAGGTTTAGGCTTAGGCTGAGGGTGAGGGTGGGGGTGAGGATTAGTTTTCGTTGAGGATTAGTGTGAGGTTTAGGGTTAGAATTAGGGTTAGGGTGAGGTCTAGGGTTAGTGTTAGTGTTAGGGCTAGGGTTAGGCTTAGGGTGAGTGTGATTGTGAGGGGTAAGGTTAGGGTTAGGTGTAGGATTAGGCTGAGGGTGAGGGTGAGGGTGAGGTTTAGTGAGAGGGTTAGGGTGCGGGTGAAAGTAAGGGTAAAGTTGAGGGTTAGGCTGAGAATGAGGATTACGGTAAATGTGAGTGTTAGTGTTAGGGTGAGGATTAGAGTTAGGGTTAGGGTGAGGGTGTGGTTTAGATTAAGGATTAGTTTTAGGGTTAGTGTGAGGTTTAGGATGAGGATGAGGGTTAGGGTTAGGGTGAGGGTGAGGGTTAGGGTTAGGGTTAGGGTGAGTGTTACGGTTAGGGTGATGGTTAGGGTTAGTGTGAGGGTTAGTGTAAGAGTTAGGGTTAGTGTTAGTGTGAGGGTAAGTGTTATTGTTCGGGTTAGGGTTCGGGTGAGGGTTATGGTTAGAATGAGGGTTAGGGATAGGGTTAGGGTTATTGTTAGGGTTAGTGTTCGTGTTAGGATGAGGGTTAGGGTTAGCATTAGGTTTAGGGTGAGGACAAGGGTGAGGGTGAAGTTTAGGGTTTCAGTCAGGCTTAGATTTAGGGTTAGGCTGAGGCTGAGGGTGAGGTTGAGGGTTAGGGTTAGCTTGATGGTTAGGGTTACAGTTAAGCTTAGGGTTAGCATGAGTGTTAGGGTTAGGGTGAGGGTTAGGCTGAGGGTGACTGTAAGGGTAAAGGTGATTATTAGGGTTAGGGTGAGGGTTAGGGTGAGGATTAGGGTAAGGGTTAAGGTGAGGTTGAGGGTTAGATTGAGGATTAGTGTTATGGTTAGTGTGTGGTTTAGGGTGAGGATGAGGGTTAGGGTTAGGGTGAGGGCTAGGGTGAGGTTGAGGGTTAGGGATAGAGTTAGGTTGAGGTTTAGGTTTAAGGTGATTTTTAGGGTTAGTGTGAGGGTAAGTGTTAGGATTAGTGTTACTGTTAGGGTGAGGGTAAGTGTTAGCATGAGGGTTAAGCTTAGGGTGAGGGTTATGGTTAGGTTTAGGCTTAGTGTTAAGGTTAGGGTTATTGTTAGGGTTAGGTTTAGGGTTACGGATACTGTGATGGTGAGGGTGAGGGTGAGGGTTAGGGTTAGGGTTAGTGCTGGGGTTAGGGTTAGGGTAAGGGTTAGGTTGAGTTTTATGGTTAGGTTTCGGGTTAAGTTTAGGATTAGGGTTATGGTGTGGGTGAGTGTGAGGGTTAGGGTTAGGGTTAGGCTTAGGCTTAGGGTTAGGCTGAGGGTGAGGGTGGGAATGAGGATTAGCTTTAGGGTGATGGTTAGGTTTAAGGTTAGGTTTAGGGTTATGGTTAGGGTTAGGATTAGGGTTAGGGTGAGGGGTAGGGTTAGGGTGAGGGTTAGGCTGAGAGTTAGGCTGAGTCTGAGGGTGAGGGTGAGGTTTAGGGTTAGGGTTAGGGTGAGGGTGAGGTTAAGAATGAGGATTAGTTTTAGGGTTAGTGTGAGGTTTAGGGTGAGGATGAGGGTTAGGTTTAGGTTGAGGGCTAGGGTGACGTGAGGGTTAGGGTTAGGGTGAGGCTTAGGATGAGGTGTAGGGTTAGGATTAGGGTTAGGGTGAGCGCTAGGGTGATGGTTAGTGTGAGGGTTAGGGTTAGGGATAGGGATAGCTTTAGGATTAGGTTTAGATTGAGGGTGAATGTGAGGGTTAGGTTTAGGGTTAGGGTTAGGGTGAGGGTGAGGGTTAGGGTTAGGGTTATGTTTAGAGTGAGGGTTAGGGTGAGGGTTATGGTGAGGGTAAGGGTTAGGATTACCGTTAGGGTATGTGCTAGGATGAGCAATAGGGTTAAGGTTTGGGTTGGGGTGAACGTTAGGGTGAGGCTTAGGATGAGGTGTAGGGTTAGGATTAGGGTTAGGGTGAGCGCTAGGGTGATGGTTAGTGTGAGGGTTAGGGTTAGGGATAGGGATAGGTTTAGGATTAGGTTTAGATTGAGGGTGAATGTGAGGGTTAGGTTTAGGGTTAGGGTTAGGCTTAGGGTTAGGGTGAGTGTTAGGGTTAGTGTGAATGTTAGGGTTAAGGTGAGGGTTATGGTTATGGTGAGGGTTAGAGTTAGGTTTAGGGTTAGGGTTAGGGTAAGGTTTAGGGTGAGGATGAGGTTTAGGGTTAGTGTTAGGGTGTGGTTTAGGGTTATGGTTAGGGTTATTGTTAGGGCGATGGTGAGGGTTAGGATTAGAGTTAGGTTTAGGTGAGGGTTAGGGTGAGGGTTAGGGTTAGTGTTAGTGTTAGGGGTAGGGTTAGGATGAAGGTTAGTGTGAGGGTGAGGGTTAGGGTAAGGGTTAGGATTAGGATTAGGGTTAAGGTGAGGGTGAGTGTGAGGGTTAGTGTTAGGTTTAGGATTAGGGTTATGGTGAGGATGAGGGTTAGGGTTAGGGTTATGTTTAGAGTGAGCGATAGGGTGAAGGTTATGGTGAGAGTAAGGGTTAGGATTAACATTAGGTTATGTGCTAGGATGAGCAATAGGGTTAGGGCTAGGGTTAGGGTGATGGTTAGGTTGAGGGTTAGGTTTAGGGTTAGTTTTAAGGTTAGGGTTGGTGTTAGGGTTAGGATTAGTGTTACGGTGACTGTGAGTGTAACAGTTAGGGTTAGGGTTAGTTTTAGGCTTAGGGTTAGGCTGAGGCTGAGTGTGAGGGTGAGGGTTAGATTTAGGCTGAGTTTTTGGTTTAGTGTTAGAGTGAGGTTTAGGGTGAGGGTTAGGGTTAGAATTAGGGTTAGTGTATGTCCTAGGGTGAGGGTTAGCCTAACGCTAACGTTTAGGTTTAGGGTGAGGTTTAGCTTTAGGGTTATGATCAGGATTAGGGTTAGTGTGAGGGTTTGGGTTAAGGTTAGAGTTACGGTGAGGGTGAGGTTTAAGTTTAGGTTTAGGGTTATGGTTATTGTTAGGGTTAGGGTTAGGGTTAAGGTTAAGGTAAGGGTGAGGGTTAGGGTGATGTTGAGTGTTAGGATTAGGGTTAGGATTAGGTTTAGTGTTAGGGTGAGGGTGAGGTTTAGGGTTATTGTTAGGGTTAGGGTTAGGTTTAGTGTGAGTGTTAGGGTTAGGTTTAGTGCTATGGTTAGGTTTATGGTGAGGGCTAGTGTGAGGGTGAGGGTATTGTTAGGGTTAGGCTTAGGCTTACAGTTAAGCTGAGGGTGAGGGTTAGGTTTAGGCTTAGGCTTAGGCTTAGGCTGAGGTTGAGTGTGAGGATTAGGGTTAGTGTTTGGGTTAGGGTTAGGCTTAGTGCTAGGCGGAGGGTGAGGGTGAGGGTGAAGGTTATCTTTAGGGTGAGGGTGAGGATTAGGTTTAGGGTTAGCGTTATGGTGCGGGTTAGTGTGAGGGTTAGGGTTAGTGTTATGGTTACGGTGAGGGTGAGAGTGAGTGTGAGGGTTAGAGTTAGGTTTAGTGTTATTTTTAGTGTTATGGTTAGGTTTAAATTTACAGTGAGGGTGAGGATGAGGGTGAGGGTTAGGTTTAGGGTTAGGGTGAGGTTTAGGTTAGGGTTAGGGTAAGGGTTAGGGTGAGGGTTTGGGTAAGGGTTATGGTTACGGTAAGGGTGAGTGTTAGGGTTAGGGTGAGGGTTAGTGTGATTGTTAGGGTTAGAGTTAGGGTGAGGGTTTGGATGAAGTTGATGGTTAGGGTCTGGATTAGCTTTAGGGTTAGGATTTGGATTAGATTTAGTGTTAGGTTGAGTGCTTGGGTTAGGCTTAGGTTTAGGGTTAGGCTTAGTGTTAAGCTGAGGGTGAGGGTGAGGGTGAGGTTTAGGGTTAGGGTTTGGGTTAGGTTTAGCGTTTGGGTGAGAGTTAGGGTTCGGGTTAAGTTTAGGTTTAGGGTGAGGGTTAGGTTAGGGTTATGGTGAGGTTGAGGGTTAGGGTTAGGTTGATGGTTAGTGTTAGGATTATGGTTAGGGTGAGGGTTCCGGTTAGGATTAGGGTGAGAGTTAGGATGAGGATTAGGGTTAGGATTAGTGTTATTGTGAGAGTTAGAGTGAGGGTGAGGGTTAAGGTTAGTGTTAGAGTGAGGTTTAGGGTTAGGGTGAGGGTTAGAAAGAGGGTTAGGGTGAGGGTTAGGGATAGGGTTAGGGTGAGGGTTAGGATGAGGGTGATGTTTAGGTTTAGGGTTAGGGTGAGGGTAAGGTTTAGGGTTAGAGTTAGGGTTAGGGCTTGGGATAGGCTGAGGTTCAAGATCAGGGTTAGTGTTAGTGTTAGGGTTAGCTTGAGGGTTACTGTTAGTGTGAGGGTTAGGTTTAGGGTTAGGATTAGGATTAGGGTTAGGGTGAGGGTGAGTATGAGGGTTAGGGTTAGGTTTAGGCTTAGGGATAGGCTGAGGGTGAGGGTGAGAGTGAGGGTTAGGGTGAGGGTGAGGGTGCGGTTTAGGGTTAGAGTTAGTGTTAAGTTGAGGGTTAGTGTGAGGGTATTAGGGTTAGGTTTAGGGTGAGGGTTAGGTTGAGGGTTAGGGTTAGGGATAGGGTTAGGTTTAGGATTAGGTTTTGGTTGAGGGTGAGTGTGAGGGTTATGGTTAGGGTTAGGATTAGGCTTAGGTTTAGGCTGAGGGTGAGGGTGAGGGTTAGGGTTAGGGTGAGGGTTAGGTTTAGTGTTAGGGTGAGGGTTAGAATGAGGGTTAGGTTTAGGATTAGAGTTAGGGTGAGGGCTAGCATGAGAGTGAGGGTTAGGGTTAGGGTGAGGTTTAGGGTTAGGGTTAGGTTTAGGTATAGGGTGAGGGTTAGGGTTAGGGTTATGTTGAGGGTGAGGGTTAGGGTTAGGTTGAGGATTAGGATTAGGTTTAGGTTTAAGGTGAGGGTTAGGGTTAAGATGAAGGTTAGCATTAGGGTCCGGGTTAGGATTAGGGTTAGGATGAGGGCTAGGTTGAGGCTGAGTGTTAGGGTTAGGGTTACAGTGAGGTTTAGGGTTATGTTTAGGTTTAGGGTGAGGGTTAGGGTGAGTGTTACGGTGAGGGTCAGGGTTAGGGTTAGGGTGAGGGTTAGAACTTGGTTTAGGGTTAGGATGCGGGTTAGTTTTAGGGTTAGGGTGAGGGTTAGTATGAGGGTTAGGGTTACAATTTGGGTTAGGGTGAGGGCTTGGTTGAGGGTGAGGTTTAGTGTTAGGGTTAGGGTGAGGTTTAGGATTAGGATTAGGGGTAGCGTTAGGGTTCGGGTTACAGTGAGAGTGATGGTTAGGTTTCGGGTGAGGGTTAGTGTGAGGACTAAGGAGAGGGTGAAGGTTAGGGTTAGGGTTAGGGTGAGGGTTAGGTTTAGGTTTAAGTTTAGAGTTAGGGTTAGGGTTAGGATTAGTGTGAGGGTGAGTGTGAGTGTGAGGGTTAGTGTTAGAGTTAGGCTTAGGTTAGGGTTAGGCTGAGGGTGAGGGTGGGGATGAGGATTAGGTTTAGAGTGATGGTTCCGGTTTTGGTTAGGTTGAGGGTTAGGATGAGGGTTAGGGTTTGGATTAGGGTTAGCGTGAGGCCTAGGTTGAGTGTGAGGTTAAGGGTTAGGTTTAGGCTTAGGCTTAGGTTTAGGCTGAGGCTGAAGGTGAGGGTGAGGGTTAGGTTTAAGGTGATGGTTAGATTTACGGTTAGGGTGAGGGTTAGGATGAGATTTAGGATTGGGGTGAGCATTAGGATGAGGTTGACAGTAAGAGTAAAGTTGAGGGTTAGGCTGAGAGTGAGAGTTATGTTTAGGGTGAGAGTTCGAGTTAGGGTTAGGTTGAGGGTGAGAGTTAGATTGAGGTTTAGTGTTGGGGTTAGTGTGAGGTTTAGGGTGAGTATGAGGGTTAGTGATAGGGTGAGGGATAGGGTGAAGTTGAAGGTTAGGGTTATGGTTAGGGTGAGGTTTAGGTTTAGGGTGATGGTTAGCGTTAGTGTGAGGGTTAGTGTTAGGGTTAATGTTAGTGTTAGGGTGAGGTTAAGTGTTAGGGTAAGGTTTAGGTTGAGAGTGAGGTTTAGAATTCGGGTTAGGGTTAGGGTTAGGGTGAGGGTGAGGTTTAGGGTTAGAGTTAGGGTTAGGGTTAGGGTTACTGTTAGGATTAGGGTTAGGGTGAGGTTTAGTGTGGGAGTGAGGGTTACTGTTAGGGTTAGGATTAGGATTAGGGTTAAGGTGAGGGTGAGTGTGAGGGTTAGGATTAGGGTTAGGATTAGGATTAGAGTTTGGGTGAGGGTGAGGGTGAGGGTTACCGTTAGGGTGAGTGTTTGGTTTAGGGTTAGAGTGAGGGTTAGGGTCAGGGTTAGGCTTAGGCCTAGGGTTTGATTATGGCCTGTTTTGAGGGTGAAGGTTAGGGTTAGGGTGATGGTTAGGGTGGGGGTGACGTTAAGGCTAAAGTTAGGGTTAGGCTGCGGTTGAGAATTACTGTAAGGGTTAGGGTTATGGTTAGGGTGAGGGTTAGGGGAAGGGGTCGGGTGAGGGTGAGGATTAGATTGAGGATTAGTGTTAGGGTTAGGGTGAAGTTTAGGGTGAGGATGAGTGTTAGGGTTAGGGTTAGGTTTATTGTTAGTGTTATGTTTAGGGTTAAGTTTGCGGTGAGGGTGAGGCTGAGTGTGAGGTTTATGGTTAGGGTTAGGTTTAGGGTTAGGGTTAGGGTTAGTGTTATTGTTAGGGTTAGGGTTAGAGTTACAGTGAGTGTTAGGGTGAGGGTTAGGGTTAGAGTGAGGTTTACGGTGAGGTTTAGTGTTAGGGTTAGGTTGAGGGTGAGAGTTAAGTTTAGAATTAGGTTTAGGGGGAGGGTAAGGGTGAGGGGTAGGGTTAGGGTTAGTGTTAGTCTTAGGGTGAGGGTGAGGATTAGGTTGAGGTTTAGGGATAGGCTTAATGTTAGGATTAGGGTTAGGGTGAGGGTGAGTGTGAGGGTTAGGGTTAGGCTTAGGCTAAGGGTTAGGTTGAGGGTGTAGGTAGGTGTGAGGGTTAGGGTTACAGTGAGAGTTAGAATTATTGTTTGGGTGAGGGTTAGGATTTGGTTTAGGTTTAAGGTGAGGGTGAGGGTTAGGGTTAGTGTGACGGTTAGGGTTAGGATTAGGGTTAGGGTGAGAGTGAGGGTTATGATTAGGGTTAGGATTAGGGTGAGAGTGAGGGTTAGGATTAGGGTTTGTGTTATTGTTATTGTTCTGGTTAAGGTTACCTTTGCTGTGATGGTGAGGCTGAGGGTGAGGATTAGGGTTAGGATTAGGGTTAGGGTTAGGTTTGGAGTTAGGATTAGTGTTATTGTTAAGGTTAGGGTTAGAGTTATGGTGAGGGTGAGGGTTAGGTTTAAGGTTTTGGTTAGATTTAGGTTTAGGGTGAGGATTAGGGTTAGGGTGAGGGTGAGGTTTAGGGTTAGAGTTATGGTTAGGGGGAGGGTTAGGGTGAGGTTTAGGGTTAGAGGTATGATTAGGGTGAGGGTTAGGGTGAGGGTTAGGTTGAGGTTCAGGGTTAGGGTTAGGGTTAGGTTTAGGATTAGGGTTAGAGTGAGGGTGAGGGTGAGGGTTAAGGTTAGGCTTAGGCTTAGCGTTAGGCTGAGGGTGAGGGTGGTGGTGAGGATTAGGGTTCGGGTGATGGTTAGGTTTAGGATTAGGGTGAGGGTTAGGGTTAGGATTAGGATTAGGGTGAGGGTTAGCATGAGGGTTAGGGTTAGGTTTATTGTTAGGGTGAGGGCTAGGGTGAGGGTGAGGGCTAGGGTTAGGGTTAGGGTGAGTTTTAAGGTTAGGGTGAGGGGTAGGGTTAGTGTGAGGGTTAGTGTTAGGGTTAAGGTTAGTGTTAGGGTGAGGGTAATTGTTAGGGTGAGGGTTAGGTTTAGGGTGAGTGTTATAGTTAGGGTGAGGTTTAGTGTTAGGGTTAGGGTTTTTGTTAATTTTAGGTTTGGTGTTATGTTGACGGTGAGGGTGATGGTGAGGGTTAGGTTTAGGGTTAGGGTGAGTTTTTGGGTTAGGATTAGGTTAGAGTTATGGTTAGGGTGTGGGTGTGGTTTAGGGTTAGATTTAGGCTTAGGGTGAGGGTTAGTGTGAGGGTTAGGGTTAGGGTTAGTGTTAGGTTAGGTTTAGGGTGTGGGTTTGTGTGAGGGTTAGGGTTAGAGTTAGGGTTAGGTTTACTATTAAGGTTAGGGTGAGGGTGAGTGTGTGGGTTACGGTTAGGTTTAGGGTTAGGCTTAGGGTTAGGCTGAGAGTGAGTTTGAGTGTGAGGGTTCGGGTTAGAGTGAGGGTTAGGTTTAGGATTAGGGTTAGGGTGTTGGCTAGGGTTAGGGTGAGGTTTAGGGTTAGGGTTAGTTTGAGGTTTAGTGTTAGGGTTAGGATGAGGGTGAGATTGAGTGTTAGAGTTAGGGTTAGGGTGAGGGTTAGGGTTAGGGTTAGTGTTAGGGTTAGGTTTAGGGTGAGTGATATGGTTACGTTGAGGGTTATGGTTATGGTTAGAATTAGGATTAGGGTTAGGGTGAGTGTTAGTGTGTGGGTTAGGGTTAGGTTTAGCGTTAGGCTTAGGGTTAGGCTGAGGGTGATGTTGAGGGTGAGAGTTAGGGTTAGCGTGAGTGTTAGGGTTATGCTTAGTGTGAGGGTTACGGTTAGGTTTAGGGTTATGGTGAGGGCTACTTCGAAAGTGAGGTTTAGGGTTAGGGGTAGGGTGAGGTTTAGGGTGAGGGTGAGGTTTAGTGTTAGGGTTAGGCTGAGGTTTTGGGTTAGGGTTAGGGTTAGGTTTAGGGCGAGTGTGAGGTTTAGGGTTAGAGTTAGGTTCAGGGTGAGGGTTAGGGTGAGGTTAAGCGTTAGTGTTAGTGTTAGGGGTAGGGTTAGGCTGAGGGTGAGGTTGAGTGTGAAGGTTAGGCTTAGGTTTATTCTGAGGGTGAAGGTGAGGTTGAGGGTTAGGGTTAGGGTGAGGGTGAGGTGTAGGCTTAGATTTAGTGTTAGTGTGAGGGTTAGTGTGAGTGTTTGTTTTAGGGTTAGGGTGTGGGTGAGGGTTAGGGTTAGGATGATGCTTAGGGTTACGGTCAGGGTGAGGGTTAGGATGAGGATTAGGGGTATGGGTAGGGTTAGGGTGAGGGCTACATTGAGGGTGAGGTTTAGGGTAAGTGTTAGGGTGAGGTTTAGGTTGAGATCGAGGTTTAGTGTTAGGGTTAGGCTCAGGTTTAGGGTTAGGATTAGGGTTAGGGTTAGGGCGAGTGTGAGGTTTAAGGTTAGATTTAGGTTTAGGGTGAGGGTTAGGGTGAAGTTAGGGTTAGTGTTAGTGTTAGGGTAGGGTTAGGCTGAGGGTGAGGGTGAGTGTGAGGGTTAGGGTTGGGGTTAGGCTTAGGTTTAGGCTGAGCGTGAGCGTGAGGTTGAGATTTAGTGTTAGCTTAATGGCTATGGTTACGGTTAGGCTGAGGGTTAGTATGAGGATTAGGGTTAGGGTGAGGGTTAGGGTGAGGGTGACAATAAGGGTCAAGTTGAGGTTTAGGCTGAGAGTGAGGATTACGGTAAATGTGAGGGTTACGGTTAGGGTGAGGGCTAGGGTGAGGTTGATGGTTCGGGATAGGGTTAGGTTGAGGTTTAGGATTAAGGTGATGGTTAGAGTTAGTGTGAGGGTTAGTGTTAGAAAGTGTTAGGGTGAGGGTTAGTGTTAGGGTGAGGGTTCTGGTTAGGGTTAGGGTTAGTGTTAGGGTTAGGGTTATTGTTAGGGTTAGGGTTACAGTTACGGTGAGGGTGAGGGTGAGGGTTAGGGTTAGGGTTAGGGGGAGGTTTAGGGTTAGTGTTAGAGTTTCGGTTAGGTTGAGGGTGGGGTTTAGGTTTAGAGTTAAATTTAGGGTTAGGGTTAGGTTTAGGGTTAGGGTTAGGGTTAGGATTAGGGTTAGCGGGAGGGTGAGAGTGAAGGTTAGGGTTAGTGTTAGGCTTAGGCTTCGGGTTATTCTGAGGGTGAGGGTGGAGCTGAGGCTTAGGGTTAGGTTTAGGGTGTGGGTTAGGATGAGGTTTAGGGTTAGGATTAGGTTTATGATGAGGGCAAGGGTGAGGGTGAGGGTTAGGGTTAGCATTATGGTGAGGTTTAGGTTTAGGGTTAGGTTTACTGTTAGGGTGAGGTTAGGGTTAGGGTTACTGGGAGGGTGAGCGTTAGGGTTATGGTGAGGGTTAGGGTTCTGTTTAGGGTGAGGATTAGGGTTAGGGTTAGGGTGAGGGATTGAGTTAGGGTTAGAGTTAGAGTGAGGGTGAGGGTGAGGGTGAGGTTTAGGGTTAGGGTTATGTTTAGGCTGAGGGTGAGATTTAGGGTTATAATTAGGGTTAGGGTGTGGGTTAGGTTGAGGGTTAGGTTTAGGGTTAGTGTTAGGTTTAGAGTTAGAGTGAGGGTTAGGTTGAGGTTTAGGATTAGGGTTCGGGTTAGGTTTAGGATTAGGGTTATGGTGAGGGTGCGTGTGAGGGTTAGGGTTAGGTTTACGCTTAGGCTTAGCGCTAGGCTGAGGGTGAGGTTGGGGATGAGGATTAGGTTTAGAATGATGGTTAGGTTGATGGTTAGTTTTAGGGTTAGTATTAGGGTTAGGATTAGGGTTAGGGTGAGGGCTAGGGTGAGGGTGAGGGTTAGGCTTAGGTTTAGTCTGAGTCTGAGGGTGAGGGTTAGGGTTATGTTGATGCTGAGGGTTACAGTCAGAGTCAGGGTTAGGATGAGGGTTAGTTTTAGGGTGAGGGTTAGGGTGAGGGTTACTGTAAGGGTAAACTTTAAGGTTAGGCTGAGAGTGAGGATTACGGTAAGGGTGAGGGTTAGGTTTAGGTTGAGGGTTAGGGTTAGGTTTAGGGTGACGGTGAGTTTTAGATTGAGGATTAATTTTAGGGTTAGTGTGAGGTTTAGGGTGAGGATGAGTCTTAGTGTTCGGGTGTGGGCTAGGGTTAGGGTAAGGGACAGGGTTAGGTTGAGTTTTAGGGTTAGGTTGATGGTTAGGGTTAGTTTAAAGTTTAGTGTTAGGGTTAGGGTTAGTGTAAGGGTGAGGGTAAGTGTTAGGCTGAGGGTTAGGTTTAGGGTAAGGGTTATGGTTAGAATGAGGGTTAGGGTTAGGGTTAGGGTTATTGTTAGGGTTAGGGTTTCGGTTTCGGTGAGGTTGAGGGTTATGGTTAGGTTTATGTTGAGGTTCATGTTTAGGCTTAGGATTAGTGTTAGGGTTAGGGTGAGGGTGAGGTTTAAGGTTGGAGTTAGTGTTAGTGTTAGGGTTAGGGTGAGGGGAGGGTTAGTGTTAGGGTTAGGGTGAGGCTTAGGGTTAGGATTAGGTTGAGGGTTAGGATTAGGTGTACGGTTAGGATTAGGGTTAGGGTGAGTGCTAGGGTGATGGTTAGGGTTAGGGATAGGGTTAGGTTTAGGATTAGGTTTTGATTGAGCGTGAGTGTGAGGGAGGGTTAGGATTAGTGTTAGGGTTAGGCTTAGGGTTAGGTTGAGGGTTAGGGTTAGGGTTTTGTTTAGGGTGAGGGTGATGGATAGGGTTAGGGTTAGGGTGAGTGTGAGGGTTAGGCTTAGGTTTAGGGTGAGGGATAGGGTGAGGGTGAGGTTTAGGGTGAGGGTTAGGATGAGGGTTAGGGTTACAGTGATGGTTATGGTTAGGATTAGGGTGAGGGTTAGGTTTAGGATTAGAGTTAGGGTGATGGTGAATTTTAGGATTAGGGTTAGGGTCAGGATTATGGTTATTGTTATGTTTATGGTGACATTTGCAGTAGGGGGAGGCTGAGGGTGAGAGTTAGGGATAGGATTAGGGTTAAGTTAAGCTTTAGGGTTAGGATTAGTGTTATTGTTAGGGCTAGGGTTAGAGTTACTGTGCAGTTGAGGGTGAGGGCAAGGGTGAGGTTTAGGGTGAGGATTACGGTTAGGTTTAGGTTTAGGGTGAGTGTGAGGGTTAGGGTTAGGGTTAGGGTTAGGCTTAGGGTTAGGGTGAGGGTTAGGGTTAGGGTTTGGTTTAGGGTGAGGGTGAGGGTTAGGGTTAGTTTTAGTGTGAAGGTGAGGGTGAATGTTAGGGTTAGGGTTAGTGTGAGTGTTAGTGTTACGGTGAGGGTTATGTTTAGGGTGAGGGTTAAGGTAAGGGTTAGGGTTAGGGTGAAGTCTAGTGTGAGGGTGAGTTTTAGGATTAGGGTTAGGGTGAGGTTTAGGGTGAGGGTGATTTTTAGGGTTAGGGTTAGGCTGAGGTTTAGGTTTATGGTTAGGGTTAGGGTTAGGGCGAGTGTGAGGTTTAGGGTTAGAGTTAGGGTTAGGGTGAGGGTTAGAGTGAGGTTTAGGGTTAGTGTTAATGTTAGGGGTAGGGTTGGGTTGAGGGTTAGAGTGAGGGTGAGGGTTAGGGTGAGGGTGAGCGATAGGGTTAGTGTTGGGATTAGGATTAGGGTTAAGGTGAGAGTGAGTGTGAGGGTTAGAGTTAGGATTAGGGTTAGCATTAGGGTTAGGGTGAGATTGAGGGATAAGGTTAGGTTTAGAGTGAGGTTTAGGGTTAGGATTAGGGTTACGGTGACGGTGAGTATAAGTATTAGGGTTAGGGTTAGTGTTTGGCTTAGGGTTAGTCTGAGGCTGAGGGTGAGTGTGAGGGCTAGATTTAGGGTGAGGGTTAGTTTTAGGGTTAGAATGAGGGTTAGGGTGAAGGTTAGGGTTAGGGTTAGGGTTAGGGCATGTGCTAGGGTGAGGGTTAGTGTTAGGGTTAGGGTTAGGGTGAGGTTTACGTTTAGGGTTATTGTCAGGGTTAGGGTTAGGTTAAGGGTTTGGTTTAGGGTTAGAGTTACAGTGAGGGTGAGATTTGGGTTTAGGTTTAGGATTAGGGTTATTCTTAGGGTTAGAGGTAGGGTTAAGGTTAAGGTAAGGGTAAGGGTGATGTTGAGGGTTAGTGTTAGGGTTAGGATGAGGTTTAGAGTTAGGCTTATGGTTAGGGTGAGGTTTAGGGTGAGGGTGAGGTTTAGGGTTAGGGTTATGATGAGGTTCAGGGTTATGGTTAGGATTAGGGTTAAGGCAAGTGTGAGGTTTAGGGTTAGTGTTAGGATTAGGATGAGGGTTATGTTGAGGTTTAGGGTTAGTGTTAGTGTTAGCAGTAGGGTTTGGGTGAGGGTGAGGGTTAGGGTTAGAGTTAGGATTAGGATTAGGGTTAAGGTGAGGGTGAGTGTGAGGGTTTGTGTTAGGGTTAGGGTTAGGTTTAGGGTTATGGTGAGGGCTAGTGTGAGTGTGAGGGTTAGGGTTAGGGTTAGGCTTAATCTTAGGTTTAGGCTGAGTGTTAGGGTGAGGGCGAGGGTTAGGTTTAGGGTTAGGCTTAGGCTTAAGGTTAGCCTGAGTTTGAATGTGAGGTTTAGGGTTAGTGTTAGGGTTTGGATTAGGCTTAGTTTTAGGCGGAGGGAGAGGGTGAGGGTGTGGGTTAGGGTTAGGATGAGGGTGAGGTTTAGGGTTAGAGTAAGCGTTAGGGTGAGTATTAGTGTGAGGTTTAGGGTTAGGGTTAGTGTTACAGTTACGGTGAGGGTGAGTGTGAGTGTGAGGGTTAGGGTTAGACTTAGCCTTAGGCTTAGGCTTAGGCCGAGCTTGAGGGTGAAGGTGATGTTTGGGGTTAGTGTGATTGTTAGGGTTTCAGGGTTGGGGTGAGGGTTAGGGTGAGGTTTAGGTTTAGGTTTAGGGCTAGGGTGAGGGCTACGGTGAGGGTTAGGCTTAGGGTTAGCATTAGGGTGAAATTTAGGGTTTGGGTTAGTTTTAGGGTTAGGGAGAGTGTTAGGGTTAGAGTTACGGTGAGGGTGAGGGTTAGGGTTAGAGTGAGGGTTAGGGTTAGGTTTAGGGTGAGTTTTAGTATTAGGGTTAGGGTTAGAATTAGGGTTAGAGTGAGGGTGAGGTTCAGGGTTAGAGTTAGGGTTAGGATGAGGTTTAGGGTGAGGGTTTGGGTTAAGGTTAGGATGAGGGTTTGGGTTAGGTTTAGGGTTACGGTGAAGGTGAGGGTTAGGGATAGGTTTAGGGTAAGGGTTAGTGTTATTGTTAGGGTTAGGGTTAGAGTTACAGTGAGGGTGAGGGTGAGGGTGAGGGTTAGTCTTAGGGTGAGGTTTAGAGTTAGAGTTAGGGTTAGGGTGAGGGTTAGGGTTAAGGTTAATGTAAGATTTCGGGTGAAGGATAGGATGAGGGTTAAGTTTAGGGTTTGGGTGAGGTTTAGGGTTCAGGTTACAGTGAAGGTGAGGGTTAGGGTTAGGTTGAGGGTTAGGGATATGATTATGTTTTGGGTGAGGATTAGGGTTAGGATTAGGGTAAGGGTGAGGGCTAGGGTGAGGGTGAGGGTTAGGGTTAGTGTTCAGGTGAGGTTTAGGGTTAGGGTTAAGGTGAGGGTGAGGGTTAGGCTTAGGGTTAGGGATATGTTGAGGGTGTGGGTTAAGGTTAGGGTGAGGGTTAGGGATAGGATGAGGGTTAGGGTAAGGGTGATGGTAAGAATTAGGGTTAGAGTTAGGATTATTGTTAGTGTTTTGGTTATGGTTTTGTTTGCAGTGAGGGTGAGGCTGAGGGTGAGGGTTAGGAATAGGATTAGTGTTAGGGTTAGGTTTAGGGTTAAGATTAGTGTTATTGTTAGGGTTAGTGTTAGAGTTATGGTGAGGGTGAGGGTGAGGGTAAGGGTCAGGGTTAGGGTTAGGGTTAGGTTGGGGTTTAGGGTTAGGGTTAGGATTAGGGTTAGGGTGAGCGTGAGGTTTAGGATTAGAATTAGGTTTAAGGGGAGGGTTAGGGTGAGGGTTAGGGTTAGGGTTAGTTTTAGGGTTAGGGTGAGGGTGAGGTTTAGGTTGAGGTTTAGGGTTATGGTTAGGGTTATGGTTAGGATGAGGGTTAGGGTGAGGGTGAGTGTGAGGGTTAGGGTTAGCATTAGGCTTAGACTTAGGGTTAGGCTGAGGGTGAGGTTGGGGAAGAGGATTAGGGTTTTGGTGATGGTTAGGGTTATGGTTAGGTTGAGAGTTAGGATGAGGGTTAGGGTTAGTATTAGGGTTAGGGTGAGGGCTAGGTTGAGGTTGAGGGTTAGCGTTAGGTATAGGCTTAGGCTTAGGTTTAGTCTGAGCGTGAGGTTGAGAGTGAGGTTTAGGGTTAGGGTGATGTTTAGGTTTACGGTTAGGGTGAGGATTAGGATGAGGGTTAGGCTTAGGGTGAGGGTGATGGTAAGTGTAAAGGTGAGGGTTAGGGTGAGTGTGAGGGTTAAGATAAGGGTAAGGGTTAGGGTTAGGGTAAGGTTTACAGTTAGGGTTAGGGTGAGGGTGAGGGTTAGATTGAGAATTAGGGTTAGGGTTAGTGTGAGGTTTAGGGTGAGGATGAGTGTTCGGTTTAGGGTGGGTGAGGGTTGGGGTTAGAATTAGGGTTAGGGTGGGGGCTAGGGTGAGCGTGAGTATTAGGGTTAGGTTTAGGGTGGGGGTGAGGTTTAGGTTTAGGTTGAGGGTTAAGATTAGCATGAGGGTTAGTGTTATGGTTAGGGTTAGTGTAATGGTGAGGGTAAGTGTTAGGGTGAGGGTTAGGGTTAGGGTTAGGGTTATTGTTAGTGTTAGGGTTATGGTTACCCTATGTTGAGGGTGAGGGTTAGGGTGAGGTTTAGGGTGAGGTTTAGGGTTAGGGTTACAGTTAGAGTTTGTTTTAGGGCTAAGATTAGGGTTAGGGTGAAGGCTAGGGTGAGGGTGCGGTTTAGTGTTAGGGTTAGGGTTAGGGTTAGGATTATGGTGAGGATGAGGGTGAGTGTGTGGGTTAGGGTTAGGTTTAGGTTTAGGCTTAGGGTTAGGCTAAGTGTTAGCTTGAGGGTGAGGGTTATGTTTAGAGTGAGGGTGAGATTTAGGGTTAGGGTGAGGGTCAGGATGAGGGTTAAGGTTAGGATTAGGGTTAGGGAGAGGGCTTGTGTTAGGGTGAGTGTTACGGTTAGGGTTAGGGTGAGGTTTAGGGTTAGGGTTAGGTTTAGGGATAGGTTCAGGGTTAGGGTTAGGGTTATGGTGAGGGTGAGAGTTAGGGTTAGTTTGAGGGTTAGGATTAGGTCTAGGTTTAGGGTTAGGGTTAGGGTTAGGGATTTGGCGAGGGTTATCATGAGGGATAGGGTTAGGAATAGGGTTAGGATGAGGGCTAGGTTGAGAGTGAGGGTTAGGGTTAGGGTTATGGTGTGGTTTAGGTTTAGGGTTAGGTTTAGGGTTAGGGTGAGGGTTAGGGTTAGGGTTACGGTGAGGGTCAGGGTTAGGTTTTGGTTGAGGGTTAGAATTAGGTTTAGAATTAGGGTGAGGGTTAGGGTTAGGGTTAGGTTGAGGGTTAAGGTGAGGATTAGGGATACAATTAGGGTTAAAGTGAGGGCTAGGTTGAGGGTGAGGTAAGTGTTAGGGTTAGGGTGAGGTTTATGTTTAGGGTTAGGGTTAAGGTGAGGTTAAGGGTTAGAGTTAGGGTTAGGGGGAGGGTTAGGGTGAGGATTAGGGTTAGGGTTACGGTCAGGTTTAGGTTTCGGTTTAGGGTTAGGGTGAGGGTTAGGGTTACAGTTAGAGAGAGGGTCAGGGTTAGGGTTTGGTTGAGGGTTAGAATTAGTTTTAGTGTTAGGGTGAGGGTTAGGGTTAGGGTTAGGATGAGGGTGAAGGTGAGTTTTAGGGTTATAGTTAGGGTTGGGTTGAGGGATAGGGTGAGGTTTTGGGTTAGGGTTAGTGTTAGGATTAGGATTAGGTTGAGGTTTAGGGTTAGGGTGAAGGTTAGGTTTAGGGTTAGGATTAGGATTAGGGTTAGGGTGAGGGTGAGTGTGAAGTTTAGGGTTAGGGTTAGGGTTAGTCTTAGGGAAAGGCTGAGTGTGAGGTTGAGGGTGGGGGTTCAGGTGAGGGTGAGGTTTAGGGTTAGGTTTAGGGTTAGAGTGAGCATTAGGGTGAGGGTTAGGTTTAGAGATAGGGTTAGGGTTAGTGTTAGGGTTATGGTGAGGGTGAGGTTTAGGGTTAGGTTGAGGGATAGGATTAGGGCTAGCTTTAGGGTGAGAGTTAGGGTGAGGGTTAGGGTGAGGGTTAACATGAGTGTTGGGGTTAGGATTAGGGTTAGGATGAGGGCTAGGGTTAGGTTTAGGTTTAGGGTGAGGGTTTGTGTTATGGTGAGGGTGTGGGTTAGGTTTGGAGTGATTGTTATTGTGAGGACTAAGGTGAGGTTGAGGGTTAGGGTTAGGGTTAGTGTGAGGGTTAGTTTGAGGTTTAGGTTTAGGGTTAGGATTAGGGTTAGGATTAGGGTTAGGGTGAGAGTGAGTGTGAGGGTTAGGGTTAGGGTTATCCTTAGGCTTAGGGTTAGGCTGAGGGTGAGATTGGGGATGAGGATTAGGTTTAGAGTGATGGTTCCGGTTATGGTTAGGTTGACGGTTATGATGAGGGTTAGGGTTAGCATTAGGGTTAGGGTGAGGTCTAGGGTGAGTGTGAGGTTTAGGGTTAGGTTTAGTCTTAGGCTTAGGGTTAGGCTGAGGCTGAAGGTGAGGTGAGGTTTAGGGTTAGGGTGATGGGTAGGGTTACAGTTAGGGTTAAGGTTAAGATGAGGGTTAGGATTAGGGTGAGGGTTAGGATGAGGGTGACAGTAAGAATAAAGTTGAGGGTTAGGCTGAGGTTGAGGGTTATGGTAAGGGTGAGGGTGATGGTTAGGGTTAGGTTGAGTGTGAGGTTTAGATTGAGGATTAGTGTTAAGATTAGTGTGAGGTTTAGGATGAGGATGAGGGTTAGGGTTAGGGTGAGAGATAGGGTGAAGTTGAGGGTTAGGGTTAGGGTTAGGGTGAGGTTTAGGTTTAGGGTGATGGTTAGCATTAGTTTGAGGGTTAGTGTTAGGGTTTGTGTTAGTGTTAGGGTGAGCGTCAGTGTTAGGGTAAGGTATAGGTTCAGGGTAAGGTTTTGTATTAGGGTTAGGGTTAGGGTTAGCGTGAAGGTGAGGTTTAGGGTTAGAGTTAGGGTTAGGGTGAGGGTTAGGGTTAGGGTTAGTGTTACTCTTCGGATTAGGATTAGAGTTAGGGTGAGGGTGAGGGTGAGGATTACGGTTAGGGTTTGGGTGTGGGCTAGGGTGAGGGTGAAGGTTAGGGTTAGGGTTGGGGTGAGGGTTAGGGTGAGGTTTAGGGTTAGTGTTAGGGTTAGCGTTGGGATTAGGGTTAGTCGAAATGTTAGGCTGAGGGTGAAGATGAGGGTGGGGTTTAGGGTGAGGGTGAGGGTTAGGGTTAGGGTTAGGGTGGGGTTTAGGGTTAGGGTAAGGTTAAGGTGAGGGTGAGGTTTAAGGTTAGATATAGGGTTAGGGAGAGGGTTAAGGTGAAGTTTAGGGATAGGGTTATTGTTAGGTTTAGGGTTACAGTTACTGTGAGGGTGAGGGTGAGGTTTAGGTTAGGGTTAGTGTGAGGTTTAGGGTTTGGATAAGGGTTAGAGTGAGGGTTAGGTTGAGGGTGGGGTTTAGGGCTAGAATTAGGGTTAGGGTGAGGGTAAGGTTGAGGTTTAGGTTTAGGGTTAGTGTTAGTGTTAGGTTTAGGTTGAGATTTAGGGGGAGGATTAGGGTTAGGGTTAGGATTAGGATTAGGGTTAGGGTTAGGGTGAGTGTGAGGGTTAGGGTTAGGATTAGTGTTAGCCTTAGGTTTTGCCTGAGGGTGAGGGTGAGGGTGAGGTTTAGGTTTAGGGTGAGGGTAAGGGTTAAGGTGATGGTGAGGTTTATTGTTAGCTTTAGGGTTAGAGTTAGGGTTAGTGTGAGGGTGAGGTTTACGTTTAGAGTTAGGGTCAGTGTTAGGGTTAGGGTGAGGGTCAGGGTTATGGTTAGGGTTAGGTTAGGCTGAGGCTTAGGCTTAGGCCGAGCATGAGGGTGAGGGTTAGGGTTAGGGTTAGGGTGAGGGTTAGGATGAGTTTTAGGGTTAGGATTAGGGTTAGGGTGAAGGCTAGGCTGAGGGTTAGGGTGATGGTTAGGTTTAGGGGTAGGGTTAGGTTAGTATTAGGGTTAGGGTCATTGTGAGGGTGAGGGTTATGGTTAAGGTTAACATTAAGCTTAGGGTTAGGGTGAGGTTTAGGGTTAGGTTTTGGTTTAGTGTGAGGGTGAGGCTGAGGATTAGTGTTAGGTTTAGGGTTAGGGTGAGGGTTGGCTTTAGGGTTATGCTTAGGGTTAGGGTGAGGGTTACGGTGAGGGTTAGGGATAGGGTTAGGGTTAGGCTTAGGCGTAGGCTGCGGGTGAGGGTGAGGGTTAAGTTAAGGGTTTGGGTTAGGGTGAGGGTGACACTGAGGATTACTGTTAGGTTTATGGTTAGGCTTAGGTTTAGGTTTAGGGTTAGGGCTAGGGTTAGTGTGAGTTAGGGTTAGGGTTAGGGTGAGTTTGAGGGTTAGGCTTAGGGTTAGGCTTATGGTTAGGGTTAGGGTTAGGGTGAGGGTGAGGTTTAGGGTTAGAGTTAGGGTTAAGGGTAGGGTTAGGGTGAGGTTTAGGTTCAGGGTTAGTGTTAGGATGAGGGTGAGGGTGAGTGTTAGTTTGAGGTTTAGGGAAAGGTTTAGGTTTAGGACTAGGGTTAGGATGAGGGTGAGGGTGAATGTTAGGCTTAGTCTTAGGGTTAGGCTGAGGGTGAGGTTGGGGGTGAGGTGTAGGGTTAGTGTTAGGGTTAGGTTTAGGGTTAGGCTGAGAGTGAGGGTGGGGTTGAGCGTTAGGGTTAGTGTGATGGTTTGGGTTAGGGTTATGGATTGGGTTAGGTTTAGTGTTATTGTTAGGGTTAGGGTTAGAGTTACAGTGAGGTGAGAGTGCGGGTGAGGGTTAGGATTAGGGTTAGGGTGGGGTTTAGGGTTAGGGTAAGGGTTAGGGTGAGGTTTAAGGTTAGATATAAGGTTAGGGAGAGGGTTAAGGTGAGGGTTGGGGATAAGGTTAGTGTTAGGTTTAGGGTTACGGTTACTGTGAGGCTGAGGGTGAGGGTTAGGTTAGGGTTAGTGTGAGGCTTAGGGTTTGGGTAAGGGTTAGAGTGAGGGTGAGGGTGAGGGTGAGGGATAGAATTAGGGTTAGGGTTAGTGTTAGTGTTAGGTTTAGGTTGAGAGTTAGGTAGAGGGTTAGGGTTAGGGTTAGTGTTAGGTTAGGATGTGGGTGAGGTTTTGTGTTAGAATTAGGGTTAGTGTGAGTCTGAGGTTGAGGGTTAGGGTTAGGGTTGGAGTTAGGATTAGAGTTAGGGTGAGGGTGCCGGTGAGGGTTAGATTTAGGGTGAGGGTTGGGGTTAGGGTTAGAGTGAGTGTTAGGGTGAGGGTTAGGCTTAGGCTTAGGTTTAGGGTGTGGGCTAGGGAAAGCTTGAGGGTTAGGGTGAGGGTTAGGGTGAGGGTTAGGTTTAGGTTTAGTGTTAGGTTTAGGGTTGGTGTTAGGGTTAGGCTTAGTATTAGGCGGAGGTTGAGGTTGAGGGTGAGTGTTAGGGTTAGGTGAGGGTGACGTTTAGGGTTAGATTTAACGTTGGGTTGAGGGTTAGTGTGAGGATTAGGGTTAGGGTAAGTGTTACAATTAGGGTTAGGGTGAGGGTGAGTGTGAGGGTTAGAGTTAGTCTTAGGCTTAGGCTTAGGAGGCTTAGGCCGATCGTGAGGGTGAAGGTTGGGATTAATGTGAGGGTTAGGGTTTTAGGGTTAGGGTTAGGGTTAGGATGAGGTTTAGGGTTAGGGTTAGGGTTAGGGTGAGGGCTAGAGTGAGGTTGAGGCTTATGATTAGCATTAGCATGAGGTTTAGTGTTAGGGTTAGGGTTAGAATTACGGTGAGTGTGAGGTTTAGGGTTAGGTTTAAGTTTAGGGTTATTGTTAGGGTTAGGTTTAGAGTTAAGTTGAGGGTTAGGGTGAGGTTTAATTTTAGGGATAGGGTGAGGTTTAGGATGAGGTTTAGGGTTAGGGTTAGGGTTAGGGTGAGGGATGGGGTGAGGGTTAGGGTGAGGGTTACTGTTAGGGATAAGGTTTGTTTTAGGATTATGGTTAAGGTGAGGGCTAGTGTGAGGGTTAGGGTTAGGGTTAGGCTTAGGGTTATTGTGAGGGTTAGGGTTATTTTTTGGGTTAGGGTTAGGGTGAGGGTGAGGATTAGGGTTAGTGTTAGGGTTAGGTTTAGGGTTAGGTTTTGGGTTAGGGTTAGGGTTTTGGTTAGGGTTAGCGTTATGATTTGTGTTTGGTTACGGTGAGGGTTAGGGTTACCGTTAGGGCTAGGCTTAGGGTTAGGCTTAGGGTGATGGTGGGGGTGATGATTAGGTAAGGGTTAGGGTTAGGGTTAGGTTTAGAGTTACTGTTATGGTTATTGTTAGTGTTATGGTTAGGGTTAAGTTTGCGGTTAGGGTGAGGCTGAGGGTGAGGGTTATGGTTATGGATAGGGTTAATGTTAGGATTAGTGTTAGTCTTATTGTTATGGTTAGGGTTAGAGTTACAATGAGGTACGGTGTGAGGGTGTGAATGAAGGTTTGGGTGAGGTTTATGGTGAGGTTTAGGGTTAGGGTGAGGGTGAGGGTGAGGTTTAGGGTTTGAGTTAGGGTTATGGGGCGGGTTAGGGTGAGGTTTATGGTTAGGGTGAGTGTTAGGGTTAGGGTGAGGCATAGGATTAGGGTTAGGGTTATTGTTAGGGTACAGTTCATGTTTACAGTTAAGGTGAGGGTGAGGGTTAGGGTTAGGTTTAGGGAGAGGTTTAGGGTTTGGGTTAGGTTTAGAATTAGGGTAAAGGTGAGGGTGAGGTTTAGGGTTAGAGTCAGGGTTAGGGTGATGGTTAGTTTGAGGGTTAGGGTTAGTGTTAGGATTAGGGTTAGGGTGAGAGTTAGGGGGAGGATTAGGGTTAGGGTTAGGGTTAGGATTAGTGTTAGGGTGAGGGTGACTTTGTGTGTTAGGGCTAGGTTTAGGGTTAGGCTCAGGTTTAGGCTGAGGGTGAGTTTGAGGGTGAGGGCTAGGGTGAGGGTGAGGTTTAGGGTTAAGGTTATGGTGAGGTTTAGGGTTAGGTTTTCGGTTAGGGTTAGGGTGAGGTTGAGTTTTACGGTTAGAGTTAGGGTTAGGGTGAGGCTGAGGGTGAGGTTTAGGGTTAGGGTTAGTATTAGGGTTAGGGTTAGGTTGAGGGTTAGTGTGAGGGTGAGGGTTAGTGTTACGTTTAGAATTAGGATTAGGATTCGGGTTAGGGTTAGGGTTAGTGTCAGGGTTAGGTTTAGTATTAGGGTTAGGGTGAGTGTGAGTTCTAGGATTAGGGTTATGTTTAGGGTTAGGTTTAGATTTAGGGTTAGGATTAGTGTTATTTTTAGGGTTAGGTTTAGAGTTACAGTGAGGGTGAGGGTGAGGGTTTGAGTTATGGTTAGGCTGAGGGTGAGGTTTAGGTTTAGATTTAGGTTTAGGGGGAAGGTTATTTCCTTGGTTAGGGTTAGGATTAGGGTTAGGGTTAAGTTTAGGGTGAGGGTTAGGTTGAGGTTAAGGGTTAGGGTTAGGGTTAGGATTAGGTTTAGGGTTAGGGTGAATGTGAGTGAGAAGGTTAGGGTTAAGTTTAGGCTTAGGCTTAGGGTTAGGCTGAGGTTCAGCTTGGGTGTGAAGATTAGGGTTAGGATGATGGTTAGGGTTAGGGTTAGGGTGAGGGTTAGGATGAGGTTTAGGGTTAAGATTAGGTTTAGTGTGAGGGCTAGGGTGAGGGTGAGGGTTAGGGTAAAGATTAGGCTTAGGCTTAGGGTTAGGCTGAGCTTGAGGTTGAGGGTGAGGGTTAGGGTTAGGGTGATATTTAGGTTTACGGTTAGGGTGAAGGTTAGGATGAGCTTTAGGGTTAGGGGTAGAGTTATGGTGAGGATGATGGTAATGGTAAAGGTTAGGTTTAGGCTGAGGGTGAGGTTTAAAATAAGTGTGAGTGTTAGGGTTAGGTTTAGAGTTACGGTAAGGGTTAAATTGAGGATTAGGATTAGGGTTAATGTGAAGTTTAGGGTGAGGATGAGGGTTAGGATTAGGGTGAGGCTGAGGGTTAAAATTAGGGTTGGGGTGAGGGCTAGGAAGAGGGTGACGGTTAGGGTTAGTTTTAGGGTTAGGGCGAGGTTTAGGATTAGGGTGAGGGTTAGGGTTATGGTGAGGGTGAGGGTGGGGGATAGGATTAGGTTTAGGGTGATGGTTCGGGTTAGGGTTAGTGTTATTGTTAGGTTTAGGATTAGAGTTACTGTGAGGGTGAGGGTGCGGGTGAGGGTTAGGGTTAGGTTTAGGGTGGGTTTTAGGATTAGGGTAAGGGTTAGGGTTAGGTTGAGGGTGAGGTTTAGGGTTAGATATAGGGTTAGGGAGAGAGGGTGAGGGTTAGGGATAGGGTTATTGTTAGGGTTAGGGTGAGGGTGAGGATTAGGTTGAGGTTTAGGTTTAGGTTTAGGGTTAGGGTTAGTGTGAGGATTAGGATTAGTGTTAGGGTGAGAGTAAGTGTTAAGGTGAGGGTTTGGGTTAGGGTGAGAGTTATGGTTAGGCTGAGAGTTAGGATTAGGGTTAGGGTTATTGTTAGGTTTAGTTTTAGGGTTACAGTTACTGTGAGTCTGAGGGTGAGTGTTAGGGTTTGGGTTAGAGTGAGGATCAAGGTTTGGTTTAGGGTTAGAGTGAGGGATCGGGTGAGGGTGAGGTTTAGGGATAGACTTAGGGTTAGGGTGAGGGTTAGGTGGAGGTTGAGGTTTAGGGTTAGTGTTAGTGTTAGGTTTATGTTTAGAGTTAGGGGGAGGGTTAGGGTTAGCGTTAGTGTTAGCATTAGGGTTAGGATGTGAGTGAGGTTTAGTGTTAGAATCAGGGTTAGGATGAGGCTGAGGGTGAGGGTTGGGTTTAGGGTTACTGTTAGGGTTAGGCTGAGGGTGAGAGTTAGGGTGAGGATGAGGGTTAGGGTCAGGTTTAGGATTAGGATTAGGGTTACGGTTAGGGGTAGTGTTAGGGTTAGGGTGAGGTTTAGGGTTTGGTTTAGTGTTAGAGTGAGGGATCGGGTGAGGGTGAGGTTTAGGGATAGAGTTAGGGCTAGGGTGAGGGTTAGGTTGAGGTTGAGGTTTATGGTTAGTGTTAGTGTTAGTGTTAGTTTTAGAGTTAGGGGAAGGGTTAGGGTTAGCGTTAGTGTTAGCATTAGGGTTAGGATGTGGGTGATGTTTAGTGTTAGAATCAGGGTTAGGGTGAGGCTGAGTGTGAGGCTTAGTTTTAGGGTTACTGTTAGGGTTAGGGTGAGGGTGAGGGTTAGGGTGAGGGTGAGGATTAGTGTCAGGTTTAGGACTAGGATTAGGGTTAGGGTTAGGGATAGTGTTAGGGTTAGGGTTAGGGTGAGGGTGAGGGTTAGGTTTAGGGTGAGGGTAAGGGTTAGGGTTAGGTTGAGGTTTAGTGTTAGGGTTTGGGTTAGAGTTAGGGTTAGGGTGAGGGTGAGGTTTAGGGGTAATGTTAGGGTTAGCATGAGGGTTAGGTTGAGAGTTAGAGTTAGGGTCTAGGTTATGTTGGGTGTTACGGTAAGGGTAGTCCTGAGGGTTAGGCTAAGGGTGAGGTTTACGGTAAGGGTGAGGATTAGGGTTAGGGTGAGTTTTAGGTTTAGGGGAAGGTTGTGCTTGAGGTTTTGATTGAGGATTAGGGTTAGGGTGAGGGCTAGGGTGAGGGTGAGGTTTAGGGTTAGAGTTAGGGTGAGGTTTAGGGTTAGGGTGATGGTTAGGTTTAGTGTGAGGGTTAGTGTTAGTGTTAGGATTAGTGTTAGGGTGAGGGTTAGGGTTAGGGTGAGGGTTATGATTAGGGTTATGGTGAGCGTGAGTATTAGGGTTAGGTTGATGGTTAGGGTTAGGGTTAGGGTGAGGGTTATGTTTAGGTTTAGGCTGAGGGTTATGAGGAGAATTAGGGTTAGGGTGAGGGCTAGGGTGAGGGTTAGAGTTAGGGTGAGGGTTATGATTAGGGTTACGGTGAGCGTGAGAGTTAGGGTTAGTTTGATGGTTAGGGTTAGGGTTAGGGTGAGGGTTAGGTTTAGGTTTAGGCTGAGGGTTATGAGGAGAATTAGGGTTAGGATTAGGGTTAGGGTGAGGGCTAGGGTGAGGGTTAGGGGTAGGTTTAGCGTTAGAGTGAAGTTTAGGGTTAGGGTTAGTGTTAGGGTCAGGGTTTGGATGAGGGTTAAGGTTATGCTGAGGGTAAGGGTTAGGGTTTGGGTGAGAGTTAGGTTTAGGAATACAGTTAGGTTTAAGGTTAGTGTTAGGATTAGGGTTAGGGTTAGCGTTAGGTTTAGGGTTATAATTAGTGTTATTGTTAGGGTTAAGGTTAGAGTTAAGGTGAGGTTGAGGGTTAGGGTTAGGGTTAGGGTGAGGTTTAGGGTTGGGGTAGGATTAGGGTTAGAGTGAGGGTGAGGTTTCGGGTTAGGTTGGGTTAGGGGGAGGTTTAGCTCGTGGGTTATGGTTAGGGTTCGCTTAGGGTTAAGGTTAGTGTTAGGGTGAGGGTAAGTGTTAGGTTAAAATAAGTGTTAGGGTGAGGGTTCGGGTGAGGGTGCGGGTGAGGGTTAGGGTTAGGGTTAGGGTGGGTTTTAGGGTTAGAGTTAGGGTTAGGGTGAGGGTGATGGTGAAGTTTAGGGTTAGATATAGGGTTTGGGAGAGGGTTAGGGTGAGGGTTAGGGATAGGGTTATTGTTAGGGCTAGGGTGAGGGTGAGGGTGAGGTTGAGGTTTAGAGTTAGGTTTAGGGTTAGGGTTAGTGTGAGGGTTAGTGTTAGGTTTAGGGTTAGTGTTAGAGTGAGGGTAAGTGTTAGGGTGAGGGTTTGGGTTAGGGTGAGGGTTATGGTTAGGGTGAGGTTTAGGATTAGGTTTAGGGTTATAGTTAGGTTTAGGTTTAGGGTTACAGTTACTGTGAGGGTGAGGGTTAGGTTTAGGGTTAGGATGAGGTTTAGGGTTTGGGTTAGGATTAGAGTGAGGGTTAGTGTGAGGGTGAGGTTTAGGGATAGAGTTAGGGGTAGGGTGAGGGTTAGGTTGAGGTTTAGGTTTAGGTTCAGTGTTAGTGTTAGGGTTAGGTTTAGAGTTAGGGGGAGGGTTAGGGTTAGCGTTAGTGTCAGGATTTGGGTTAGCATGTGGGTGAGGTATAGTCTTAGAATTAGGGTTAGGGTGAGGGAGAGGGTTAGGGTGAGGGTGAGGGTTAGGGTTAGGTTTACGATTAGGATTAGGATTAGGGTTAGGGTTAGGGGTAGTTAGGGTTAGGGTTTTGGGATAGGGTTAGGGTGAGAGTGAGGGTTAGGTTTAGGGTGAGGGTAAGGGTTAGGGTTAGGTTGAGGATTAGTGTTAGGTTTTGGGTTAGAGTTAGGGTTAGGGTGAGGGTGAGGTTTAGGATTAGCTTTAGGGTTAGGATGAGGGTTTGGTTGAGGGTTAGAGTTAGGGTGAGGGTTATGTTGCGGGTGACAGAAAGGGTAAACCTGAGGGTTAGGCTGAGGGTGAGGGTTAGGGTAAGGGTGAGAATTAGGGTAAGGTTGAGTGTTAGTGTTAGGGGAAGGTTGAGGGTGAGGGTTTGATTGAGGATTAGGGTTAGGGTTAGGGTTAGGGCTAGGGTGAGGGTGAGGGTTAGAGTTAGGGTTAGGGTAAAATTTACGGTTAGGGTGATGATTAGGGTTAGTGTGAGGGTTAGTGTTAGTGTTAGTGTTAGGGTTAGGGTGCTGGTAAGTGTTAGGGTGAGGTTTAGGGTTAGGGTGAGGTTTATGATTAGGGTTACGTTTAGCGTGAAGGTTATGGTTAGGTTGATGGTTAGGGTTAGGGTTAGGGTGAGGGTTAGTTTTAGGTTTAGGCTGAGGGTTATGACGAGAATTAGGGTTAGGATTAGGGTTAGGGTGAGGGCTAGGGTGAGGGTTAGGGTTAGGGTTAGTGTTAGAATGAGTTTTAGGGTTTGGGTTAGTGTTAGGGTGAGGGTTTGGATGAGGGTTAATTTTATGCTGAGGTTTAGGGTTAGGGTTTGGGTGAGAGTGAGGGTTAGGATTAGGGTTAGCGTTAGGGTGAGTGTTAGGATTAGGGTTAGAGTTAGCGTTAGGTTTATTGTTAGTATTAGTGTTATTGTTAGCATTAAGGTTAGAGTTAAGGTGAGGGTGAGGGTGAGGGTGAGGGTTAGAGTTAGGGTTAGGGTGAGGTTTAGGGTTAGGGGTAGGATTATGGTTAAAGTGAGGGTGAGGTTTTGGGTTATATTTGGTTTAGGGGGAGGGTTAGTTCGTGGGTTAGGTTTCATGTTAGGGTTAAGGTTAGTGTTAGGGTGAGGGTAAGTGTTAGGTTGAGGGTAAGTTTTACGGTGAGAGTTAGGGTTAGGGTGAGGTTTATGGTTAGTGTGAGGGTTCGGGTTAGGGTTTGGGTTAGGGTGAGGGTGAGGCTGAGGATTTGGGTTAGGTTTAGAGTTAGGGTTAGGGTTAGGGTTAGTTTTAGGGTTAGGGTTAGGGTTAGGGTGAGGTTAGGGTTAGGCTTAGGCTTAGGGTTAGGCTGAGGGTGAGGGTGAGGGTTAGGGTTAGTGTTTGGGTTAGGGTGAAGGTGAGGTTGAGGATTAGTGTTAGGTTTAGTGTTAGGGTTAGTGTTAGGTTTAGGGTTAGGGCTAGGGTTAGGGTTAAGGTGAGGTTTAGGGTTAGGGTTAGGGTTAGGTTTAGGGTTAGGGTGAGGTTTAGGGTTAGAATTAGGGTTAGGGGTAGGGTTAGGTTGAGGTTTAGGGTTAGAATTAGGGTTAGGGTGAGGGCTAGGCTGAGGGTTAGGGTGAGGGTTAAGGTTAAGGGTAGGGGTAGTTTTAGGATTAAGGTTAGGGTTAGGGTGAGTGTGAGGATTAGGTTTAGGGTTAGGGTTAGGCTTAGAGTTAGGGTGAGGGTTAGGGTTGGGTTTGCTTTAGAGTGATGGTGATACTGAGGATTAGGGTTAGGTTTAGGGTTAGGTTTAGGGTTAGGGTTACTATTAGGGTTTGGGTTAAGGTTAGGATTACTGTGAGGTTTAGAATTAGGTTTAGAGTTAGGCTTAGGGTTATGCTGAGGGTGTGGGTGTGGGTGAGGGTTAGAGTTATGTTTAGGGTTAGGCTTAGGGTTAGGGTTATTGTTAGGGTTAGGGTTAGAGTTACGTTGAGGCTGAGGGTGTGGGTGAGGGTTAGGGTGAGGGCTAGGGTGAGGGTGAGGTTTAGGGTAAGGATTAGGGTGAGGTTTAAGCTTAGGCTTAGGGTGAGGGTTTAGTGTTAGGGTTAGGGTTAGAGTTAGGGTTAGGGTGAGGGTGAGGTTTAGGGGTAGAGTTTGGGTTAGGGTGATGGTTAGGATTAGGCTGAGGGTTAAGGTGGGGGTGACGGTAACGGTAAAGTTGAGGGTTAGGTTGAGGGTGAGGGTTATGTTAAGGGTGAGGGTTAGGGTTAGGGTGAGGGTTAGGTTTAGGGTTAGGGTGAGGGTTAGGGTTAGTTTAATGATTAGTGTTAGGCTTAGTGTGATGGTTAATGTTAGGGGTAGGGTTACTTTTAGCCTGAGGGAAAGTGTTAGGGTGAGGGTTATGGTTAGGGTGAGAGTGAGGGTTAGGTTTAGGTTTAGGATGAGGTTGAGGCATAGTGTTTGGTTTAGGGTTAGGGTCATGGTGAGGTTTAGTGTTAGACATAGGGTTAGGGTGAGGCTGAGGGTGAGGGTTAGGGTTAGGATTAATGTTAGGGTTATGCTTAAGGAGAGGGTTAGGTTGAGGGTGAGGGTTAGGATTAGGGTTAAGTGTAGGAGTAGGGTTAGGGTTAGGGTGAGTGTGAAGGTTCGAGTGAGGGTTAGGGTTAGGCTTAGGTTTAGGCTGAGGGTGAGGGTGAAGTTGAGGCTTAGGGTTAGTGTGAGGATTAGGGTTAGGGTTAGGGTGAGTGTGAGGGTGAGGGTTAGGGTTAGAGTTAGGCTTAGGGTTAGGGTGAATGTTAGGGTTAGGGTGAGGGTTAGGGTTAGTGTTATGGGTAGGGTTAGGATGAGTGTAGGGTTAGGATTAGGGTTAGGGTGAGGGCTGGGGTGAGGGTGAGGTTTAGGGTTAGGGTTAGGGTTAGAGTTAGGGTTAGTGTGAGGGTGAGGTTTAGGGTTAGAGTTTGGGTTAGGGTTAGAATTAGGGTTAAGCTGAGGCTGAGGGTGAGGGTTAGGGTTAGAGTTACCATTAGGATTAGGATAAGGGTTAGGGTGAGTGTGAGGGTTAGGGTTAGGGTTAGGGTTAGTGTTAGGCTTAGGGTTAATCTGATGGTGAGGTTGAGGTTTAGGGTTAGGGTGAGTGTTAGGATGAGGAGTATTGTTAAGAGTAGGGATAGGGTGAGTGCTAGGGTGAGGGTTAGGTTTAGGTTTAGTTTTAGGGTAAGGTTTAGGGTTAGGGTTATGGTTAGGGTGATGATTAGGATGAGGGTTAGGGTTACACTCAGGGTGAGGTTTAGGGTTAGGTGAGGTGAGGGTTAAGGTTAGGATTATGGTTAGGGTGAGTGTGATTGTTAGCATTAGGGTTAGGCTTAGGGTTCAGTTTAGGGTTAGAATTAGTGTTATTTTTAGGGTTAGGTTTAGAGTTATGGTGAGGGTGAGGGTGAGTGTGCATGTGAGGGTTATGGTTAGGGTTAGGGTGAGGTTTAGGGATAGGGTTAGGATTAGGGTTAGGGTGAGGGTGAAGTTTAGTGTTAGATTTAGGGTTAGTTGGAGGGTTAGGTCGCGGGTTAGGTTTAGGGTAAATGTTTGGGTTAAGATTAGTGTGAGGGTTATGTTGAGGTTTAGGGTTAGGTTAGGGTTAGGATTAGGGTTAGGGTGAGTGTGAGTGTGAGGGTTAGGGTTAGGGTTAGGCATAGGCTTAGAGTTAGGCTGAGGGTGAGGGTGGAAGTGAAGATTAGGGTTAGGGTGATGGTTAGGGTTAGGTTTAGGGTGAGGGTTAGGATGAGCGTTAGGGTTAGGATTAGGTTTAGGGTGAGGGCTAGGGTGAGGGTGAGGGTTAGGGTAAGGGTTAGGGTTAGTCTTAGGAACAGGCTGAGCTTGATATTGATAGTGAGGTTTAGGGTTAGGGTTAGTGTTAGGTTTAGTGTTAGGGTTAGGGTGACGGTGAGGGTTAGGTTTAGGGTTAGGATTAGGATTAGGGTTAGGGTTACTGTGAGTGTGAGGGTTAGGGTTAAGGTTAGTGTTAGCCTTAGGTTTAGGCTGAGGGTGAGGGTGAGGGTTAGATTGAGGATTAGCCTTAGAGTGAGGGCTAGGGTGAGGGTGAGTTTTAGGTTTAGGGTTAAGGTGAGGTTTAGGGTTTGGGTGATGTTTAGGGTTAGTGTGAGATTTAGTGTAAGGTTTAGGGTTAGTGTTAAGGTGAGGGTAAGAGTTAGGTTGAGGGTTCGGGTTAGGGTTAGGCTGAGGGTTAGGGTGGGTGTGAGGATTAGGGTTAGGATGATGGTTCGGTTTAGGGTTAGTGTTATTGTTAGGGTTAGGGTTAGAGTTACAGTGAGGATGAGGATGCGTGTGAGCGTTAGTTTTAGGGTTAGGGTGGGGTTTAGGGTTACGGTTAGGGTTAGGGTTAGGAAGAGGGTGAGGTTTAGGGTTAGATATAGGGTTCAGGAGAGGGTTAAGGTGAGGGTTAGGGATAGGGTTAGTGTTAGGGTTAGTGTGAGGGTGAGGGTTAGTTTGAGGTATAGGTTTACTGTTAGGGTTAGGTTTAGTGTGAGTGTTAGTGTTAGGGTTAGGGTTAGTGTTAGGGTGAGGGTAAGTGTTAGGGTGAGTGTTTGGGTTATGGTGAGGTTTATGGTTATGGTGAGGGTTAATATTAGGGTTAGGGCTATTTTTAGGTTTAGGTTTAGGTTTAGGGTTACGGTTACTGTGAGGGTGAGGGTGAGGGTTAGGGTTACAGTTAGGTTGAGGTTTAGGGTTTGGGTTTGGGTTAGAGTGAGGCTTAGGGTGAGGGTGAGGTTTAGGTATAGATTTAGGGTTAGGGTGAAAGTTAGGTTGAGTTTTAGGGTTAGGGTTAGTGTTAGTGTTAGGGTTAGGTTGAGAGTTAGGGGGAGTTTTAGGGTTAGGGTTAGGGTTAGCGTTAGGCTTACGATGTGGGTGCGGTTTAGTGTTAGAATTAGGATTCAGGTAAGGCTGAGGTTGAGGGGTGAGGGTTAGGATAAGCGTTAGGGTTAGGGTTAGGGTTAGGGTTAAAATAAGTGTTATTGTTAGGGTTAGGTTTAGAGTTAAGGTGAGGGTGAGGGTTAGGGTTAGGGTTAGGGTAAGGTTTATGTTTAGGGGTAGGATTAGGCTTAGGGTGAGGATGAGGTTTAGGTGTAGAGTTAGGGTTAGGGTGAGGGTTAGGGTGAGCGTTAGGGTTAGGGTACGTGTTAGGGTGGGGTGATGGTAAGTGTAAACATGAGGGTTAGGCTGAGTGTAAGGGTTACGTTCGGGTGAGGATTAGGGTTAGGGTGAGGGTTAGGGGTAGAGGAACGGTGTGGGTGAGGGTTAGATTGAGGATTAGTGTTAGGGTTAGTGTGAGGTTTAGGGTGAGGATGAGGGTTAGGGTTAGGGTGAGGGCTAGGGTGAGGGTGAGGTTTAGGTTTAGGTTTAGGGTGAGGTTTAGGGTTAGGTTGATGGTTAGAGTTAGTGTGTGGGTTAGTGTTAGGGTTAGGGTTAGTGTTAGGTGAGGGTAAGTGTGAGCGTGAGGGTTAGGGTTAGGGTTATTGTTATGGTTAGGGGTAGGGTTATGGTTATGGTGAGGGCGATGTTGAGGGTTAGGGTTAGAGTTAGGATAAGGTTTAGATTTAGGGTTAGGGTGAGAGTTAGGCTTAGGGGGAGAGTGAGGTTTACGGTTAGAGTTAGGGTTAGTGTTAGGGTTAGGGTTAGGGTGAGGGTTAGTGTTTGGTTTAGGTTAGGCTTAGGCTTAGGCTTAGGCTTAGGCCAAGCATGAGGTTGAGGGTTAGGTTTAGGGTTAGGGTGAGGGTTACGGTTAGGGATAGGGTGAGGGTTAGGATGAGGTTTAGGTTTAGGATTAGGGTTAGGGTGAGTGCTAGGCTGAGGGTTAGGGTGAGGGTTAGGTTTAGGGATAGGTTAGGTTTAGGATTAGGGTTACGCTTAGGGTGAGTATGAGGGTTAGGGTTAGGGTCAGGGTTAGGCTTAGGGTTAGAGTGAGGCTTAGGGTTAAGTTTGGGTTAGGGTGAGGGTGAGTCTGAGGATTAGGATTAGGTTTAGGTTATGGTTAGGTTTAGGTTTAGGTTGAGGGATAGGGATAGGGGCAGGATTAGGATGAGGTTTAGGGTTAAGGTCAGTGTTAGGGTTAGGGTGAGGGTGAGGCTTAGGTTGAGATTTAGGGATAGAGTTTGGTTTAGGACTAGGGTTAGTGTGAAGTTGAGGGTGAGGGTTAGGCTTAGGCTGAGGGTGAGGGTGGGGGTGAGGATTAGGGTTAGGGTGATGGTTCGGGTTAGGGTTAGTGTTATTGTTAGGGTTAGGGATAGAGTTACGATGAGGGTGTCGGTGCGGGTGAGGGTTAGGGTTAGGGTTAGGATGGGTTTTAGTGTTAGGGTTAGGGTTAGGGTGAGGGTGAGGGTGAGGTTTAGGGTTAGATATAGGGTTAGGGAGAGGGTTCAGGTGAGGGTTAGGGATTGGGTTATTGTTAGGGTTAGGGTGAGGGTGAGGGTTAGGTTGAGGTTTAGGGTTAGTGTTAGGTTTAGGGTTAGTGTTTGGGTGAGGGTAAGTGTTAGGGTGAGGGTTTGGTTTAGGGTGAGGGTTATGGTTAGGTGAGGGTTAGGATTAGGGTTAGGGTTATTGTTAGGTTTAGGTTTATGGTTACAGTTACTGTGAGGGTTAGGTTGAGGTTTAGGGTTAGGGTTAGGGTGAAGTTTACGGTTTGAGTTAGTATTAGAATGAGAGTTAGGGTGAGGGTGAGGTTTAGGGATTGAGTTAGGGTTAGGGTGAGGGTTAGGTTGAGGTTTAGGTATAGGGTTAGTGTTAGGGTTAGGGTTCGGTTTAGAGTTAGGGGGAGAGTTAGGGTTAGCGTTAGTGTTAGCATTAGCGTTAGGATGTGGCTGAGGTTTAGTGTTAGAATTAGTATTAGGGTGAGACTGAGGGTGAGGGTTAGGTTTAGGGTTCCTGTTAGGGTTAGGTTGAGGATGAGGGTTAAGGTTAGTTTTAGGATTAGGATTAGGGTTAGGGTTAGGGGTAGTGTTAAGGTTAGGGTTAGGGTTAGGGTTAGGGTGAGGGTGAGGGTTAGGTTTAGGGTGAGGGTAAGGGTTAGGGTTAGGGTGAGAGTTAGGGTTAGGGGAAGGTTGAGGGTTAGGGTTTGATTGAGAATTAGGGATAGGGTGAGGGCTAGGGTTAGGTTTAGAGTGAGGTTTAGGGTTAGGGTGATGGTTAGGGTTAGTTTGAGGGTTAGTGTTAGTGTTAGGGTTAGTGTTAGGGTGAGGGTAAGTGTTAGGGTGAGGGTTAGAGTTGGGGTGAGCGTTATGATTAGGGTTACGGTGAGCATCAGTGTTAGGTTTAGGTTGATGGTTAGGGTTAGGGTTAGGGTGAGGGTTAGGTTTAAGTTTAGGCTGAGGGTTATGAGGAGAATAAGGGTTAGGATTAGGGTTAGGGTGAGGTTTATTGTTAGAATTAGTGTTATTGTTAGGGTTAAGGTTAGAGTTAAGATGAGGGTGAGGGTGAGGGTTAGGGTTAGGGTTAGTGTGAGGGTTAGGGTGAGGGTGAGGGTTAGGTTGAGATTTAGGATTAGGGTTAGGTTTAGGGTTAGGTTTAATGTTAGGGTGAATGTAAGGCTTAGGGTGAGGGTTAGGCTTACGTTTAGGGTTATGCTAAGGGTGAGGGTGGGGGTGAGGAATAGGGTTAGGGTGATGTTTAGGGTCAAGGTTAGTTTTATTGTTAGGGTTAGTGTTAGAGTTAAGGTGAGGGTGAGGGTGCGGGTGAGGGTTAGGGTGAGGGTTAGGATGAGGGTTAGGGTTAGGATTAGGGTTAGGGTGAGGGCTAGGCTGAGGGTGAGGTTTAGGATTAGGATTAGTGTGCGGTTTGGGGTTAGGGTTAGGGTGAGGGTGAGGTTTAGGGTTAGATTTAGGGTTAGGGTGAGACTGAGGTTGAGGGTTAGGGTTAGGGTTAGTGTTAGAGTTAGGGTTAGGGTGAGGGTTAGGTTGAGGGTGAGGGTTAGGCTTAGAGTTAGGATTAGGATTAGGGTAAGGATTAGGCTGTGAGTGTTAGGGTTAGGGTTAGGCTTAGGTTTAGGCTGAGGGTGAGGGTAAGGGTGAGGTTTTGGGTAAGGGTGAGGGTTAGGGTTAGGTTTAGGGTGAGAATTAGGGTTCGGTTAAGTTCAGGGTTAGGGTGAGGTTGAGGGTTAGTGTTAGGGTTATTGTTAGGGTTAGGGTTAGGATGAAGTTTAGTTTTAGGTTATGTTTAGAGTTAGGTTTAAGATGAGGGTGAGATTTAGAGTTAGAGTTCGGGTTAGTGTTAGGGTTAGGTTTAGGGTGAGGGTTAACATTAGAGTTAGGGTTAATCTTAGGGTTAGGCTTAGGCTGAATATGAGGGTGAGTTTTAGGCTTCGGGTTAGGGTGAGGTTTAGGGTAAGGGTTAGGGTGAGGTTATTTATGAGGATTAGGGTTAGGATTAGGGTAAGGGTGAGAGCTAGGGTGAGGGTTAGGGTGAGGGCTAGGGATAGGGATAGGGTTAGGTTTAGGATTAGGGTTAGGGTGAGGGTGAGGGTGAGAGTTCTGGTTATGGTTAGGTTTAGGCTTAGAGTTAGGGTGAGGGTTAGGGTTATGGTTTGGGTTAGGGTGAGTGTGAGGCTGAGGATTAGGGTTAAGTTTAGGGTTAGGTTTAGGGTTAGGTTTAGGTTTAGGGTTAGTGTCACGGTTAGGCTTAGGCTTAGCGTTGGGGTTATGGTGAGGGTTAAGGTTAGGGTTAGGGTTAAGGTAAGGGTTATGCTTAGGGTTAGGCTGAGGGTGAGGGTGAGGGTGAGGGTTAGGGTTAGGTTTAGGGTGAAGTTTAGGATGAAGTTTAGTGTTAGGATTAGGGTAAGGGTGAGGGCTATGTTGAGGGTTAGGGTGAGGGCTAGGGGTAGGAATAGGTTTAGGTTTAGGATTAGGGTTAGGGTGAGGGTGAGTGTGAGAGTGAGGGTTAGGGTTAGGTTTAGGGTTAGAGTTAGGGTGAGGGTTAGCGTTAGGGTTTGGGTTAGGGTGTGAGGGTGAGGCTGAGGATTAGGGTTAGGTTTACGGTTAGGTTTAGGTTTAGGGTTAGTGCTAGGGTTAGGGTTAGTGTTAGGCTTAGGGTTACGGTGAGGGTGAGGGTGGGGGGTGAGGATTAGAGTTAGGGTTAGGGATAGGCTTAGGTTTAGGGTTATTGTTAGGGTTATGTTTAGGTTTAAGTTTGTGGTGTGGGTGAGACTGAGGGTGAGGTTTATCTTTAGGGTTAGGTTTAGGGTTAGTGTTATTGTTAGGGTTAGGTTTAGAGTTATGGTGAGGTTGAGGGTGAGGGTGAGGGTTAGGGTTAGGGTGAGGTTTAGGGTTAGGGTTAGGGTTAGGGTGAGTGTGAGGTTTAGGGTTAGAGTTAGGGTTACGTTGAGGTTTAGAGTTAGGGTTAGGTTTAGGGTTAGAGTTAGGGTGAGGGTTAGCGTTAGGGTTTGGGTTAGGGTGTGAGGGTGAGGCTGAGGATTAGGGTTAGGTTTACGGTTAGGTTTAGGTTTAGGGTTAGTGCTAGGGTTAGGGTTAGTGTTAGGCTTAGGGTTACGGTGAGGGTGAGGGTGGGGGGTGAGGATTAGAGTTAGGGTTAGGGATAGGCTTAGGTTTAGGGTTATTGTTAGGGTTATGTTTAGGTTTAAGTTTGTGGTGTGGGTGAGACTGAGGGTGAGGTTTATCTTTAGGGTTAGGTTTAGGGTTAGTGTTATTGTTAGGGTTAGGTTTAGAGTTATGGTGAGGTTGAGGGTGAGGGTGAGGGTTAGGGTTAGGGTGAGGTTTAGGGTTAGGGTTAGGGTTAGGGTGAGTGTGAGGTTTAGGGTTAGAGTTAGGGTTACGTTGAGGTTTAGAGTTAAGGTTAGTGTTTGGGTTAGTGTGGGGTTGAAGGTTAGGTTGAGGTTGAGGGTTAGGGTTACCTTTAGGATTAGGGTCAGGTTGAGGATGAGTGTGTGGCTTAGGGTGAGTTTTAGGCTTACCCTTAGGGTTAGGCTGAGGGTGAGGATGGGGTGAGGATTAGGGTTAGGGTGATGGTTCGGGGTAGGGTTAGTGTTATTTTTAGGGTTAGGTTTAGAGTTAAAGTGAGGGGGAGGGTGCAGGGGAGGGTTAAGGTTAGGGTTAGGTTTGGGTTTAGGGTTAGGGTTAGGGTTAGGGTGAGGGTGAGAGTTAGGTTGTGGTTTAGGTTTAGGGTTAGTGTGAGGGTTAGTGTTAGGGTTAGTGTTAGTGTTAGGATGAGGTTCCGTTTTAGGTTGAGGGTATGGGTTAGGGTGAGGATTATGGTAAGGGTGAGGGTTAGGATTAGTGTTAGGGTTATTGTGTTGGTTAGGTTTACTGTTACAGTTACTGTGAGGGTGAGGATTAGGGTTAGGGTTAGGTTGAGGTTTGTTTGGGGTTAAGGTTAGAGTTAGGGTTTCGGTGAGGGTGAGGTTTAGGGTTATAGTTAGGGTTAGGATGAGGGTTAGGGTGATAGTTAGGGGGAGGGTTATGTTTAGGGTTAGGGTTAGGGATAGGATTAGGATTAGGTTGAGGGTGTGTGTGTTAGCGTTAGGTCTAGGGTTAGGCTTAGGTTTAGGGTGAGGGTGAGGGTCAGGTTGAGGGTTAGGTTTAGGGTGAGGGTTAGGGTTAGGGGTAGTGGGAGGGTTAGGATGAGGGTTAGGGTTAGGATTAGGGTTAGGGTAAGGGCTAGGGTGAGGGTGAGGTTTAGGGTTAGGTTTAGGGTGAGGTTTATGTTTAGGATTAGTGTTAGGATTAGGGTGACAGTGAGGTTTAGGTTTAGAGTTAGGGTTAGGGTGAGGTTGAGGGTGAGGGTGAGGTTTAGGGTTAGTGTTAGGATGAGGGTTAGGGTTAGGATGAGAGTGAAGTTTAGGGATAGGTTTAGGATTAGGATTAGGGTTAGAGTTAGCCTGAGGGTGAGGGTGAGGGTGAGTGTTAGGGTGAGGATGAGGGTTAGTGTTAAGG